>NC_137890.1:162714806-163314806 GCF_963455335.1 Martes martes
AAATGTCTTTGCTTCTAATGTGTGAGTAAATTATCCACAGGGCACAGTTTTGTTATTCATGGAAAGCAGAAACTAAGATGGTAAAGAGCCTCCTCACATGTATTGCAACTTCTACGATATGTATTATACAAAGCTAGTATTTTGGAGGGAAAATAGAGTAAAGTACATTATTAAGCCTATGAAAATGTCATTTTATTTAATTAATTTTTTATGTTTCAAATTTTTATTTAAATTCTAGTTAGTTAGCATATAGTGTAATACTGATTTCAGGAGTAGAACTTATGATTCATCACTTACTGACAACACCCAGTGCTTATCACAGGTGCCCTCCTTGATCCCTATCTCCCATTTAGCCCCTCCCCCACCCACCTCCCTCCAGCCAACCTCAGTTTGTTCTCTATAGTTAAGAGTTTCTTATGGTATGCCATACCATAAAAGTTTCGTCATTTTAATCTTAAATATAACCTATTGAATTCCATTAAGGAATAAACATAAGCTATTTAATTAATTATTCCATTTTTTTCTTATTTACAAAGTACATTTAATCTAAATGCCTTTATAGAAAAAGAGGTAGAAACGTTACTTTCAACTTTTGTTTTGTATTCCTTTTTATTTTATAAACTAGTGCCAAGATATTATTGGGTGAGACATGCTGGTTAAGATACTCAAGAGGAGCAAACCTGTTTTATATTTTAATTCTAATTGTTTATTATTTGTCAGTAGCTCAGGAAAAGTCCTAATAGTCTCTTTATAGATCTGATATTATCAACAGTGAACATAAAAATATGTGTTTTGTGGCATGCAGATTTCTGATAGAAAAAAACAGGTGCTTAGGTACAAGGCCAAGAATTAAAATAATTCTGTTCATGGCTTCTTTTTTTAAGGAGACAACCTATGGTATTCATTTTCAAGAAACAAAACTTTATTGAAGAGTCTTACTTATAGTTTAGGACAATATATTTTAATTTTTCAGTATAAATTACCAATTGTTAATGAATATGGTGTATACCTGAGTATGTGTATATCTGAACTTTTCATTTATTCCCATTAAATCCAGATCCTTTGACACCTTCAGAATCAACTCAAGAGTTACATGCATCAGGTAAATAATTACATTTTATATTACATTATCTAAGCATCAGTAGCCATACCATAATCTGATAATATTGATAGATGCACATGCTACATATAATATTGATAGATAATATTGATAGATATACATACTCAAGTTTCCAATCTCCAGATGCCAAAAAATAGGCATATATTTATCATACAATCAAAATAGTCAATAAGCTGACTGAACATTGGTTACAGATAATTAAATGCTTTGCCCACTTCAATTCTTTCTTATTTTATTCTCCAGAGTTTTACTTCTTTTTTTAAATTTCCCAAATCCTCTGAAATTTTCTTAGAGTGCATCATAAACAAAATTCCCAGCTATATGCAATAACATGTTTGTTCAGTGTAACTAGCTTCATGTGATATATTTCTGTCAATAAACCACGGTCTGGTTTTTGAGCTTGTTTCTAAAGATTGAAATTATCATTTTTACTTGAAATAGATTCATAACTTAGAATAGTCTGGGCAAACTTTTCTCTAGCCCTAGGCTGGGAATTACAAAGTTGTGTTCTACTTTTGGCCCCTCACGAATACTCACTATTACACAGAGAAATGTTTTTAACCTAACTACGCCCTTGAACCACTATTTCTAGAACTTTCACATTCCCTTTTCTTACACCTCCAGTGGCATCCTCCTAGACTACAAACCTCTATGTTCTTCATTGGCTCCTAGTCAGTGATGTACTGTAATATTTCAGCAGTTCATTACATCTAACATGTAATCCCGCAGATTCACTGAGATAACCCCCATAAAGGGCTTGGCCTTGTGTTGGCACCCATACGTGTTCTAGAAGTGGGTGCTAGTCCTGTTATTAATGGTTACATTTAGGAAGCACATTGGGCAATTCTGAATAAATCCATACTTAGTGGAAATTTTAAGATTCCAATTTCTCCATAATTCAGGCTCCAGATTTTGCAGTCCCTTTGGTGTTCCTCTTCTTGCTCTTTCACATCCTTCAGCCAACTTGCCCTGGTCATTTTTCTTCTACTACGTGGGTCCTCCTACCCTAGGCCAGATGCATCTCACTTCTCCCCTCCCTCTCCCCGGGGCCAAACCTCTTGTACTATAGCCCTTACCCCACATTTCCCCCAAGGAATAACTCATTTACATCCTGTTGCCATGTGAGCAAATAAATAGGCATAGGTCTGATCAGGTCACTGATCTCAAAGCCTTTGGTGACATAACCCTTTCTACAGAATTCAGTGCCAAATGGTGGAGGGTCCTAGGCACTAGCTAAAGAATTTGTGTTTAGGTCTCTCCATCATCTGGCCCCAAGTGCCCCTCAAGTCTCAATTCCCACCACCCCATCTTGGCTGCTGTGCTGACTTGTACGCCCCCAACCTATAATCCCCATACACTGTGCTTTCAGAAATCTGTGCCACTGAAACCCTGTCCCCTGGTCCTCCCAACCTCTTCTCTTTCACCCCCAACCCCCACCACCATTGGCTCCTGACCCTCTGCCTCTCCAAACCTTCAACAGCCTCAAAGGCCCATCTCGACATATTCCTTCCAGTCACACCTCCTGATTCTTCTAGACAGAAAATCAATCTTCTCTTTTCAACTCCTGTAGCATTGTAGACATATCACTTTTATAGAATTTGACCATGGTCAGTGAGTATTATTGGTAGTAGTGTACACACAATACTTCTGGAACATTCCTCTCTCTCATTTCTCATCTCTGTAGTAAGACGGCATTACTGAATCCTTCCCTGGTGGTGAGAGGGTTGATAGTTGTTGGATAAATCTTTCTGAATTATAAAGTGATCATTTGATTTTCAATGACATGATCTCTTTGCTTTCCTCACGAAGATATGCCTGAATACTCAGTCACGAATGAATTTTGCCGCAAACACTTCTTAATTGGAATTCTACTCCGAGAAGTTGGCTTTGCCCTGCAAGAAGACCAAGACATCAGGCACTTAGCTTTAGCTGTCCTAAAAAATTTAATGGCTAAGCATTCATTTGATGATCGATACAGACAACCAGTGAGTGATTTTTGTTTCTTCCTTCCCTAAACACCATTTAATGGCTCACTGCATTAAATGCATAGCAAACCCACAAGTCTATTGATTTTTATGTGAATAATTTCTTTTGACTACCTTTCCACCTAGGAGAAGCAGGCCCAGATAGCAAGTTTATACATGCCCCTCTATGGCATGCTTCTGGACAACATGCCAAGGATTTACCTAAAGGACCTGTATCCTTTTACTGTCAACACATCTAATCAGGTCAGTTTACAAAATGGTTCAAATGTGCATTTTAATAAAGAGTTTGCCTGTTTTGTATTTTTGCCCTGGAGAGCCATTTTCCCTCAACTGTGAGCAAACTAAGCACTTCGTGCTAGCCATTTTGAGATGTTGGCATCAATGTCATTTGGTCCACATTGGCCCCTGAAGCCTTCCACCTCATCCATCATTTTCCTCTCTTCTCTGTATCACCTTCCAGTTCTGTCCAGTTTTTACCAGGTTCCTCTGTTGCATGCATGGCCCCATCCACAGCGTGCCCCTCCTCCCTCCCCCCTCCCCTAACCTTTCCCCTACATGAGCTTCGTGACCACCTGGTGTTAGTGTAGCCAAGTGCTTCAGTCACACCCAGGAGTGGCCTGTTTGCCATCCCTCCTCCACTGAGGCACCATAGTAGCTGCCCAGCAAGCCACTTGAGACCGGATACTTCTGTTCACAGCCCAGATGAATTAACACACTATGGAAGGCAAGATATTACCACCTTGAAGTTAGGAGCTATGCCTTTGGAAAGCTGTTTAGAGGAAGACCTTGTTCAAGTCCCAGTGATACCAGTTTCTAGCAATGTAACCTTAGATAAGTAATCCAGGCTCTTTCAACCTCTACTCTCTTCTTTATAGAATGGGATAGAATTCCTCCATCACAGGATTCTTATGAGGATTAAATGGTCTAGTAGAAAACCCTTATAGAGACCAGCACATAATATTTGGAATTTGTTTTTAGTATTAGTAATAGACATAATATAACCCATGATTATAATGATATGTAATCTATAGTATAATCCATAAAAAATCAGTAGCCATTCCAACCATTTAGTTTATATCTATAAGGTAGTTTCAGCTACGTTGTTAAAAAAAAATCACATAAGAAATCAAGTGATGACTAGGGGTATGGGCTTGTCAAAGAGTATGGTTGTGACTATTTATTTCTACTACCTACTTTTGCAGAAGACCTTTGCTGGAATATGAAAGGTCGAGTCAAATAGAATCAAATCAAAAGTGTAACAAAGAAAGCATGTGTGGGTTTCCAATGTTGAAATATGGCAATTCCCATTAATCTCTTCTGTGCTTGAAATGCAGGGGTCTAGAGACGACCTCAGCACCAATGGAGGATTTCACACCCAGTCAGCTATGAAACATGCAAACTCTGTGGACACATCATTTTCTAAAGATGTTTTAAACTCCATAGCAGGTACTTAAGACCTTTGGTGAACACTTGTGTATCACTCTCATTCATGTTTACGTCACGTATCATCATGTTTTTTACCCACTCCATAATTCAATGTGCATAATTTCTGTATGTCAAAGTACACTATAGTTATACAGCTAAAGAGTTTCTTTACCCATTTATTTAAAAACCATCCAGGGGCTTCCTCTTTCTACTTAGCATTCAGTTCTTCTTGGCTCAAAGAGCAGTCTGCTCATATGTTAGCAAATTGCTTCATTCTGGAAACAATCTTTAAGTTTTCATTACGTACAACCTGTTAAAATATAATAGCCCGTCAACTTCAAAATTTACTTTTAAGAACTATTTTGGAAATGTCATTTTCAATTCTTATAAACTGTCAAAATTTGAAAGCTTCTTCCCCAAAAGCAACCTTATGAGCATTTATTAAAGCATTTTTATAAGAGAAACTTTCTTTTAAAAGTTTTTTTGAGAAATCAAAGGAACAAGCAGTACTTTATTTCCACTTATAATGGCCTAAATTTTCCTAAATCCTTAATGCCGGTGTGGTCTTCACGACCATTCTTACAATGTGGTATGTCTTTAATGGCAATTCCAGACTCTGTTATGTCAACCTTGCCCAACACTGACACCACCTCCATGCTCCATATCTTTTTGGGTCATCATTTTAGCTCTGTGTGTGTGCCCATTGCATCTCATTATCATCTGTGTGCTGTGGCTTGTGTTTGCAGCATTTTCATCAATAGCTATTTCTACAGTAAACCATGCTGACTCCAGAGCCTCCTTAGCAAGTCTTGACTCCAACCCAAGCACCAATGAGAAGAGCAGTGAGAAGACTGACAACTGTGAAAAGGTGGGGCTTCTTTCCCAATTATGCAGCACCTTGTGAGTCAGCAGTCTCTCACTCTACCTCAACTCTTCTTGGTTCTTCCACTCCTAGGTCCCTAGACCCTTGTCTTTGATAGGATCAACCCTTCGATTTGACAAGTTAGATCAAGCAGAAACCAGGAGTCTTCTCATGTGCTTTCTTCACATTATGAAGACCATTTCGGAAGGTAAGGAGAGCTCTTGAAAATTACAATTTTTTAAAAAGGAAGAAACTTTGAGTTTCCAAGAGTCTCATGCTCCATGGTATTTCCTTTCAGAGACGCTGATTGCCTACTGGCAAAGAGCACCCAGCCCAGAGGTATCTGACTTCTTCAGCATCTTGGAGTAAGTGATAGAGTTGATTTGTTAACATTTTCTTCTGAAGCTTCAAAATAGTTTAGTGTGCCATCCTTCGTTCTAAGGACCCATATACTAAACTATCTATCAATGGTAATGGATGAAATATTTAAAGAAAATGTATTTTTTTCTTCTAATGTACTTAAATGAATGGTTTGTATAAATAAAAGGTCATGAATAATTAGAATGTGACTTTTTTTCCTTTCCAGTGTTTGTCTTCAAAATTTCAGATACCTAGGGAAACGCAACATAATAAGGTAATAACTTTAAAATTCCAATAGGTTAATCTGGTCTTTTAAAAAAATTATGACAAATAGTGATTTATCCAGTTAGACTTATAGATATATGTTAGAAATCTTAAAATGCACATAAGGATTGTAAGGTTGTCCTCACAGTAGACACAGGAGTTTAATGATTGCCCTATACCCATAGTAGGTCTAGGACTAGTTAAAGCTGTTGAGAGAATAAAACACAAAACATACCTTTCTGAAAGGAAACCACATTTCCTACATAGTCTGAACTAACTTACCTATCATTTGTATAGATGTAATGTAGACGATTTCTATTTAAGAAAATACATCCAGGGCGTAATGTAGACGATTTCTATTTAAGAAAATACATCCAGGGTGCCTGGGTGGCTCAGTGGGTTAAAGCCCCTGCTTTCGGCTCAGGTCATGATCTCAGGGTCCTGGGATCAAGCCCCGAGTCAGGCTCTCTGCTCAGCAGGGAGCCTTGCTTCTCCCTCTCTCTCTCTGCCTGCATCTCTGTCTACTTGTGATCTTTGTCTGTCAAATAAATAAGTAAAATCTTAAAAAAAAAAAAAAAAGAAAATACATCCAATGTGAATAAGTCACAGGAATAAAAGGTACAACGTAGGGAATATAATCTTTGGTTTTGTTGTTTGGGGACAGATGAGGTGCACTTTTGGGGACTACCACAAACATATAGACTCGTCAAATCAGTATGTTGTACACCTGAGACTAATATAACACTGTGTGTCAACTATTCTTCAATTAGAAGGAAAGAAAGAAAGAATATAACTCCCAGTAAGCTAAAGAGAAAAATGAATCTGGAATAACTCTTGTGTTGACATCCTTTCCTCGTGAGAGACCATGAAGCCCCCAGCACCTTCGCTAAACCCCCAATTCCCATTGCTGGAAGAAAATACAATTCTGTTTTTCATAGCATGTGAACTTATTTCCTTGTTCAATAATCAACCTGTCAGTTGCCATTCTGTATTTATAAATAAATTACAAATACTGAGCTATGATTAAAACATCTGTTTTCCTTGCAGAAAAATTGCCGCTGCATTTAAATTTGTGCAGTCCACCCAGAACAATGGAACTCTCAAGGGATCTAATCCTTCCTGCCAAGCATCAGGTCCCTTGTCACAATGGTAACATCACATTTGCTTGATATTTGTAATCATATTGTGTGTATAAATGTGTGTATATGTATGCATATATGTGTGTATATACATGTATATGTGTGTATATGTGTACACATATATACACATGTATCAATGTGTTGTATATATGTATATGTGTGTATATATATGCATAAATACATGGATAGGAGGTGTATACGTGTATGGGGGTATGGATGCACACACATGAGGTTGCATGGATGCACACACACACATGTGTATATATGCATATACTTCAAACCAAATGCAGATTTCAAGTAACTCTGTGTTCTTCTGAAAAAACTTCTCAGGTACTGCCCGGTCTGCCCCGCTAGCTTGTGAAGACCTAAGAGGCAAGGATTATGCTTTATTTATGTGCACTCGGGGCACAATGCCATGCATAGGATGAGGGTTAATAGGTACCTTAATTTAATTGAACCCAAAAAGACATAATTCCAATATATGACTCATTTAATGTTTCTTAACCTCCTAGTGACAAAGTAAAATGAGAGGTTGTATCCCCATTCCTCTCAATAATTGTAATATGTCAGCAGCATCTTTAGAGCTCAAATTGTTTTTTAAAGGGTCAAAGGCAGGGAGGCTTTGGATGTCCCCATAAGCTTATGGTAGGTTTCCTAGTCATTACACTGATTTGACTAGCATATAGGACCTGGAGTCATCCTTTATTAACCTACCCTGTAGGGAAATTTTGCCCTGAAATGCTACTTTAATTCTCCCCTGAGTCTAGTAAATAAGAATTCTTTGCTAAAATTTTCTCCAGTTTGATTTATTCTTCCCAGAGTTACCATAATAATATATAACAGGAAAATGGCTGTATTTTAGAAAGAATTTTAGAAATAAGAAAGTGGTAAATAACCAGTAAATCATGGAGTAAATTTTGCCTCTTCGTCCATAAGACTCCTTAAAGTGGCCCCTTGTGTAAAAATAAATGAGAAAATGTAATAGGTGTGTTTTGCAAATGGTAATAGAGTAGAGGATATAAACAATGACTTTTTATGTTTAAAGACCGTAATAATTTACCTGAGGTCACTGTGGTTTTGTTGATGTTTGGTCAGTTAGATTTCAGGCTTCTTCCTGAATGATCTAGACAGGTCCTGGCCATTCCTACCTCTCGCTCTCTAGAAACCAGGATTTTTCCTCCAGAATTTCCAGACTAAAATAGACTCAAAACCTGGAAATAAACCAGTCCCAAAGGTCCCAGCCATACAACCCAGGACCCATTATTTCTTGTAGCTTCAGGAATGACAAGGACTCCTCTGGCTCTTGAAAACCAAAGTTAGATCTTCTGGGCCTCAGTCCATCCAGAGCGTTTGATTTGGTCAGAACCAAATGAGCCTTGAAAAGCGTGACCAAGAGAAAACCATTGCCATACCTATAAGCTTGACTCTTCAGGGTTTTTCCTATTGCCGGCTTTCCTCAAAAAAATGTTCTATTATCTTGGCCAAAAGATAGCTTAAATGAATGTTAAGAATGGGAAGTGTTCCTACTTCCACATAACACTGGTTCATTCCCCCAGATGGAAGTGCCAAGGAGATATCAAATGAGAGCCACTGCCAGCCATTGTCATTGGCCTGGAAAGTACCTGCACTCAGGGACCCCCTACTTCTCTCCCCTACCAGGACAGAATCCCATGAACTTCCAATGGAATCTCACGATTTCATTAAACAGTAGTGAATATGCCTGTTCAGATTAAATTCAGTACCTACTATTCTTCTATCATACTTTGGTATTAATTATCCTTCTGAACCTTTTTTTGGTTTAAATAAAACTTCTCCTAAAGTATTCTTAAAACCCCCTTTTATCATGTTACCTATAATCAATATTTTTAATGCAACATCTCTGTTTAAAAATTGTTTTTGTTTGACTCAATCTAGAATACTTGATTGAGCATCTATATGTCATCTCTCTCGTACATTAACCATTTTTTCCTATTTAATTTTCAGGATGCATACCACGTCCACTCATGAAGGACATAAGCAGCACAGATCACAAACCTTACCTATAATTCGAGGCAAAAATGCACTTTCGAACCCCAAACTCTTACAGATGTTAGACAACACCATATCCAGTAAGTAAGCAAGAAATAATAGGAACATGATGGTGATCAGTGTTTCTCTAGATGTGTGGAAAACATGAAATGCATTATAATGTTTCAGCAACGTAGGGAATGTTGGCATGCCACCGAGATCACTGCTTTTCAGGCTTGCTGTAGCCCAGAGAATTTTTTTTTAATTATTTAATTTTTTATTTGACAGAGAGAGAAATCACAAGCAGGCAGAGAGGCAGGCAGATAGGAAGGGAGAAGCAGGCTCCCTGCTGAGCAGAGAGCCCGATGTGGGGCTCGATCCCAGGACTCTGGGATCATGACCCGAGCCGAAGGCAGAGGCTTAACCCACTGAGCCACCCAGGTGCCCCCAGAGAATTTTTTTTAGAGGGAAAAAAAAAATCACCAAAGAGGGAGGTTTAAAAAATGTAGTGTCCTTATAAAGAAGAAAGGGAAAAAAGCGAATCACTAGGTATAATCTGCTGGGTGTAGCTCTTCTGGTATCAAGTGACTTTGCTATTGTCAGGCTTCTGGGGCCTCTCAACCAGATTATTGTCTGCTCTTCAAGAAGAGCAGAAAGTTGCCCATGTTCTAGAAACAACATGTGTGACATCTTGAACACAATAATGCACACATTCCAGCTTGTGAATGAGGAAAAATGGACCCAGTGTTTTTTGTACTGTGTACATGTTACTGATTCTGGGCATATGACCAGAGTTACCTGTTTGAAGACATGTGCCTTCACCTATAAATAACTTTAGTGCCTTTAATGGCCATTGATGCACACTGTCCACAGAGACTGTACATTTAGTCTGTTAGCCTGGGAGCATAAAACTTGACCCAGACTGAGAATGAGAGAAATGTGACTTTGTCAATGCCTGTGTCAATGGAAAAGAATTAAAAACTAATGGCAAATGGATCACTCTCGTCTATAGCTGACATATAAAAAGGGCAAACACACTGTTTTTGTCAGTTTGAGTTGTTACAAGTTAACAGTTTGGGTGGCTTAAACGACAAACATTTATTTCTCATAGTTCTGGAAAGGTGGGAGGTCCAAGGTCAAGGTGCCAACAGATTTGATGTCTGGTGTGAGCCTTCTTCCTGGCTTGCAGACAGACACCTTCTTATTGTGTCCTCACATGACAGAGAGATAGGTGATCTTTCTGGTGTCCCTTTTTATAAGAGCACTAACCCATTCAGGAGAGTTCCACTCTCAAGAGCTAATTACCTTCCAAAGATCCCCCTCCAAATACTATCATATTGGGTTTGGGGCTTCAACATATGAATCGTCGGGGGTGGGGGCAGGGGAGACACAAACAGTCTATAGCATCCACTAAAGACTCTGTCTGGAGTTTTTGATTCAGCCAATAAGGTAATTGAACAAACAAAAGCACTTTGATTTAATAAATCGCTTAACAAAACACCAGTAAACATTGAATATGTTATAATAGAAAAAAGTCTTTTACGGGATACAAAGAATTTTCTTAGACATTTATGCATGTTCTACTTTATATTTTGCAGGCAACTCCAATGAAATAGACATTGTGCACCATGTGGACACAGAGGCCAATATAGCTACAGAGGTTTGCCTGACTATTCTGGACCTGCTATCCCTCTTCACCCAGACTCACCAGGTAAGTTGATTCTAACATCTTCACAACATAAAATGGGAGGTAGAAAAGTCGTAGGAAGTCAAGAACCTATTTTTAAAGTATTTTATGAAATCAACTAACCTTACATAAATCTACATAAGCGTGAGTGGAAAAAAATTTGAAAGATGAGACTCAGAATTTAACAGAAGTTGACTACTGCTCAAATGATATACGTACATACATACATCACTATTGTCAAATAATAAACATTTTTCCTTATTCCTCCTGCTTCACTCTCAGGCAAGCCCAGCTAAGGGAAGTGTGTTTCTACTTTTTCAATCTTGAGGGGAGAGACAAATGACAGCTAGACCCAACATCTTTCCGTGTGCTTATTTGTCATTTATGTAGCTACATACTATTAGAATCACCAGAGTTAAAAAGTCTGGCCATACCAATTTTTGGCAAGGATATAGAAAAACTGGAACTTTCATCCACTGATGATGGGAATGCAGACACTCTAGAAAACAGTATAGCAGTCTAAAACGTTGAAACTGTGTCTGTCGTGTGACCAGCCATTCCAACACTGAGAATTTATCCAGGAGAAATAAAAGCATTTCATTTAGTCACACAAAACTGTGTACACAAATATTCATAGAAGCCTTATTTTTAATAAACGCTGAAAACAACCCAAATGTACATCAACAGGTGAATGGATTTTACTAATGGTCGTATATCCATATACTAGAATACTGCTCACTCATGTTCAGTGAAAGAAGCCAAACAAAAAGTTTGGATTGTATGTCTCCATTTACATAAAATTTTAGAAATGTGAACTATAGAAATTACATGTCAGCTATACCTCAATAAAGATATTTAAACTATTAGCTCAATCTAATGAGCTTATAAATGTTCAGGGTTGAACTCGGAAGAGTTGGATCCACTGAATAAAGTCTGCACCAAACAGAATGATTACGCCAAGAAAGCTCTGCTTTCAGGTGAAATGTCATCATGGGTAATAGGAAAAGCAAAAACCATATTTTAATTATTTATTACTCAGTGACAATGTCAATCAAATCTCAGACATCACAAAGGCCCTATCAAAGCCTACGAGGACCTGCCTCTCTGAGACCGCATCTGTGACCTCCTCTTCTACACTTCTCCTCATCTCACCCCATGCCCCATTCTCAGGCTGCTCTGCTCTTTTTTTTTCTTTTCAACCTTGAACTCATAAGCTTCTTCCCAACTCATGTCCCTGGTACTATCTGTTTCTCTCTCCCTAAACAGTCCCTTCAGATCTGCCCATAACCAATTCCTTTAGTTCACATATCAGTTCATTCATTAAAGAGGTCTTGACTAACTACCCTGTCTAGAGTAACCCTATCCCCAAAGTAATTACTTTTTGTTATATCCTATCATTCTGCTCTATTTTCTTATTTCATAATTTTTTCAATCACTGCTGTATAAGTTTCAGTGGGAACATAGGTCTTATCGCCTTATTCAATACAATTTCCAGCACTTAGAATTGTGCCTACCACATAGTAGGTTCACAATAAATATCTTTCAAAAAAAAAAAAAAAGTTGTCCTTTCACTCATCCTAAATAACTTCTTTGTTAAATTTCCAGAGACAGCTCCAACAATCTGAATGTCAAAATTCAATGATGAAGAGGGTCTTTGACACCTACATGCTCTTTTTCCAAGTCAACCAGTCAGCCACAGCACTGAAGCATGTGTTTGCCTCCTTGAGATTATTTGTATGCAAGGTAAGCGTTCTCCTAGTTCCAGTGAAAGCTCAGGGAAGGATGATGATAAATGCATATTAATCCTGACATCTCTCAGTATGGAGGAAAGGATCCCTGTGTTTCAACAATGTTGGGTGAATAGAAAGCATTTCAAAGCTCTTAATCTCTAGTTCTGGGTCGTCACTGGTTATTGATGCATGGGAGACTTACAATGTAGAGAATGATTATTTCTAGGGAAAAAATATTAATATAGACTTAAATAAATACAATTCTATCCCTTCCACTTGCAGATGGAAGAAAAAGACAAGGTTTAAAAAAAAAGGTAGATTTTGTTCTAAGGAATTCTAAAATTGGGCATAAACAGAGCGACATGAAAGCATGGTCCACCCTTAACCAGTCCTTCTATTTCCATAGTTTCCTTCAGCATTCTTTCAGGGGCCAGCCGACCTGTGTGGATCATTCTGCTATGAAGTCCTGAAATGCTGTAACCACAGGTCACGGTCAACGCAGACCGAAGCATCAGCTCTTCTGTACTTTTTCATGAGGAAGAATTTTGAATTTAACAAGCAGAAGTCAATTGTCCGGTCTCACTTACAAGTAAGTGCTGTCAAGTTTCATTAATGCTGTTGTGAAAACCACTCATCTGTTCCAGCACTGATAAAAGCCGCCTGGCTTCAGGGCAAAAGCTACCAACTCCTCTACCAGACCCCTCCTTGAAGACGCTTGGCATAGTCAACTCTCACTCAGAGGAAGAGGGCAGAAATCAACAAAGTCCGTAACTCCACTTAGACTTTTCCTTTCTTCTGCCAGGGAACAGAATCAAATGGAATACACAACTCGGGAGACCATGGCTAGAATGCCAAACCCCACCAGATTCTCCTCGCAGAGAATCTTTCTTCCTCGCAGAGAAGTGTCTTTCTTTAAGGCATCCCAAGATTCCTTCAACCTTCTTATATAAATATCTAAAATTATAGGAAACGCCCTAGATGACATGACCTTCTAAAAATTTAATGCATGAAGATGCTATTCCTGGGACCCACAGGGAGAAATCAAAGACGCATTCATCCAGTCCAATGGATTTCTTTAAAATTACTATTTCTCGGTTATCACTTTTGAAGTTCCATTGTTCTTTTCTCTTCTAGCTCATCAAGGCCGTAAGCCAGTTAATAGCTGACGCTGGGATTGGAGGCTCTCGGTTTCAACATTCCCTTGCAATTACCAATAATTTTGCCAATGGAGACAAGCAAATGAAAGTAAGAAATGCTTTGTGGGCATTTTCAAAGACTTAGAAACTAAACTGAATTCTTTTGTGAAATATCAAAATCGTTTAAAAATACAAGTTCTGTATTTTGTTTTTTGAGACTTGAACTGCGTGCTAACATTGAGTTTGCTTATTTGAATTAATAATCAGTTCTAACACTGTCAGTCTGTCATCTGTTAAGTGGAATTTGCAAGATGTGTGATTGAATGGGATATTCATTTTCTTATAATCTTACTCTTGGCCAAATTTATTGAATCATTCTTTTAGAAATTTCAGAAGATTTCTTCTTTAGTCATGGTACTGAAAAGTCCAGGGATAGAGTCCAGGGCATGGCTGAGCCCAGGGATTAAAACAATGTTTCAACATTAATTTGAAAGGATAGCTGTACCCCCATGTTCATAGCAGCATTATTTACAATAGCCCAGGCATGGAAACAAGCTAAGGGTCCATCAGTGAATGAATGGATAATGCAATTGCATATATTCAATGGAATAGCATTCATCCATAAAAACTAAGGAAATCTTACCATTTATGACAACATGGATAGACATTATGCTAAGTGAAATAAGTCAGACAAAAAAGACAAATACTGTATGATCTCACTTATGTGTATCTTAACACTTATGTGTAATCTTAACAACAACAACAACAACAAAAAAAAAAAACCCTGAAAATCATGGAAAAAGAAATCAGACCTGTGGTTATCAGAGGCAGGTGGTGGGGAGTGGGGAAATTGGGGGAAGGTGGTCATCAGATACAAACTTCTCATTGTAGGAGAGATAAGAAATAGGGATGTCAGGTACAACATGATGACCATAGCTAACACTGGTCTATGCTATACAGAAAAGTTAGTTTAGAGAGAAAATCCTGAGTTGTCTTCATAAGGGGATTTTCTTTTCCTTTTTCCTTTTTTTCCTCTTCCTCTGTATTTCATCTACATGAGAAGGTGGTTGTGAGCTGAACTTATTGTGGTACTCATTTCCCGATATATATATAGATATATATATAGATATATATATCTATATATATATCTATATATATATATCAGATCACCATGCTGTATGCCTTAAACTCACCCAGTGATGTATATCAGATACTTCTGAGAAAAAATTTAATAAAAAAGTTTTTTTTAATTAAAAAATCATCATGTTTTCAGGCCCCCTTTCCGTACTGCCTCAATGTTTGCCTGTCTCTATCTCTCAGCTTAGTTTTCCTCTTTGTTTACTTCATTTACAAGTAAATGTAAATGCTCTCCCCATGAGCTTACTCTTTCAGAAATCCTGAGGACACTGGAATATTCTATAAGTGGAAAAAGTGCCTCAGATCACCTGGGTGGCACAGTTGCCTAAGTGTCTGTCTTCAGCTCAGGTCATGGTCCTGGTGTCTGGGGACTGAGCCCTGTGTGGGGCTGCCTGCTCAGCAGGGAATCTGCTTCTCCTTCTCCTTCTACCCCTCCCCTTCTCCCCCAGCTTATGCTATCTCTCTTTGTCTCAAATAAATAAAATTGTTTAAAAAAAAAGGAAAGAAAAAACACCTTGTTCTGTAGTCCCAATCAATGTCCCAGACTTGAATCTCTTTGTTTAAACCTTGTATCATATTCCCATTCCTAAACCAATCACTGGCTTGAGGGGTCAAAGAAGTTGATTGGCCAGGCCAGTTTGGTGGACTACACACTGGTGCCCCCAAATGAAGTAGACCCTTTCAAATCACATGAACCAGAGCCAGAGAGGTGAGAGCTTCAAAGAGCAATCAGGATGCTCTTACTAGAAGAAGCTAGGTGAGCAGAGAAGAGAGAGTCCCCTGCAGTTCTTATGCTCAAATGTGTACAACCACAATCAACACGTAGAATCATATCTAAAGAAATAAAGAAAATTCATATTTATGAACAACATAGAGAATGCACCCAGCTGTGACGCCAAGCCACGATTAATAGCATAACTTGAAGTAACCTACCTTAGGGGTTAAGAACAGATAACGACCCAGGTGCTCTGTTTTCCAAAGAACAGCAACTTCCCAGCAGAGGTGAAAGATCTGACGAAACGTATAAGGACTGTTTTGATGGCAACAGCTCAGATGAAGGAGCATGAGAAGGACCCCGAGATGCTGGTGGATCTCCAGTACAGTCTGGCAAACTCCTATGCAAGCACCCCTGAGCTGCGGAGGACCTGGCTTGAAAGCATGGCCAAGATTCATGCAAGAAACGGAGACTTATCTGAGGTAATTAGCCAAGGCTCAGTCCTCCACTGGTATTGTCCTCTTTATCAGGACAACTGGATTGTCATTTACAGTAGGCTACCATATTTTTCCACCTATCTAGATATGACCCAATGATATATGATGTGCATTAAATTTGCAAGTAGGATTCAAGAATGCCCGACTCCATGTAAAGGATACCAAGTCAAGGCCAGACTTGTTGGTATCAGCTGTAATTGTAGGATATGCAATGCAGAACTGAAGGGTAAAAGCCTAAGACTAAGGAGGATGGTTGTAAGGATGTCTGGAAATTGCGTTATGTAAGTTAATGTTCTGTGTTTTAAAAAGTCTTCCCTGGAATTGGACTCGGATGGGAAAGTTTGCCACCATGGTGAGTAATCTCGGGCTGGGGTAATCTGTCCTCATTTGCAGCTAGTCTGAACTGGTGTTGGAAATATTAATGCTCCCATGAGCCATGTGAGGAGAGTGCACTGTGTGAAGGTTATA
This sequence comes from Martes martes, assembly GCF_963455335.1. Lineage (NCBI taxonomy): Eukaryota > Metazoa > Chordata > Mammalia > Carnivora > Mustelidae > Martes > Martes martes. The sequence goes on from NC_137890.1 coordinate 162,731,339, forward strand.
AATCATACCTAACTTTTTTATGTCCGTTCAAACACTGGGCGGATTTTTATGCAGCAATTCACAGCCCCCAAGTGGTTTCCAGACACCAAGTGGGAAACTTCTGCCTTATTCTCAGAAATATGCCCCTTTGGGGAAGAGATTAATTTGTCTGGAATAATCCTAACACCTGAAGTTCTTCTAAACACATATGAGGGATCCTGGAATAGAAATAGAGTCGATCAGAAACCCCAGTTGGAGGCAATTTGGTGGGACAAGAATGAGAAACTCTAGTTCCCTTGGACGGTCCAGAAAATGGAGAAATAACTCCACAACCTTCAAAGGGAAAAGCCGAAGTCATTTGGACCTCAACAGGTCAGGCTCTAGTACATGCTCAGCAATGTTCAAGGCTTTTCAGGAGATATGAGAGAACAATAAAATTGCCATATGGGGGTGCCTGGGTGGTTCAGTGGATTAAGCCTCTGCCTTCGGCTCGGGTCATGATCTCAGAGTCCTGGGATCGAGCCCCACATTGGGCTCTCTGCTCAGCAGGGAGTCTGCTTCCCCCTCTCTCTCTGCCTGCCTCTCTGCCTACTTGTGATCTCTCTCTCTGTGTCATATAAATAAATAAAATATTTTTTTTAATTGCCATATAATGTGGCTGGCGGGAGCACACATGGCTCTTTAGGCCGCACTATTTAATCGGGTAACACCTTGTGCGGCGACCATCTTAAAGGCAATAGATCATCCAAAGGGGCCATTATTGGTAGTAGAAACAGTAAGAAGGTAGCTTAATTTTACACCCAGTTTAGATCCCGATGCCATAGCTTATAGTTTTGATAAGGAAAGAGAACTGTGGATTTAAAAATATAGATGTTAGACTTAGATATTAAGGAAGGAAGATATTTCCGTTGAAAAATCCTTCAGGTCAGTTCATTCACCCACTTGAAGACTATACCCAGATAAACACAAACAAAATTTCCCAAATACCCGTTTTATTCTTGATGGCGAACTTTTTGGAAATCAAATCGATTCTTGTTTTTGATTCTTTAATTAAAAGGATTCCTCCACATATTCTCACATGGAATACTGACTCACCTTGGAAGATTCGTCCTGATTAGACGAATAGTGAAATCCACACTGTGTTTTCCTCTGAAACGGTTTTCTTTTTTCATTATAGGCTGCGATGTGCTACATCCATATAGCTGCCCTCATTGCAGAATACCTGAAAAGAAAGGGTAAGACGACCATGTGCAGGGAGAAAAGTCTAGAAGTTGACATGTTGAAACCTAAATTACAATTAACTTATTAATTTTAGGTTGTATTAATCTCAATTGTGTTTTATTAAGTAACATTAATTTTCACAGATATTTCTAATTATACTGTACTTATGAACTTTAGCTCTCTCATGCCATTATCATGTTTATATCATGTTTATTTTATGTACAAAAAGGCTAACTCGTCAGCCTCTTAGTTCAAAATGAGAATGTTTCATTGGTTAATGATTAATAGTCTCATAAGCTTGTATTAACACTAACATGTAACAATGTCTTAACCTCATCTTGCACTACCATAGGTTACTGGAAAATGGAAAAGATTTGCACACCATCCCTGCTCCCGGAGGATATCCACCCCTGTGATAGCTACCCATTACTAACAGCTCCTGGTGGAGGAAGTGAGTGGCCTAACTCTCCCACATAAACTCCTTTACCCCCATGGAACAGTGCAAAAGAAATCACACTGCTGCTTAAAGTCTACTTTGATAGAACTGTGAAATGTATTCTTAAAAGAAAAACTATCTCAGACCTTCATAACTACCACTCATAAAAGGTTAAAGCTCCTACCATTCCAAAATCTACCCAAATGTATGAAGTTTAGAACAGAAAAGTTCTCAGCACAAAGAACTGCATCTTATCCAATATTTAGGATTATGAGTCATAGCCATATTTGCTACCAATCTGCATACTAGTTTGCCCTTGGGGTTTTATTCTGAAATTGTTTAAAATTGCAAGAGAAATCTATTTTAATTTTGAAAAGTAATAAGACAACTCATTCAAAACGAGGAATGCCAAAAATGTTTATGAGGACTCTATAATCATCATATTCCATTTCCTTTTTTAAAAGCCTAAACCGGGGCGCCTGGGTGGCTCAGGGGTTTAAGCCTCTGCCTTCAGCTCGGGTCATGATCTCAGGGTCCTGGGATCGAGCCCCGCATCAGGCTCTCTGCTCAGCAGGAACCTGCTTCCCCTTCTCTCTGTCTGCCTAGCTCTGATTTCTCTCTGTCAAATAAATAAAATCTTTTAAAAAAAAAAAAAAAGCCTAAACCGATTCAAACAACTTGCAACACATAATAATTTATAGTATTGATTCCCTTTAATGAAGAATATGTCATCTTTAAAGTTTGATGAAAGGTTTTGTAACAATAACTAAAGAATTACTCTTTGTAAAACATTTAGCGATATAGCTGATCCATTTAACCTGTTTTCTCTTGCAAAAGGGTGTTCAAACCCAAAGGTTACGGCCTGCGATCTATTTCCTAGTGCTCTCTTCACTTTGAAATGTAGTGGAAAGCTCAGTGTAAGAAAAACAGAAACAAATCTTTAGATACTAAGATCAAAATAATTGAACAAAAGGTAAATAGACTTTAGTCACAATATTTGGAAGCATAATTAATCCCCTATTCTTTTAAATATGCATATATCTTCTAAAGAATCTCAGTGGATTTTCCAAATAAGGCATTTGAACCAAATGACTAAAATGAAAGCTGAGACAGTGAGGTCACTTACTTGAGGAGGAGACCAGACCTGGCATCATGGCTCCTGTCCATGCTAAAATGCAGGGATCTTCCTGCTTCGTTTCACACTTACGATTTAGCTTCCTTTTTATCTGCATGTCATCAAACTCATCACTGTTTTGTCTAATGTACCCTTCTTCCCCATCTATTTTGTATCATAATCAGACACCGTACAGCTCCATAAAGATGATTTCAAATTCTAACAAAAACAAAATTGAAAAAATCTGATAAAACTAGGGGTCAGTTTGAGAAATTATGGAAACTTATATCCCAAAATATTGTGTGAACCTTTAATATTCAAAAAATGTTAAGTACCCATTTCCAGACCTAAGGTAACATTGGACTGTAACATATCCATTGAGAAAAGAACATATTTGTTTAGTAAACTCTAAGAAATGTGATTTTATGATGCATTAACGTATATTCATATCCATTGGCATATATCCGAAGTCCTCAATATACTTTTATATTATGATGTTTCTAAATCAGAGGAATAAAGTATCCCCTTCAATACAATGTACACATAATAAGAATATAGGCAAAGATAAACAACTCTAGAAAGTACAACTGTAATAATCATCATCCTGCAAAAAGTATATCATGACTTTCTCTGCTATATATCCCTACTAGTGGGTTGTCATATATTTTAATATATGTTTAATTACAGAAGGAACATTATTATGTTAAAAAGTAGGGAAGTAGAATTTTTAATGCAAGGATTAAATTGCAAAAACTATTCTAATTATAATTTCAAGCACATTTGGGGAGTGATCATTTAGTTACATAGCTCATGAGCTGATAATTAAAAATGGAAACATCTCACAGAAGTATTAGCTATAATTTTAAAAGCACGTGTTCCATGTAAGGGCCCACACTGAGCTTTATACTGGCAATATCTCCATTAGTTGCCTCTTATGTGTCTTTGAGTTAGGTGCTATTAGGGCCTCCTGTATTCAAGTAAGAAAACCAAGAGAAATGATACAATCTGACCTAGAGTGCATGGTTAGCTTGTGATGGGACCAAAGTTCAAGGGCTGGTCTGTCACTCCAAGCTGTGCTCCTGACTACTCAAATTCCCCACTGTTCAGCTCCAGTCCTTCCTCCGGGGACATGGCCCATGACCAAATATCTTTATATATTATCTGTAGAGCCAGATCTTTTCCTTCTTATCTTGGTAGCCACAGTGCTAGGAAATTTTAAGAAAGTTTCTAGATAATGCATAAGAGTGAAAATTGGCAAGGAATAAGCATTATTTCCATAATGCACTGACCATTCCAGGTGTTTTCTCAATATTAATGTTTTGAATCGCTTCAACCATCCTTTGAGATAGATATTAACATCTTCAGCCTAACAAATGGGGAGAAGCAGGCTCAAAAAGTCTGGCTAAATTAGAACATTAGAACAAATGTCTATCTACAAATTCTGTATTCTGTCCATAATTCCATGCCAGCTTCTAAAAGAAAATGTTATCTGAAAAATGATACAATTTTATAAAACAGGATGATTGGTTGCCCTGGAAAAGAATATTTATCAACAGAATTATCTACCCATCTCATTGACTGTGTGAGTTTTATTGTACTACCACTTGTAACGTCATGAAGAAAGGCACTATCTTTTCCAAACAAGATTTGACTCAAAATAATAATGTCACATTTTGTTGGTCCACTCAAGGCATGTTCTCTATGGGCTGGCCAGCTTTTCTGAGCATTACACCAAATATTAAAGAAGAAGGAGCAATGAAAGAAGATTCGGGAATGCAAGACACACCGTACAATGAGGTTAGATCAATATAATCTAGTGTACAGTAACTGAGTAAGAAGATGCATTGAACTGTTAACATTAAGCTAAATATGGAGGAGAAAATGTTATTCAGAAACCAGATTACTGAAGAATAGGACTTAGGTTAAATGAAAGGCAGGCTAAAATTAAGCTGAGATTAATAGACCTCAAATTCCATTGATAAAGCATAATTTTCAATGAATATTTAAACTAAACTTTATTTCTCTAAGATGGACCCAAATATATAATGTCAGCTCTTCTATAAGATATGAACTCGTTGGTCCTTTGGTAAACGTCATAAGGGATGATGAAAATTTTGTGAGCTAGCCACAGCTTTTTAGTGCATTAGAAAGTTTGTTTGTAAATACACTTGAACAGAAAGACTCACTAGTTTCTGCAGAAAACCTTTTGATTTGCAAACCATGGTTATATTTTATTAATTCAAAACAAGCTTTCTAGTGTTAATTACATAGCAACAATTTTGATAAAGAAAACAGAGCTCCCTCATCAAGTAAATAAAATATTTCACCAGCTAATGGTTTAAATTGTAATGTTACATAGATTGAAAAAAAAGGATACAGAAAGCAAGTTTTGGGGTGGATTTTAATTAAAATTTATATAGTTTATTTTGATTTAGTATACCTTGCAAACAGTAAATGCAACAACATATTTGTTAACTATTTCAAATAACATCTAAGAATCTTTTCTTCAAAGACATTGTTGAAAAGATTCCTACAATATTATCCACTTGCTTTAGTGAGTAAATAATTTGATTCAGCTGAATATTCATTAAACCACCAGTATATGTGAGGCACTGAGTTCAGGGTGGAGGACAAAGATAAATAAGACATAATGCTGACTTTCAAAGAGCTTAGAATCTTGAGAAGGACAAATTTTTTCAGGGTGGGGACTAGCCAGTCTAAGACCCAACAACTATAAATCTAGGCAATTAAAGGGGAACTTTTTAAGTGACAGTGATTGGGATGCAGATGGATGGGACATATATGAAAGCTCTCCAGACTTTTACCCTGGATCTTGGCATTGATGGGACTTGAAGGGGCCAAATGAGAAAATAAGGTTCTTGTAGCTGCAGCCACAACACAGGTAAATGCGTGGAGGTGCAAAAGTATTCTGAGAGTGGAGTGGTACGGGATGGTATAACCAAAGTGCAAAGTCAGTGGCAAGTGGGGGGTTGGACTGAAAGGGAGGTTGGTGCCTGACTGTGGAGCTCCTTCAGTGCCATGCTAGAGAGTTTGGATGGCCATTCAGAGACACTGGAGTTCCTACAAAGGTCTAGGGCAGTGGAGAGCTTGAGATCAGATTTACGTTGTAGAAAGAAAGATTCCCGGAGAACAACACATAGGATGGACCAGAGTGGAAATCAGATTACTAGAAGACCACTATGGGGTCTGGAAGTGAAGGAAGAAGGGTTTGATCTAAGGCAGAGACCATGGAACAGGAAAGGACTAGACAGAGCTGAAGGCTTTTCATAGATTCAAATTAGCAAATTTGAAGGGCGAATTCAGTATGGAAAGAGAAGAATCCAAGAAGATACCACCATCCCCTGCAGGATGGTGTAAATGTCAGTAACAAAGGGAACACAACAGCCCTGCTATAAAGAAAACTGACAGTGTAACAGTTTTGAAAACAAGTTTCAGGGATGAACCACAATGTGTACACTGTGTTTACACAATCATGTAAAATCTCATTTTGGTTTGGGGAATTACAGAATATCCTGGTGGAGCAGCTCTACATGTGTGTGGAGTTTCTTTGGAAGTCTGAGCGATATGAACTCATCGCTGACGTCAACAAACCCATCATCGCTGTCTTTGAAAAGCAGAGAGACTTCAAAGTACGTTTTCTGAGGCCAGACCTTGGTCAAAACATCCTGCTTTAAGTTGGTGAATTACTTACAATGTTCAAAAAAAGGGAAACTCTGTTTTTTGTGTCCGCATTGCCTTCATGAAACCCTTTGATTTATGGTTTCAGAAATTATCAGATCTCTACTATGACATTCATCGATCATACCTGAAAGTTGCAGAGGTGGTCAACTCGGAGAAACGGCTGTTTGGTCGCTACTATCGTGTAGCATTTTACGGGCAGGTAAGTTCAATAGAAGCTACGTGGCCTCTACATTCTGTTAAACAATGAAACTTTGTCTTTCATTCTCTCTGAGACATCAAACTCCACATGCCAAGGGATTGAGAGAATGTGGGTGTGTCTGGGTATGTCTGAGGGGTTTTCTGGATGTGAGGGCCATATGTCTTTCCACGGGAATATAGTGAACTGCGGAACAAAAGGGCAGAGAAATCCGGGGGTCTTAATACAGATCTAGTTAAACCATGATTTCTAACTTCTTGGAGAAAGAGAGCATTTATTTTTCGGCATCATCTTCTTCCCAGTTAACCCCAAATATCTAATTAGAGTTTCACATCCTATGTTAAAGTGAAATTAAATTGAACGTGTTTTGAAGAATGAAATTCATAGCATTCTGGGAAATAAAGAATTCCTAGAGCCTCCACCATGTCAAAGCCCTTTGACCTTACAGTCACGCATTTTCTTTCCTCCTCCTTCTGAACTACCACTGATTCCAGGCAGCACACTGTATGATTTTTTTTTTCTGTACTGTAGGTCAGTATAACTTTTGCGTTATCTTCCCCAGCTTCCCCCCTTAGCAGTGAACCAGAATAATAATATTAGTGAGCCAAAGTATTAGCCAGAAAATTAAGTAACATATTCTCTATTAATTATGAGTGTCTCTGAGCAGGGCTTTAAGTGGAGCAAACCCAGGCACCATCCTGCTTCTTTTCAAGAAGGCTTATAACATGATGACACTGCAGCAGGCATACCTCAGGCTCTGACCTGTGTGCATGAATGTTCCATCCTTTTATTTTCATATGACTCTGCCCTCTTGTTTCCTTTCCTACCCTTCCCTCGCATAAGACAGTGCTGCCGATAGCTTCTTTTTCTCCTCAGAATGTTCAAAGACAGTAGCTGAAGAAGTCAGATCCAGCATGGTCATTCCATATTGCTTGCCACTAAAGTCTTTTGAAAAACATGTTTTCCCCTAATTGCCAAAGACAGCTTAAGAACTAACTTCTGAATTAATAAAGATTAGCTGTTCTCTACCTGGAAAGAGAAGCGTTACCCATTACCCACTTACCATAAACGAATTCATCCAACTCCGATTTTCCTCCTCACATAGCAGCACCAGGATTGCAGAGATAGCCAAAACTAGTGGAGACAGTCCACAGATACAGACTAAATGTAGACATGTGTGGGGTCCACACATGTCTACGTGTGTAGTGTACCTTGAAGTGATGGTGTACCTTGCAGGGAGAAAATGGGGGAAGCTTCAGGGGAGGATGAAGAAGCTAAGGGAATGATATCTTGAACATCATGAAGGAAAGAAGCACTATTTGACCTTGGTGAAACATTGACAAGAAAAGTGGCGGAACACCCCATTGGAAAGGAAATGTGTGTGTTGAGGGATGGCAGAGGGAAAGACGGGGTATTCAGGGAATGGTCACAGGCTAACTGAGCAGCAAGGAAGTGACAAACAAGATTCAAATCTACGATCCTTCCAAAGAAAAAGTAGTAAGTCGCCACGAATAGTCCAGTCTTGAAAGCCAGATTGCCCACCTGATGGTTTCTCCAGCCAGTCTCTAATATAGGGATACTAAACAGGTGGAAACAAATGCTGCTCTTTTCCTACCAGATTTTAATGCAGACGTTTACTCTTTCCTTCTTTTGGTCTTGATGGTTCCAGGCTGTGGTAAGTGTTCTCTTCTTCTCTGTTTGCATGCTCTAATAATCCTCACACTTCCCTCCATATAGTCATACTGAACCTTAACTTTTTGTGTGCAAATCAACGTTTGGTAAAAAGGTGAGATTACCCTGCTTCCCTTCATTTTGGAGTCATCCGGCATTTCTTGAACTAAATTGTGTTTATTCCAGTTATCTGAATTACAAAAATGTATCCTTTACTTTTTATGTATATTATCATTCTACACAAAGGTAAATATGGTTTGAAAACCTGCATAAACACACGTGCCCTTGTGTGCACACCCAGATAAATATGAGCACCGCATATTCGCAGTACGTGTAGGATAAACTTAGTATTAGAGATGATCTTCTCATTTCAGACCACTGGGAACTGCAGCTGATGGAGAAGGGCATGGAGGTCAGATTTTTAGACGTTGGAGTTATTGCCATCGACGGGCACTTTCCCAGGCTCCTGAAAGAACCCTGTTCCTTTCCACATAAGTATTGTGGAGAAACAGGGCTCTCTGTGGTGGTGAGCTCTGAGAATTCTCAGCGGTGATGGTCTTAATGCCCAATGCAAAAGATGACCAGTGGACTAAAGCTTAAGCCAGTAGGGCAGATTAGGGCTCCTAAAGATTCAGAGAGAAGTGATGTAAGAAATTCTGGAAAGCCGGCAGAGGCAGAAATAACATGCCAGCACCTAAAGCTCTGTGACACCAAAGAATCTTCTTCCCTTTTGAACCATGTAAAAGTGCCTGTAGTCATACATTTTTTTTAAAGATTTTATTTATTTATTTGACAGACAGAGATCACAAGTAGGCAGAGAGGCAGGCAGGAGTAAAGGGGGAACAGGCTCCCTGCTGAGCAGGGGGCCTGATACAGGGCTCGATCCCAGGGCCCCGAGATCATGACCTGAGCCGAAGGCAGAGGCTTTAACCCACTGAGCCACCCAGGTGCCCCTGTAGTCATACATTTTTTTACATACAAAAATTATTCACCATAATACAACATAATTATTGCTAATTAAGCTGCAAAAACAAATTCTTTCATTATCCACACATTGCCTGTCCACATTCAGCTCTGCTCGTCTGACCACAACATACTTTTTTGTAATTCTTTAAGCCCTCCCCATATCCATACCAAGATTTTCTACCTTCATTTATAAAATGGGGGTCATGGGTCCTTAACTCACCTACTAAAAGAATACTTAAAAACCCTTGTACTAAATAGACTGGGGGAGGGGGACAGGAGGCAGAACTGGGAAGAGCTACTTTCAAATGACCTAACTCTGTTCTTTTTGCAGATTTCTCAATAACGAGTGCTGATTGCACATTTGGCCTTTTTTCTTTTAATACGTGCCGCCAATATTCTCAATTGTCTTTTATTAAAAATTCCAACCTGAGATTAAAAGTGTTTTGTTAAATCTGCAGACCTGAGTACAAGCCAAGGCATGGTACTTTATAGCTCAAACTCCAGCTGCCTTTGAACAAAAACTAACGGTTCGTCTTGATACACAGCCATTTAGAGCCTCAGTCATCAAATGAAATTCAAATACCTGTCCCAGGATACCAAATGGAGAATATGAACTATGGTATTCAGCAGGAGCAGACGGTGCACATCAATTTACACTTGATGATAAAGAAATACCAACTAGACATGAACATTTCCCTGAACGTGTACAGAATAAAGGTTCCAAAGATCTAAGATAAAGTCTTAACTACTTGATTAGCATAATCCCCATAGTCAGATATAATTTCTTTTCATCATGGTACTTTATGTCTCTGTAAAATTCATCTTTTAATATCCAAATTGGCATGTCTCACAATCATGTTGCAAAGATTATGGGAATATAATATGCAATAGGCTCTTTGCCTTCACAAGGCCTTTGGGTATTTTAGTGTCCCATGTGGATAGTGCTTTCTTTACGTGGTATTGGCTAGAGTAGTTAATATTATGTCTTCAATGAGCCAGACAATAGAAAACAAGTTGGAAACTGTTCTTTCGTGGCAGGAGTCTTAAAATTGCAAGTCTTGCATAGCATGAATTTTCTAATGCGACACCTGGCATCATTGACTGTGGGAATAATTTTACACAGAGCAGCCCATATACAGCACCCTCCAAAGTGTCCCTAAAGTATTCATTTCCAGAGTAATGAAACAACAGTAGTAATGAAACATCAGCTGTAATCAATGAAATACTTAGGCTCTGATATTTAGCATGTAAGGAAGCAAGTGAATGCCCCCTGCATAACTTAAAACATCAGATGCTCCCAGAATGAATAAATCAAAGGCTGTGGGAAATTTTCTTCTCTTGACCAAAGGATATAGAGTCCCAGATTCTCAGTCATGCCTACACGAGTGTAGATGTATTTCAGAATCTTGATAGAAAAGATTAAGGGGAGGAGGAAAGATGCATGTATAGTTTAAAAAAAAAAAAAAAAACCCTTCTCCATTCTGGGTTGTGATACATCCTTCTGGCTCCCCACCTATATGAAAACCATTGATATAAAATATGCATTTTAATACATATAATAAGTATACAAAATATGTATAGAAAGAAGGGTTTATATTTATATGAAAACATTTCTCTGCATTCTTGGAGCTTCTTTTCTCTTAGAATTTAGCCTATTTTTAATACTTTCTGACCCACATTTAGACCTAAGTTTCCTCTTACGTTGCATACCTTTGTGAATTTTGAATTACTTAAGTACAATGGCAGGGGCACTTGTAATTGACATCCCAATAATGATTCAAGGTCATTGCAAAAACATCTAAGAAGGAGTCCAAGAGTCTATTTTAGTTGTCTTCAGTTTACTGAAGTGCATTTTTATCATAATCTATTGCCTTCCAGTTTCATAATCTGTGCATGTTAACTCTACGGATTCAAAGTCCTTGTTTAACTGGAATATGTGCTATTTCCTAACAATAACTGATCTGAACATTTATCACATTGTACAGTGACATTTAGAAAATCAAATAGCAGGGGAAATGCACATTTCCCACTGCTCTGAAATGCAGTCTACTCATAACTTTGGGACTAAAACAAAACAGAAACTGCCCCTGGATTTTCATCATCTGGATCCCTCGTTATAAATCATGTATTCCATAGGCAGAGCTGAAATTGAAAACTTCCTTAAGACAATGTGCTGTGGCTCTGTGGGCCGTGCTTTGATAGTTTCCCTAGGTGAAAAGTAGGCGCACATTCCAAATATTTTCAGAGCTGCCATTGATCCGGCTCCAAAAGCTCTTCCACGATCCCAGGAAGGCAGCCGATAAAATTTTTAATTCTGCTACTCCAGCTCCTTTCTCCTTATTTTGGAAGACAGACCCAACAGGTTGATATTTCCAGGCTACGTACATAATAATCACAATTTTTTTTCTGATTAATCACTTACCAAAATATTGAAATCAACACCAGTAGACTTTTTACAATAAGGAGAATCGTAGAGTTCGTGCAAGAGAAGCTGAGGGTATGTATTTTGAAGCACTCGAAACAGTTAAACGGTGTTCCCCGAATGTTAGCCAGAGCTCAAATTGCTCTAGTGACCCAGAATGTTCTTTGTTACCGCTCTCCTCCTCATCACAGCTAACACACACCAAGGGCCTATTGTGTACCAGGCACTGTTCTTGGGGCCTCCCAGTAGAGTTCTGAGTCTGTACCATTTCCCGTCCCCCAGATCAAGGAGCAGGGTTGAAAGAAGGTCACAGTTCATGACCAAGGCCACGCGGTCATAATAATGACAAGAAAATCCTGCTTCCCACCCCTCCTTTCTGGCTAACTCTGGATTCAGAAATTTGTTAGAGGAAAAAAATCGCAGTGAAATGTCTCTTTGTGCTGGTTTTCACGGCGTGGTGAGAAAATCTTTTCCTGGAACTTGGAGACATTTTTCTTATTGAAAAGGAAGTTGTAAGTGTTTCTGTGGCTCTTGCCCTGTGGAGGTGTTGGTTGATGGCCTCAGAAGCCGTATCTCTCTCATGTGTCAGTCTGTCAGTTTAGCCACTGACTTCTGACCTTGAATCAGACAAATCTTCACAAAGACAGCAACAGATAAATCATGGCAGGCTGGAAGTCATGTGGGAACTGAGCCAGACCTCACTTACCCCTACCAAGTCTTGAGGAAAGACCACAAGGTGCTTTTCACTCTCACGACACTCCAAGTCACTTCTTAAAGCAGTTGGGGGTCAGGACGCTCGTATATTCAGCTGTGTTTGGTCATGAACAGTCTCAAAGAAATCGTTCAATAAAAATATCTTGATTAAAATCCGTAGAATCTTTTCCAGCTATACCTGGTGCAAATATACCTTTTTTTTTTTAGGTGTATGCCCTCTGAGAATTATTTCATTCACCTGTTTATTCATTCGACAAATGTACAGTGAGTTGCCCCTAAAGACCAGCACTGTGTTAAACACTGAACGTGCCCTGTTGAACAAAGACCCTTCTCTGCCTTTAAAAAACCCAACATCGATTTTGGGAAATGCTTGACAAAGTCTGTGCTGGTGAATGTGCCTTGTTTGTCGTCTTCGCTTGCCGCCCATGTAGGATACAAAGTACACTGCTCACGGTGGTCACACCTGGACAGATGTGCGTTTCGATCATTATTCTTAGATTACCTCCCATGAGCCAACAAGATCATGCATGTTTGTTGCTACATATAATGAGTATTTTTTTAGTCAAAAATGATAAAAACGAAAAAAACATAGCTAAGACTTTTCTGATCGGCAGTATCTTCACTTGGTCCTCGAAAGCTTTGTCCATGAGGTAAATTCTGCAGTCAGGAGAAAACCATACGTGCTGGGATTCTTAACTCCTCTTTACCTAGTCTTCTGAGGTCACATGTATCCCACAGGAAACATGCATCGGTATCTCTTCAAAAGGAAGGAGTTATGAAGATCCTCAGATCACGAAATCCTACCTTCCCACAGTTTCAAATCAGACAACTATAATTAGTAGAGGCTAAAACCTACTTGCACTTATGGCCTAAAAATGACGGCATGGTTATTTTGAATCCCAATTCTAGCTTTGCAAGAATGTAAAAGATCTACTAGTAAAGTCAACTGAGTGATGAAATTGCATATGTTGCTTCGGGCCTCTGAAGACATATTACAGTTATTTTAAAAATAGCAGTACTTGGGAGCATACCATATGTCATTTCTGTGATGACAACGATCCAAAGTATGTTGGCTTTGCATCTAACGTGACACGGGACTCATATCAATGCTTAGCTTTAGATACCGTTCCATGACATGCAGGGTTTCCTATGCTAGTTTCAAAGACGTGCAGAAGACCTTATTTAAAAAGGCCAAAAATTACTCCAGACTCTGTGTTCTACCCCAGGCTGCCACATGAGGGCATTCTTCTCCCAAAATATATGCAAGCAGGGTTTACCACTGATTTCTACAAACAGAGAAAATGTGTGTAAGATTATCTCACAAGGGTCTTTAGCCTGGTCAGGAGTGTTTCATTAACGACTGATTCTAACATGATACTTTGTTTTCTTTACTAGACATTTTCTGATTGTGAATTTTACAGGGTGCTAATCAATGGTTTGGATGACAACAAAAGACTGGGTGTGTTGTTTAAGTAGAGTTTTTGTTTTGCTTGTGATTTGCAATTTGAGTTCCCTAAAAAAGTTGCTGGTTCATTATGTCTCTCCCTTAGGGCTTTTTTGAAGAGGAGGAAGGTAAAGAGTATATTTATAAAGAGCCTAAGCTGACAGGCCTCTCTGAGATTTCCCAAAGACTGCTCAAGCTCTATGCAGATAAATTCGGAGCAGACAATGTGAAGATAATCCAGGATTCCAACAAGGTAAAGGAAAGCCCGTATTCACGCAAATGTGAGGAGTTGACTTAATTTTTTTCTAACTATAGTAGTTAAAGTTTTCCTTTTCTGCCTGACTGTGCAAAGTAAACCACCTCAACTATTTTGGATGTTTTGCTCATTTGTTTATCGGCTGGTTGATCGGTGATTTCTTTTTTCTTTTGTCAATAATGTTATATACATGTTTATTCAAGTAACTTTTAGGTAATCTTAGAAACAATTTACTAAATTCTGTACTTATGCCATAGGTTATTTGTTTGCATTTGAACAGCAATCTAAGGGTTAAAGTGACTGGGCCCAATGGTGGAGTTGGACGAAACAGCACAATGTATGTATTCAGTCATGGAGGTCTTTGGGAGTCATACCAATTTTGAAATCTGTCCTCTGTGACAGTGGCAGACTTGTATCAACCCGAGAACATTCATTTTACTTCCTCATGGCTGCATGAAGCAAGGGCTTACATACTCCGATTAGATTAGTCAGAATTAGATCTTCTAGTGTGCTTTCATTCATTTAGCCAACTTTAATCAAGCACCTACTTTATCAGGCACCTACTACATGCCAGGCCCAGAACTAGGAGCTGGGACACACGGAGTCTCTTCCTTCCAGAGCTCACAGTTCATATAGGGTTAAGAAGAAAAGAATATATGAGAACAGTTAATTAAATAGAGCCAGTGAAGTACCACAAGAGACATGGTCCAAGTCACATGGAGAAAGCTCGGGCTCCCTTAACAGCTCATTCTTGGCTGGGCAATGCTCCAGAGGAAGAGGGTTTGCTCTGGGAATTGCAGAGCGAGAAGGTGTCTGCTGAAAGCATAGGGCATTCTAAGAAGCCCAGCACAGGCAATGCCAGGGAAGAATGAAAGCGCGAGGTGAGTTTAGAGCCTGCCAGGTCTCAGAATCACAGGTTGGAGAGGAGAGCGTGGCAGAGTGAGGGAGCCGGAAAATCTGGTTTGTGCCCAAATGTAGAGGCTGTTCCTGGGCCACAAAGGAAAAGGTCTTTTTGCGCCTCTCTTCTTTTACACAACTGGTATTTGGAGGGATCCGGGCCTGAGGCTACTGGATCCAGACTGAAGTTGTGACAGTGGGCTCATCATTCTTTCCCTTAGCTGGAAAGGTACAATCCCCTTCGCCATGAAGGTGGACAGAACTGGAACTACCCTCACGGTGACTCTCTGAAATAGGGGGCATAGAGTTTCTAGTGGGACAAGAAAAATGTCAAATTTGGTGTCAGACCACTGGAGTCTTCATTCCACCAGAATACCTCCTATCAGCTGGTGATCCCTCTTGGAGAAACTAGGTGGCCACTCTGAATCTCCTTTTTTTTTTTTTAATCTGTAAAGTGGTTAGAATTATACTCATTTTACAGTGTAATTTTTAGGAGCATTACAAAGAAGTTCTCGAGCTTCCTCAAGTCTCTGGAATCAGATAGGCAGCAAGCGGTTAAACAGAAGGAGAAAGCTAGGGGATGTTGGAAAAGTCTTCCAGAAATCATTAGGAAAGAGGATGAGACTCATCTCTTCCAACCTTGAAAAATAGCAAAAGCCATTCCCTGGCTCTTCTTGGGACCCCCAGTCTGCCTGTCTTGCTGTTTGAGAAGTCTAGTCACTGCAGCAGAGTCAGCAAATACATTATCTAGGATGATTTATTGCAGATAAGAGAAAAAAATAGAGAAACTGAAAATAAAAATGTTGGCAATCTTGAAATAGGTGAATCAGTTAATCCTCTAAACAGATAAAGAACCTCCTTCCACATTATAATCCCAGAGCCCATGGCCCCAGTCTAGGTATGTAGTTGAATCCTGGAGGGACCAAGAGATACATTTCTACTCTCAAGAAGCTCATATTCTAGGGGCGCCTGGGTGGCTCAGAGGGTTAAAGCTTCTGCCTTCGGCTCAGGTCATGATTCCAGGGTCCTTGGATTAAGCCCCGCATGGGGCTCTCTGCTCAGCGGGGAGCCTGCTTCCTCCTCTCTCTCTCTCTGCCTACCTCTCTGCCTACTTGTGATCTCTGTCTGTCAAATAAATAAATAACATCTTAAAAAAAAAAAAAAAGCTCATATTCTGGACAAAGGTAGGGGTATTCATTACAGAAGAGAAAGAAGATCAAAGATTAAATTATATGCCCTAAGCAAGTACTTAGGTGTCCAAGAACCTCAGCTGCTTGGAGGGCTGACTCCCGCCCACCTCTGCCGCTGTCGGGACCAGCGTCCAGCCAGTTCCCCTTCCTGTCGCTTCAGTTCACTCAGCTCTGAAATGATGCCATTGCCTATCTCCACCCCCACCCCTCCACCCACCCCCCACCCCACCCTCCACCCCCCCCCTTCCACCCCCGGGGACAGGACAGGGACAGGCTCCTCCCTCAGGAGGCCCCTGCGGGAACACAGAGCCTTCTTGCTTCCAGGAGCCCCTGGGGCTCACCACTCCTTCTTTTGCCATAATGTGTTAACCCAGGTAAACCCCAAGGATTTGGACCCCAAATATGCCTACATCCAGGTGACCTATGTCACGCCGTTCTTTGAGGAAAAGGAAATAGAGGACCGAAAGACGGATTTCGAAATGCACCACAACATCAACCGCTTCGTCTTCGAGACGCCGTTCACGCTGTCGGGCAAGAAGCACGGCGGGGTGGAGGAGCAGTGCAAGCGGCGCACGGTCCTCACCAGTAAGTGCGGCCGCCCCGCGGAGCCCTCTCTTCGGGGGCTGCGTGGCGCTCGGGTGTTTCAGGCTTGCTGACAAGTACCCAGGACGCGCTCAATGAGACACGTGTGCCGGGAACCGCCTCTTTCCCCTCCTTGGGAAAGTCGACAAGGAGAGAAATTCTCGGTAGAGCTACTTAATGCACCTCTTCCCTTTAGACGTTCCAGCCGTCAAGGTCATGGTGTCCGCATCCTGGGAGAGGCACTGGGAACTTCCCCCTGCCCTTTCCCTGAGCCTGCCCCCAGGGATTTCAGGGTTAGCAGCTCTCCAAAGTGTGTGCCTTGGGACCAAATTCCAAACCACTCTGGAATTCAGGCATCTCATTTGTAAACTGAAGGCAAGGGATGACCTCCCCCGTTCCTCTCAGCACCATCTAGATCTAGTCTATGAGCTAGTCATCCTTTTACTTATTCGGTAAACATGCCATGAGGGCCTGCGAGGTGCTGGACACTCTCCGGCGAATTTAAATTAATGAACCCCGAGTCTTGCCCTCAATGAGTCCATGGTCTGGTAGGAGAAAACCAAGTAAAGCAAGAAATCCAGGCAAGCATGGCCTGAGAAAGAAAAAGGGAAGGCACAGGAAATCCCCCTGGGTGGGGGGCGGTCTTCTAAGACAGACCAAAGGGAAAGTTGAGCAAAGGTGTTCTGGAGGAATCTTGAGAGATGAGCAGTCCTGGAGTACGCAATAGATAAAATAGCAGTGTCCCAAATTATAGGAAACATTCATCCTCGGTAAACTTTTCCAGAACTTTTATCATCAAAAAATGAGAACAAAACTATCATGCTATATGCTACTGAGTACACATTTAAGCATTCTTTGGTGTGGTTTAGTATAGTTTTGATTTGAATTAGAAGCTGGGGGGTGGGGTACTGTTTCAAGACTCTAAAAGCCTAAACCCAGCCCACAGATGAGTAGTTGTTGGCTAGCCAAGTGTGGAAAAGCAAGCCAGGTGACAGCAGCTGGGCCCCAAGCTGAGATGTGAGACACCACAGTACACTGGAGGAAAAATAACTCACATACACAGAAACCGTGCAGAGTAGAAGATGCTGTATGCAAAAAAAAAAAAAAAAAAAAAAAATCGTCTGGACCTACCAGGGCCACCCCGGACTCACCTCAACCTTTACCTTCTCTTGCATGTCTTTTGTGCAGCGAGTCACTTGTTCCCGTATGTGAAGAAGAGAATACAAGTCATAAGCCAGTCGAGCACAGAGCTGAATCCTATCGAAGTGGCGATTGATGAGATGTCCAAGAAGGTTTCTGAGCTTAACCAGCTTTGCACGATGGACGACGTAGACATGATCAGACTGCAGCTCAAAGTCCAAGGAAGCGTCAGCGTGAAGGTAGGCGCACTCAGAGCCGAGAAGCGCTCGTTGTAACGTGAAGCCTGGTATAAAACACCCTAGAAATTTTTTACAAAAGGGCTAAGAGACACTTTTTTCTGTGTGATACCATCCAGCAACTTTATCTGAGTCTTTCAAATTTTGTGTCGCTGTAAGTACACATGGATGGTGCCAAACACCAGGAGATAAACCCTTTTTTTTTTTTTTAGCCTAAATAAAATTTCTTCATCCTCAATCCTTCTTTCCCATCTTCTCTGGGTAAACTACATTCTGTATTCTAAAATCTAACCAATGAATTAATGAATGAATGATAAATGTGGCTTTCTCATAAGTACCTGTCCATAAAAGCCTTATGAAAGTGTTCCAAAACAAAATTTTAAAAGTGTATTAGTTCATAAGATGTGTGTCAGTATTTATCTGACTGTCAGAGGCCTGAGAAGCAGTAGACGGCCTGCTCGCAGTGGGGGATTAAAGGATATATAACAAGCAGACTGTTTGCAAAAGCATAAGCAGTGTTTAGGAAAATCAACAAGGTGGGTGCAGGCACTAGCTAGAACGTTACCCCGTAGATCTGAAGACGAGGGGAGAGAAGAGGGAATGGGAGCAGAGAGAGCTGGGAGAGCCAGCTGGTAAGACAGACAGAGGTGCCTCTGCCAGATAGAAGACCACGAACAGGCAACCCTGGGTCCAAAAACACCCTGACCAGCTGGGACTAGAGAGGGACAAGTGAGGCACTCACCTTGGGCACAGAATTTAAACAGGCATCAAAACACTCAGTACCCACAATAAAATAATATTAATGCAGTGTTTTTTAAAATAAAAAATAATGTCAAAAATTTATAATGAACTAAGTGTTCACATTGTAAATAAAGGCAGGCCAGTAAGCATGCCCTGTGGAACTACATGGGAACCCAAGGCAAAATCAGGAATACAGATCCCTGATGATCTGCTCTCCGCTTCTGCACCTACCTCTCGTCTGTGTCCCCCATGGCTGACTCAAAATAGCAATAATAATAAATCTTTTAAAGCCAGAAGGCAGAAGACCCATTGCTATACTCCAAACGGAGCAGCTTCCCTCAGCACATAGGTGTGTCGAGGAAAGTGAGCATTGGATCTGGAGAAGCAAAAGAGAGTATCCGTAACGTTTACTCATTCTACCATGCAGGCAATCCCTCCCCATAAGGGCCTTTGAAGACAACTCTAATACAGTGTTAGCTTCCTTCTTCTGTGACCTTATTCCTTCCAAGCCCTAGAGTCACAGCAAAAGGCTACAAACACTAAAGAATATGGACTCCTTCACGAGTGTGAGCCTACTCATGTGTGCGCGCATGAACGGGACCTGGCATTGTGCATTCACTCAGCAAATCTGATAAATGCTTCCTCCGGTCAGTATCTAGGCCAAACTGTCAAGTGGAATACAGTCAAACAGTGTTTCCCAGGACGGCACATACACCACCACCGTGGAATGTCGCTTATTAATAGCTCAGTGTTTGCTGTAATGTGAACGAAAAAAATAAATAAATAAGTAGCCCATCAAGCATTTGATTTCACAGATGTTAAAATTAAATGGATTGAAAGTAAGGAAAAATGAGTCGCGTTTTCAAAGATAGTGAAAAAATAACGGTGCAAGCCGAGTACAGATATGACAAAAATGGGAAACGATGGGCAAGTGACAGTTTGCGAAGGGTGGTCATGGAGTACAGCGCTCAGATGAGTCCTTCAGGAACTTACTACTGAGTCAGGGGACAGCAGATGAGACAGGTAGCACATCATTAGGTCACCAGGCTCTGTGAGAGGACTGGGGTGCTGCGTGATTGGTGCTACCCCTTCCAGCGGTGGAGAAGGCCCCATCCAAGGAAGAGATGGGATGGTCCTCAGCCAATTCTCTTCTCCCCAACAGGTTAATGCTGGGCCTATGGCCTATGCACGAGCTTTTCTTGAAGAAACCAATGCAAAGAGATACCCTGACAACCAAGTAAAACTTTTGAAGGAAATCTTCAGGTAAGTTTTTCTGTGTTGGAACGTACCTCCTCCAGGTAGCAGAGTCTCTCAGCAGCTCGACTTGGAGCTGCCACTTTCTACGGCTAATTGGTCATTTGCTTTTCGCTGTCACTAAAGGCAATTTGCAGATGCATGTGGGCAAGCCCTTGATGTGAACGAGCGGCTCATCAAGGAGGACCAGCTGGAGTACCAGGAAGAACTGAGATCCCATTATAAGGACATGCTTAGTGAACTCTCCGCAATCATGAACGAGCAGGTAAGACTTGGCTTGAGGTGGCCCAAGCTGCCACTTTATAGAAACTGTCCATTCTGTCCCTAGTGCCAGAAGGACTATAAATGTCTCTTTTCTTACATGAACACCATGAGCACAGAGTTTCTCACTCCTCCATGTCCAAGATTCTTTGCCTCTCAAAGCAGAGATCAGGTTAGGGGAGAAAAATCTTTAGGGGAAAAAAAAAAAAGATGAGAACCCAGGTAATTTCCAAAGTTTCAGGTATGTTTATCCAAACTCTATGAAAAGTTGGCTTTCTAAAATAGATGGAACCTTTTAGACACCAAGGAACACAGGATAACGTTCCACTAGGTTTGCTGCCACTCCTCTCACCCCAATGTACACCTCTGCAACGCCCGGGTTGTGAGGTGGAGTTCTACAGTTCTGCCACCAGGGGTCTCTGCACCATACTCGAGAAGAACCCTAGGTCTAAGGTCAAGGCTTTGTAAGGTCTAGACTGCATCTACAGAGGCTGGGAATTCCTGAAGACGTGCAGAATTGGGTAAAACTTAATCCTCTACCCCACAGCAGGTCATCCACGCATCTAGCATGTTCCATAAGGGTGTGCACAAAATCTGGATATTCATTAATCACAATACTTTTTGAGGCACAGAGAATCAAGTGGAAAAGCCAAGGGCCACTCTTTGACTTCCCAGCATCCATCAACTCCCACACCTGGACATCTCAACCTGGACGTCTTACTACTCACGGTCTCCTCTAGGAGTTCGATGTGCTCTTTACAGAATAACTGAGCAGGAGAATTTGAATAATCTCCTAACTGTGCCTCATGCACAGTAGCCACTCATTAAAAATTAGTTCCCCTTCTTTTCTTCAAATGGCCTGGCACTATCAACACTATTCACAAAGCACGAAATGTATCTCATGCATGTTTTCTTCCCAGTGCATTTCTCATTGTTTCTTTTGTCTTCTTTTCCATCTCCTTTTACCCACATTTTAAACTCTCCAAAGTAGCTAGGGGAAGAAATTGGTTAATTGATTTATGTTGGAGATCATTAATCTCCCTGGATAGGAATCCTCAATGAGGGATTACTGTTAGTGGTTTGGGATTATGAAGGGGCGATGGGAATTAAAAACTCAAGAGAGATGCCTCAGTTGCATGGGGGTCATCATAGATCCTAGAGTGAAACAAAAGAACAAGCAGTGGATCTTAAAGCTGGAAAAGGTGGTGAAGAAATGTTTGTTTCCAACTATAAATTGCATCTGACCTTGAAACTTCGGGCAAAAAATACTTTTCTCTTTTTTTTCCTGGCAGCTCTGTCGCGGTCCGTGTCTGTACAGCTTCTGTTCCTCTGTGTCTAGTATTTCCCTCAGTACTATAAGCAAAAGTGGTATGTTTTTCTTTCCTTATGTCTACACTGTCCTATGTGGCCTTCTGGTCTGCCTATCACTTCCTAATTGTTCATATTCCCCCAGATACCTCCATAGTGACTAGTGTTCTCTGAGTTTTTATTTAATTAGAAGAATTTTAGTTCCATTTCGAGATAGACTGATATGAAAGAAAAAGCTTGCTGATTAAAGTTAAAAGCTTATCTTTTATTTATTTTTTTAAGTAGGCTCCATGCCCAACATGGGACTTTAACTCACACCCTTGTGATTAAGAGTTCCATGCTCTACCGACTGAGCCAATGAGACACCCCAGCTCAGCTTTTAAAAAGAAAATTCATACCCAGCCAATTTTTAAAATATATTTGAGGCTGATTGTATCTGAAACAAAGATTCAGTATACCTCAAGTTGCAACAACAACAACAGAAAAAAACAAAAACAAACAACAATAACAACAAAAATCTTCGGCACAAAGCTAAGAAGCAGCTGATTAAGAGGAGAGAAATGATTCTTTTACAGGATACCTTCACTAAAAGAAGCAAAGTTTAACTTTGTGCTTCCTGGAAATTGATTCAAAGAAAAGAAATGGATGGATTGCACAGATCTTATTATTCAGTAAAAGAAACAGATCTGTTGGCAGGAAAGATCAACTTCCCCCTGGTCCTGGGGATTTGTCACATTGGTATTTATATATGGGACAATGACAACAATGTGTGTTACCTTCAAAAAAGTTTTCCTTAAAAATTATTTACTCTATTATATGGGTATGCCATATTTCTACCTTAGATTAAAATGAGGACAAAGTCTTAACTTCTAACTCTGTAAAAAAGATTCTAGGAAAGAAACTAGTTAATAATCATCGATCATAAGTATAAATTATCCATAGCAAAACTATAAGATATCTAAGTGAAATTAGCTATTTTCATGACAACCATCGATAAGTATTATTCATTGATTGTAATGAACAATTTCCTAAAATCAGAGAGAGCTATCCAGTGATTAAGTTCTATAAAGTCCCTAGTATTTTAAAAAATGGGTGTTGTCTCAGTTCAGATTTACAACAACAACAAAAATTGTTTACTTCTTTTCTCAGTTTTTTTAATGAAAAAGCATCTGGCCGTAAGGATTAAATTCAAACTCTGGTGGAGGGAAAGGTTGTCAAATATTAGCATGATCTTGTCATGCATGAGTTCATTCACATACCTTTATACTTATGACACATTCTGGAAGAAAATTACATATGTAGTTACAGTGAAGAGAGAAATTCTACCATTGAATTTTTAAAAATAGAAATAATGTTAGAATAGATAAAGAAAGAAAGAAAAATAGTGGTAGAATTAATTATTCAGTTGACTCCAAGAGTGCTCAGAAAAGTTCTAGCTAAGAGGAGTCCTAGCTAAGTAGGTAACTGAAGCCACCTACTTAGTGAAAGAAACTTCAGTATATGGAAGGAGATGGACTAGGATAAAGTGGATGCTAGCATGTAAAATGGAGATACTGGGATGAAGCAGTTTGGGTTGCTAAAGTGACAGGCAGACAACAGCTACCTTCATAGGCATCCAGAATGCCACCCTATTTTATAAGTAGCCAAAAAACATAAAACCTCCTTTGATGGAGGCCAAAGTGATACATGTAAGTAACTGGAAGAAACATAAATATAAGACGCTCATTTGGAGTCTGTTTCAGCACTGACGGTGATAGCATTGTGAAATCAATGGCCGTAATGAATCTCAAATATAAAATACAGAGAAAGGAACGGGTCCACTCTGTTCTGATGCCAAGCAGGCAAGATGCAAAGGCATATTGCTCCGGGAGTGCCAGATACTCTATGGACACTTTATTTCCCAAATTATTTAAGCAGAACTTGTGGCATCGATCTTAAGGAGAATTTATGGGCAGTCTAGGATACCCAGATGCTTCGTGCTCTGTGCAGGTTGAGGTGTTAACCTGTCTTGGAGGGTTAAAGAACCATAGTAATATGTCAACTAAGTGGAAAATCTTTTGAAATATCCATTGAGTCTCTCCCTTACAGAGATACATTTTAGAGGTGTCTACGGTTTCTACTGTTGTTATCGTATTTACATATCATTATTTGCACAGATTTGACAGGAAGTTATTACTTAGGCATGTTAATATTATTTTCAAAGTAAAATCAAGGCAAAGTGTATTTTTTTCTTATATTTCCATTAATGCAAACATTTAAATGAGCTTTCAGGTGCTTCCCCTTTTCAGTATTTTGACAATATAAATTGTAAACTTCTAGAATAAAATGAAATTCTGGAAGTACTCAGATACAGTCATAAAGTCATTATTTATAAATTTATCTCTGATAGTCGAAGAGTATTGTGAAGCTATTTTAAATCTTGCCAAAATGCTTCTGACATGGGCTTGCAAAAAATTCCAGAACTATTCTGATAAGCTCATTTTCAACAACTCACGGCGGTCCTTATGGGGTGGTGGGGGGAAGCACTGTTCTGGGTTTTAATTTTGTGCTTGGCAATATTAACACGAACCTCTCTATTTTCCTTTTGTTTTGTCGTGTTACATTTCATCCTGTCAAGATTACATACAGGGACGACCCGTCAAAGCGCGGAGCGGAGCGAACCTGCCCTCTGGTAATTAGCAGGGCCGCCCCAGCTGTGCCCACCGTCTCCGTCTCAGCCAGTGAGGAAGTTTGAGTGGAGGTCTGCTGCATCAGACACACCTCGAAGGGAACCCTCTGAATTTGCAGCTCGTCTCGGGGAAGAGAGAGATTTAATTTATTTGAAGTTTTTATAGTGTTAATATTTTTTTTTTTTTTACCTCGCTAGCTTGAGAATTTTGCCCGCCTCCGGTTTTGCACATTTCTTATGATTTGTTTGTTTGTTTTTTTTCTTGAGCAACGTTGATCAAGCCAAGCTGAATATTTGCCATGAAACTGCAATGAATGTGTAGCTCAAAAGCAAACCCTAAGTTTGCTGTCAGTTATAATATGTTCAATACCAAGTCCTAGTACACATATTTTAAAGGTCAAAGTGAATGTTTTTGTAACATTTAAGCACATTTCAAATGTAAATAGAAGATTGTAAGATATATGGTTTTTACCAAATTAAAAGAACCTTTTTAGTTAATACTTATGACAGTGCTAAAATTGTATGAATAACATTTCAGATACCATTATATTAAAATATTTGTGTATGTGTACAAAAGTGTTGATAAATACTAACCTTTAAAGTTTGTGGAGTTCCTTTATTTGTAATATATGTGCTCTTAAAAGCAATGGGATGTGAAATTATGTAAGTATTTTGTTGTTAATAGAAATAAAAAATACAGTTACTTTGCATTCGGTTCCCTCTTGAAGTGTGGGCGAGTTCCTACTAAAAGTGGTTCATCAGACCGGACATCTGCTGAATGCAATCCCACACTCACTACGTATGGTGCCTCCTTAAGAGGTTAGGGAAAGGACTCCACCCTTAGCCAGGCTGTTACTCCAAAGATCAAATCGACATGCCAGAGGTTTCCAAATCTACATTAATAGGATGATTGGGAAGATAGACTGAATCAGAATCTTGAGGGCTGTGGTATTTAATAGGGCTCTTCACAAATATTCCATATAAACTTGCGGTGGGATTGCATGTTCCTGCCTCTTTTGAAGTTAGACTTGGCCATGTCACTTGCTTTTGAAATGTAAGCAGAAGTGGCATGTGTCATTTTCAGACAGATACTTAAAAGCCAGTAAGTGGTTCTGCCCAATCCCCTCACTGAAGCACTCACATGGAAAGGAGGCCTCTATCAGCCTGAGACCCCAAGAGACCACAACGAACACACACACACACACACACCCCACAACTACCACCACTCCCCACCAACCTTGTCAAATATAGAATCTGAGTCAGCAGCACATTTGGTTGTATTAAGGTCCCAAGATTCAGGGATTGTTTGTTACCACAGCATTATGAGCTCATCCTAGACGAATTGTGACTGATGCTCAACCGTGTTTGGGAACCACTAACACATTCCACCTCCTCCTCCAGCCAGCTCTCTCCCCCAGGCAACACCAGCAGCCGTGCCGCTGAACGGAGCCGCCTCCAGATGCAGAAGGCGAGATTGGGAAGAGCATTTTACATTCACCCTCAGCAGCCATTCCAAAGATCTGGCCTCCAGTTAGGAGACTTTGGCTGAGTTCATCTTTCTCCTTCAAAAGTCCATTGGCCACTATCCACAGAGGACCACAGAGGAGGGTAGAGCTTAGAAGACGTATTTAAATACTGTGAACACAGAAGTGATAAAATCGTATTTTAGATGAAAACTCTGATCACTCAAGATTCACGTACTGCTCTTTTCTCAAAAAGAATGCACAGCTTTATTTTAAAAATAAGTAAGTAAAGCCCTGTGATGAGGTGACCTCTGATTCAAAGTAACACTCCCTGCTTCATTCTGATTCCAGCTTTCTGGGTATATGTCTGGCGGGATAGAATCTTGGTCATCTCATCTAATTTCCTCATCATTACTATACCAAGAACCCAGGAAGACTCTTCCCCTGCTACTGTTCCCAGCCAATTTCCACCTTTAGTCTCAAGACCTTAAGCCCATCCCAAGCCACCCATCCCCCTGCCCCAAGGACACTGTTAGTAATGGGCTACCTGTCCAAATCTGAAAATACAATCTCTAAGGAAGTAATCGTAAATAAAGGGTCTTTGGGCCACCTGGTGACTCAGTCCACTAAGTGTCCAAGTCTTGATTTTTATTCAGGTCATGATCTTGGGGTCCTGGGAGCGAGCCCCCTGACAGGCTCTGAGGGAGTCTGCTTGAAGATCCTCTCCCTGTACATCTGTGCCTCCTCCCTTATGTTTGTATACACACACTCTCTCTCTCTAAAATAAATAAATAAATATTTTTAAAAAATAGATATTTTTACTTTTGTTAAATGCCCAATATTCTATTCACAAGGAGCAGTATGGTCAATGACTTCATTGTGGTTAGCTCCAAAGTGGTTCCTAGATCAAGTCGTTGAAGATTTTTTTTTTTTTTTAACAGAGAGTGCGAGAGGGAGAGAAAGAGGCAGACTCTCCACTGAGCAGGGAACCCAATCTGGGGCTCGATCCCAGGACCCCAAGATCATGACCTGAGCTGAAAGCAGACACTCAACCAACTGAGACACCTAGGTGCCCCATACAGCAATAGCCTAAACACAATTGCTCTAGAGAAAATGAGCTGAAACCACTCTGCCTTGACAGCATTGAAAATCACCCTGCACAGTCCCAGAGCCTTGTATTCCTGCCTTCTTTGGACCAGATCATCGGACACTGAAGCCAGCACACCCATGTTTTATCTGTGGCACACAATGTCTTAGGTTTTTCCAATTAGATATCAACACTTAAATACTCAGAGACAGATAAAATTCCAGCTTCTTAACATCTGTTAAGAAATCAGGCTCTCTGGCAAAGCTGGATTCAATTCCCAATCAGTTAGCTGAGGTACTGTTGACCCTTTACATGTGCCTTCCAGCTTACCAGAGTTGGCACCAGGTCCCAACTGACTTACACCAGATCAGCCCTCTTACCTATTTCCTGCCTAGACCTAAGCATATGCAGACCTCTGTTCAGACAAGCTTTTTATATTTAAGCATAGTGATCACTAGATGTGCATAGCAGATCATCTGTTTCAGAACCGGGCAGGACACAAGTTAAAAGGCATATTTCTGAGCTCCATCAACCTTCTGAAATAGAAACCCCTAGGAGCCATACCCAGCTCCACATGATTCTTAGGCACACCAGGGTATAAAAATTCCACTGTGTCCTCTAATTAACTACCCCTAAAAATGTACTTTGCAGAAGACAATGCCTTGTAAACCAGTGACCTGATTTTCAGTTGCCAAGACAGTGAATTCTTATTTTATATTCTTTGTATCTTTGTATAACTTCTCTCAAAGCAATTTACAGCATTTTACCCAAATTAATAACTCCTCAAAATAAGCTCAGTAAAGAAAAAAATGATAGTAAATTTCACAATCCTACAAATGGAAATGAAAAGAGTAAAAATAAGACAAGTGGGATCATTTTCATTATTTACCCTGGAAAGTATCCAACACAGAATATGTGGAGGTAGTGCTTGGGCTCAGTCCTGGCTCTGTCCACCATCCATTCATCATCTCACTCAGTAGCTACCTCTCTTTCCATTCTCATTTTAAAGTGCAAAATGCCCAGCCTGTTAAAAAAAAATTAACATGTCCATGAATTTTTGGTAATAATTGCTTTACAAACAAGTGTCCATTATCCAAACCCACACAGTATGTCCCTATTCTAACTGTGTTCTCATTCATTTAGAGACCAATATAAATGGGTCAATTAGCCTGTTTCCTTCAGAATGACATACTGTTTTCTGAAAAATGGAGAACAAGTTATAGGGAAGTATCAACTTTCAGAACCCTGAATGCTGCTCTGCAAGATTTTACCATATGTGTAGATTGACTTTTCATCTTATAGTATTGTCAAACTCCAGAAATATAAAAAGATATATGTATATATAAAATCAGTACTCTTATGAACAATTAGGAAATGAAACAAATTTGAAAGCAAAGGTGACAAATGATCCCAAATTACACTTTAAATTTGCTCATATTACAACTGGTCCCCATATCCTCCACTCCTACATTTGTATCAGTGAAAAATTGTATATATTTAAAAATAGATATCTTATGATGAAATGTGATATTATGTCCAGAAAATGATGAAGTACAGGCATGACTAATGTTCAGGATTCTCTGCAGGAAGCCCCTGGCCCTCTTTCTAGTTCCTTATCGTGCCTATTTGCCTGCATGTACCCTTTACTTAGATCCACAATGTTCTGCTCACTTGGGGGGAAAAACAAAACAAAACGAAACTATTTTGTGCTTTCTTCTGACAAAAAGATCCATTTCCCTTTTCTCCAACCACACAAATCCAACCCATAGACATCAGGACTAGATGAATTCATGCCTGTGGTGCATGCTATGATACCACACCAGCTCCATCCTTGAGGACTGAGATACCCATTCTGCCAGCTGCTCAGAGGCCTGGCAGCTAAAGGCTCTCAGCTGAGTCCCTCTGGCCCACGGTCACATCACTGCCCAGAGGAAGCTCACGCTCAAGGATTGGTTGACGGTGGAAACTGCAAAGGCCTGGCTTATTTGCCCCAATCCAAGACAACTCTGAAAGGCCATCCCGGCCTCCCAGCTCCTAAATAAGAGGTCATCTGTAACCACATCATGGTTGAATAACTCCCTCTGTCCACTCATCCTCTGAAGAGGATTCCCAAGAGGCACTGATTCCCAATATATTTCCTGCATGTACACCTCCACATAGACTCCGTTTCTTTGGGAATAGATCAAGTCAACAGCTTTGCAGATGTTTTGCCTATGACTCTTGCTCACCTGGATTTCTCATCCTCTGCCCTTCATTGACCAAATTGCCCTTAATCTCCCATTTTTCTTTTCTTAATTATGTTGTCAGTTATCATTGCATGTGTACCTGTGTTCTTCCCAACAATATCATGCCTTCCTTGAAGGCATATTGTGTCTTAATATTCTTTGTATTCTTGGCAGTTCAAATGACTGACCTGAACTTCAGAGTTCTGGAGCCCAGTTCTCAAACTTGTGTCAGGATGAAGCAGTTCCAGAAAAAAATGCTAGGGAAGGGAATGAGGAGCAGAGGAATGAAGAGCAAATTGTGAGACGATAGGTTTGAGGCCAGAAGTCAAGTGTCCTCAAATCTGTTTTTTAAGGCAATATTTTTGAAAATATCAGAGTTTACTGCTTTCTGGTTTCTTCTCAGTTCTCAGCCTCAGCAGAATTTTGTTACTAAAGTATTTGGCACTAAATATGTAGACACATAGGAACACATTTTTTTTTTTTTAGAGAGCCAAATACATTTTATTTTATTTTTTATTTTTTTAATTAATTAATTTATTTTAATAAACATATAATGTATTTTTATCCCCAGGGGTACAGGTCTGTGAATCACCAGGTTTACACATTTCACAGCACTCATCATAGCCCATACCCTCCCCAATGTCCATATCCCCACCACCCTCTCCCGTCCCCCATCCCCCCAGCAACCTTTAGTCTGTTTTTTGAGATTGAGTCTCTTATGGTTTGTCTCCCTCCCAATCCCATCTTCTTTCATTTTTTCTTTTCCTACCTCCCCCCAACCCCCCCCACATTGCATCTCCACTTCCTCATATCAAAGAGATCATATGATAGTTGTCTTTCTCTGATTGATTTATTTCGCTAAGCATAATACCCTCTAGTTCCATCCACGTCGTCACAAATGGCAAGCTTTCATTTCTTTTGATGGCTGCATAGTATTCCATTGTGTATATATACCACTTCTTCTTTATCCATTAATCTGTTGATGGACATCTAGGTTCTTTCCACAGTTTGGCTATTGTGGACATTGCTGCTATAAACATTCAGGTGCACGTGCCCCTTCGGAGCACCACGTTTGTATCTTTAGGATATATACCCAGTAGTGCAATCGCTGGGTCATAGGGTAGCTCTATTTTCAACTTTTTGAGGAACCTCCACACTGTTTTCCAGAGTGGTTGCACCAGCTTGCATTCCCACCAGCAGTGTAGGAGGGTTCCCCTCTCTCCGCATCCTCGCCAGCATCTGTCATTTCTTGACTTGTTAATTTTAGCCATTCTGACTGGTGTGAGGTGGTATCTCATTGTGGTTTTGATTTGTATTTCCCTGATGCCGAGTGATGTGGAGCATTTTTTCATGTGTCTGTTGGCCATCTGGATGTCTTCTTTGCAGAAATGTCTGTTCATGTCCTCTGCCCATTTCTTGATTGGATTATTTGTTCTCTGGGTGTTGAGTTTGATAAGCTCTTTATAGATTTTGGATACTAGCCCTGTATCTAATATGTCATTTGCAAATATCTTCTCCCATTCTGTCAGCTGTCTTTTGGTTTTGTTAACTGTTTCCTTTGCTGTGCAAAAGCTTTTGATCTTGATGAAATCCAAATAGTTCATTTTTGCCCTTGCTTCCGTTGCCTTTGGCAATGTTCCTAGGAAGAAGTTGCTGCGGTTGAGGTCAAAGAGGTTGCTGCCTGCATTCTCCTCAAGGATTTTGATGGATTCCTTTCTCACATTGAGGTCCTTCATCCATTTTGAGTCTATTTTCGTGTGTGGTGTAAGGAAATAGTCCAATTTCATTTTTCTGCATGTGGCTGTCCAATTTTCCCAGCACCATTTGTTGAAGAGGCTGTCTTTTTTCCATTGGACATTCCTTCCTCCTTTGTAGAAGATTAGTTGACCATAGAGTTGAGGGTCTATTTCTGGACTCTCTATTCTGTTCCATTGATCTATATGTCTGTTTTTGTGCCCGTACCATACTGTCTTGATGATGACAGCTTTGTAATAGAGCTTGAAGTCTGGAATTGTGATGCCACCGACTTTGGCTTTCTTTTTCAATATTCCTTTTGCTATTCGAGGTCTTTTCTGGTTCCATATAAATTTTAGGATTATTTGTTCTATTTCTTTGAAAAAAATGGGTGGGATTTTGATAGGGATTGCATTAAATGCGTAGATTGCTTTAGGTAGGATAGCCATTTTCACAATATTTGTTCTTCCAATCCATGAGCATGGAACATTTTTCCATTTCTTTGTGTCTTCCTCAATTTCTTTCATGAGTACTTTATAGTTTTCTGAGTATAGATTCTTTGCCTCTTTGGTTAGGTTTATTCCTAGGTATCTTATGGTTTTGAGTGCAATCGTAAATGGGACTGACTCCTCAATTTCTCTTTCTTCTGTCTTGTTGTTAGTGTAAAGAAATGCGACTAATTTCTGTGCATTGACTTTATATCCTGACACTTTACTGAATTCCTGCACAAGTTCTAGCAGTTTTGGAGTGGAGCCTTTTGGGTTTTCCACATATAGTATCATATCATCTGCAAAGAGTGATAGTTTGACTTCTTCTTTGCCGATTTGGATGCCTTTAATTTCTTTTTGTTGTCTGATTGCTGAGGCTAGGACTTCTAGTACTATGTTGAACAGCAGTGGTGATAACGGACATCCTTGCCATGTTCCTGACCTTAGCGGAAAAGCTTTCAGTTTTACTCCATTGAGAATGATATTTGCAGTGGGTTTTTCATAGATGGCTTTGATAATATTGAGATATGTGCCCTCTATCCCTACATTTTGAAGAGTTTTAATCAGGAAGGGATGCTGCACTTTGTCAAATGCTTTTTCAGCATCTATTGAGAGTATCATATGGTTCTTACTCTTTCTTTTATTAATGTATTGTATCACATTGATGGATTTGCGGATGTTGAACCAACCTTGCAGCCCTGGAATAAATCCCACTTGGTCGTGGTGAATAATCCTTTTAATGTACTGTTGGATGCTATTGGCCAGTATTTTGGTGAGAATTTTCACATCTGTGTTCATCAAGGATATTGGTCTGTAATTCTCTTTTTTGATGGGATCCTTGTCTGGTTTTGGGATCAAGGTGATGCTGGCCTCATAAAATGAGTTTGGAAGTTTTCCTTCCATTTCTATTTTTTGGAACAGTTTCAGGAGAATAGGAATTAATTCTCCTTTAAATGTTTGGTAGAATTCCCCTGGGAAGCCATCTGGTCCTGGACTTTTGTTTGTTTGGAGATTTTTGATGACTGTTTCAATCTCCTTACTGGTTATGGGTCTGTTCAGGCTTTCTATTTCTTCCTGGTTCAGTTGTGGTAGTTTATATGTCTCTAGAAATGTATCCATTTCTTCCAGATTGTCGAATTTGTTGGCGTAGAGTTGCTCATAGTAAGTTCTTATAATTGTTTCTATTTCTTTGGTGTTGGTTGTAATCTCTCCTCTTTCATTCATGATTTTATTTATTTGCATCCTTTCTCTTTTCTTTTTGAAAAGTCTGGCTAGGGATTTGTCAATCTTATTAATTCTTTCAAAGAACCAGCTCCTAGTTTCATTGATTTGTTCTATTGTTTTTTTAGTTTATATTTCATTGATTTCTGCTCTGATCTTTATGATTTCTCTTCTCCTGCTGGGTTTAGGCTTTCTTTGTTGTTCTTTCTCCAGCTCCTTTAGGTGTAGGGTTATGTTGTGTATTTGAGACCTTTCTTGTTTCTTGAGAAAGGCTTGCACCGCTATATATTTTCCTCTCAGGACTGCCTTTGTTGTGTCCCACAGATTTTGAACCGTTGTGTTTTCACTATCATTTGTTTCCATGAATTTTTTCAATTCTTCTTTAATTTCCTGGTTGACCCATTCATTCTTTAGAAGGATGCTGTTTAGTCTCCATGTATTTGCATTCTTTCCAAATTTCCTCTTGTGATTGAGTTCTAGCTTCAGAGCACTGTGGTCTGTAAATATGCAGGGAATGATCCCAATCTTTTGATACCAGTTGAGACCTGATTTATGACCCAGGATGTGGTCTATTCTGGAGAATGTCCCATGTGCACTAGAGAAGAATGTATATTATGTTGCTTTGGGATGGAATGCTCTGAATATATCTGTGATGTCCATCTGGTCCAGTGTGTCATTTAAGGCCTTTATTTCCTTGTTGATCTTTTGCTTAGATGATCTGTCCATTTCAGTGAGGGGAGTGTTAAAGTCCCCTGCTATTATTGTATCACTGTCGATGTATTTCTTTGATTTTGTTATTAATTGGTTTATATAGTTGGCTGCTCCCATGTTAGGGGCATAGATATTTAAGATTGTTAGGTCTTCTTGTTGGACAGACCCTTTGAGTATGATATAGTGTCCTTCCTCATCTATTATTATAGTCTTTGGCTTAAAATCTAATTGATCTGATAGAAGGATTGCCACCCCAGCTTTCTTCTGATGTCCATTAGCATGGTACATTGTTTTCCACCCCCTCACTTTAAATCTGGAGGTGTCCTTGGGTCTAAAATGAGTTTCTTGTAGGCAGCATATTGATGGGTTTTGTTTTTTTATCCATTCTGATACCCTGTGTCTTTTGATTGTGGCATTTAGCCCACTAACATTCAGGGTAACTATTGAGAGATATGAATTTATTGCCATTGTATTGCCTGTAAGGTGACTGTTACTGTATATTGTCTCTGTTTCTTTCTGATCTACTACTTTTAGGGTCTCTCTTTGCTTAGAGGGCTCCTTTCAATATTTCCTGTAGAGCTGGTTTGGTGTTTGCAAATTCTTTCAGCTTTTGTTTGTCCTGGAAGCTCTTTATCTCTCCTTCTATTTTCAATGATAGCCTAGCCGGATATAGTATTCTCGGCTGCATGTTTTTCTTGTTTAGTGCTCTGAATATATCATGCCAGTTCTTTCTGGCCTGCCAGGTCTCTGTGGATAGGTCCGCTGCCAATCTAATGTTTTTACCCTTGTATGTAACAGACTCCTTTTCCCGGGCTGTTTTCAGGATTTTCTCTTTGTCACTAAGACTTGTAAATTTTACTATCAGGTGACGAGGTGTGGACCTATTTTTATTGATTTTGAGGGGCGTTCCTAGCATCTCCTGGATTTTGATGTTTGTTCCCTTTGCCATATTAGGGAAATTCTCTCCAATAATTGTCTCCAATATACCTTCTGCTCCCCTCTCTCTTTCTTCTTCTGGAATCCCAATTATTCTAATGTTGTGTCGTCTTATGGTGTCACTTATCTCTTGAATTCTCTCTTCGTGGTCCAGTATTTGTTTGTCTCTCTTTTGCTCAGCTTCTTTATTCTCTGTCATTTGGTCTTCTATGTCACTAGTTCTTTCTTCTGCCTCATTTATCCTAGCAGTTAGAGCTTCCATTTTTTATTGCACCTCATTAATAGTTTTTTTTATTTCAACTTGGTTAGATTTTAGTTCTTTTATTTCTCCAGAAAGGGCTTTTATCTCTCCGGAGAGGGTTTCTCTAATATCTTCTGTGCCTTTTTCAAGCCCGGCAAGAACCTTGAGAATCGTCATTCTGAACTCTAGATCTGACATAGTACCAATGTCCATTTTGATTAGGTCCCCAGCCTTCGGTACTGCCTCTTGTTCTTTTTTTTGTGGTGAGTTTTTCTGCCTTGTCATTTTGTCCAGATAAGATTTGCTTTCTCCTCCTCTAGAATTCCGCTGTTCTTGGTGAGTGAAGTTGGTCTTGGCTGGGTTTCTTGTTGATCTTCTGGGGGAGGGGCCTGTTGTAGTGATTCTCAAGTGTCTTTGCCTCAGGCGGAATTGCACTGCCCTTGCCAGGGGCCAGGCTAAGTAATCTGCTCGGGTTAGCTTTTGGGAGCTTTTGTTCCCTGAGCGCTTTCCGTAGAGTTCCAGAGGTCGGGAATGAAGATGGCAGCCTCCCAATCTCAGGCCCAGAGGAGCCAAGAGCTTGGGGTCCCGCTCCTCAGTGCACCCTCAGAGAAAAGCGCCCAACTGCCTCTGCCTCCCTGACCTCCGGTCGCACCTGGAGTAAAGCAGTCAATTACTGGCACTTGGAGAAAAGTGCCCGTTCGCTTCTGTCTCCGTGGCCTCCAGCCGCGCTCTGAGCCCACCCAGCCTATGACCCAGCCTATGAGAGCTCACACCTCGGCTTTGTCGCTGTAGCCAGCTTCCCCGCTCTAATACCAGCAAGCTCTGCAGCACTCGGACACCCCCGGTCCTTCTGTGACCCCGCGTGGGCTTCCCCCTGGTTTCGCCTCTGGAGCGATGTGCCTCCATGGAGCAGACTTTTAAAAGTCCCAATTTTGTGCTCCGTTGCTCTGCCACTTGCCAGGAGCCACACATAGGAACAAATTTAAGCAAAAGTATTAATGACATGATGTTTTCATTTGGAAGCTTTCTAGCTCCTCTTTGTTTCCAGTTCCCTTAGATTCCTATGCCCACCCCATCAACCCAATGTTGCCTCACTAACGTCCCTACACTAGCCCTCCACCCAGCCCTATCTTCCTTAGGCAGAAACCCCACACCTTTCCAGTCTGTGCTTGCCTTCTTTCCAAATGGGTTCTGATTCAAATGCCAATTCCAATCAAAGGTAGGTTGTTGCCTGGGATGCCTGGGATGCTGGGTTGGGGAGAATTATGTGAAGCCACCTTTGCTCCCAGAAGATATGCTCCACTAGCTACATGATGGTCACAAGAGCTAGGAATGGCAGCCTACCTGCTGTTCCTTTGCCACCCATGCATGAACCCTCCTCAAAGGCTAACATCAAGTTATATCAAGCTATAGGTAAGAGTGATATGGTTTCCTAGGAATATTAACAACAATCGTTGATGTTAACAACATGATTAACCCAATCAAACAACAATCGTTAACCCCAGAAAGTGAAATTCTAAAGGTTGGAATTGTAGGTCTTCAGATATTCTGCCAGTAAAGCTCTTCCTCAACCCACACTCTTCTCTACCATATTACTGCATAGGCAATCATCTCTTCCATTTGGCTGAAATCATCCCTGAACATATTCACTTAAATCAGATCTAGGCGAAACAGTACATGAGTTACAAAAAACCATCCCTACTAATTGCCTGAAGTCTCAGCTAGGTATGTCCTTGGGCCAATCACTTCAACTCTCTAAGAGAAAGACATGATCACCCCTGAACAAGTTGTTATGAAAATTAAATGAATAAAACAGATGTATGGGTACTTTGTTGAGTGTTATCCATATATGTCTTATGCTAGCCACTAATTGAAAATTGTCAAATATCAACCCTACCAACTCACGCTGTCTTTCCACATCATCCCAATGCAATCAGTATCTGATTCTCCTGATTCTCAGACAACATTCAAGGTATGATGGCCACTGAGAGAGCCACATGTACATAATGCTAATGAACCTTGAAGGCATGAGAAAGTTTATGGGGGATACTGAATTTTTTAAGAGAGTGAAAAGGAGTTCAAGACATCATAAGAGCTGACATTTGAGAGTCCCCTCGCCATGTTTTCGCAGTTCCACCCTAGTTATGTCCTGAAAATAATGAGAGTATCCATGGTCTACTTAGAGAACACAGTCCCATCCTGGCAAGGACCAAATTTGTCTGAGATGTGAAAGTGGTAAGTGTTGATTTGCCTATGGGACCGGGAGAGGAGCAGCTCTGATTAGGGAGCAGATAGGCAGATAAACAAGTTTGGGCTCAGAACCTGGGTGATTAGGTATTGTGGGTAAATTATAGAGATGAGAAGACATCAATCAAAGAGAGAAATTCCCATGAATGCTCTAAACTCCTCTGCCTTCCTCTTGCCCTTAGATATTACTATAGGGAATGCATGTGCTTTGGGATGGGAAGGAAAGGAAGAATAATTTGATAGAATGATCATAAATCACAAGTCTCAAGAGAAATACTACAGTAAGCACATAAAGTTGATCTTACAAGAATAAGGAGTAAAAGATAGATCAAAACATGCCCAAATGGGGTTCATGAATGTTGCTTGGAGAAGGTAATGGTGATTAAGCCTGAGTAATTATGTGAAGGTTTACAAAGAATAACTTTAAATAACACTAATGTCAAGGATCCTCCAGAGGAATCTGTTTGCAGCTTTCTTACATCATTAATATTGTTTCTTGGATGTATTGCTAATGTATAAAGGATATTTGCTTTTGAAGCTGATGACTTTGTATTTCATCAAAAGCACTACAACTGTATCCAGTTTCTAAGTTATAAATAAGATAGTGAGTGATAGTTACAAGATATTTTATTAAACAGAATGGCTCACTGACCAAGGAAGTTTGTTCCATAATACTCACAGGGAGGTTAGTAAGTCCCTTTGGATTTCTAACGGACTCATCTTCTGAAAAGCTGTTTTTCCCTTTGAATGAGCAATTTAAAAATAAAAGTAAAGTAACGATCCAGAAACCAATTTAAATTACTCCTTTAGAAAAGGAATTTTTACTTTTTAACAAAAGTCAAGTAAACTAGAAATCTAGCCAGGAAGGCTCTGGAGTGTTCTTTGAAAATATTTCCTAGCAGTGACCCAAGGCCATGGCAGAGGACTTTTACCACCTCAGCTCAAAAATATTCCTTTGGATCCGGAGAATCAAATGGCCCATCACATTCTGTGGAGTGGTTTTCAAAGTTCAGACTCTCCTGAACAGCTGAGTAAAATAGACATTGACTCTTCTAGGTTTATTGAATTAATTATTCCTAAGCTAGAGGATTGGGGAAGTGCATGGCCCCTCACTCTGCCTTTAACCTTAGAAGAGCTGAAAATAGGATTCCTTTCTAGAAAGAAACTGTTCCCATTAGGATTTCAAGCTTAAGAGTTGCAAATGATGATGCAAAAGATCTTTACTCCACCTTTAAGTGTCCCCGATTCAGAAACCACGGGTATTTATAGTTACTGCTGGACAAAGTGGTGAGAAAACAATAACAGGCTTATGAAACCAGTATTCACTGCCTCCTGGAGTGTCATTGGTGTTTATAACTGTGCTAACGGAGCTTCTCTCCCCATCTTTTTATTTTTTTTCTATCTTACTGTTGGTCCTGCTTGGAATGAGTCAGAACCTCAAGAGGGGAGGGGTAGGTGCCACTCCCCAGAAATGGGGATTTCCTAACATCATACATTGGCAAGAAGGAAATGAGAGGCTTAAAAAAATGCATGAAACACAAATAAGCCTAGTCCAGCAAAGTAAGCCAACACCTCCCTGACTCCCAGGCTGATCAGCGGCCCTCGGGAGTCTGAGGTTTTCCACTTGCAAAAGCCCCCATACGATGAGACATCTGTTTGTTGCTGGAGGATATCATGGCAACATTATTTTATACCTCTCAAAATAACTTCCATTTGGCATTATTCATAAGTACATCATTAGAAGTTGGATTTTCAAATCAAGCTGTCAGTAAGATAACAAGATGCCTTAATTTGAAGAAGGGGTTTTAGTGTTTTGGTTACTATCAATTTTTCCAGTCCCATCAAATGTGCAGCTTTTCTACTCCTTTCAAGAGAAACTGAGAAAGAGTGACTTTGGCAAAAATGCAGGGCTCCCAGAGGACTACGCAGCTGCAACCCATTCCCTCTTCTGGAAGCCATAGAAATAACTCATGGTTGGAGTTACTGAAAATTGCTCCACCGTTTCACCTCAGAAATAGCCTTGAGTGCAGTGAGAACAATGCTTCACTTTCTAATTCATTTCATCCTTCATCAGAATTAGCAACTTCTTAGATTATGTATTTATCATATCAGATGAGGTGTTCTTTGAAGTTGAATGGTTAGCATATTCTCCTTTTGTAAATTAAGAAGTAACATTCTGGGGAGCCTGGGTATCTCAGTAGATCGGCATCTGTCTTTGGCTCAGGTCATGATCCCAGGGTTCTGGGATCAAGCCCCACGTCAGGCTTCCTGCTCAGTGGGGAGCCTGCTTCTCCCTCTCCCACTCCCCCTGCTTGTATTCCCTCTCTCACTGTCTCTCTCTATCAAATAAATACATAAAATCTTAAAAAAAAAAAAGTAACATTATCCTTGTCAGAATTCCCCACTTACATTTCTGTACTGTGGTATCTTAGCATTTGAATATGCAATTAAATGAGATCTGAAAGACTTCCTATAGCAATCCATTGTCAGTGGTCAAAAAGAAACACCTTCTCCTGGCCTCACACAGCTAAGATGCTGCATGATTCAAGAGAAAAGAGGACACTCCGTAAAAGGAGACAGAAAACAAGTAGTTGAATCGAAACATGAAGATAAAGATGACATCTTGCATGCTTCTGCAGTCCAGAGTCCTAGTGAAGTCGCTGGCATAGAGAAGGGCCTTAGTCAACACTCACTGGATGTGAATGAATGAATGAATGAATGAAACAAAAAGATATCAAAGTTAGACCTCCTTGAGCAACTTCTTACCAACTAATGACTCTAATTTTCCACTGGAGGGGGAAAGTATTAAATCGGAATGGCATAGTGGTTTTAGTTTGGGTTTTGGAGCAGATCTAAAACCCCAGCTCCACCACTAATCATGTGTGCGATGTTGCATGAGTATCCTTACTGTGCCTCAGCTTCATCATCTGTAAAATGGTCATGATGAATACACTGATTCCATGGGGTTGTGAAGAAGAGTAAGTGAAATAAAGAGCAGAAACAGTAACATATGGCCTGGGAACAAGAAACCCTTGATATCTGCGAACTAGAATTTCTGGAGAGGAAAAAGAGAACTTAACAATTCATTTAAGCCAGCATCATTGTTATTAGCATCATGAGGCAATTTCTAACAAATGTATTCCTAGGAAGAGAGAGGTCTCTTTTGGTCACCTCTGGTGCTTAACCACTTAACTTTTTTTTTTTTTTTTAAGATTTTATTTATTTATTTGACAGAGAGAGATCACAAGTAGGCAGAGAGGCAGGCGGAGAGAGAGAGAGGGAAACAGGCTCCCTGCTGAGCAGAGAGCCCGATGCAGGACTCGATCCCAGGACCCTGAGATCATGACCTGAGCCGAAGGCAGCGGCTTAACCCACTGAGCCACCCAGGCACCCCTAACCATTTAACTTTTATCTTATCTTTTGAGGTATGACCAGTGAAATGTTAAAGGTATTGAAAGTCTTTTTGGCTAAAGACAAATTCCTTTGCAGTAAATTCAACTTTAAATCAAACTTCCAGAATACTACTGTACTAAAAAAAATTGGCAAATAAACATTTCAGTATACAACTTCAGTGCGGTATTTTTTGAAATGCCCATTGTCTCAAAGATTGATGGAGATCTATAAACTGCAAAAAAAATTATTGAATATTTGGTTTACAGATATGGGTTATGGACTTTAAGTGGCAAGAAATAGCTTATGAAAAACAGAAGTACTTGTTTAACTAATAAAAAATTCCAGTAGCAGATCTGGTTTCTAAGATGCTAGATCTTCAGGATTCTATCCCACTTCAGCTCTCAGCTCTTTCTTTTTATTGACTTATTCTGGGGCAATCTTTTCCTCCATGGCTGCAAAGTTAGTCACTAACAGATCCAAGACTACAGTTTACCAGCTTTAAAAATGAGTGGAAAGAAAGCACTTTTCCCCAGATGTGATATATCAGATTACCATTCAGTAAATATTCATGATCTTCCCTTTGACTTTCATGCGTGCTTTCAATATCAACACTGGCCATGTGATTTGCTTTGTCTGATGGAATATTAATAATACGACTGATATGGGCGAGAGCTGCAAAAAGCTCAGCCACTGGGACCTGATCTCTTGCATTCTGCCTTCATTTATTAAAGGACTATATTTTGAGTTGAGTAGCCATTGGAGCTGGAGGGATAAAATACAGATGGAGCAGAGCTGGACTGAACCTACAGCTTAGAGCTGAATCCAGCCAAACAAACTCAAACTGTCAAATACCAGCCAGTCATCACAGTTATCACCTCTGTAAAAGAGAAATCAATACACATTGTTGCACGCAACTAAGATTTGGGGTAGTCATTCACACAGCATTTATGAGGTTTTGGATAACTCATGCATGTGAAACTCCAAGATAATTCTCAGGTTTTAATCTCATTAGATCAAAAACAGACTGAGGGTTGCTGGGTGGAGGAGGGGTGGAGAGGGTGGTTCGGTTATGGACACTGGGGAGGGTATGTGCTATGGTGAGTGCTGTGAAGTGTGTAAGCCTGACGATTCACCGACCTGTACCCCTGGGGCAAATAATACATTATATGTTAATAAAAATAATTAATTTTTTAAAATATGGTCATCAGCATCTCCTAGGAGCAGCACGAGCATTACCTCGGAACTTACTTAAAATGGGTAGGTCCCACCCCAGACCTACAGAATCATAAATTATGAGGGAGGGGACCAGGCATTTTTCTTTTAACAAGCACTCCAAGTGATTCAGATTCACCATAAACCTTGAAAATCACTGACCGAGATCATATGTGCACTCTTAAACCAATCATAGTGCATAAATGACCAGGCCTGGAGCTAGGGTATGGATCAGCAACACCAGAATTATCTAACCCAGTGGGGCAGGGCCTGAGAATGTGCATTTCTAACAAGTTCCCCAATGATGCTGATGCTGCGGTCTGGGGAGCACCCTTGGAGAATCGCTGTTCCAGGCCAGAGTGCAACAGGAGTGGCTCACTGGGAAATCAACATGCTAGTAACAAAAGAAGGAAACAAAACAAAGATACCAGGCAGGGAACAGATGTCAATCATGGCCACATTCTTATTAAAAGCAAAGAGTTCTTGGGGCACCTGGGTGGCTGGGTGGGTTAAGCCTCTGCCTTTGGCTCAGGTCATTATCTCAGGGTCCTGGGATCGAGCCTTGCATTGGGCTCTCTGCTCAGAAGGGAGCCTGCTTCCCCCTCTCTCTCTGCCTGCCTCTCTGCCTACTTGTGATCTCTCTCTCTGTCAAATAAATAAATAAAATCTTTTTTAAAAAATTAAAAAGAAAAGAGTTCTTATGAAAAAGATCAAACAATCCCCGGTACTCTCCAACAGTTCTGCAGGGACAGGGAAATCTGAAGCCAAAAAAAGGAATCTCATCTGTCTTTTAGTTCATGAAGTTGATTGAGACATAAACTGATTTTTTTTGTCTCTTCAATTTTGCTGAAATTCAATACAGATCTGAGAAATCAAATAAAAGACAGCAGTTTTTGCTACAGAAAGCCATGTATCATTTCAAATGTGATGTGAGTTGTCACACAAATCTTTCCTAGTACAATTCACTGAAGATAAATATAGTGCTTAAAGAGACAGTGTCTATACATCAAACAATTGAGTCATTTTGATCCATTCTAGTGAAACCAAGTTTCAAGCTTATAATTTTGAGCAATCCAAGATACAAAACAAAGTCACAGACTCTGGTTATTGCTGCTATTTTTAGTATATTCTTGAAATCCAGAAATTAATGAATTTTAGAACTTGAAGAACCTTAAAGATCATTAACCCATATATTGCAAACAAACAGACAATGGACCACATCTCACTCAGAAATGTGCTTTACTTGTCCTACACGGCAGTGTTTTTCTTTTAATTAAAATCATTGGCGTATTATTGGTGCAACCACTGTGGAAAACAGTATAGAATTTCTTCAAATAATTAAAAATAGAATTATCATATGATCCAGTAATCCCATTATTGAGTCTTACCCACAGAAAACAAAAATTCTAATTTGAAAAGGATATGCACCCCTATGTTTATTGAAGTATTATTAACAATAGCCAAGATATGGAAGCAATTCAAAGATCTTTCCATAGATAAATAGATAAAGAAGATGTGGTATATATAGACACAATGGAACATCACTCAGCCATCCAAAGAATGAAATCTTGCCATTTGCAACAACACAGATGCTAGAGGGTGTAATGTTAAAGTGAAATATGTCAGTTGGAGAAAGACAAAGACAGTATGACTTCATTTTTATGCAGAATTTAAGAAACAAAATAAATGGACAAACAAAGAAAGAAACAACCAAAAAACAGACTGTTGACTATAGAGAACAAACTGGTAGTTGCCAGAAAGGAGGTGGCCAGCAGGGAATTGGTGAAATAAAGAAGATTAAAAGTACACTTACTTAAAAAAAATGCCATATTTAAAATTTTTCAACTTTTCTTGATGACTTTGAAGGTCTAGCAATAGACAATGTGGACAAAAGTCTGTGTTCCTTCATGACATGGTGTGTCTGCCCTGAGTGTCGGCTTCCTCCTTATGAAGGCGCGTGTGCTCCTGCCCCCTAATGTGACACAGATACTCCTTGCTCTTCTGTTTCAAAACCAGCCTGCTTCACTCATTTCCAAGGCCTGCCTGGAGCCTGTGGGTACTTGGGTTTGCCATCTCTCATCTAGACAAGGCTTTGTTTATCTACAATGAGACTGCTGAAGTTCACGGTAATGACCAACTCTAATTCACATTCTCTTTTTAGTGACAAACCAAATTTATATAATCAGTTTTTCACAATTTTAGAAAGTAATTTCTCTAACAGATATTTATTCACCATAGAAAATGGGATTGCAAAAGTTCACATTTAAATTCTGCTCAGTAAATACTGGGATGGGTGGTTCCTTTCCGTATACAGCTAATTTCAGAAACCTAAGGGAAAAAAATGCATGAACCATGTGACAAATGATATAGGCCACGACAAGTGTAATGTGAAATGAATCTTATTTGGATTTTGTTCCCTCAATATTTTCAACTTGTTTGGTGAGAGAGTGACTTTTTCCACTAAAAAGTAATTTTTTAAAAAATTTCTGACACCTATAAGGATGACTACTATTTAAGAAAAAAAAAAAAAAACAGAAAATAACAAGTGTTAACAAGGATGCAGAGAAATTA
Organism: Martes martes; assembly: GCF_963455335.1. Taxonomy (NCBI): domain Eukaryota; kingdom Metazoa; phylum Chordata; class Mammalia; order Carnivora; family Mustelidae; genus Martes; species Martes martes. Next base: position 162,775,266 of record NC_137890.1, read on the forward strand.
GAATCCTTCATCATTGTTGGTAGGAATGAAAAATGGTGCAGCCGCCATAGCAAACAGTATGGCAGTTCCTCAAAAAACTAAAAATAGAATTACCAGTATGATCTAGCAATTTCACTTTTCCACTCCTCAGTGTGTATCCAAAAGAACTGCAAACAGGATTTCAGAGAGATATTTGCACACCCATGGTCATAGCCGCACTATTCACAATAGCCAAGAGGTGAAAGCAACCCAAGTATCCATCAACAGCTGAAGAGGCGTTTTTTTTTTTTTTTAATGTGGTATACCATATATATATATGACAAAATATTATCCAACCTTAAATAGAAAGGCAATTCTAACACATGCTACCACATGGATAAGCCTTTAGGACATTATGCTAAGTGAAATAAGCCAGACACAAAAAGACAAACACTGTCTTTTATGATTCCACTTTTATGAGGCATCTAGAGTAGTCAACTCATAGAAACAGAAAATAGAATGGTGGTTGCCAGGGACTACAGAAGGGGGAAAACAGGGAATTATTGTCTAATGGATACAGAGATTCAGTTTTACAAGATGAAAAAATTCTGGAGCTTGGCTATACAACAGTGTGAACATACTTACCATTTCTGAATTGTACACTTAAAAATGTTTAAAATGGTAAATTTCATGGTGTGTGTTTTTTACCACAGAAATATAAGTTTTTAAAAAAGAAATTTTTAGTCAAGTACACTAGATTGTTTCGTTTTGTTTTGTTTTTAGGATCTAGTGTAATTATTTCAAAGGTTAGAATGGTGGGATCCAAAGATAAAATAGAAATATGTGTCTCATCCTGCAGAGGCTGACTGAACTGATACCTCTTGGGAGTGAGGTGAGAATTTGAGATTAGAATTTCATCTCATTTCAAAAATACAACAAATTTCTTCATTTAATGTTCCACATTTACTTTAAAAAACAATGTGATTTTAAAAAGCAAGAACTTGATATAACTAATAAAAGCCAAATACAGAGAAAGTAGAAAATATCTTAGAACACTAAACCCATCCTCATCTAGGGATTAATAATCTTCTTTGAGGTTTCAGTACCTTTCTTGGTAATAATTAATTACTACTATTCTACTATTAATTACTATTATTCACTAATCCTAGAAAGCATAGTTCTTGAAATTAACAAGGACTATATTAACTACTCATATTGTCCTCATTCTGTGTCTAAAGGATCATCAGTTCACTGAAAAAAGCCAAGATCAGTGTCAAGGTCCCATCAGGCAATCCTAGTGCAAACCACCCTCTGATAATTTTATGATTGTTGATCTATTTTTGTATGTTGAATAAGGATATCCATAAGCTGCTGATATGCATGTCATTTTGTCTCACTAACTTTCCACTTTTCTCAGTGTCTCTAAAGACTGCCAAGGAAAGAACTACTGTGCCAGATGCTCAAAATGCAACTCAATAAGGTTGAGTTTGATTCACTGGAGAAATTTCATTTGGCTCTCTTAGATACAGCCTCTCTTCTCTGTGGATACTATTGAGCTGTAAATAGTAAATGTTCAGGCCTATGAAATGGAAATTGGAATCTATCCAGGAAACAGATTAGTCAGTGCTCCAGGGCTGGGCTATCCTTAAAATACAAACTACAGACTCATCTGAAAATTATAAAAGAGTCACATTTGTCTGTGTCTGGAAGCTTAGCCATTCTGACAAACGTTATCCTGATGTGATGATACTCTCATAAATGCTGTGAGAGCTGGGGAAGGGACATGGCGGGCAAGGCATAGGAAACAAGGAGACTGGTCTGCTCTCCAGAAGTTTATGTGCTAGTCACAGAGATAAATGCTATTTACATGGTTCCAGAAAATGTATGAGTTTGTATAATCAAGTGTCAAAAAGTTGTGATGTCTGCTACATTTATTAAAATTCAGAGAAGAAAATAATAATAATAATAATAATAGAATTCACAGAAGGAAAAGACCTAAGCATTTTAGAGGGTTGAGAGGATTCTTTGAACTTCACAGAGTTCCAAAGGGAACTTGAAAGGAAGGTGTTATATAATATGTAAAAATAGAGAGCAGACCACTCCCATGCTCTTACTTTGATTCTACAACAAACATTTCCTATATTTGCTTTAGCACGCATCTAACCATCTGTGCCTTCTTATAACCATCCATACATTCGTCTCATTTTTAAAATATACTTTAAGGTAAATTGCTAACATCACTTTTAACACTTCTACAAACTGCAGCATGAATATCATTAACTAGAATTTAAGATCTGTTCATAGGTTTGGGGAGAGAAATTCGCACAAAGTAAAATGCACAAATCTTAAATGTACTCTTCATCACATTTCTGACAAATGTTTTCTCCTCTTTCAAGACATATAACATTATATGTTTTTTATATATATATATATATATATGTAAATGTAACCCCTCTTTCAAGACATATAACATTACTCCCACTCCAGAAAACTACCTCATGTTCCTCCCTGTCAGAATTCATCCCCTAACTCCCTTGAGGTAACCACTGTTCCAACTTTTTTATCCGCAAATTAGTTTTGCCGATTTTAGAACATCATATAAATAGAATCGTATGCTATCTTTTGGGTAAGCCTTCTTTTATTTATCACAATGTTTTTAAGAGTCACTCAGTTTTTTTCATATGTCAGTAGTTTGTTTCTTTTTAATGCTGGATAGTGTTCTGCTTAGAGATAGGCCATAATTTGTTTTCTATGCTCCCACTGATAATCACCTGGGCTATTTACATTTGGGGCTATTATAGATAAAGCTACTATAAATATTGATTTATAAATCTTTTCATTTCTCTTATATAAGCACCCAGGAGTGGAATTAATAGGTAAAATAGTAAATGTACATTTCATTTTATAAAAATTGCCAGACCTTTATTCAAATTGATTTCCATTTTATACCCCCCCCCAACAATATGTGAGAGTTCTATCTGTTCCACATCCTCACCAGCATGTGGGGTTATCAGTCTTTTTAGTTTCAATATTTTAGTGGATATGTCTTTTTGCTTTTCTTTTTAATGATGTTATTTGATCCTGGGGCCAAAAATAAGAAGGAAAAAATACCTTTACAGCTTATACCAGAATCTCATTTACAATAGAGAGCAGACAAAGAATAAAACTGGATGATGGGGTGTAGCAAGTCTTCATGGTATATTTTTAAATTAAATTTTGCTCTACAAAACTCCACGGATACCCATTAAAATTATATTTGTTTCTGAGGGCATGGTGGGGAAGGATGTCCTAGAAATATTCAGTCCCATAATTTATAACTCTTTGCTTCAAAACAAAAGCTGAGAGAGAAACTTTTGCAAAGGACCATTACAAAAATTGCATCTCATCAGGCAGTAGTGGGGAAAAAAATGAGAATAAGATTCAGTCATTAGGGAACATTACTTTTCATATTTGCCCATATTTCATGCAATCATTCTCAAAGTTGTAAAAAATTTGGCAAAATGAAGACACATGCAAGCCATCTAATTTTTCATTCTATCTTTCTGTTGAAAAGAAAAAAGTGAGAATGTGCAATGATCATTATTATGTTCTGTTTAAATAGCAATTTTACATCCTAGGCAAATGCAGGTAAGAATTTCCCTAAAAATGTTGGAAGTAACCTAGAAGAAACAGGCCCATTTACCATGTTTACTGGTGATTTTTCTATGCAAACTTTTTAAACTTGGGTTTTTTTCTTAAATTATAGTACAGTGTCTGCAATTTTATGGTGACCCAGATTTGGGGAAGATCTAGATGACCCCATCCTATTTCAGTCTTCTCAAGTTTGCTTTATGAGATAAGACTGATGCAGTTACTAAAAAAGCAGATTCCCAGGCTTTTTCTCCAGGAGAATCTGATTAGTAGGGATGAGATGAGGCCTCAGAATCCATCTGTTTGGTTTTCAGACCAGTATCCTAGATTTATTTTAAAAAGATTTATTTATTTATTTGAGAGAGAGAGAGAAAGAGAAAGGGCAGGAGGGGAGGATGGCACAGAGGGAGAATGGGAGAGAGAATCTCAAGCAGACTCCCCGCTCAGCACAGAGCCCAAATGCAGGGCTCCGTCTCAGAACTCTGAGATCACAACCTGAACTGAAATCAAGGATCCATTGCTTAACCGACTGCACCACCCAGGCATCCCACCCCAGACTGGCTCTGATCCTTGACCAAATTTTGTATATCACAGAGGCCTCCGGGGATTATAGGCAACACATCTGGACTTCATCATTGCACCACTTCACTGCTGGGAAGTCCAAAATCATACACCAGCAGATTTGGTATCTGGTGAGAGCCCATTTCCTCAGGAGCAATGCCTTTTTGCTGTGTCTTCCCATGGTGGAAGGTACGAGCTAGCTCTCTGAAGTCTCTTTTATAAGGACACTCACCCCAACCCTGAAGGTTCTACCTTCATGACCTAACCACCTTCGGAAGGCCCTACCTGCTAATGCCATCACCTTGAGGGTAGGATGCCAACATGTGAATTTTATGGGGGCATAAACATTCAGACCACAGCAGCCAGGGATGTTTATCTACAGTATTTTGTTTAATCTAATCTACCTTGAGAACCTCAAATGGTATCTAGCTTACAATAAGCCTTTAATAAATTTTTGTAAATTGGAGTGCCTGGGTGGCTCAGTTGGTTAAGCATCTGCCTTTGGCACAGGTCATGACCCCAGGGTCCTAAGATCAAGCCCCGAGTTGGGCTCCTTGCTCAGCGGGGAGTCTGCTTCTTCCTCTGTCCTTCCCCCATGCTTGTGCATGAGCACGTGCGCTCTCTCTCTCAAATAAATAAATAAAAATCTTAAAAACCAAAAATATAAATTTTTGTCAATTAATATGTACATTCAGGGTCCTGCTAAGATCCATGTATGTGCATGTAAAATCACTTTGTAAGCCAAAAATTCCCCATTCAGGTATCTTACTACTATTAGGCTACTATTAAAAATATATATAACTTCATCTAAAGATATAAAATTATTTTTTACACAGAATGTATTTGAGGTCAATAGCAATGTTAATTTGCTCTTCCAATGTTGTTACATTTATTAATAAGTGAAATATTACATAACTATTACATGCAATAAGCTCCTTATAGATGAAAAGCCAGTAGTTTAAATTCTCAGTTAAAAATGTCAGAAAATCTGCAAATAATTAAAATTTTCATGGGATTGTTTTCATAATCTCAACATTAGATAAAAGCAATCCATTTACCAATCTGAGGAAGAACTAGAATTTCATGGTTCTTATCAAGTTGTTGCTGCTTTTTGGCATTTCAGTAATTCTGGTTATTGATGACCTCAATCTGAACATCGAGTTCTTTCCAGCCTCTTGACTGACACTTTACCACAAACAATACTTAGCAGAAAATGAAAGCTGAGTTGAATTACTTTTATTTTCATTCAGTAGCTTCTCCCTGCTCAATATCTGTATTTCCATTATGCTCTCCATGAGTCATATGGCCACAGTGCTCACCGTGAATAAACACCCAAAGCTGAACCTCATTAGCCATATATGCAGAATTCTAACGTAGGAGGTAGGCATTAATAGAGACCTCTCCACTTCTGTTGAAAATTTATAATCATTACTGCAAAACTTCTCATTCCATAAGCACGTACGCCTGGACACTGTTGCTGGTATAAGTATCAGCACCAATAAGAGTAATAATCACTTATATCATTTGAAAACATACTGTGGGGCACCTGGGTAGCTCAGTCAGTTGGTTAAATGTCTGCCTTCGACTCAGGTCATGATCCCAGGATCCAGGGATGGAGCCCTGCATCAGGCTTCCTGCTCAGAGGGGAACCTGCTTCTCCCTTTCCCTCTTGTTTTTATTTTAATGAAGATATACTGTGTTCTCTGCATTGCTCTAAACACTATTTACACCTCACAACGACCCTATGGAAGGATTATTATTGTCCCTATTTTATGGGAGAAGAAACACACATCACACACTTTATCAAAAATACAAACCCCAGCACTCGACACCGAGTGGACACGTTTGTCCTCAACTTATTCTGCCTCAGGATGGTTTTAAGGACCTCATTTCCAAAAGAAGCAAAGATGAACAGTAGGTGTCCAAGAGAAGGTATTGCATGGTTGATGTGGTAGAAAAAGAGTTATTTCAAATCCATTTTTAATACATAGGGAAAAAAGCAAATTATGAAGTTAGAGGTAACCTAGAAACCAAGAATTATACTTTTGCATATTAATTTTAAGTATTTTCATACAGTTGGTGGCCCCGTCTGAATGGCAAGTTTTTTTATTTAACTTCCATGGCTTTTATGTACATTTTTAATTGAGATAGAATTCACATGCTGTAAAATTATACATGCTACAGTATGCATAAATCTTAAAAACACTATCTTTAGTGACACAAAATGCTACATATGTTATGATTCCATTTGTATGAGGTGTCCAGAATATACAAATCCAGATACCAAAAAATAGATTAATAATTGTTAAGGACAGGGAGGGAAGCAGACACGGGGAGTGACTGCTGATGTTTCTTTCTGGAATGACGAATATAATCTAGAATAAGACAATGATGAGGACTGAAATGTAGTTTAATGTTGATGACTTGTAAATGGCAAAGGCTTGAACAAATCTGTAAGTGGACCAAAATGGTCACTGGCCATTCTTTGTTGAAAGAGAACACTACCTTTAATTTCTTCATCCTTTTAGGGAAAACCAGTAAACATTCAGTAGGTACATGAACCTAGGGACAGATTGGAAAGTGAGCTATAAGAAAACATGAATGTGTAGAGTTCTTGATGGTTAGAGAAAAACACATCTTAAAAGTTTGTATACTGTGATCTGTGATCTCAGTAATTAATTGCCCTATGCATTTATTTTTAAAAACCTGAAGAAATAAATAGCCCAACAAGATACCCTATTTCTGTGTCACTTCATTACCATTCAATATCCCCGAACCTTTGCCTTTCAGATTAATCATTTACCCGAGTGACATAAAAGAAGCAAGTCTAAAACCCCAGCATAATACTTTTCTGTCAAGAACACAAAAAAGAACAGAGGACCCCCAAATGTTAACTACAAAAAAAAATTTTTGATGGACTATTTAATTTGAAATAAAGTCAGAAAAAATGGCAATAGCAATATAAATACAGAAACTTCAATGGAAAAAAACAAAACCAGACACCTACTCGTGTCCTTTAGTTCTGATACTTTTTTTTTCTGATACTTTTTTTAAAGCCCACCTTCTGAAACACTGCTATTCTCTATAGTAATACACCGAAAATCATAGAGGAGGGCCAGGTCCCTGAACAAGGTTTACATGTTTTCCTGCTTCATTCCCAAGAGCCTAGAGCTAGAGACAGCCTCAAAAATGCTTCAGTAGATGAATGGCTGTCTAAAAACAAACAAACAAAAACAGATGGCCATTTGCTTAATTATAAGCACCTCCAGAAACCAAGAATTTGAATTGAACATAAGCAAGAATAAACTCTTAAATACTTGATGGAAAATATTTTTTAACAAAATCATGAATGCAATCAAAGACTATAATTTTTATTATTAACTTCAACCTATATGTTTCTATACTCATTGAACCAAATCTATCATAAAACCCACTGAACCAAATCTAATACAGATCTCATGTAAAAACTAGACCAGGGTGAAATAAAATCCAGTCACATTTTCAGTGAGTTGTAACTCTGGCAAGATCAAAAGAGAACTCACCCCTGCCCATCACTGTACGTAACAGTCCCTTAGTTAAATGGCTCTTCTGCCATGTGAACTCTTTTCCATGAGCTGGCATGTGAATTACTACTGCCATAGGAGGTCCGCCTCAGGCCACCATAATGGCAGTGGAGTTGGGAAAAGAAGGGGCATGGGATCCCTGTTTCAAGAACTCCCAACCCAGCCAGACTGCATAAAACCACATACCAATGATCTCACAGGGATTCCATCCAGAGTTAAATAGTCAAAAACTTGTGTCCAATCCAAAGTATTTTCCATGCTTATAAAAGAATCAGCCATAGGGCCCATTTTTAGGACATGAGCCATTTTTTTAAGCAGGTATTCTTAGTTCTCTCTCTATTGGCAAAGTACCTTCTATTTATTTTTTTAAATACATTCAGAGAAAATTACTATTCATTCCTTTCTTTACCAAACATGCCCTAATAGCATAAGGAACAAAGAATGCTCTTTGTTCTAATACAATGGCAGTAGTCAAAATAGCACTGTTTATTTTGAACAGTCTCTAACGTAAACTAGTAAGAGAACAAAAATAGTTCATTTATTCTCCTCATTGAAATAAAATTTTCTCTTCAAATCACACACAAATGACAAAATTCAGTGAGACAGTTCATCCTCAGATAAACCCAAGGATATCTTGCCTCTTAAAATAATCAGACACAGTAAGTAGTATTTCTTGAAAATAAAATTGTTTTTTTCTACCACAAAATGCAGTCACTCCAAAAGCAAGACCCTTCCAAACATGTCATAACAAGATCATTGTTGGCAAGCTTGGGATTGAAAATTATTTTACTAAAATATCCTGGGTAGGAGAAATTCCTTATATGACATTACATGTTAATGGATCACAAAAATATTTTCTCATAAATCATCCTGTCTCTTCACATTCATTACCAGTTACTTAATATCTGCTCTAATCTATTCTCCATCAAAAGCCCAAAAGACCTTTTTAAAACTTAAAGACTCAAAATGAAAGCCCGAGTCATCCATCTGGCAGTTTTTTTGTAGGGTTCTCACGTTCTCACCCTTTATGCTGTGAGAGATCTTCCCTGACCATCCTCAAAGAAAAATCTCCTTAAAGAAGCATGGCTTCTTCCTAATACTGATTAACACAACCACTAACTGTAATGCTAAGTACAATTTATGTTTTTATTATTGTCTGTATTTATTTAGTTGTCTCTCTTATTCAAGCATGAAACCTGTCTGTCTCCATGCCCAGGATAGTACATTCGATAGGTAGATGCTTGAAAAGTTATTTTCCAAAATGAAAACGAACAGGCGAATGAATAAATGAATTGCTTCAAACTCTTGAAAAGAATGACACACAGAGCATCTCAGCTTGTGATAAAGATAACTTTCCAAGCTACTGATGAAGTTCTAAAATATACGTGAGGTTCAGTGGGATGAGGTCCGGAGCCGATGACCAAGAAAGAATTCTTGAGACACCTTTGGTGCAAAATGGTGGTTTATTAAAGCATGGGGACAGGACCCATGGGCAGAAAGAGGTGCTGTTCCGGGGTTGTGAGGGGTGACAGGTTATGTACCAAGGGCAGGGGGGCGGGGCGGGGGGGTGGTGGTTAAGGAAAAGGGAGGTTTCAATAAAACTTTCATATGCTAAAGAGGACCTACAAGATACCGGATACCAGAGGCCTTGCCATCGCCAAGGTCATTCTGCTTTTTAGCAAGCTATTAAGAATAGTTGGGAGATTCCTAAAGAATGTCACATATGTCCCACCCAGGAGTGGGGGTGGGGGAAGGTTGCAGGGTATCAGCCTTTTGCTTTGTGCTCAACCAGCCTTCTGTTCCCTCATCACAGGGATAAATAACCTGCCCCCTACACACACACTACTGTCACCATTCAGAAAACCAGAACAGTCTTAGCAGCAACAGAAGCAGGGGTAATGTTTACTGACACTCACTACTTGCCTCCACAGAATCCTTCCATCTGGCTGACTAATGAGAAAAGAGAGAGAAAAGGAATAAGGAAGTCTTAGAGAACAAGCTTTTTCAGAGGTCCGGTGTGTAAGGAGCATAATTACTTCTTCCCATATTCCAATGGCCAGGACTCAATCACGTGGTTCCACTTAACTGAAGGGGAAGCTGGGAAATGTAGTTTATATGTGAGCCAAGAAGGAAAAATAAATATTTGTAGATATTTTCCTCTGAAGATTGTTGTAGTCAGCCCCACAAATCTTCATTTCTAATGGTCCTAATTTCATTTTAATTTTTTTTAAGACATAACTGTTTTTTTTCATTTCTATATGGTGAATTCTTTGGGGTAAGGAGTAGAGATTGCTCCCTTTGTCCATATTTACTATCTTCAGAGACCATGACTCATAATTTCCACTATTTTATTTTTAATTTTCAGAGGTTCTTTATTTTTCTAAATGTTCTCTTTTTATATATATTTTGGTTTTTTTCTTGAATGCTATTCTTCACATATTTTCCAGGAATGTTAATTACAGTTAATTGAATTTTCTTCTCCCTCTACTTGTCTCTGTTTCCTACAAGGACCTTTATTCCATTTGTTTGTTTGGGCCTCCTCTTTCTTGATAGATAATTCTCCTGATTGTTATTTATTTACTACCCATTCATACGCAAAGTGAGGTACTACTACAAGCTGACATAAACTCAGTGTATGCGAGATTGGGGGACGGAGTGAGAAAAGAGAAATTACCTCTCCATGGATAAAACCATCAACTGACAATGTCTATAGATCTTGGGCTGGTCAATGTCCCAGAAACCAGAGAAAATTAACTAATAGTTACAAGCATTTTTTTTTAAGTTCTAGAATTTTCACCATTGAGTGATGGTGAAAATGGTAATGCTCACTTAATCCTCCTTTTTCAGTATGGTATTCACACTTTGAACTTGGTGTGCCCAGTTCAGAATCCCTTCGGTTCATCCTCACCAAAGAATAAATCTCCAATGTTATATTAACACATGGGAAATCAACTGGATATGTGGCACAAGGAGGGCATCTAGGAACCCAATTGTTTTAACCATTCTCCTTCTTTTGGCCTTTCAGATATCTGCACATTTATAGGTACCTAACACCAAATTCTCAGCGTTTTCATGATGATTCAGCCTTTCAGAGATTTTACCCAGGCTCCCATGCCCTCTCTCTCTGGTTGGCCAGGTCAATTACCACTTTTCTCTCTGATTTCTAGTTTCAGAAAACTGTTATTGTCTCTTTGTCCTTGTAGGGTCATGCCTTCCTTTCCTTTCTCTTTAATGGACCTGTGAGAGGAGGTGGAGAAAAACATACACATTCTGTCTGCTATACTGAATTTGAAGACCCAGCATATCATGTTCTTTTTCTCTATTGTTAGATTGTCTGTGTCTTTTAAATCTTTCCATTGTAGCCAACACTGAGCTAGATTGTACAATCCCACACATAATTCCCAATCCAAGCATCTGTGTGAAATTTATCCATCCATAATTAGGGCAATATTGATTGTTAAGAAGTATTCTTTTTAGGTTTTTTTAATATTTTCTATTAACCAGCAAGTGGGGTTTTTTGGTGGTGCTGTAAATTTTTATCTCTAGTGGTTTAGAACCCTATACATACTCTTTGTCTTTTTTCAATACTGCCTCTACATTTTTTTTAATAATTCTTTTTTTTAAAGACTCTTATTCATTTGTCAGACAGAGATCACAAGTAGGTAGAGAGACAGGCAGAGAGAGAAGAGGAAGCAGGCTCCCCGCTGAGCAGAGAGCCCAATAGGGGCTCGATCCCAGGACCCTGAGATCATGACCTGAGCTGAAGGCAGAGGCTTTAACGCACGGAGCCACCCAGGTGCCCCCTGCCTTTACATTTTCGACAGAACTATTAAAATCTATGTTCTTCTATAGTTACATGAAATAAATCAATATTTACATATTTCCCTAAAGAGGAAAAGAAACTTAGCACTCAGTCACTTTACCAATCCCATAATACATCAGGTCATAAATTATGGGACTTTAGTTCCAGATAGGTTACTATGAATTGTTTTCCATATTATGCATCAAAGATTAATTCTATGTTTTACTGATTTTGTTTACCTGTCAATTTCTTATATATCAGGTCTTACTCTTTCTTTGATTCATTTTTCAGTTTGCTGTAATATATCCTCGAGTAAATCTTTCAGAGAATGTATTTGGCTGGTAAACTTTCTGGGTTCTAGCAGGTCTTAAATTTTCTTCCTCTTGCTCTTAGACTTAAATGTTGTTGGGCTGGGTATGGAATTCTAGGATCAAAAATATTCTAAATCAAGACTTTGGTATTTATGTCTCCTTTTATTCTAGTGTCCAAGTGCTGCCAATGACAAATATTTTGGGAGCAGGAATTGTTTTTGTCTGTTTGTTTTCTGCTCTGGACACTTTCAGAGTTTTCTTTTCATCTTAGAGATTTTGATAGTAGACACATTAAGATGTATCCAGATATGAGTCTTTTTAAAAAATTCATCCTGTTCAGCACTCAAGAAGATATGCCATTCTTCAACATGTCAGATATATTTTCTTCAGATATATTTTCTCCTCTTGTTTTTCTAATCTCTATTGTTGTTCTATTAGTTATCTGTCACAACATAACAAACCATGTCAAAACTTCAAGACTTAAAGCACTTCATCATTTCTCATAGTTCTGTGGACTAATTGGGTGGTTCTTTTGTTGGCCTTACCTGAGGTTACTCATGCTGTTGCTTTCAGCTGGCAAGTCAGCCTGGGCTGGGCTCAACTGGAACACTCTCTCCATCTGGGCTTCTTCATCCCATGGGAGGCTCAATGCAGCATTCTAAGAAGACACACATGGAAACTTCAGGGGATCCTAGAGTCTAAATGAAGTCACACATCACCTCCATCATTTTCTATTGGTCTAAGCAAGTGACAAGAACTACCTAGATTCAAGACTAGGGAAACAGACTCCATATATCAATGGGAGGAGCTGGAAAGAATCTGTGGCCATATTTAATCTCCCGTAGTTGCTTTGACTTCTTCGGGACCTCTTACTGGACAGATGTGAGACTCCTGGATCAATTCCCAATGTCTCCAAACTGTTCTCTCATTGGCCTAGAAAATGGGTCTTTGATTCACTGAATCTTTTGGCAAACACCCAAGAATATACTGCAGTAGTGTACATTCATTATTCACTCCTCATGAACAGAGGGACTCGTAGCCAGAGTTTTTGAAAACGTGAGGTACTCTGGCACGTCTGTGAGCAGTTCTATGTTTTTGTGGACCTTAGAAAACCGAGAAACTGTTACTTCTTTTGGGGGCACATCAACATTCTCTGTAGTATGGCCACCACAATAAATTTCCACATGCTTATTTTTTCAAATTATATCTTTCTATTGTGTCATCTCTCATCTTTCTGTTAACCACATCATTACATTGTTGTAACAACCACAAAACTTTCAATACATACAAAATAGTTTTATAATTGACTTGAAATTCTTTTCTGCCTGTTCTTTCATTTCACAGTTGGGAGCTAGTAGCAAAATAAAATAATTTAACTATATTTTCAACTTAGATGGTAGAGGTAAGTGGACAAATTATTACTGGTAAGATTAGATCTAACCTCCAAAAGATTTGGGTACTCCCAAATGATCGAGATTTTATCAGCCTCTAATTAATTGTATAACCTTGAACTTGTTTGCATGTCCTAGATTAGTGACTAGCATATAGGGAGGAATTAAGAAAATGCCTTTTGATAAAATGGAAAAAGATACCCTCTAAGATTCAAAACATATGCATTCCATTAATTAATTCCATTAATTCCCCCCAGAAACCTATGTATTTTAACAAGCATTAACAAGCATTACTACTATGTGTCTGGCACTCTTCTAGGTTATAAAGATACAGTAAAAATCAAAGCAGACCAAGGGCCTCCTTTCATGATGCCTATATTCTGGTGAGAGAGGTACACATGCATAAAGAAATAAATAAACGAATATGATATCAGGTAGATATGGCCTCGGGAGTTAAAAAAAAAAAACACCAAGGTGGGAGGTAGGGTGTGATAGTGGCCACTGTCTTAGGTATTAAAAGCCTTTCTGAGGAGTTGATCATTAAACAGAACACTGAATAAATGACTCCGAGGCACCATGACCTGAAATTCCAGGTCTCTATGATACAGAAGTGACTCAGATATTTGTGAATGCATCCAAGATCCTTGTATGAATCAGCTCAAGCTGCCATAACAAAATATCAGAGGCTAGGTAGCCTACACAACAGAAATTAATTTTCTCACGGTTCTGGAAGCTGGAAGTCCGTGATTTCGAGGTGCCCGAAAATTTGATTTCTAGTGAGAGCTCCCTTCCTGGCTTTTAGACAGCCGCCTTTTAGGTATGTCCTCAAATGGCCTTTCTTTGTGTGCATGGAGGTGGAGCAAGATGTCGGAGAGACAGAAAGAATGAGAGAGAGGGGGAGAAAGAACACTCTCTAGTGTTTCACCGCATAAGGACATTCATCCTATCAGATCAGAGCCCATCCTTATGACAACAATCAGCTACTTCCTTAGAGGCTCCATCTCCTACTACAACCACACTGAAGGGTTAGGGCTTCAACATATGGATTATGAAGGGACACACACATTCAGTCCATATGAATCCTACATCTAGAAAGTGACAGAGATGGAATTACAGCTCAGGGCCTTTTCTCTGCAAAGCTAACACACTATATCCATCATGGTGCAAGATAGCACTCCATAAGACAGGATTGCTCTTGGGACCAAGTAGTGCAGTGAATGGGAAAATCCTCTGTAACTATTCACGCACTCTAAGAATTAAAACAGTATTATTACCTCCAGGAATGTTGCTGTTCCTTACAACACAAACATCTTATAAAGTGCTGTAGTTTCATCTTAGTGGGGCTTATTTGTGTGGTGAGTAATTGTAAAGAACTAAGAGCTAAAGAATCAACACAATATGGGTCCCTGGATGGCTCCGTCGTTAAACATCTGCCTTCGGCTCAGGTCATGATCTCGGGGTCCTAAGATTCAGCCCCGCATCAGGGGAAAGCCCTGCTCAGTGGGAAGCTTGCTTCTCCCTCTCCCACTCTCCCTGCTTGTGTTCCCTCTCTTGCTGTGTCTCTCTCTGTCAAATAAATTTAAAAAAAAAAAAACTTAATTATAAAGAAGAATCAACACAATAAACAGATGAAGCACACAGAATAGGAAGTGTCCAAACACAGCAACTCTGATAATTGATTACTTTTTTTTTTTAATTTCAGAATGCTGACCAGCTACCAAAAGTCATTACAAAGTTGGCTTCTTCCTTCCCTATTTATTTCTTGTCCTCCATTCCAAACCTAATTCTCTGTACTCCTGTCCAAGATGCTGGCGAATGAGAAGCATAATGAAAATGCCCAAAGGGGATCTAGATTAACAGAAGAGCTTCAATCTTTCCTTAAAGAAAATGTTAATAAGCAAAAGGTTGGCACCGTAAAGGCTACTGAAGCAACAACCTCCCAGGACTGAGAGAAGACACATACTGGCTAGGTGAAAACTATCCTCCTTAGAGCTTCTATTTTCAGAAGCTCGTCCTAGAGGATAGCTTTGTAATATTCTGCAATATGAGCCAATGGAATGTGACCCTTTGGGAGAAAGAAGGAATGCCTTTTCAAAAGTAAGGAGGCCCTGATGCAGACATTGTAGTCTGCTTAACACTGTTAGGATTACGAGCATCATGCTATGCAAGACACTAAATGAAATCGGAAATTTTTCAAAGTCCCATCTCATTGATAATTAATAGTAGCCAAGGTTCAGCAAAACCACAAGACACAGATTTCTTTTCATCTGTAAAACAGGATAAGCAATATAACACCAGACACATTTCTGGTAAATTGGCTTCCCAAAGCAGATATGTTTCTAAATGGGTAACTTTTTTGTTATTTGCATAACTGTATTCCTCTCAGGGATAGAACTTGTGAGTCATGGCCTCCTGGAAAGACAGAGCACTCTGCTGACTCCCTGTGAATCATCTCACAGAGCTGTATGTGAGTGTGGATGTTCATAAAATCACCATCAGGTGACCATAAGGAAGCATATCAATGCTCACAGACTGTTTTCAGGATTTTTCTAGCCCAACACACCTGAAAGACCAAATGGGACAGTCCCTCTGGGTCACAGCAGTTCCTTGGACAATAACGTTTGGAGAAGAGAGAGAGCGTGGAAATACAAGTCCACAGACACACAGAGGCAGCCTAAGCTACAAATTATTGTCTAGAGAAAGTTCTCTTCAAAAATAAAAGACACTGAAATCAGTTAGGGAATACAAGTCAGTGGGAGATACTTCTTTTTTTATTGAACTGTTTGCTTTTCCCGCAGGATTTTGAGGAAATAAAAGAAGTGAGAGAGAGGAAGAGCACCAAACAGGTCTTGAGAAAGGATCTGACCCACACTGAGGCCTGCTGCTGGGTGCAGGAAGTGTGCACTTTTCAGATAGTCCTTCTTTAAGATTTTAGGTGTTGTGCATGTGAGGGTGTACACACATGCACACATGCACACACACACACACACACACACACACATCACATTGCTTGCGATAAACAGCATAATCAGGAGTTGTACTGTTGAAGGATCTCCCAGGACAGTGGATAGATCCTGTGTCTGGACTGTCTGATGCTGCCTGCACCAGCCTCATGCAGCTGTGGATCTCATCTCAGGGTCCTTCATTATCTTAATTGCATCAGCAAAGACCCTTTCTCCAAATAAGTTCACATTTGCAAGGTCCAGGCACTGAGACATAGATATTGATTCTGCGGAGCCCATTCGATCCATTCCAGAAACCACACCAGCCTGGGGCCCGTGGGAAGACCCACCCAGATCCCCCTTGAGAGGACCTTTTGTGGGAGCATTATTGCCTGGCATTCCCAGCTCAGCTGTCACAGCTCTAGATCTGCTGTGACAAACATGTCCAAGCCCCACGTCTCTGAACTCTTCCGGGTCAATGCTGAGCCCAGCAGCGGCAGGGGGTGGAGGGTGACCCGTGCTGGAGATTTTTGCCCAACACAGGCTTTCTCTAAGGAGCAGTTTTTGCTTGCGAACCCCACACTGACCTGGCCCAGATTTTCTCAATGTTGTGCTGAAGTCTGACACTCTCCTTATTCAGCCCTTCCTTCCCCCTCTCCCTGACTCTCCCTACTACTTTCTGACCCCTTTCCCCTTTAGCCTTCACAACATTTCCCCTACAAAATCTCCTGTATGTCTAACCCTTCTTGACATCTGCTTCTGGGAAACACAAGATGGGTGCAGTCAAGTACTGGGGGTGCTGTGGGAACAAGACAGTCCCTGTCTTCATGGGGCTTAAAATACAAAGGCAGAGGCAGCTATACAAGGAACAATTTTTTTCTTACTATTTTGACAAAAGCTACAAGGGAAGTATATGGAGTTCCCTGAGAGAATGTGTTGTGGTCTCTTAGCTGGTCAGGGGATTCCAAGTAAGCATCGGCAAGGAAGGCGTACTTAAGCTGGGACCTGAAGGATAAATAGGAGGTTTCAGGAGAAGATGTAGAAGGGAGTTTTCAGGTCAAAACCAGCAAGATGTGTCAAGACTCTCTAAGAGAAGAGGACATTTGGACATCTAGAAAGGTGCGGGTGGTGTGAATGTGGTGAGTGAGAAAAGGGTAACAGGAAGATGAACAATGAGAGGTAAGCAGGGACCTGGGTATTTTATTTACTCATAAAAGCAGACGTGTGAACAGATCAGAAGTCACTATGAATCATGAACAAGATAAATAGTGATAAAATCATATTCTAATGAATAGAAAAATTGCTTCCAGAGGAATGAGAATTAAATTTACCACAAATTTACTAGCAACAGAGGCCAAAAAGCAATCAAAAGGTGTATTCAAAATACAATTTTTTCTTCTGAACAAATAAATTCCTTTTATTTAGAGTCCATACAAATACCTTCAAAAGTGCAATGTTACTGGAGAAATAAAAGTTGAATCACATAGAGAACAAATCTTGCCCATATTCCTTCATAGGATGGAGGGTGTTATCCAAGCTACAATGTTTACACTATCTGATTCCATCAAAAACAACCAACATAGAAATGAAGTGGAAACAAACTGGAGAGATCCCGGGTATTGAAATCCTTACACCTGCCTCTTTCTGCTGTAGTGCTGAGAACAATTTTGTGATCTTGTAGTTGATAGATAGAGTTTAAAAAAAAAAAAAAAAAGTCAGGGATGTCCAATGAGGTCCAAGAACTTTCAGGAAGCCTTACAGGTATTGTGAAATTTTATATCCCACTAAACCCTTATTCACAAGTTAAAACAAAATAAAAGCCTATCTAGTTATAAAAGCATAGTTCAGATGCCCAAAGACCCTCATTTTTTAAAAAAACTGGTAAAAAAAAAATTCACTAAATCAAGAAGAAAGAGGAACCCAAGGAAAAACACAGGACAAGTCCAGAAGAGTCACAATATATTGTTAAATTTAGTAATCTGATGACGGCAAAAAAAAAAAAGCATGTTTTTTAAAAACAAATTCTAAATAACAATAACAAACAAGAAGTGTTTAAGGGGAAGGTAAAGAATGTTAGGTTTTGTAATGGCCAAGAGGAGGAAGTAATATCAAATAACATTTCACATTATGAAAAAATATGTGTCTTTAAAAATTGACAGTGTGTATATATGTGTGTGTGTGTGTGTGTATGTTAAAGGAATAGAAACACAATCAATACAGAGCTTTCAAACCAGCAGAAGAATAACAAACACATTTTGAGGACTTTCTGTATACTAGCCACTGCTGAAGTGCTCCACGCCATCCTTACAACCTGCCATGAGAGGACCGCTCCTAGTCAGCATTTCTCTCCGGTAGGCAGCCAAGGGCACAGAGAAGTGACAGACCCAAGGTCGTATTGCTAAAAAGCGGGGAAGCCAGAACTCAACGCCAGAGAGTGCTTTCAGAGACTGTGTTCCTTTCTATAGTACGATATAAAGGTGATTTTATTAAGCCATCTGATGACAAATGTTAAGGAAGAAAAGGAAGCCAAGGGAAAAAGAACTGCAGATAGAGAAATAAATAGAAATGAGTCCAAATACATCAATAATTTGGGTTTCATAAATTTATCATTTGGAAAAATAATCTGAAGCCACCTGCTCTGTCTCCCCCTCTACCTGGCTGACTTTCTAGTACTTTCTCCCAAATCCCATCCGTTCCAATGGCTCTGGGCTCTGTGACACCAGCACACATGACAAGAATACGGTTGCCTCATTGCTTGTGTTCTTTCCACTCACTATGCCAGACACGCTACTTTCTCATCAGTGTTCTCCCTCCCTTCCTCGGATCACCTTCACAGGGACACCTTTCCTAGCTGCTCAGCTTCTAAAATGAATTTAAAATCGAACTCTCACTGCCCTCACCTGGCATTCTGTGTGCCTTCTCCCTGCTCTATTTTCCTCCACAGCCACGTCGCTTCTAATATGCTTTACATTTTCCCTATATATTGTGCTTCTTTGCTCTCTGCCTGATTAGAATAAAAATTCCACTCAGGTAGGGAGTTTTTGTCTGTCTTGTGTTTTAGTAAAAGCCCAGTACTTTGCACAGGGCTTGGCACATGATAAGAAGTATTTCTTGACGGAATGCATGCGATGATAACAATAGAAATGACAAAACATTCAGAGCTACATGATAATGCAAGTATTGCATAATAAAACAAATCTGAGACTCCAATGGATAGAACTAAGAAACCCCATGGAAGTACTTAAAAGGAGATCTGAATAAATGTCATAATAAAGACTTAATACAGAAAAGATGTTGATTCTTCCCAAATGACCCATAAGTGACAAGAAGGATTTTCAGAAAGTAAAAATAAAGTGGCTCAGCAGAAAGGAATAACTTGCTGGCAGTGACACAAGTATGAAGCTTGCATAAAGCTTGCAAACCTTGCAGCAGACCAGGCTCTCTTCCCCAACCCCTCCTCTGCCTTCCCATCCCCCTCCTCGCTTGAGAAGCCCTCTCCCTGCAGGGCTGATGCTGGATGGCAAAAAGAAGGACCAACCAGCAATATTCGATTTTAACATTTGATGTTATTCAACTACATTTATTTGAAATTGACTCATTTCAAAGTACTTGTTGTAAATTCATTTACTCTTCACAGTTATTCATGGAGATAACTGTGCTTCTGTTTCACTTACAGGTACAGATACAAGCTCAGAAAAAAGGAGTGGCTTGGTCTTGCAGTGAAAGTTTATCCAGTAAAGATCTTTACAGGTTACCTCGCCTGGAGACATAAACTTGGTACTCAGCAAACGTTCATTAACGCAAGCTGATCTTGGAGAACTATATTACTTTTCCGATCCTAAATTTCTCATGGGAAAAAGGAAGGACTTTGTTTCCACACATTTAAAACTGAGAGAATCTATTCATTCTCTCTAACGCGTTTTGTTGGGGCTGCACAGTATATTTGAAAAGTTGAATTAGTTGTCTAGCTTTAAAAATGTGGGGATCTCATATAAAATCTGGATTCTCAGCTTTTTGGGGAATCCAAAGCACTGCATTTCTGCATGGCAACAAATGTCTGGAGGTGAGTAGTTGCTGAACTTGGCATCCTCGTCCATTGACTTTACCTGCCTCTCTGTGTAAGGCATTTGATTTATAATTTCTGCAAAGCCCACAATTTGTGAATAAGATTTAATAATGAATTAGTGACAGAGCAGAAGTTAGGACTTTAGGACCCATGATTTTGCCCTGTCCATTCTATCAGTGCAAATTCTTTGCACACATGCCAGTCTCAGGGAAACCCTGAAAGTCTTTTGCCCATTAGAGACTCACCAGAGGTCAGCAGTCACCTATCAGATGGTGGTTGTTCCTTTCCATACCTGTCTCTATGGCAGTCTCCTCATGCTCACAAAGCCAGCCAACGCAAGATCATCTCACATCAGGCTGCACAGAGAGGCAGCTAATCTCTTTCTTGTGAGTTGACCCAGGGCATCCTTAAACATCCCTCTCACAGACTTAGCATTTCATGGATGCTGTACCCATCAAAAACTTCTCATCTCCTCCTTCCTTTCCACATGGCTGCTCTGCCACTGTGTGGTACTCAAATGTCAAAACAATGGCGAGATGGCAGACTGTCAAATAGGCTCCTGAGTCTGGGCTCATTGCAACACCAGATGCTTCCGGTCACCTGGGAAATCACTCTGACAATGACTACATATCAAGTTCAAGGTCAGAGTGAATTCTCAGCAGATCGTGCAAAAGTCAAATTTCTCAGCAGCTGTTTAAATAATTTAAAACAGCAGGATGTATGCCTGCCTGAAAGCAAGACATAAGATTTCATGTAAGTGACATTTTTCTCTTATGTTTTAGAGGGGAAGGCAATCAGGTGTTTCCACATAGGATGTGTGGTCTAGTGGTAATGATGCAGTTAAATCCCAGAGTTCTAATCTGACCTTGTTCATCCTCTGTCACTGACTAAAACTGAAGGTTCTGACACATTGAGAAAGCCACATTAGCCCTACACACCATAGTCCAGCAAGGCATGATTTTACGTCCAGAAAAAAGACAGGCTGGGTCATCATTTATTCAAGGAGGATAGAAGGAAGTACCAACTCTGTTGTCTGGAAAATGGACATCCTAATGCACCTCATCTGCTTTCTTAAACTTTTTCCTTAGATGTAGGAAAAGCCAAAGATCTAGTGCATTTCCACCATGTGGACTCATGCTGGAGGCTGGAGGGGAGTGGTTTATTAGCTGATGTAGAAGATGAAGGAAGTCACTACGTGGAAACCTGGGAAGAAGCACCGTCAATCCCAGGGAGAGCTAAGACCAGGGTCCTAAGGCAAAAATGTGTCTGGAGTGTTTATGGAATGTAGAAGGCCCGTGTGACTGGGGTGGAATAGAGTGTTGGAGCAAGGGGAGTGGCAGATGAAATGAGAGCAGAACCAAAAACCAGAGGGCTAAGACTTTGGGCGTCACTATAGGAATTTGCCCTTTACTCCCACTGCTCTGGAGGATGACTGGAGGCTACTGTGCAGAAGACAGACCAATACCTAGTGCATTTAAGTATGTTTGAACTTACTCAGGTGTGCAAATCCACTTTTTCAAATAACTTTATAAATCTGAACACAGACCAAGTATTTCCAATGAAAATTTAGTATCTGAATTATGATGGGCTGGAAGTGTAAAATGTACACTGGATTTTAAAGACTTAGCAAGAGCATTATCATGTAAAAATATCTCACTAGCAATTTTAATATTATTTGCATTTGAAATGTTACTAATCTAGATCTATTGTGTTTAATAAAACATATTAACTTTAATTTAATCTGTTTCTTTTTCTTTTTAAATGTGCTACCAGAAGCTTTGTAATTTCTCCCAGGAAGCTTCTTATAACATAATTTACCAAGTCTACTGCAGGAGAGTGTGCAACAGGTACAGGGTTGAACCCTAGACCTGCATTTTAGCAAGCACTCCCAGGTGATGCTGATTGATTCCTGCTCTAGAAAAAAGACCCAGAATCTTGATTTTGTTGGCTCAAGAGAAAGATCCAAAGCCCCATCAAGGAGTCATGGTGGCAGTGGTCATAGTTCTTCCACACGTCAACAATCACCTGCTCTGCCATTCTTCAGACTGGATCCCCAAGCCAATTTATTGCCTGGATTATTACTTGAAAATAAATCACATATAGTTATAGAACCACCAGTCCTAGCATTTACATAAAAATGTACCAATTCTAAATAGCTTTCACTCATACATCAAATTTCAAAATTACTGACAACTATTAAAAACCAAAACTAGGGGCGCCTGTGTGGCTCAGTGGGTTAAAGCCTCTGCCTTTGACTCGGGTAATAATCTCAGGGTCCTGGGATCGAGTCCCGCATTGGGCTCTCTGCTCTGCAGGGAGCCTGCTCCCTCCTCTCTCTTCTGCCTCCCTCTCTGCCTACTTGTGATCTCTGTCTGTCAAATAAATAAATAAAATCTTTTTAAAAAAACAACAAAAAACAAAATTAGTTTGGGAAGGAAAAAAATTTCCAGTTCTCACTGCCATTTGACTTAATCAAAAGTTAAAAAGAAATCCCAAAAAAATGTGATGTTAGTTCATTTTATTAAATTTCTTTCATATTACCTACTTTCTTTCCATTTCTTAATTTTTTCCTTACAGAAGTCTTACATGTAACTATATATATATATATTTAATTCAGAGAGCATACAGGGATAAATAAAAATCATCCAAAATCTTACCAGAAATAGGAATTGTTTTCCTTTTGGGGTGTTTCCAATCCATTTCACATGGTTTTGATTTTACTCTATATACAGTTGGATATATTACTTTTTTACTCAGTGTTTTCAGGTTCAGAATACTATTCTGTTTTATGGCTATACCATATTTTATTTATTGATTCTTCTTTATTGAACATTTAGATATTTCCAAGGTTTTGCTATTAGTGTGCAATGAGCATCCTTTTATAAAATAAAAATAGAAAATATAAAAAACTTTAAATGTAATTACTTTCTTAGGTAGAATTTAAAGGTAGAATTTAAAAGTCTACAGTTAAAAATTTTTTAAATATCCTTACTACTTGCTTTTAAATTGCTTATCAAAAAGAAACCAATCAATCAATAAGTATTGTCAGTTGATATGTGTCTATAAACAATTGTTATTTTACATTAATTTTATTCACTTTTCAAAATCTTTGTTAACTTATTGGGCCCCTCCAAAAAAAAAAAGAAAAAAGTATTTCAGTGTTACAATTTGTAAAATTACTAGTGATACTGGGCTTTTTTCACATTTTTTGCCATTTGTGTTTCTTCTAGGAATTGTAACTTCCCATCTGCAAATTCACCAATGTTCACTATTTTCACTTTCAGAGCTTCAGACTATACTGAAAAATTTAATAAGGCAAGGACCCAATAAATACTCTACTTTCGCATACTTCAAAACTATTGTCTCCAGATGATCTTTAGAATGGGTTCATCAGTTTTGTTTTGTTTTGTTTTAAGTCCCATAGAGATTTCAATTGGGCTTCCATTAAATCTATAAATTAGAAATAAATTAAGACTTCTTCAAAATATACAATCTTCTTACTAAGATCATAATCTCCATTTTCTCAAGTTTTCCATCTCCATAAAATCTAAATTTTTCTTCATTATATACTTTACAAACTTTTTAAAAGATCATTTCTGAGTTTTTATATATGGGGGGACCTCTTCTCAGTAGAGTACTTTTCAATTATATTTTCTATACAGTTATTAATAGTATTAAGGAGAACTATTGATCTTTAAATGCTTATTTTGCAACATAAGGGTAAATTACAAAATAATTTTTTTTATTCTTTTCCTTGAACTTTCTAGATATTCAATCAAATTGTCTATATAGAATGATGGCTTTCTTGTCATTTCCAACAGTTATACAAGTTAATTTTATTTCCTGCTCTGTTGTGCTGGATGCAATTCCAAAAATGATTTTTACTGCCCACTTTCATGGCATAGTTTCCAAAAAACACTTCATAGAACCTAGGGCAGTGTATTCTATGTTATTCTGATCCTTCAGGAGAATGTATTCAGGGCAGATGTTCTAATTCAAGAGGCTTATCAACAAATGGAAACATGTTTGAAAGAGAGTGTCCATGATGGACCTAAGGCCCTTGATCCCACATTAGATCACAAATAGCTGAAGAAATTGGGGAGGTTTATTCTGGAGAAGAGACACTCATTGGAATATGATGGAATGAGACTTTTCATTAAAACAAGGATTAGATGTGTTACATAACCTCTCCAAAGAGAAGAATGAGAAACAATATAGATAGAGGCCAATTTTTGGTCATTGTGGATAATTTTAATTAAAACATAAATAGCATACCTTGGTAAGAAGGGGATCCCCCTAAAGGAGAAATTCTCAAATATAGGGTCAATAATCCATTACAGAGATGCTCTGGAACAGATTTTGAACATCTGATAGGTGGTTCAACCGATAATCTTTAAAATCCAAATTCTGTATTTCCACTACCCACTGCTACAGCATGTAGAGTGCCTGGCACAGAAATGTTTACTAGAATGCATTTACATACAAATAGAAGTAGTATAAACAGCCTTATTATTTTTAGACTGATTTTTTAATAAACACATCCCAAGATTAAATACATACAAAAATGTGTATACATATAAAGGGAATAAGACTTTCTCTAATCACTCCTTCAAACTGCAGCCTTGGATCAATCAACAAATATTTATTAAGCTAGGCAAAAAAAAAAAATCAATATATACAGAAAACAGAAGGAAATGAATGTGCAGGGAAAACAATCACCATGAAAAATTTTCTAATCATTTTACCCTATTGCAGAAGTGCGTATGTTTAAACATTAATTGAATTTCCAAATAGATACTGCTATCAGAGCATATGCTATTTAAGATTCATACTTTTCATTCCCAACAAAGAAGCCTCTTCAGGAAATAGGTAATGAAAGCTGTTAATTGTTGTGTGTCCTTCTCATTCAAGATTAATGTTCAACCTATATCTTCTTACCTTCCCAAAACATCCCTGGGCAACCTTTGCCCAAGCAAACAATCTAAAACCAAATAATAGCAAAAATGCTTACAAGATAGAAACCTACTGAAAAGTGATAAGTGCCCTTATCTTGAGGGATTTAGGTATAACTAATTATCTTTTATAATAATCTCTATAATCATATGTCCCCTATGAATACTGTTACCCTCAATCAACAAGTGTCAAGATTAATAACTTGCCCCAAAAGTACAGAATTATGACATTTTATAGAAAAAACAAGGCATAATTCTTATGTGCCCATTTTCATTTACTAATGACAGTTGGTGATTCTATAAAACATTTGATTCCAGAAGTGGTAACACAGAAAACTGAGTAGCTGGTAGGTTGTGAGTTCACGACAGAAACAAGAGATTCTATTCCACCCTGGAAATTTTTGGAATGCTCCCTTCTTTTCAGTCACATAACAATATTCTAGAACTGTGGATTGATATGAAATGAAAGATACAAAGAAAAGCTCTGTTCTGAAAAACAAACCCCAGAATGAATAAGTCATGGAGATCCTTTTCCTCCCTGACAGTCTAACTCCCCAGGTGCTGAAAGATGGCCCAGAGAAGAGTGACATCTATTGTTCAGGAAGGTTTATGGGTGGGATCGACCAGTCCTGCTGAGTAGACTGTGCATTTGGTCCATGAGCAAAAGGTGACCTGTCTCCCCAGAGGAGCAAACCAGGGCCACCCGAGAAGGGGCAAATGGAAGTTAACATCCAGTTCATAAGAATTATCCAGGAGATGCGGGCAGAGATCAACAAACTGAAGAAAGAGAATCAAGACCTCCGGATGAAGCTGGCCTCAAGGAGTCAGAGAACCCCAGGCCCCAGCGGAGAATCAGAAGATGAGAGGGAAGAGGAAGTCACAGACCTTGGTAACCTCGAAAAAGCATCCGAAAAATCTCCAGCAACCCTTCACGGTGGTGTTTCCGTTGATACGGCACCAGCTGTGCACGAACCTCAAGGTACAGAATGTCCATAGCTCTTCTGGGCTGTGCCCATCTTTGCAAAGCCCTCCTAAACATTAGGTTTATTGTGCCTCTCACATACCTGCAGAAGTTGGCATTGGTAGTGGTGAGTTCCATCCTTTTTCTCCTGGTAAATTACCTCTAAATCCCTAGGGGGAAAAATCATTAGCATCTTCAAGCAACATATTTTAGCAACATCAAAAACTATTTCCAGATCTTCCTGGAAAGGTGGGAATGGCAGGTTTGTGAAAATCAGTCACATAAAAGACAATGTGCTTTTTTCCTTCTTGACCTCAAGCCTTTAAATGTCACATCATAGAACACTGAATGGGTGTGTGTCAAAAGCCATGCTCACTTTTTAAGTTACAATATCGCACAATAGCTCAAGGTATGATGATTACAGTCAGACAATTATGGTTGCAAGTAATTTGTCATTCATTATCCACTTGACTCAGAGATACTTAGGAGAAATCTTTCACCTTTGTTTTCTACGTCAGGAAGTGTTAGAGTACCTACCTGACATGGTTATAGTACCTATCTCTCTGTAATAATAGACTGAGTGCTTAATTTGACACCTGGCAAGCACACAACAAATGGCAGATGTTGTTTCTTATCCATGTTTTATAAAGAAACTTCCTGCCCTGTGTGAATGTGTGTTGCCCATAATTCAACGTCCTGTACAGGTCGAAGGCCTCAAGATGCAGGGTCAGGGTTGCTGGGAGGGAGGAGTGGGGGAGGTATGGGGTAGCTGGGTGATGGACATTGGGACGGGTATGTGCTATGGTGAGTGCTGTGAATTGTGTAAGACTGATGAATCACAGTCCTGTACCCCTGAAACAAATAATACATTGTATGTTAATTTTTTTAAAAGATGCAGGGTCAATGTTTGATACATTCTAAGAATCAAATCTCTCACCTTTTGTGGGAGAAGAATATTGACTGTCAAGACTCTACACAAAGTCAGAAATCAGCAGGGCAAACACTACGTTCTGCATTTAAATGATCAGTGCTTGCCTACATGCAGCATATTCAAATAAAATTGCTATACGTAATTAAATACTCAACTCTCTTTTAATATCATCTGTCAAAGGCTTCAGGCAATGCCATTTAGAGGTTCTGAACAGCTTGGCAAGAGAACGTGTCCTATTTGCAGCTGGTTTCCTTTGTTCGAGAGGTCTCTCTCTAGCATGGGACCCTACATTTCAAAGCTGAGAAGAGATTCCCTTTTTGTCAAGTGCAACTCTGGATCTGAGTAGTTCTGTCTGCTGGTTATTTAATAAAACTAAAAGAGTAACTAACAAGGAGGTTAGACTTTCTCCTGGTTTAAAAAAAATAAAAAAGGAAAAAGAAAAGAAAGATATGGATATTGTAATACATCCTTACCCTAAAGTTTCTCAACCTCTGTAATCTTGGACATTTTGTACTAACTAGCTCTGTATTTGTATGGGTCTGTCTTCACTATAGGATGTTTAGCAGCTTTTTTGGCTTCTAAATACTACATGCCAGTAATACCTGCCTCTCACCCTCTAGTCACGAAATGTCTTTGGAGATTCCAAATGTTGCCTGAGGGACAAAATTTCCCCCAGTTGAAAACCACTGCCTTACTCCAAAAGCAAACGACACTCTATCAAATTTATTTTCTTTTTTTTTTTTTAAGATTTTTATTTATTTATTTGACAGAGAGAGATTACAAGTAGTCAGAGAGGCAGGCAGGGAGAGAGGAGGAAGCAGGCTCCCTGCTGAGCAGAGAGCCCAATGCGGGGCTCTATCCCAGGACCCTGAGACCATGACCTGAGCCGAAGGCAGAGGCTTTAACCCACTGAGCTACCCAGGCGCCCCAAATTTATTTTCTATAAAACTTATCCTGATAAAAAACGTAAGTTTAGTCTTAGTATGTATTGTGGTTATTTTACAAGAATTACACCAGTGAAAGAACAAAAAGTAGAGCAATACCCTTTATACTCTTAGGGCCTGAATGCCATCAAGCTTAGGAGAGTTTAGACTATTAATAAGAGCTAAGCACACAATTGATAGCATACTTTTTCAACATATGGATGGTAACTCCCAATAGGAATGTTAGCACTAAGTTTAAAAAGGACTGGTAAGGGGCACCTGGGTGGCTCAGTGGGTTAAGCCTCTGCCTTTGGCTCAGGTCATGATCTCAGTGTCCTGGGATCGAGCCCCACATCAGGCTTTCTGCTCAGCGGGAAGCCTGCTTCCTCTTCTTTCTCTCTCTGCCTGCCTCTCTGCCTACTTGTGATCTGTGTCAAGTGAATAAATAAAATTTTAAAAAAAAAGGACTGGTGAAAAACTGGTAAAATTGGGGGAACTCTAGTTAGTTGTATCAGTTAAACACAGAAAGAGACATGATTTAAGTTTGTGCTTGGAAGCCCAGTTGAGTTACTTTACATGTATTTATCTGTGTCTTAAATGCGATATACTATCATTAAAGAAAGGGACATAAGTAGGAAGAACATTGGCCTGAACATTAGGTCACCAGATGGCAGTCCCAGTTTTGTAATACTTGGTCAATGCTGAGTAGGACACATACATATATGGACATATATATGCTACAGCCCAGCAACACAGCTGCTTGGGGATATATAGATATAGATAATAAAGGGATATATATATTATAGTAATAAGGGGATGTCTATATTATATATCTATAGTATATATGGGGACATATATATATAGTAACAATGCAGAAGAACACCTGCTTAGAATGAGTCTTTGCTGGCTAAATTCTCATGGAAGCATTTGTAACAGTGGATAAGCATTTGGTGGATATGAAATCCAACCAGCACTTTCAGGGATGCTGCCCTTATATATTTAAAAAAATGACTCTTTACAGGGATCCCCCAGCATCACTGGACCTCCAATTCTCTGCAATGTATTCACATCCTTTGCTGGCAAATACACTGCATTTGGCAGCAAGTTCTGAAATTGTGCTAATGACCCCATGAGGCTGTGTTGAATATCCTTTGCCTTTTACTCATAAGAAACTAAAGGATATAGACTTGAGTCTGTATTTGTGACCCAGAGCGATGAACAAAGAGCCAAGTTGCTAGTCAGTCAAACTGGAGCACAGGTTCCAAATAAGAATAATTCCCCTTGCCATCATCAGCACAATTTCTTCAGTTGTAATTTCCTACCATTCACTTTAAAGAGAATACTTTATAATCCTTCCAAACAGAAACTTTTATGATTGTCAATAGCCATAAATTTGTTCTTAGATAATTATAGAAGTTATAGATGATGGCCAAAGTAGTGTTTAAAGATAATTTAGGAACAGTATTTGCATGCAGTTAAACACTTCGGATAGATTTGAACTTAAAACACTTCCCTCTGGGACACCTGGGTGGCTCAGTTGGTTAAGCCGCTGCCTTCGGCTCAGGTCATGATCCCAGAGTCCTGGGATCGAGTCCCGCATCAGGTTCCTTGCTCGGCAGGGAGCCTGCTTCTCTCTCTGCCTGCCTCTCTGCCTGCTTGTGTGTACTCTCTCTCTCTCTCTCTCTCTCTCTGGCAAATAAATAAAATCTTAAAAAAAAAAAAAAAAAAAAAAAAAAAAAACACTTCCCTCTGCCCCAAACTCTTGCCTGAAAGCTGATCTTCCACTCTTCCAAACCATAAAAAGCCAAGGCAGCCTCCACGTTTTGCAATGGCCTTAGTAATCTGCTGTCTGCGTTCTGCGGATGTGGGCAGCAAACTTAACTAAGCAATAATTGTGCTTCTAGCACTCTTAAAACCCAAACACGATGCAAGCCTTTCTTAAACATCCATGCTAGTTCATGCTAAGGCTGTGACTAGAAAGAAAAAAGATTCAGTAAACATTCCTTAAGTGTTCCAGAAAATGAAAACAGACCCGAGGTCAGGCTTCTTCAGCCCCTGGATAAGAACTGGATGTCTCGTCAGCATTAGTATGGCGTCACAGGGATTCAGACAAACTAAACTCCCTAAAACAAAGCTCTTTTAATCGAAGTGCCTGAGTTACAAGGAGCAGAGAATTCTTGATTCACATCAAGAAAAGAGTTTATTGGAAGACACTTATAGACAAAAATTGAATTGAAAGCCCTCACAAACAAGGCCATAAATCCCTCCATCTCTCTCAAGAACACTCCAGTTTTCTATTGAGGCACCTTTGCGGCTTTCCACAGACCTCCTGTGCTTTCCTCTCTCAGTCAACAGGCCTCCTCATAGTGACCATCTCAACTAAAGTCTAAAGTCAAGACACACAAATGGAGCAGCCAGTTCAATTTTTGTGACAAGAGGCTATGATGAATATGTTTTTCTTCAATCCTCTAGAAGGAGAGAGAAAAGATGTCCTGCATTGTCATCTCCAGAATAACCATGTTCTTGCCATGTTAAAGTCTTGTTTTATTATTTCTACAGGTCCAGGTCTCTGTTCTAATGCTGTATCCTTATAAAGGTCTCACCAACCACACTATTAATACAGCTTCCAGACCTCCTCTTTCATATGTCTCTATCCCCTTGCCTTTATCAGCCTAACTTGACTTTCCAGGATCTGTCACTACCTGAATTTTATTACATAATGTTTGTTTATCACCTGTCTGCACAAAAAGATAGTAAGCTCCATGCAGGCAAGAGTTTTGAGTGGGCCACTATCCCCATCTCTATCTCATAAAAAAGTGCCTGACATGTGGCTGGCCCTCAATTATTTGTCAAATAAATAAATGACTAGATGTAGTTTATGTGAAAAAAATGAATCAAAAGTAATAGTTTTGTTTAGGTCATTTTAATGAAGTACTATTAATATAAAATGACATCTGTGGACATCATTAAAGGTAAAATTTACATAAACTTAAATTTTGTGTCTCCTACACAGGCAAAGTCATGATTGTTAGACGCTATTCCATCTCCTCACCAATTCATTCATTTGCTGCAAATGATCCCTGGAAACCTGGGGAAAGACACCCAAAGAGTGGAATTCTAGGAGCTCAGGGAAGAGTTAAATCACTGGCATGTTCTCCAATTAAGAAGCAAGACAATGAAGAAAAGATGTTTGCTGCGGATTCTTTAACCAGCATTAGTTCCAACCAAAGAACTTCTCCTGATCATGTTTTTGATAATGTAACCAGGTAATGTACAGTCTGCCTCAAGTTAAATTATAGGCACGTGCTATGAAGGCACTCAGGCATTCCCATTGATAGGCAAGGTCTTAGGTGGAGGAAACAAAACCAAATAGTATCTTAGGTCAAAGTAATTTCCATCTCACATGTGCATTTAGGGGGTCAAAAGAAAGAAATTTTTTTGAGATCAAATGTCACTCTAACAGATGCCTCTATGAGCAGAAGATTTCATTGGTCTGCCCTTACTCATCGAGCACTAATGACTGTACTCTGAGCTGGCTGCCAGTGATACAAGATTCAGCAAAACCAAAATGTTACATTCAAAACTTTCATTCCATGACAAAGACACACCAATGAACTGATCACTCTAACAAAATACTTCTCAAGGAAAAGACACACTTATTTTAGGAACTGAACACAGAAGTCTTCTCCGAGAGAGGACTGTTCTTGAGGGAGAAGTGACCCAGTGGCTTTTGGGTGGTATAAAAAAGGCATTACTCAAGAGGGCAAAGAGACAAAGAGAAAAGGAATTTGTTTTTCAAAACCCAGGAGCTGATGTTTGGGGAGGTAGGCACAGTCTGTGAAAAAGAGAGATTTAAGAAGACATTTGAGAGATGGGCAGGAGTCTTCTAAGAGGAAGGTCAGATGGTGACCCTGGGAGTGGATAGAGCCAAGGGCTCCTTTCAGAACAAAATTGTCACTATCAAGTCTGACTTATCCCCTCTATAAGGCTAGACCATGACCTCCCCTCTCCCACATGCTCCACCCCAACTTCCAATTCCCAGTTAGGCCCTGACTTTCTAGGGAAGAGTCTCTACATATTTGTCTCCTACAAGGTGAAAAAGAGGCCTGGGTTCTCATGAAGAAGAGAAAATGGAATAAATGGGGTGCAGAGAAAATAAAGAAATCATCAAGCTCAGCAGTGACAGGAAATCCAATCAAGAGATAACAGTGATAGGCCTGCAGAGATTCTCATCAATATTGGAAAGAGCACTGGACCCACCCACAGGATGCAGGACACAGAGGCTGTGCCAGTTTCATTTGGATTTTATAAGACAGGATGAAAATTGTGTTTCACTTACAGAAAGTTCTATTACAGGAACAGAGAGAGTAGCCTGAGTCATGAAGGACAGCTGCATATGGTCATGCAGGGGAAAATGGGAAGATCACCTCAGGTAGAGCAGAAAAGACAAGACAGAAGGAAGCACGACTGTGGGGAAAACCAAAGTAGTCAAGTGAATGAGGGTGAAGGAGGGAGCACAATCATAAGAGGATTCCGGGCAAGGCTCACAGTGTGTGTTTTGTCCTGTAATTATTGGAAAGCTAGTATAAAATATGTCTTTCTGAAAAGTTTTAAAATGCAAAAATATTCAGGAATGAAAGTTACAAAGATCACAGTTTTACTCTGCAAGAATTTTGTCACTTTTTTTCAGATATTTTTATATATAAAAGGAAAAAGATGTTACTAACAGAGAGAAAGATCCTATATCTCTTTTCCCTGGTCCTGCCAATGAGCAAGTGTGATCATGAGTTTTGCTTCTATCCTTTTGACCTATTTTTTTCTATACCTTCATTATATTCATTCATTCATTCAACAAATAATCCTGGAAGCGTGTTATGTGCTGGGTAGGATTCTAGGCCATGAAGATAAAGAGGAAAAAAAAATTGTCAGAAGTCCCTGCATATTCCTTTGTACAATGATAATCCATAAATAAGACAATACATAAAAGTGTATCGTTTATATCAGATGGTGATATGTATGAAAGAGAACACCGAAACCAATTAAAAGGGAAAAGGACGGGTTAGAGAAGCAAGCATTATTGAAATTGTATATATGGTAGCTAGGAAATACCTCACCTTCTGTGTAAAAAGGGAAAGTATTCTGAGGATTTCTGGGTGGGAAAAACTTTCCAAGAATTGAGGACAACAAATGCAAGAGATGCTGAGGGGTGCATGACCGTGTTTGAGGAAGGGAAAGGAAGCTGGTGTGACTGGAAGAGAGTGAGCAAGCAAGAGAACAGGGGAAGATGAAGACAAAGCACTAGGGTGACCTTCCACTCCCCTCCAATGATTCTAGATTTATCCCAAGTGAACTGAGTACATAACATATTCTTTTCATAAAAAAAAAAATAAAGATAAAGATAAAGGATCATGTTGGGAGTCCTGCTTTAAAAAGACTGTAGAAAATAAAAAGACCAGGTTTAAGGCTAAAAAAAAAAATGATCTAGGAAAGAGATGATCATTTCTTGGCCAAAGTAGTAATGGTGGATGTGATTTCTGGATATACTTTGAATATGGAGCTCATAAGATTTGTTGGCAGAGCAGATGTGGGACATGGAAACAAGAAGTGTATAACCAATCATTGTGTGTCAATGACCATGTGTTTTCAGAGGGAAGAGAGCGGAAAGGCAGAGATGCATCTTTTGCTTAAAAAAAAAAAAAATATATATATATATATACGTGTGTATATATACATATACACACACACACACATATATACACTAAATGTTCATCATAAAAAGGAATGTCTTTTGTTTTGAAAAATTATATATATACATATATATATATCCAAATGCATATATATATCCAGTTATATAGTGGAACTAAATATTCATTATAATAAGAAAATTGCAAATTACAAAGTATAAATGCAATATTCAAAGTAAAAAAGTATAAAAAGGAAAATCTTCCATAACTTCACTATCTGAATAACCACCATGTAGATTTTGATGCACATCTATCTTTCCAGTCTGTGTCTGTCTATTTTGAAATTGTGCAGCGCACATTATCATAATGTTTTATTTTTTGCACTTAATCCATTACATTCTCACAAACCTATCATGTTGAGAAATACAGTATTATTAATTTTCATAAAATTCATATTATTTTCTGTGATTGCTTGGGAGCCTAGCCAACGTTTATAACATTATTTTTCTAAAACAAAATGTTTTCCAAATTCCAAGCTGCCAAGGAATAAACTATTTAGAACACAATCTATTGGTAATTTAGAATCTACTTTAATGGGAAAGACTGAGCCAATTGCAGGTTTGTGTGAAAACAAGAAAGTCAGTAATGGCTTGAAATCAACAGCTGGGTTGGCATAAAATCCAGTCAATTGCAGAGAACTGTTGACAAGAATGAAGCGTGTATTTTTTTGTTATAGTGCTTTTTTAATTTTATCTTTTATGTCCTCAGTGATTAACTAGTAAAGTAACGTGTCATTACATTAGCCCTCTAATTTTTTTGGAAATTCATTTACTTTCTAATAGTTCTTAAAAATTTTTTCATAAGATTTATCAAGAACCAATTTGTTTGAACTGGCTTTTGAAGCAGTCAGACATCGTACCTAATTTGCTTATGAGCCTTTTCATTATTATACCAAGAAAGTGTTTTACAGAATAATGCCAATGTCAATATTTCTAAGAACAAATGCTCTCCAAAAACCAGAGACAGAATTTTAATTTTTCCTGAATTTTTGGAGAAACTAGAAACCTAGAAATCTAATGTCCTGCATTTAAGAAAAAGATTAAGATTAAGAGAAAGAGTCCATATGGAGCATAGCATGAGACACAGAAATATTGAATCACTATGTTGTCTACCTGAAACTAATGTAACATTGTGTGTCAACTATACTCAAATTAATTTTTAATAAAAATTAATCAATTACTAATTTAATTAGAAATGTTATATTATTCATTCTGCAGATAGGAGAAACCAGATACATGAAGTACATACACAATTGACTCTTGAACAACACAGATTTGAACTGCGCCAGTCCACTTATGTATGGTTTTTCAATAGGTACAGTACAGTACTGTAAATATCCTTTCTCTTCCTTATGATTTTCTTATGGAACATTTTCTTAATGAGTCCCCTTCACTTTCTTTTCTCTAGTGTATTTGATTGTAAGAATATGGTAAATAATAGATACAACATACAGAATATGTGTTAATCAACTGGTCATGTTATTGGTAAGGTCCCCAGTCAATAGTAGGCTAGTAGTAGTTAAGCTTTGGGGGGAATCAAGAGTTATGCACAGATTTTCCACAGCCCCAGAGCTGAGTGCCCCCAACCCCTGTGTTGTTCAAGGGTCAACTGTATCTTTTCCTCTTCATATCAAAATGGTTTAGAAGGCAACCTCTGAAATCAGATGGCTAAAAACTCAAATGCATTATTGGCCTTAAAGAAGTTATCAGTCTGTTTTATACAATAGTTTATTCTTTTGAAAAAAAATTAAAAATTTAAAAAAGGAATCACAATAGCATTTACCTCAGAGTTTTTGTGAAGAATAAATGAGATAGTCAAGGGAGGGCTAATAAATGACAGAGCAGTTATTATTTTATTGATTCCAACATATGGAACCACTGACCTTCCTCCCAAGGGAGGGAGCAGATGTGTTCCCCTCGATGCACACCACTATATGCCACTCACAGAAATGATCGCCTTATCGAATACAAAGAAAGAGGAACAGAGAGAGGACAATATTGGAGAAAAGGCAATAATTTCAAACACCATTCTTCTGACTTTTTCCTGAGAACAGTATATCCTAATTTATGTCAAGATTCTATATAACAATTTCATCCCTCAGATGACATGATTCATTGCCGTCTCTCCTCTCTCCCATTTACTGTTCTGGTGTGATGGATATTCCGTTAATTCAAAGTCTGTAATTGCTGACTGATCTGGATTATAAAATAATTGCCTCAAATTTCTGCTTCATTTCACCTGAAGATTTCCAATGTGAAAGACCCTTCACCTGAGACAATATGTTATTCTTTAACTTTAAACATCAAGAGGATAATCTTCCCTCAATAGTTTTAAATTTTAGTTTCATCAACATTCTTCATTGGGTTTAATCAAAAGCCAATTCCAATATATTTTTTGTATGATTGTTGAATAACTAAACAAAATATATTATGATATGTTTCAAATGAGCTTTTAACAGTTAAGGCAGTCTTTGGTGGCTTAGGAAAAAAATAGATGTTTTATATAAAGGCTCACTAAAAAGTCTTGCTTATCTTCTTCTTATTCTGCTTTCTTTAGGGACAAGATAAAGACAATCAGTTTCCAGTTACCCATGGACTTGTCTTCATATCCCAAAAATTCAAGTTCTTTGAAGTGTTCACCAAATCAGACCACAAACCAGCTAAGTACCATTGCAGAATAGGCTGTGTGGGGTGATGAAATTTAAGAAACAGCTGATTCCCAAAAATGAGAACACTGAGGCCCCTCTGGGTCAGTGTCCTCCCCTACAAAGAGCTCTGGAAAGATTCCCAGTAAGACACACAAAATGCTTGGCATCAGGTCAGTGGACTTGTCAATGGACTTGGCCAGGAAATGGAAGTAATTTCTTTATGTCATTGTCGAATACAAATGTTGATTGCTGTACAGTGACTATTGCAGTCTCTCTATGCAGCAATGAGCAATTAAACATAATTAAATTAAATTGCATGGTAGTGTTCAGTAGCTGCCTTCTGCCATCAAGAAATGCCGCTGTTTACATTATAAGAGTCCCTCTCCAGATGAACTTACAACAAATATAAGGGGAAAAAAGTTCTTGTTTTGATTAATGGTGTAGAAGCAAGAGTGATTATCCTTATAGTTAATTCTTGGTTGATATTTCACTGATACTAATTCATTTCATCTTTTAATATCCTATGTCACAGGCATGGGAGCACAAACACAGCACGTTCCCATAACATCCATGGTGGGCTCAGAGCAATTGTGGGTTCACTAATGACAAAGCCTAAACCTGCTTGGAAGGAGAGAAAAAAGGCTTCAGATGATCATTATTTAGGAGTTGGAAATCTCAGAATTCCCTCAATTCCTGAACTTCTTTTCAGGAGAATATTTCACCATCTTGGTTTACAGCAATCATCATCAAATACCAATACCCTTTTAAAACTAATATCTTGTATACTAATATATTAAAATATTCAGAGCATTAAAATGCAGACTCCTGGGGCACCTGGGTGTCTCTGTTGGTTAGGTTTCTGACTCTTGGTTTTGGCTCAGGTCATGATCTCAGGATCCTGAGATCAAGCCGGCACTGGGCTCCAAGCTGAGTGGGGAGTCTGCATGAGATTCTCTCTCTCTCTCTCACCCCCTCTGCCCCTCTCCCCACCATGTGCGTGCTCTCTCTAAAATAAATAAATATTAAGAAAAATAAAATGCAGATTCCTTGTTTCCATCCAAATGCCAATACTCTTTTTAAACAAATATATTAAAATAGGCAGATTCTTTTATTATTATTTATTATTTATTATTATTTTATTTTATTATTTATTATTTATTTTAATTATTTTATTATTATTTATTATTATTCTTTTATTCTATTAAAATACAGATTCTTTGGTCTCACCCTAACTGAACTGGCTATAGAAGTAGGGGGACCAACAGGGAGCAAACCAGAAATTCCCATTTTAAATAAGCTTTCTCAGCTGATTTCTGCTAGACAGCGATGCTTACAATTCACTATTGTAAATACTAAGAAGCACACTCCAGGGCTCCCAAATCTGGGGCTAAGTTGAAGTGGAAGCAGTGAAGCAATGAAAGGGTAAGAATGGTCCAATCCATTTCTAAGAAAGGATTTTAATAGTCGCAGACAGGCTCCTAGAAGGCAGATGGATGAATCAATGAATACCCTGAGGTAAAAGCCACATAATGGGTCAAATGTTTCTTTTATTTATGATATTCATTTAAGATTAACAATATTCTCAACATTAAAACAGATGTACCGTAGAGCAAGGTTATAACCAGAGGGGAAAAATACAAATGAGATTTAAAAGCACATTCATCTGGGAATAAAGACACATACTCAATAGATAATTAAGATAGTAACCTACGAGATTCCTGGCATTTTTAGTTTTTAGTTTATGCACAATTTTATTTTCTGCCATTTACAAAATAAAGACTTTTGTGTTAACATCAGTTAAATGAAACATTTACCAAACAGTTAAAAAACTAAATAAATAAATGACAACCACCCAAATTACAATGTCATAACTGACAAAGCTGTAATGACAAATTATCCCCAATACCAAGTTTAATGACTAATATGTGATTGGCATTTCGTACATGCTCTGTGAACTGAACTGAATTAACAACTACATGATTCCAACACTGCCCAGTAAAAAGCACGAATCAAATGTTAAACTTTGATATTAAATATTTAACGTTATGATTAAAGAAACAAAACCCACTTCTATTCCCTGGCTTATTATACTGTTTGATAGTAACCCTTCTGAGATGTTTAAATATGATGAACCACAAAGAATATGAAGTCTATCACAGTCATGTTCTCACCAATTATATTTGTCTTATTCTGTGCCACAAAATTCTATAAGTCAGGAACTCAAATGCCTATTAGGGACTGTAAGTAACAGAAATGAGTGGGGGCTCTGGAGAACAGACCCCATCCAAAAGGAGTTGCAAGCTGACATTTGGGTTCAAGATATTGACATGAGAACTCTGAACTCACCTTCTCCATGGAACATACTAAATTACACCTATGGATGGAAAATTCTTCCTGAAGAAGAATTGAAGGCTGACTGAACAGCTACAGAACACCCAAAGACAGAGAGAATGGCAAGAGAAGAGCAAGAGACACGGAGACACAGTAACAAAGGGAACACCCAACCCAATGCTGTGAAGAGCAGTGGGGAGCGAGACTACTGAGAGCCTTGGAATAGATCCCTCTATCCTTGGGCACAGAAAAACAAAAACAAAAACAAAACAGAACAAACAACAACAAAAAACATGGTTTAGAAGAGGAGCTAGCATGTAAAAGAAACAATGCAAGAACTCTGCCAAGCAGTGAAAGAGTTGCAGGAAAGTTCTCCAGGTCAGAGGGACTAGAGAACAACACAGTTTACATTCCCACCCCACTTTAAAAGCCTAGACTGAAGCAGGGTCTATACACCACAACCGGGGAGTCCAGTATTTTTCATGAGCTCACGACTTTCAAGAGCCCAGGACCCTCAAGCCCACACCAGCTGCTCTGTGGTGCTGGGGCTCAGAAAACAAGCTGTGGTTTGGGGGGGAGGTTAATTTTTATTGTTTTATCCTGTTTTATTTACTTTTTAAAATTTAGGTGTTGTATTGTTTTTATTCTTTTATTTTTGGTTTTATTCTTTTCTTTCTTAATCTCTTTTTTTTTCACCTCTTTCTTATTTCTTCTTTTTTCTTTTCTTCTTTTTTCTTTCCTTTTATGATTTTCTTTTATGATTTTTTTCTGACTCACTCTGTAAAAAGCCATGATTTAAAAGAGTAACTAGTACATATAGTCAAAGCTCAAGCAAAAGCCATCAAGCACACACAGTCTGCACATGGTCACCATGCAGGAGACCATTCCTTCAACTTTAGAAGAGATAGCCATTTCACATAATCCATTGAAACAAACACAGAAAGTCAAGCAAAATGGGGAGAGAGAAGAATATACTCTAAAAGAAAGAACAAGGAAAAAACTTCAGTAGAGAAATTAAATGAAACAGAGATAAGCAATATGCCTGATAAAGAATTTAAAGTAATGATCACAATGATACTGATCAGACTGGAGAAAAGAATGAAAGAACTCAGTGAGACCTTCAATAAAGAGATAGAAAACACTAAAAGGAACTAATCAAAGCTGAAGAATACAGTAACTAAAATTAAAAAAAAAAAAACAAAACAAACACTAGAGGGAATCAACAGTAACTTGGAGGACACAGAAGAATGTATCAGCAATCTGGAAGACAGGATAATGAAAATCACGCAAGCTTAACAACAAAAAGAGAGAAAAGAATTTTTTTTTAATGAGGATAGATTAAGAGATCTCTTGGACAACATCAAGTGAACATTCACATTATCAGGGTCTCAGAAGAATGAAGAGAGAGAAATGTGTAGAAAACTTACTTGAAGAAATAATAACTGCAATCTTCCTCAACCTAAGGAGGAAAATAGACATCCAAATCCAAGAAGCACAGAGAGTTCCAAACAAGATGAACCCAAACAGGACCATACCACAATACATAATAATTAAAATATCAAAGTATGAAGATAAAGAGAGAATCCTAAAGCAGCAAGAGAAAACCAAAAATTTACCTACAAGAGAAACACTATAATAGTATCAGCTGATTTCTCAGTAGAAACTTTGCAAGCCAGAAGAGAGTAGCATGACATATTCAAAGTGCTGAAAGGAAAAAAACCTACAACCAAGAATATTCTACCCAGTGAGATTATCACTCAGATTTGAAGAGGAGATGAAGAATTTCCCAGACAAACAAAAGATAATGGAGTTTATCACCACTAGTTTATCACCACTAGCCTTACAAGAAATATGAAAGAAACTACTTTAAGTGGAAAAGAAATTACCATAATTAGACAAAAGAAAAATATGAATGAAAAGATGTAAAATGCAGCAACATACACATAAACTGTAGAGAAGGGAGTAAAAAGGGAAGAGAATGGGAAAAAGAAAAAGAAAAAATATTTTTTTCATTTTCTGTTTTTCTTCTTTTTTTAAGAATGTGTTTGAATTTAAATGACCATCAAATTAATATGGCCTGCTATTTACTTAGGAGTTAAATATGAACTTCCTGGTAACCACAAACACAAAAACTTATGATAGATACAGAAATAAATAAAGAGAAAAGAAAGTCCAAAAAACACTAGGTACTCATTGGTCACAAAGAAAGAAAGCAAGAGGAAAAGAAAAAAAAACAAAGAAGAACTGCAAAATAATAAGAAAACAAGTTTTTAAATGGCAATAAGTTCATGCCTATCAATAATTATTTTACAGGTAAATGGCCTAAATGTTCCAATCAAAAATATAAAGTGCCAGAATGGCTTAAATAACAAGACTCATCTACATGCTGCCTTTAAGAGACTCACCTCAGAGCTAAAGGCTCATACAGGCTGAAAGTAAAGGGATAGAAAAACACCCACCATGCAAATGGAAGCACAACAAAACAAAACAAAAAACAAAAAAACAAAAAAAAACAGAAACCTGGGGTAGGAGTACTTATATCAGACAAAATAGACTTTAAAACAATAACTGTAGTAAGTGACAAGGAATGGCATTACCTAATGATAAAGGGATCAATCCAACAAGAAGATACAACAATTGTAAATACATGCGAACCCATGACTCAAGTACTTAAAAACCTAAAACAAATATTAATGGATATAAAGAGAGAAGTTGATGGTAATACAATAATAGTAGGGGACTTAACACTCCACTTACATTAATGGATTCATCATTCAGAAAGAATTTCAAAAAAGAAACAATGTCTTTGAATGACACATTGGACATGAGTATAACAGGCATATACAGAATGTTCCATCCAAAAACAACAAAATATACATTCTTTTCAAGTGTACATGCAACATTCCCTAGAATAGATCACATATTAGGCCTCAATAAATTTAAGATCAAAATTATACCATGCATCTTTTCTGACCACAACAGAATGAAACTAGAATTAAATCACAAGAAAAATAAAACTGGAAAAAACAAACAAACATGTGGAGACTACACATTATACTAAACAGCCTATGATTCAATGAAGTAATCAAAGAGGAAATCAAAAAATACATGGAGACAAATGAAAGTGAAAACACAATGGTTCAAAATATCTGGGACACAGCAAAAGCAGTTCTAACAGGGAAGTTTATAGCTATACAGGCCTACCTCAAGAAACAAGAAAAAACTCAAATAAACAATCTATCCTTATGCCTGAAGGAACTAGAAAAAGACAAAAATAAAAAAGATAAAAATAAGAAAGGAAATAATAAAGTTCAGAGTAGAAGTAAATGATGTAGAGACTTAAAAACCAATAGAAAAAAAATCTATGAAACCAAGAGCTGTTTCTTTGAAAAGATAAACAAATTTGCAAACCCTTAGCCAGACTCATCAAGAAAAAAGAGAAAGGACCCAAATAAAATCAGAAATGAGAAAGGAGAAATAACAACTGATATCACAGAAATATAAAGGATTATAAAAGAATACTATGAAAAATTATATACCACAAACTGGACAGCCTAGAAAAAAGGGAATAAATTCCCAGAAAGATGCAGTCTCCCAAAACTGAACCAAGAAGAAATAGAAAATCTGAATAGATTGATTACAAGTAGCTAAATTAAATTGGTAATCAAAAAACCACCAAAAAATAGATGTCCAGAACTAGAGGGATTTACAAGTGAATTATATCAGACACTTAAAGAATAGTTAATACCTATTCTCCTCAAACTATTCCAAAAAATAGAAAAGGAAGGAAAACTTACAAATACATTCCATAATGCAGCTTTACCCTGATACCAAAACCAGATAAAGACACCAAAAGAAGAAGGAGGAGGAGGAGGAGGAGGGGGAGGAGGAGAAAGAGAGAAAGAAGAAAGAAAAAGGAAGAAGGAAAGCTATAGGTCTATATCCCTGATGAACATTGTTGCAAAAATCCTCAACCAAATATCATCAAGCCTCATACAAAAACAACACATTAGAAAGGTCATTCACCACAATCAAGTGGGATTCATTCCTGGGATGCAAGGATGGTTCAATATTTACAAATCAATCAACATCATACACCACATCAACAGAATGAAAGATAAAAATCATATGATCATCCCAAAAGATGCAGAAAAAGCATTCAACAAGGGTCAACATCCATTCATGACAAAAACTCTCAACAATGTGGGATTAGAGGGAACACACTGCAACAAAATATGAAAAACCCACAGCTACCATCATCCTCAATGGTGAAAGATTGAGAATCTTTTAAAATTAATTAATTTATTTTAGAGAGGGCGAGAGCACAATGTAGAAGAGGAGCAGAGGGAGAGGGAGAGAGAAAATCTCAAGCAGACTGCACATTGAGTGCAGAACTGGATGCTGGGCTCCATCTCATGACCCCAAGATCACAATCTGAGCCAAAATCAACAGGAACAAGACAAAGTATCCACCTTTGTCACTTTTATTCAACATAGTATTAGGAGTCCTAGCCACAGCAATTGGAAAAGAAAAAGAAATAAGGGGCATCCATATTGGTAAAGAAGTTAATCTGTCATTATGCAGATGACAGGATATATATATCAAAAATCCTAAAAATTCCACCAAAAACTACTAGAGGTAATAGGTTCAGTAAAATAGCATGATACAAATTTAAGGCCCAGAGATCAGTACCATTTCTATACACTAACAATGAAGTCACAGAAGGAAATTAAAAAAAAAATTCACAATTGTACCAAAGGATAAAATA
Source organism: Martes martes (assembly GCF_963455335.1). NCBI lineage: Eukaryota > Metazoa > Chordata > Mammalia > Carnivora > Mustelidae > Martes > Martes martes. The sequence continues at coordinate 162,818,747 of NC_137890.1, forward strand.
CCTAGGAATAATCTTAACCAAAGAAATGAAAGACCTGTACTCTGAAAACTTTAAACACTGATGAAAGAACAGTCTGTGTTAACTATACTGGAATTAAAATAAAAACTTAATTTTTAAAAAAATGCAAGAAAGTGGATCCGGAAAGCTATAATTTGGAAAACAGAAAGGGGGAAAGAAGTTTGAGCTTGGGAAAAGAAGGCAAGATCGTGGGAGTAAATCTACTTCAATAAAAAGGTTCAAGTTCTATATTATCACAAAAAAGTGAAGCCTAATCCAGAGTCAATACATAGTTGTTCACAGAACCAAAATATAATATGAGAAAACATAAGCTGTGCTTTGTTTTAAAATGTTCTGCTTTATTCATTTTGGTTTATTCTACATATTTCACTCAAATGGAACTCTTGGGGGATGGAGAATAATATATAAGCAAACGCAAATAATCTGGTTGACTTTTTTTTTTTTTTTTGGTAAGGAAAGAAGTTTCTGAAGTCACAGGATCATAGAATTTTCCAGCACAATTGTAGTTCCAGGCCAGAATTTCAAAGAGTAAGTATAGCTCAGGGAAGTTACTCCACCAATCTGACATGACAGAGTTTAGAGCAAAACCCGAACCAAACCCCGTAACTGCTGATGCTTCCTGTAAGAGTTCCATGTTGTCCCATGAATGTGTTGAGGTATTCTTTTTTTTTTTTTTAAGATTTTATTTGTTTACTTGACAGACAGAGATCACAAGTAGGCAGAGAGGCAGGCAGAGAGAGAGGAGGAAGCAGGCTTCCCGCTGAGCAGAGAGCCCAATACGGGGTTTGATCCCAGGACCCTGAGATCATGACCTGAGCTGAAGACAGAGGTTTTAACCCACTGAGCCACCCAGGTGCCCCGTGTTGAGGTATTCTTAACAAGTGAGGATGATCTCAATGTTCTCAATGTCCAGGGTACTGAAAGACCAAATGAGATCCTGTATAGGGATATGTTGCATAACACACTAAACAAATACAAGACATAGTTCTTTTGCTCCATTGAAAACAAAGACTCTCAACATATGTCTAATTTTAAATCCAAGTGTTAAGTTGGTAAAAATTCACCTGTGAAATTTCTAGCTTTTGTGTTTCCTGGCTTTTGATATCCTCTCGGTTAAATTGCTGAGTCATCAAGCAATATGTGGACAGCAAGAGGCATCCCTGGCATTCAGAGTCCTGCACTTTAACCTGTAAAGAAGAGGAAGAAGAAGAAGGAGGAAGAAGGAAGAAGAAACTGCCCCATGATGGATTGTTAGTGGTCACCAACACTGCCAATAATGGCAAATTAATAACTGTGGGTGAGAAAAGCCAAAGGGTAACAACTACCTCAATCTGTCATCAAAGTATGCCAGCATCTGTCTGAGCTATTTCCTTTCATAACTATGACCTCCTGCAAACTTCCTTTAACAAATAAGCATGTTGAAACAAAGGAAGACTTAAACAATGTTTTCAGAATCCAGTGGAAAGCCCTCGCCATTTTTCTAGCATCCCAGTTCAGTCTGCTCCCAATTCCTTGAGCTACTTCTTCCTAAGCTGTGAATCTGAAATACACTTCATCATAAAGATAGTTGTCAACGGGGAAATGGGAAAAATGGAGTTCATTTTATTCCTTGATCCAAATTCTGGTTTGTCCTCTAGAAAAGAGATCTTAGAAATCTCTACTAATCTTGGCAGGTACAACGATTGAGCCTGGTGTTTTTGACACCAAAATAAGTTCCTTAAGAGACCGAGTTATGCCACCTAAGCAATACTTAATTTTTAAATATGATGCAGGGAAATATTCTTTCATTCCAACTGTGTTTGAGAAAGTATGTGCATAGTTGGGGAATACTCTTTCTCATAAAGGAATGAATAAAAGGCCTGCTGGAGATATAGCTCTTCTTTGACTTCTGCCTTTATCATCAATGCCATGAGACAGTCAAAATATTTCATGACTACTATAATCTGCTCACAATTAGTTTTCTAAAAGGTGAGAAATGAAAGACTGAATTTATCTAATCTCATACATACATACTTAATAGTTTGACATTATTAAAACTACTTGGAAAGTTGAACTTGACACGCAATTCACCCTGAACTGAGACAGAGATTAAGCGTGTTCCTGGCCAGGTTTCACTAAAAGATAATTCTCTGTAGCACTCAGGTTTCTATTCAGGAAAAATCTCATTTTTCTTTTTTCTTTTCACTAGGATTTCTCCTCCTTCAGTCACCTCAAAATTCTTATGCTTGACATGTATGAATCCGAGGACCAACTAAAAACCTATTCTTAACAATGATTAAAAAAATTTCATTCTGCTCTCTGCTCAATACCAATTTATGAAGATCATATAGACACACGCTTTTGTGAAGTGTTCCAACACTCCTCTTATCATCTGTAATTTTATCTGTTCATGAAAATTGTCCCTAATTCCACCCAGCATTAATTAAGCCCATACCCTTTCTCCTTCCTTTCCCCCTTCATCTTGAGGATGTTTTGATTCACACTAAGAACTCCCTTCTAATGGAAAGACAGGGGTGCAAGCAAGATTTTCCAGGAAGGAAAAAATTTCAGTTTCTAAAACACACAGAAGATTCTTGATTTTGAAATACCATGTTGTCCAACAAACCCCTTTCTTTAAAACAAGAAAGCATTCAGTGGTGAAGACTAGGAGAGTGGACAAATAGCTCAGAAGTAAATAACTCTTTTGCCCCCTTGCCATACCATGTAGTACACTAGGAAAAGTAATTTACTAAATGGCTCATGGTCACATGTAACAGTTAATTGGGCATCCAAGAAGTGAGCCCAATTACTCCCTTCCTACTGTTTTATCTAGCATGCGTGATTTTATATAGTCCACCATACCTGTGGCCTTTTGCATCACTCTCACTGGTCTTGGTGATGATCAGCGGATCATAGGGAAACTGGCCATCCCATCATCAAACACAGACCCTTTGACACTTCAGATGCCCTGTGACATCAAAGCTGCCCTAAACTAACTAATTCAAGTGTTCCTCCCAAATATTTACTCCTTTCCTTCTTCAAATACTTTACATTTCTAGAGCTTCCCTGAGGCTAGTCCCAGCCACAGAATCTAGCATTTATAGTAGGCCCTCAAGAGGCTATTCCAAGAAAAGACAGCTGGCTCAGAAAACTGAGGCTCCAAAATCGGAAAGTGCCTCGGTCTTCTCAGCCTTGCAATTTCATGTCAAGCAATGGTTCTTGATTCTGGCTGCAAAATAAAATAAACCAGGGCGCGTTAAGAATCTCATTGCCCAGGCTGCAGCTTGAACACATGACGTCAACATACCTGGGGACAGACCTACGCAACAGTATTCTTAAGGCTCCCCCAGCAATTCCCATGCACAGGCAAGGCTGAGAAGCACCGCTGCAAATGTGAGGGGTTGCTAAGACCAACCCTGCATGTCATAGGCCTTGAAGAAGGAAGTGTGCATACTCATATGATCTTAAGCCTCTTTAAGCCTCAGTTCCACATCTGTGAAAATGGAGATATACTGACATTCGGTGGCCCGTGGAGATTTAATGAGCTAAGATTTGTAAAGCACCTATGACAGTACTAGCTGCCAGTAAGAACTCACAAGTAACAGTCAGTGGCAGTACTGGTAGTATGTCCAAGACATGGCATTCTCCAGCATGGAAGAGTTAGGTAAAGGTTTATGCCCACTCCCTGCCCTGCCCACGGTGCTAGTGACAGGCCACACCTAGAAACCACATCCCCCAAGTCATGGGCCAGTACCTTTTCCACCACAACTCACTTCTGTCCTTGATGGACAGTCCTGTGGCTGTTCCATGGCCGCAGAGGATTTATGCAGTAAGACTGAAAGTGATCCCACTGTTGTTACCCATAAGAAATACTATGTTTGTTTGGTTTTTTTAATCTCCTCTTGAATGTATCCTTGAGGAGTTCCTTTCTTGTTGAACATGGGAGCAACTTTTTTTTTTAAAGATTTTATTTATTTATTGACAGACTGAGATCACAAGTAGGCAGAGAGGCAGGCAGAGAGAGAGAGGGAGAACCAGGCTGCTTGCTGAGCAGAGAGCCCAATGAAGGGCTCGAGCCAAAGGCAGAGGCTTTAACCCACTGAGCCACCCAGGCGCTCCTGAACATGGGAGCAACTTGAAAAGATTTCAATTAAGTCAGAGCCATCTCTCATCAGTTGCATTCTTCCGCAAAGGGACTTGCTTCCTACAGGGACTGTCATTTACAGAGCTGTTGAGCTGAGCTACGGTGGAGCCTCGATGAAGTTGCAACTGCCCTGGTGAAGATATCCAACCAACTTTCCACACAGACAAGGTATGCCAGTGAACCATGACATCATCCTCCTGCTCAGCAGGACCTCAGAACAAAACACGGTGTAATTAACTGAATAAGCTCCTAAACGGACTAGGTCAATGAAATCTATTTATGGAGCAAAAATCACCTTGAGAGAGTATTAGTTACAGGCAAATAAGTACATTTTGGTCTTTTTAAAAAGAGGTTTGCATTCAGAGCTTTCAAAAGATTACAAACCTTTGGGGTAATGGATGTTTCCACAGCTACTCACGGAATTAAATTTTGTTTGATATCCTATGACACTCTGTGCATGATACTTTATTAATGGTGTCTCCAAATATTTAATAATATTTGGATAATATTTGTTGAGAACAACAAATGTTTCACTTGGGGGAGAGTGCCCTGAATGCCAGCTCTCATCCTTATCGAACATGACAAGAGAATCCAGAGGTTCAAAGGTCACTTACCTGTTCAACAGCATATCTCAATATCACACAATTCCCTGCAATGTTTCCTTTAGCTATCCCGACTTGAAGGTAACTACAAAAAACAGTGGACAGACAGGCCAAAAACCATTCTGCTGTATGAGAAGGTGTTCTTTACTACTAAAAAATAAACACAAAAGTCATTCTCCCTTCTTGACTGAAGAGTGAGGTGTGAGATGAGAAGCTTTGAACCAAAACAGCAATCTTGTCACCATGAAAAGATTAGTCAAAACCACACTGAGGATGTGAAGGAGAAATTTTAGAAAGAATTTAGGACCTAGAATATGTCATTAGCTGCTAAATTCAGGACCCCTGAAACCACCCTACTTCCTATCATCACTCTGGGAAATCCTTATTAGTTTCCTATTCTGGCCATAATAAATTACCATAAACTTGGTGACTTAAAACTACACAAGTGGAGGTCAGATGTCCTAAAAGGGGCTGTGTTGTTTCTGGAGACTCAAGGGGAGAATCCATGTCCTTGCCTTTTCTAGTTTCTGCTACGTTCCTCAGCACGTGACCTCTAGATCTCTTCATGGCCAACAGAGTAGCATTTTCAAATCTCTGTCTTTCTCCATCTCCCTCCGCCTCCCTCTTTCCTTCCCTGCCTCCTCTCCTTCTTCCCTCCCTCCTGGGCTCCTATTATTACATTGCTTTCTCTGACTCTGACTTGATGAAGTCGCAATCATCCTTGTGAAGATTCACCCCCGCCCTTCCCTTACAAGACCCTTGTGATTACTTTGCTCTCCTACCCAAATAATCCAGGATAATTTTCCTATCTCATATCTTTCACTTAATCACACCTACAATTCCTGTTTGCCATGTACTGTAACATATTCATAGATTCAGGGACATGGACATCTCCCAGAAGAGGGGTATTATATCCAGCTAACCACAGACCCAAGGAAAGGCAGATTTCCTCTGGCTCTATTATAAAAGAGAACAAGAAGGTGGACATTGCCCTGGGGTAAAACTATAAATGCATGTTCTTTTCTCTTCCATGTGAATGGAAATTTTTTCTCATCTTCTTTTCCAGTTGGGTTCCAAAAGAATGTGTTTGCCAAATCAATGGCTATATACTATATGGTTATGAGGTTTATTAATCTGTTCTAGCAAAGATACCTTACCTTGTTTGCTCAACTTTTTGGAGGGCCTATACTGGTAAATTAAATGAAGAGATGATAAGGACCACCAATCTAGCATCTTTTATATCCCTCAAGGTGGCACTACTCTGTCCAGGACCCTTTGATGCAATATTGTTTTTTTTGTTTTTTGTTTTTGTTTTTTTAACTTTTTCAGTGTTCCAAGATTCATTGTTTATGCACCACAGCCAGTGCTCCATGCAATACATGCCCTCTTTAATACCCACCACCTGGCTCACTCAACCCCACCCCCAACCCCCTGTACTGTCTTGTCTGGGGATAGATAGTGTCAGAGCCTTCTACTTGAATTTCCTCACTCCAGAAAGATCTTACTCCACAAGCCAGCAACCCAATGTTAGGGTACAGTTAAAGGAAAGAAGAAAGGAATATGTGGGTAATACTAGCCTTCTCTTTGAAAAGAGGAAAACAATATATAACCTTCATGAGAAATGATTGTTTACATAATATACCTTGAGAAATCTCTCACGGGAAAAGAAACAATCTCAATAGAGCTATTCTTTTTAATCCTAGAAGAGACAGTTCATATCTAAAAAAGTAAAACATAAATAATTTTCAGAAGAAAAAAGTAAGTAGGGGTAAGTTTATCATAACAAAGAAAACTACAGTATTTTGTTAAATTGCAAGTATTAAAAGAAAAAAAGAAAAAATACAAGTCTGGGATGTAAGAAGATGAAAAACTATGTTTTTCTTGTACTTTCAATTACCATATTTTTTGTGTGTGTTCTGTTATTCTCCGGATTAAATAAAGCACTTGAGGTTTTATTGTCTGAGGTGTATTTTGAATCTCTCCTCTCGATGAATGATAACATCCATTATCTAGCTACCATGCATACAATGAGAGTTATCTCAGAAAGGAAACAGAATGAGGAAGGAGATTCACTCAGCGATTTTCAACCTTATCTGCCACAGAATCATAGGAAGAACATTTAGGAAATACATTCTGGAAGAATTCCAGAAAATAAGGAAGTACCTAGAGGTACCCAAGTGATGACCTGAGTCCCACATGTTTTCCTCCCTATCCCCACTTGACATGCCAGCTCTGGTCCCCTTGCAGATAAGGGGCAGTTACCCTGCCATGATGTAGATGATTCTCAGCTGCTGATCCCTGGATGCAAGGAGCTGCCAGTGCTGGGTAACAACAATGGCTTTTAATTCAATGGAACCCTTACTGCGTTGACTGGAAAGAGAGCACCCACTTTGAGAATCAGAGCCTCAAGCCTACAGAGCCCAGAGGTCCAGGCATACAAAGTGTCTCAGTCAGGCATCAACCTGGTTGTCACAGTTCATCCCTTGTGACTTAGGGAAGCAGCTCTCTGGAGACCCAAGTTCAGGGAGAAGCTCATCCACAGGTCACATTAGCCTCTCTTGCTGGGGAAGACAAAGGAGGGAGCTAAGCGGGATGAACTACAGCCCCGGTCACCCACCCTCTCCTCCACTATCCATTCTAAATCCCTTGCTCTCAGATATTACCACTGCCAGTCCTGCTGGCCCCTGGTGGTGTGACCCAGCCCCTCAATCCTAAAGGTTCTCTGGCTCTGATAATACACCCTGCTCAGCCCAGGAAGATAACACTCACTATCCCCAGGCACAGGTAAGGAAGGCACAAGCAGCCCACACCCCTAACACCCCTCAGTCACCATTGCTGCAAGCTGGCTTCATCTCCCCTGATCTTTACCGACACTGTCTGAGCAACTGTTTGGCACTTGTTTACTGCCCTAGTGGCAGAAATCATTTTTATATCATTATTACCACTTTGAAGCTTCTACCCCACCTAGCATAGTCTTACATATAGCAGATGTCCATTAAATAGTTGTTGGTTGACAAGTTCACAGTATGCACTCTAAGGATATTTTACAGTTTATGAGTCCTTCAAGTGATTTGCTGACCGATGATATTTGGAATAAAACAACATGTATATTTTTGCTGCTAACATAAACAAAAAACATTTGGCTACTTGTAAATGACACATCACTTTTTTCAGAACATTTAAACTTGAATGAGTCGTAGGAGGGTTTTTGATGACACACAAACGTATGTGAACACTTGTGAGAGTAAACGTTACTATGAGAGAATATTAGAGAAATAGTTGAAAATCAACAGGAGTAGACCTCAAGGTCACTGGCCTCACTTTCGAGGTCAGATACTCCAACAGTGTTTACCACCCTTCTTTCCCAGGCCCATCACAATGCAATGTGCTGTACATCTCCCCGCCTTCCTCCCAAAGCCATCAAAATATTGGCCATTTGGTCATTCTTCTATCCCTAGAGTCTTCAGATATTTGCTCAATATGTGAGGAATGAATGAGTGAATTAGTGGTTGAAATAATGCCAGGGAAGCACAGAAATGACTTGCTATGATATAAGAGCCTCATTCAGAACCACAGAGGAGGAGTGTGGTAATGAACATAGACTGAATAGATCTAGTTTTGCACATGTCAGATTTAAGGAGAGTCCTTTCTCTGAGGCACCATTTCCTCATCTGTTAAATAAATACTGAAGGGGAGGAAAAAGTTGTTTCGAGAAATAAAAAAGATACACGAAGAACCTAGAGCACTGCCTGGATCAAAGGCGATTTCCTACATATGGTAGTTGCTATTATTCGTGGGCAATGCAGGTGTTTTTAAGCCCAAGACCATTGTTAGAAACATATGAAAGGTTTATTTGGAACCCACACACACTCAAAAAAAGGAAATCGAGACCACTTCTCTACACAATGTTTATAAATATTCAAGATTTCAGGTTGGAAAGGGTTACTGTCCTTAAAGGTCTTCAAGGCCAATGTGCATGATCTCCTTGTAAATGCTGTTAAGAATGTCCTAACAGGAGAGGCACCTAGGTGGTCCAGTCAGTTAAGTGTCTGACTCTTGATTTTGACTTAGGTCATGCTCTCAGAACTGTGAGATCAAGTCCCACGTGGGGCTCTGCCCTGGGCTTGGAGCCTCTTAAGATTCTCTGCCTCCCCTCTCTAAAAACAAGCAAACAACCAGAATGTCCTAATAAGAAAGTGTGTGTCAGGTCCTCTATGGGCTAGGATTTTCTGACTTCAAGAAAATTCCAAAAGAGGAAGAACCTCAAATATGTATATTCTCCTTTTAAATTTTTAAACAATTTTTGTATCCACATTACCATTTTTTTCATCAGCTCATCAGCATTAGTCATAAAAACTCGTGATTTGCAGATCTGATTTAAAAAACAAGATTTTTTTTAGCCACAAGTACTCCCCTTCCAGGAAAATGGTTTAAAAAGAAACTCTTCTATCAAAACAGAATATTAGGCTGTACCCCAGAAATACATTCAGAGGGGTAGGTCCCCCAGCAAGGAAGACAACCACCTTCCCCTCTAGTCTTCTGTATCAAAAGTCCCTACCATTGGAATGGGGCCAGAAAACCCTGAGTCAATACTAGGAAAATTCCCAGACTGCTCATCCTGGTAACTACGGGTCTAGAAATTTATCCCAAGAAAGCAATCAAAGCAATATAAAATATATTCAAAGACACCCATTGTGATGTTATTTTAAAGAGCAAAAAATAGATTTTATGTCCAAAAATTGGGGATTGCTTCAGCATATTGAGGGACATCATAGATTTTATGGTTTGGGGAGAATATTTCATAACTTGGGAATATACATGTGGTATATTAAATTTTACAAAATAGAGCACCTCACCCCATCTTGTTATTTGAAAAATACACACAAAGAATATCGCAAAAGATAAAATACATAGCAACCCTAAAGTGCTCATCTCTGAGTGATATAGTTATTAGTAAATAATTTTCTTCTTCACACTTTTATTTTCCAAATTTTCTATAGTGAAATTTTATGATCTGTGGAAATGTTATTGATCACACAGAAAAACAGCTCACATCTTATGTCATGCTGACTGGGTGACATGATAGCATCACTCATGCATGAATAACAGCATAGTTGAAACATTCCAGCATCTTACATTTCTGGCATGGTTGTTTCTTTCCAGACTATGTCATCATCCTTCTCTCAGTAAAAAAAAAATTATATATATTTTACTATACACACACACACACACACACACACATATATATGCATATATAATAAAAATAATACATAATTAAAATAAAAATATCAGCTGTGAATATACAGCCAAACAACATATATTGAAAATTACTTCAGGGTGTACAATATGAAATTAATGGTAAAATCAAATGTCTGTGTTCCAAAGATCAAGAACAATCTTTTTGATACTCATGCCAGTCTCCTTCCCTCTGAGCCCATGAAAAAAGAATGCAGTTCCATGTTCACGAAGTCAATAAACTAGGCTTTCCCCCAAGTGTTACTTTAGCTAACCTGTTTCCAACAACCCATCAAAAATGCAGAACACGCCTTCAAACAGAGACAGAGTGAGTTGGCAATTTTCTGGTTAAAGATGTTTCTTCAGTATCGTACTATCAATCAGTTGGAACCTGGACTTAGAATGATAGACTTCTACATTACCTAAGAAACGAATGCTTTTATTTATGGTTATTGCTCAAGTATACATGATGCTAATGATACAGAATTTGCTTTTACTATACAGGTTTTTTAAAAGATTTATTTATTTATTTGTTTATTATTTGAGAGAAAGGAGAGAGAGACCGCATGTGCACCAGTGTGGGGGGAGGGGCAGAGGGAAAGACTCCCAAACAGACTCCCCACTGAGTGCAGAATCCCATGCAGGGCTGGATCCCATGACCCTGGTATCATGACCCAAGCTGAAATCAAGAGTCAGAGGCTAAACCAACTGTGCCATTCATTGGGTCAACTATATTGACTTTTTTTAACATGAGTTTCATATATTGCTATTGTCATGTCCTCTCCTCAGCTCAATTCATATTTGTTAAATAGAAGGCAGTGAAATCAATGGAATTCCAGATCATGGCAATCCCTCCACCTAGCTAAACCTCAAATTTCTCAACTGTAAAAGAGGACATTGAACACATAGACTTAGTGTCTCACCACTACTATCATTCTCTATGCCCATTGTCACAACCTTATCTATTTTAACAGGGAAACACAGGCATTTGCAAATATGAAGCCAAGTGCCCAAGACCTAAAGGAGATTGAGAGGGGCTCCCATGAAATTTGGCTAAGGACCCAAAGAAATCCCATCAGTAGGTCAACACAAACTCAATGTGTCCTCTTATTTCTATGTTAGTTTGATGTGTTTTATCACTGGGAATTTTTCAGGGATATCAGTGGTCTCACCAGGCTAAAATCACAGTATTGGCAGGGTTGTACTCCTTTCTGGAGGGTTTAGGGGAAAATATATTTTCTAGCCCATTCCTGCTTCTAGACACCATGTACATTCCTTAGTTCCTGGCCACCATCCTCCAGCTTCAAAACCAGTAATGGGGGTCAGGTGGAGTCCTTCACACATTGCGTAGTTCTGACCTCCAGTTCTGCCTCCCTCTTCCACTGTTAAGAATTCTTGTGATTTCATTGTGCCCACCCAGATAATCCAGAGTAATCTCAAAGTTAATGAAGCAGTTCTTCAAGATTAGGACAGAAGCCAACAGAATCCAAACTACTGAAAGTTAATTTGTAATTCACTAGTTAGTTTACTAATAATCAGCCCAGTTTAGCAGTAAATCGACTATCCAAGCTTATGCTTTGATTTAGCTGAAGGACATATGCAAAATCTACATAAAATATAACAGAGTATGCAAAACTGTTATGCAGCCTAAGAATCAATTCGTCTGTTTATCTCACGCCCCTTAAACTAACTTACCCAAGAGACTGTTAACTGTTATTTGATGATATGGATCACTTATTTTGCAGTTAACGTTGACTTTTAACTGGATAAACAAGCCAAGAGATAAATCATTATCCCAATCTTGAAGGTTTTTATTTTGAACTTCCTAGTTAAATGTGCACTTGACCGAAAAGTTCTTGAAACTGGAAATTTTATTTTTAATGCACAAACCTTAGCTGGTGAAAAAATAATGAAAACGGATGCCAAAGAATGGTGTCAGCCTTATTTTTTAAAGGCATTTTAACTATTGCTTTGTTCTCTTTAAAAAAGTATTCACAACAGATACTTGCTATTTAAATTAAAGTATTTGTCTAAATACTCTACCATATGGTCTCAGTTACATCTGCACTATTTTGCCAACACGTACTATCACATTCACTTGAGGAAAAGGGACTCAGTGGATTAAGTAAGAAAATAACAGAAGATGAAAAGCCATACCTCTGGCCCTGTGCCACCCTAATTCTGCTTACCTGTGCACCTGCTGCTCTGCTAGAGATTTGGGCCATCTTGATTCTTGATTAGTATGCCCCCTAAGCCTGGATATTGTGCCAAATATATTTCACCAGAAGCTATTTTGCATCTCCACTGATTATAAATAATACCCTACCTGAAGTTTTCCAGGTAATGAGGATAGTTATGTATTCATTTGCCAAGTGATCTCTCACCATGTGTGAGATTGAAAAATGCCTTTTGGGCTCAGAAATTCCAGGGGAAAGGGACTTTCATAGGCATGGAATTTAGCCGCTAAAGGCAAAAATCCAGGCACCCATATTGGTAGGCATTAGCTCAGATGAGACAAGTCACCCTCCCAAGTCATATTGCCACTAAGTGAAAGAGAAAAACTGATGAACCCAGGTGGCCTGATTTCCCCGGATTTAACCACTACTCATACCATTCATGCACTGTTCTGTGGCCTCCCAAGCCACAGAAATCATGGATGTGTGCGCATATACCTTCAATTAAGTCTACCTTTATTCTCATTGCATTGGGCTGGTCAGGGAGGAAGAACAATGTTCCCTAGGTTTGATGATATTCTGAAATGCCATAGGGAGTCCAGTTGCAGACTGGTTCCAGCTCAAAGGACCTCAAATTGTTGCATATGTCGTCAGAATTTCCAAGCCACACTCAGGGAAACCAGCCAGTGAGGCAGCTCCAAAGGCATCTCAGATTTGTTAGGATGATCCAGGAAATAGAATCAAGATGACACTTTAAAACACACTTGATTTCCCCAGTGTGAAACAAACTCAGGAAAATGTCCTAGATGCTGAGCCCATAGGGATAGTCAACATCTTTTTGTACTGGACAGACTTTAAGAAGGGTGGAATAAGAGAATCAGGATGGGTCATCTTCAGCTTCTCTCGATTTCCAAGCTGAGGGGCCATAGAGACATAATTAAAGTTACCAGGAATACTCAAACATGCTCGTAGAAACATGGCTTCCAAATTCCCGAAGATGTAGTATAGCTTTATATCAACTGCAATTTGCCTCTACAAGACCCTGCCATTCAAGGACACATGGTTGCTACCCAGCCCTTCTAGAAAGTCTGTTCATTTTCTCTTCAAGCAATCTTAACTTAGCACCCACTAACTAATCAGCCTGTGCTGGGATTACAGCTATGAACTCTACAGGCTTGTCCCTGAAGGGTTAGCACCCACATTATAGTTGGGGAAGTTGACAAAGAGATTTACCAACCAAGCAAGCAATGCAAAAAATACATGGAATAAATACTTATTTTAATAAACGCCAGGAAGAAAACCCATTGAGTGCTGATTAGAGAATAATTAGGTACAACTTTAAGGAACTAAGGTTGAAGGATGAGGTAGAGCCAGCTTTTGAAGAAATGGGAAAAGAGCATCCAGGGAGAAGAAAGAATAATTCTATTCCTGGTGCATGTGAGTATAGTCAGCCCCGCTCCCAAATTTAAGGAACAATTTTCCACTACCAGTGTCCCATAGTCTTCCGGGAAAGAAGAACGACTACTATGCAAAATATCCCTTGAATATGATCTTTCTGAGATCTCGGACCACAACCTTCATATATACATCTTGACTCCGTAAGGAAGGTAGTCCAGAAGACCTGAATGTCTTCGAAGCCGAGGCTCTGGCCCCAGCTCTGCCCTTCTCAGGGTATGCCCTAGCCAAGTGTGCCTCTCATCATTTAACTAGTCTGGGCTTCTCTAAACTGCAGGCGTCAGATCATAAAGTCCCTTTCATCACTCATGCAGCTTGTAATTAGCTGGCAATTGCAAGCTTGTACCATCCCTTAATCTTTTTTATTGTATTACATAAAACAGACTATATTATATAGTTTTATTCCTTATTATTGGCTTTTAGGAGCTTGCTCTTGTGGTTTTGCAAATGGATACAATAGGGGACCACTCCAAATGGTCCCTTACCCCAACCATCCTAAGAAAATCATTTTTCTGTAAAAGTCCTACCTTACATTTGCCATTATAATTTGTCCTTAGCAGTGAGCTGACCTCCCACTTTCCACATTTTAAATTCCATCTGGCATTTTTTGTCCTTAGTTCTATTCACACAGGCTCAAAAATGTCTCCTTTAGAATTTCCTTTTTACATAATTTTCCTTTCTCTCCAGGTAGACGCCACCACCTGTTACCGCTGGACTCTAGGAAACTTTATTCCAAACCTGCACACTCCATGGGCATGGGGGTTTCTCTGCAAAATTTATAGACAATTTCCACTAAGATGTTCTAATTCCCATTGAATGATTCAAGCACTCCAAAACAAGGCAGACTTTTGTCCAAAAAAAAAAAAAAAATCCTATAATTCCATTTATAGGAAGTTCAAAACAGGCAAAATTTAACTGTAGTGTTAGTGGTCAAGAGAGCAATTACCTCTGGGGAGGTAGATGGGGTAGTGATTAGGAGGGGGCATAAGTTGGGCTTCTGGGTACCAATAATGTGCCACTGCTTGACCTGAGGGGTATTCAGTGGCATGCCTGCTTTGATAACTCACCCAGCTGCATATGTGTGATGTTTACACTTTCTTGTCTGTGTGTTATATTTTAATCTAAGATTCACTAATAAAGAAGTCAAAACGACTCCCCAAACTTTTCTTAACATCATATCTTAGGGTAGGTGATTCAGTGGTGAAGTACGTAACTTGTGGAGCTCTGATAACTGGACCTGCTTTGTTGCTCCAAGGACAAGAAGAGCTACAATCTGTAGAGCCCTTCCTTAAACAATGCCAGGGCCATTGAGGGCAGTATTGTATTGTATTGGATTGTATTGTATTGGATTGGATTGTATTGTATTTATTTAGAAAAGCGCTTGTTAGCATTTAATGAACCTCCCTCAAACTACCAGGACACAGTCCCCCGACCCCCCAAGACACAAACACATACCCTTAATCTTCTCTTCAGCTCTTCTACTGAATGACAATGCCACTCACAATGACAGGCTGCTCTGGGAGCATTCCTTTGCCCAAAATTTTGTAGTAGACCCATGATACCACATCGATGATAGGAGCAGCTCCTGTCTTGTTTTGGGCAGCACTCCGCCATGTCTGCCCACTGACCAAAGTCCATGGTCCACGGTTTATCAAGGTTAATTGTCAGACAGAAGCTCTGGTTCCTCTAAATGGTTAGGCGTCATACCAACTTTCCCAAGGTAAACTGTGGGTGATATTTGTCAAAGTGGATCCTGTGGTGATGCCTGCCACCAGCATTACCCGGGTCTCCTGGGGGACTTCCAATGCTTGCCCACAGGGGCTATGGCCACGGCTCACGTGGCCCTGAAGTTTCTGGGTCTTCCTCAGTGTGGATGACATGTTGGCAGCCCAGACAAAAGACAGTGAGAGCAGTATTTACACGTTGTTTCTCAGGGAAACAAAAGATGGCCCGAGTCATTACCAGACTTTTAAGTGTGCAACCTGCCCATAAAGCCTGAGATGTCCTGGGGGCCCAAACCCAGCCTATCTGGCCCTCTGATCCCCAAACCAGGTAAATGTCACCTCAGTAAACATTACCAATATTCACCCAGTCGCTTAAACCCAAAACCTAAGGGTCATTTAGGATGCCTTGCCCTCCCACACTTAGTCACCCAGCCATTTGCAAGTGCAGTCAATTCTAGGTCCAAATCTGCTTTCTTCTTTTACCTAGACTCATTCCTACCTGCTCTGCTTGTTCCAGACTTGTCTCCTCCTGTCCTATACAGTAGCAAAAAATCATCTTCAAAAACAGAAAAGTTTCTCAAAGCTCTCGAGTGGCTCCTCATTATGTTTTGGGGGGACGGAGGAATCCCCAAATCCCTTGCCATGCCCTATAAAGTCCTTTGTGTGATATCACATCTGTCTGCTCTCAATGTCTTGGAGCCCCATATTTTACAGATAAAGAAAGCAAGGCACAAAGAGGCTAAGCAACTCACTGCCAAGGATAGAGGGCTAGTGTGTGGCAGAGGCAGGATTGGAGCAGAGGCAGGATTGGAACAGACTGCAGCCAGCATGCTTCATCCCCACACTAACCGCCCCAAGTTCTTCCTGCCCTATGTCTTCACTCATACTTTTTGTGTAATTCATTTATTTTTACCCTTAAGATCACAGTTTAAATATCCTGCCAGCCACATTTGCCCTGACCTCCCACCATTATTCTCAGTCCTTTCTTTGCTGACTTTGCAGTATTTATGCTAATGAATAATCATTTGGTCCTTTCAGTTGTTTTTCTCTGCCTTTCCCATTAGTACCTAAGCCCCATGAGGGCAGGCACTTGTGTCTGCCTTGTTCTTTACCATTTCTCTGGTTCCTGAGACAGAGTAGCGTGCCACACAGACTGGATGGATAAAAGGTGCCTGATTTCCACACTGGATGTTTGTTACTCTCTAAAAGGGAGAATTAGCCCAAAATTTAATCCTTTTTTTAAAATATATACTTTCAGGTATCAATAGAAAAAGTTCTAAGTTATGAGTGAATTTTTTTTCATTCATATTTTATAATCTTTACAAATGTGTACTCATTCAAAACACTCAACAGAAGAAAGTTCCATGTCCTCATGAAATTTACAGTCTAATGAAGAGAGTCAGATATTGGACATCAGATAAAATAAGAGTTGAGAATAAAGGTGATGGATGCCACAGAAAAAGAAGAAACAGAGGGTGAAGTAGAGTATGCTACTTTGGTGGCCCTCAAAGCTCCTTTTCCATAGGGGTTCATGTCCTCATGTAGTAAGTCCCTTCCACATCACCTCAAGCTTTGGCCATATGATTTGCTTTGGCCAAGGATGATGCAAACAGATGTTCCATAAGTGGTTGCACACAGGGGCTTTAACTTTTGGAATGGTTCTTCTTGGGACCCAGCAGCCACTATGCTGCAGACAAGCTTGGGCTAGAAAACCCAATCAGGAGACATCATACAAACAGGGGCCCTGGAGAAGAAGAGGCCATCTTGGACATTGAAGCCCCAGCCAAGATCCCACTCAAATTTAGTTGCAATCAGATCTTGAAAGTGGGCTAGGGTCCTAACCTCTGGTGGCAGAAGTTTATTGCCTAAGCAAGCAAGCCAACCTCTCAGGGCTCCTGCTTTCTCAACCACAATGAGGTTTCTGAGATAGATATCTCTAGCCTCTCTCTTAATTCCAACTTTCTAACATTTTAGACGTTTAAAAACTAAATAAAATATGCAAAATATATTGGTTTCATAATGGAGAATTGCAATGATAAAATAATCCAATTTACTTCCATTGTGATATAGAAGGTGAATTTCTGTGTTTCTTTTGAAAAACAGGATGAGCTTTGAACCATAATAAATAAAATATATTCCTTTTGTCCTGTTTTTTCTTTTTTTTTCTTTTTTTTGTCTGTTTATAAATTTCCACAGAAATTTTAGTGTTGAGAAAGTAAACACAGGGTCATTGTTCTAATGCCTGGTGAAAGGAGAAAAAAATGTGCCTAGAAAAGGGAAACTTTCCACAGTTGAAACAGAAACACATTTTTACAGACAAGTTTGAAAAATGTGTCAATGTCCACATGGGGTCAGTTTCCTTCTCCTCTGGGCTGTATAGAACATATTTTCCTTTTCCCCCCATTAAAGGGTTATAATGGGTGTTCTCTCTCTCTCTCTCTCTCTTTCTCTCTCATGCCTGGGTGGCTCAATTGGTTAAGCAACTACCTTCAGCTCAGGTCATGATCCCGGAGTCCCTGCATCAAGTCCTGCCTCGGGCTCCCTGCTTAGTGGGGAGTCTGCTTCTCCTTCTGACCTTCCCCTCTCTCGTGCTCTCTCTCTCAAATAAATAAATAAAATCTTTTTAAAAATTTTTTTTAAATTGCCTCTCTCTCTCCCTCTCATTGAGGTATAAATGACATTATATTAGTCTCATGTGTACAACATAATGATTTGATATTTGCATATGCTAAAAATGATCACCACAATACCATCCGTTGCCATCTGTCACCAAGTTTTTTTCTTGTGATAAAAAAATTTTAAGATGTACTCGTCTAGCAAATTTCAAATATCCAGTGCAATATTATTGACTATAGTCAGCATGCTATTTATCACATCCCCAGGATTTACTCATTTTATAACTGGAAGTTTCTGTCTCTTGACACCTTTCACCCATTTCACCACAACCCCTGCCTCCCCAGCCCCACACCTCTGGCAACTGCCAATCTGTCCTCTGTCTTATCAGTTTTGTTTTGTTTGTTCATTTGTTCTGTTTTTTAGATTCCCATATGAGTGAAATCATACGGTGTTTGTTCTTCCTCTAATTGATTTATCTCACTTAGCACAATGTCCTCAAGGTCCATTCATGTTGTTGCAAAAGGCAGGATTACATTCTTATGGCTGAGTAAGATTTCATTGCGCATATACAAAACATATTCTTTATCCATTTATCCACTGATGGACACTTAGGTTGTTTCCATATCTTGGCTATTGTAAATAATGCTGCAATGAACATAGGAGTGCCACACATTTTCCTAATAGCATGAATCTTCTTTACCATTTGTCATTGGAATAGAAATCATTTGAGGTCAAAGGTATTTGAAAACATTATAGTTTTTCCTCCATTAGCTCCCAGGAAGGGACTTGAATCTCACCAGAATCAACACAGGGTAACAAGGGAAAACTCAAGAGAAGTAGGCTGAAGGAAATGAGAGAAAGCAAAAATCATTATCCAAGAAAAGAATGAGTCATCATTATTCAATCCAACCAGGGCCGTTGCAATTCTGGTCCAAATTTCTTTTGAACCTGACATCCAGTGACAATCTGATGATAAGAAATACAATGGAAGTGAGACTTGAGAAGTGTCTCCAGGATAAATCATTCAGGGAAGACTGGGAGAATGTTCCTGGGAAACTGAGTGGGAAATGAGAAAGGTAGAGTTCCGTGAAATGTAAAGAAATGCCAGCCTCCCAAAATATCTGGACAGAAAAGGAAAAGCAAATATTGTTGTCTGCCCTCAAGTATGTAGGTAGGAAGGAGGATGGAGAGGTGATGGTAGCATCCAAGGTTATGTCTAAGTCAACTACGGCTGATTAATAAGCCATCCCAAAATTGTGTGACTTGAAATAGCAGTAATGCGTTACTTTTCACAATACTGTGTGATAGCTGGGTGGTTCTTTTTTTTTTTTTTTTTTTTTTTCAGATTTATTTATTTTAGAGAGAAAGAAAGAGAACATGTGAGCTGGGGGATGGACAAAGGGAGAGGGAAAGACAGAATCCTAAGCAGCCTCCCTGCTGTGCACAGAGCCTCACACAGGGGCTTGATCCCATGACCCTGCAATCAGGACCGGAGCTGAAATCAAGAGTTGGATGCTTAACCCACTGCACCACCCAGGCACTCCTAAGCTGGGTGGTTCTTCTGATGTCTTGCCAGGACCCTTTCATGATCTTCACTCAAGTGAAAGACTATCTAGGCTAGAAGGTCCAAGTTGAGTTCACTCAAGTCCAGGCAGTTGGTGTAGTTGTCTACTAGGGCACCTTACTTCCCCTCCCTGTGGCTTCTTGCAATCCAGCAGGGAGAGAACTACTTGCCTTGCTGGTAGTCTCTGGGTGGTATTCTGAGAGAGCACAGATGAAGCTAAGATTTAGGCATCAGACTCACACTGTATTGCTTCTGCCACATTCTACTGGTCAAGGTAAGTCTCAAGGCAGCCCAGAATCAAGGAGAAGGCAAATCAGTCTCACCTCTTGAGAGGAGCTGCAAATCTGGAGGCAAGGCTTTTCAGTTTATCACAGAGTCTACCATTTCAGCCCTCTGCTTTGTCATAATCAAAATTATGATCACACTCTACGACTCTGCTGAGTGAAAGTTAACTTTACACTACCTGGTGGAATTCTCAGTGATCCCAAGTTTGAGTAGAGACAGCCTGTGAACGGTTGGCTGATCAATGAACAATAATGAGCTCATGGTATTGTTGGGGCTGAAACTTAGGAACACCACAGGAACTTACAATGATTCCTGAGAAACTAAGTATAAATCTGAGAAAACTACCTTGTTTAAAATGGGAATACTCATCTTTTGATTAACAAAAATTCTTTCAAGAATGTTCTGATTTTTTTTTTTTTTTTAAAGATTTATTTATTTATTTGACAGACAGAGATCACAAGTAGGCAGAGAGGCAGGCAGAGAGAGAGAGAGAGGAGGAAGCAGGCTCCCCGCTGAGCAGAGAGCCTGATGCGGGGCTCGATCCCAGGACCCTGGGATCATGACCTGAGCCGAAGGCAGAGGCTTTAACCCACTGAGCCACCCAGGCGCCCCAAGAATGTTCTGATTTTTAAAAGTTCTGTTCTGCACTTTGATGAATGTTAACTAGACTTATCGTGGTGATCATTTTGAAATATATATGAATATCGAATTATTACATTATACACCTGAAACTAATATAATGTAGGTCAATTATACTTCAATAAGAAAATAAAAATAAAATAAATTTTTAAAGGGGCACCTGGGTGGCTCAGTGAGTTAAAGCTTCTGCCTTCAGCTCAGGCCATGATCCCAGGGTCCTGGGCTCAAGCCCCACATCGGGCTCTCTGCTCAGCGGGGAGCCTGCTTCTCTCTGCTCCCCCCTTCTCTGCCTGTCTCTCTGCCTACTAGTGATCTCTGTCTGTCAAATAAATAAATAAAATCTTTTACAAAAATAAATTAATTTTTTAAAGAATGTAATAAAGTAACTATTGCTATTAATGCTATCTGTAACCATCTCTTTTTACAGTGATTTTTCTAGAAACATTATTGGCTGTGGTGAGATTCTCCTACCTCAATAGGTGAATTCTTCATAACTTAAAAGAAAAAGCACAGACTCTGAATAATAATACCATGTTTACTTTCGTGAGTAAGCCTAAATCCCTCCTTTATAAAATGAATACAAACAGCTGTCTGCCATTTAAGTTCCTTTCCAAAGCATAACGCTATTTGGTTGGGCTTTGCCAGGTTATATTTGTTTTGCCTTTAAGCAAAATGAGCTCTGCATATGTTCCCAAAGCTCATTGCTCTCAGTTGTTTATAAGGTGCCCTCTTGGAACAATCCTGTACAATGTCTCTCATCCCAAATCCGTACAAAAAATAGGCCATCTCTGAATTTCAATTTTGTAATATATAGAAGCAGAAAAATATTAATTACTTAATAATAATTTCCAATTGTTCCTTGGATTTAAATCTTTTGAGAAACCCACTAGATGATTTTGTTAAATTAATTCCATCTTACAGGTCATGGATTTAACTCTAAATGTATGGAAAAGGGACAGAGTTGAGAAAAGTATCACTAATCTCATGCTTTTATTCAAGAGGAGTCTGATCTTAGGTCAATACTTCTCAATTCAGAATTACTTGAAGAGTTTGTTGAAGTATAGATTCCTGGGCCACACCCTAGAGATTCTAACTCAGTAGGTCTTGGGTAGAGCCTAAAAATGTATACTTCTAACAATTTCTCAGGGGATGCTGATGTTTCTAGTTCATAGACCACATATTGAGTAAGGCTGTCCTCATCTACATCAGGTGTGAAAAGTCTGCAACAGAAAGTACAATTTTTAATATTTCACCTTGGCTTCAAGGTGATATGTAACATGTCCTTCAGTACAATAATCTGTGAATGCTCTAACTTGCTCCATGAAGGAGCTTATCTACTAGAAGCAGATTCCACTGAGATTTGAGTTTTGTTGTTGTTGTTCCAAGTAGACCTTTCACACAGTTTTAGCAATGGTCTTTGGTATGACAATGCCCAAATTACCTAAACGATAATGGCGACCTCTTAGATCTCTTAGATTGCCATTGTGGTAGACCATTTAAAGGCCAGAAATTCCTCCCATCCTGCATGGATTCTCCTGCCCAGAACTGGAGTCTTTTTTTCAGCTTCCTGAACTTGAGCCAGTCTTGTCACTTGCTTTAACCAATGGAATTTGCTGAAGGTGACTTTATGCAAGTTGCAGACCCTAGACTTCAAAAGGCCTTGCAGTTTCCACATTTGGCTTTTTGGAAAACTCTCCTGAAATTGCCATATAAGGAAGTTAGTCTAGTTTCGTGGAGGATGAGAGACCCCAGAGGAGAACTAAGGCACCGCAGCCCATGGCCAGCACCTACTGCCAGGTATGAGTAAAGCCATCTTCGACTTTGAGCCCAGTTTCCTTTAAGCAAAATACCATTGCATGAATGAGCCCAGGCAAAAGCAAGAGAGGATTTGCACAACCAGCCCTTAGAAACTTAAAAAAAAAAAAAACAAAAAAAAAAAACAAATCATTACTTTTAACCACTAAGTTTTGGGGTGTTTTGTTAAGCAGTAATAATGAACTGACACAACCAACATGCATGTGTCAGTGAATCTGGGTAAGAAAGGATCCTGAAATTTTATAGGACAGAAATAATAACATAACAGCACCTCACAGTCCGCAGTGCCTGCAACTATATGGCAGAATCCACATCAATGAGCAGCGGTGGCTCACTACTAGCAGATGGCATTGGCCCAGCCTCATTCTTCTCTATGCAAAAAGAAAGTGCATTCATCTAAAGAAAAATAAAATGAAAAATAATAATAATAATTCTATATCTGAAGGAGTAAATAACAATGAAATCAAGCAAATGGCCCTCTGCTTTTCCAGGTTCACCCGAAGTTCAGACAATCTCAGCAAACTTGCTTTGAAGCACAGTGCATGATGGTGTGCAATAGAGAAGAGGAATTTCTCACCACACAGTGAGGCAGAGCATTGACTGGGGTAAAACAGAAGTAAATCTCTCTAGAGCATAACTATTGATAACTCAGCATGGACTCTCTCAAGACAAATGAGGAGGATTTGCACTGAAGTAACATCTTCCTCCATATTCCTCACTTGAATGACCTGAATAAAGATACCCTGTTACATGAGCCTGCCTTTCTAAAATCCTTGATAATTCTTAACTTTCCTTTTCAAGGGACTTGATTTGAACTTGGTAGGTGAGATAGTAAACATTGTATTGTCCTCATTTAATTGAATGTAATAAAATAAATTAAAATGTTTTAAATTAAAATATATTAAAAACTAAAACTGAATCTTAAAGTCCAGGTAAACACTGGACTTAACATGAATTAAATGTCCGACATTTAATTGGCAAACAAATCAGTATCCCTCGGTATTTCAATCACCCCAAGTTCAATGGACCATAGTGAGGAGGTTGGAGGACTCTAATTTCAGAAGTAAAGTAAGTAATAAGTGTGTCTATTTGAGTTCAGTTTCTTGCCCCACTTCCCCCAATTTTATATTCAGTGGTTTGGGGTAAAATCCCAAATCTTCACTTTTAACAAGCATCACAAGTGGCCCTTGGACCAATTTTTGGAAAACACTGGAAGATTTTTAAAACACGGTATTGGAATGACCTAGATCAGCCCCTGCTCTGCCTCTCACTGGCTGTTTGACTCCGGGCACCTTTATCCCTCTGAGACCCAGAATCTTCATCTATTAAATGGGGAGCATAATATACGGACTTAGTTTGTTAGGGTTGTGGCTTAGTGACAGGGATTTATTGTCTCACAGATCTGGGACTGCAAGTCCATGGTCAAGGTATCAGCTGGGTTGATTCTTTCTCAGGAACTGTCTCACAGGCTGTGAGGGACAATCAGCTCCACACCTGTGTCCTAACTCCTGGTGGTTTGCTGGTAATCTTTGACATTCCTTGGCTTATGGATCTCTGCCTTTACCTCCATCTCCCTATGTGGGTGTCTGCATCTGAATATCCCCTTCTTGTAAGCATACCAGCCATATTGGATTAGGGACCCACCCTCCTCCTGTATGACCTCATCTTTACTAATAACATCTGCAATGACCTATTTCTAAATAGATCACAATCTCAGATACTGCAGGTTAGGACTTCCACATAAGAGTTTTCAAGGGAGGGGCACCTGGATGGTTCAGGAGGTTAAAGCCTCTGCCTTCGGCTCGGGTCATGATCCTAGGGTCCTGGGATCGGGGCCCCCGCATGGGGTTCTCTGCTTGGCGGGGAGCCTGTTTCCCCCTCCCTCTCTCTCTGCCTGCCTCTGCCTTCTTATGATCTCTGTCAAATAAATTAATAAAATCTTTAAAAAAAAATTTTTTTTCGAGGGACACAAATATTCATCTCTCAAGGTTGGACAGATTTTAAGGAGGAAAATATGGTAATGTGTTTAGCACACTCTCTGGCATTTATAAGCCCTAATAAATGATAGCCATTAACTATTATTATATTCCATTGTCTCTCACAACACTAGGAGTGTGTGTCTCCTTCCTACCTTCACTCTGGGTTGTGACATATAAATATCATTTTAAAAAGAGAATTGGCCTTGTCAAAATGTTTTTATATGCTAGAAAGAGAAATGATCTGGTATGTTTTCTGAATTTTACAGACTGTAAGAAATAGAACAATTAAGCAAATCCTGCTAATGTACTCAAGGTCTGAAAATTTTGCAGAAACCGGGCCACTGCCTTGGTGCTTTCTTCCACTATAGAAGACAACTGCTCTTTTTACATGCTACATTTAATTATATTACTTATGCTCCAGGGTACAGAGTCTTTTCTAATCTTTTGCCTTTTGTACAAGTGTTTTCCTATTATTCCAAGGTTTTATTTACTCATTTATACCTCGACTAATAGAATTGTTGAATCTCTTGGAAATTAAAAGTAATTTAAAGAGTTTATTGTTTAACTTAATTAAATTCTCCATGTCCTCCCATAATGTAGCACTCCGTAAAAGGAAAGACCCACTATTAAAAAGTAAGTTGATTCGTGCAAGAGCAATTCTCCCAGTAACAGTGTCTACTCTCATTATCTTCTAGCGAATTATCCACTCTGCAGATTATCTGCTGAAAATTAAACTGTTGTCAAAGAAAGTAAGTGAGAGCTAAGGTACGTGTTCTGCCGTGAACTCTCTGTAACTTTTTGCAAAAGTCTGAAAGCTCTCAGAATACGGCATTCCTTGGCTGGTATGACAGGGACAAGAAACTGTGTAAAGCATCGGGTTTTTCAAGAAGTTCTAGAGTCTTCCAGCAAGGGGGTCATCAGCATATAGTCAGAATCTGACGTTTTGTAAGACTCAAGGAAATATTCTCCAAATTCCTTCAAAAAATCATATTGAAGTATTTGGTAAGATAAAGAAAATTGAGTATGATTTATCTCCCTCTCTAGTCCCTTAGTCATGGACCTGAGAAAGATAACTTATAATCTTACCCCACCTTTGTAATTCCTTTACAATTTTTAGTGTTTATTCAAGGATTAAATTTGACCCTGTGTAGTAAAGTAAGGTACATTTTACTGTCTTCTCTTTCCAAAAAACAGATTTTAAAGCCCATTATATTTTACCATCTGGTAGGGGATACCTATTGTTTTAGCCTGGCCGCCCGCCATCCAGCCCCACTCTGAAAGTCAGCACCTAGTCTTCTTTCAGGGAACTGTCTCTTCCCCAACTCTTAGACCACATGATTAGATGAGCTGACCCCCATTCTCCCCAACAGCCCCGAGGCTCTAGAAATGAACATGTGATTCAAGTGAACCAACAGGTGCGTTCCATTTTCCACATAACAATTACAGATTCAGGGGGTGGACCAGTGACCTTAAGACATTGCCAAGAGCATCTTTCTTAGAATGGTGGATTAGAATTGGGAAAGATGAGCTGTTTTTCCAGAAGGCACTAAGCTGGCATGATGCCATCTTTGTCACCACAAGGGAGAACCTGCCCAAGCATAAAGGAAACTTGAAGAAAAACAGAACCAGGAACTGACAGAGACATAATTGATGATGTTTTGCATCTGGATTTTGCTGTCCTTGTAACGCTACTGCTTGACTTTTCAGATACAGGGCCAGATATATATATTCTCTTTTTGGCCAGGTTAAATAACATTTCTTTCATTTGATACTAAAATAGCCTCCTGTCTCTACTAGGTTTATTAACAATGCTATATGTAAATTTCTGGTAACAATAAAGTGAGCCACAGATAGGGAACAGAGCCACTGAATTGTGATTTCTTTTTGAAATGATTTTCTTTGCCGTGGTCACATGATGACTTAATAAAATATTAGCAAATGTCCAAAACAAGCACACTCCAAGAAACCACGTGACTTGGTACATCAGCTTATCTCCTTCCCTTTGTTCCTTCGTGGTCTCCACTCGGGTTCCCAGAAGTTAAATACTGTTTTTAATTTTCTGCAATCAGTTTAATATCTAATCTTCATCAGTACAAAAAAGTCTATCCTCCCAACTTACTAAAATTACCACTGTCGGTTGGAGTTCAGACATTCTATAGAATTCTCATGCCAAAAGTCCAGATTCTTCCCTTCCCTGCTCTTCTGTCTAGGAACTTTAAAAAGCTACATGAAATCCTTCAGATTCCTTGATTTTGATTCACAAAATGCTTTGGTAGCCTTAGAAGACTTATACCTAATTTATGAACAAAGAATAATTTTATGTTCTATTCTATCTTAACCTTTAATCCCTTTGCAGGCTTGAAAAAGCAAGTATTTTCATTCATCATAATACATTGCACAGTCATGTATCCAAAAATAAGAGCGTATTTTAAATCTACAGTTAGGCTTCACAGTCATCTGAGGGTAGACACAAACTTGCAGACAGAACTTCCTGAACAATCACGAGGTTAAATCCAGATAAACCCATCAAAAATTGAAACCGTCCTAAGTGGAAAATACATATAATACACCTAATCTACCAAACATCAAAATTCAGCCTCGCCGACCTGAAGGTGCTCAGAACACTCATATTAGCCTACTCTTGGGCAAAATCATCGAACACAAAGCCTGCTTTATAATAGAGTGTTGCACATCTCATGTAATTTATTGAGCAAGTATTGAGAGTAAGAAACTGACTGGTGGTGTGGGGACAGAATGGCTGTAAGTGTATCAGATGTTGAGCCCTGCGGTCATGCGGCAGCATCATGAGAGTATCACACCCCACATCAAAGATCAAAATTCAAAACTCGAACTATACTTTCTCCTGAATGTGTATTGTTTTTGCACCATCGTAAGATCAAAAAAAATTGTTAAGTCTGGCCATTAAAAGTCCTGGATATTGTGTGTGTGTGTGTGTGTGTGTGTGTGTGTGTGTGTGTGTGTATTCATACAGATACTTATCTTCTAGGAACAGCAAATAAGCACTGAAATTATGTAATTGCCATGTTCTATCCTTTTGTATCTATTGTCCATGGCGTCTATTTATCGGTTCTTAAAATCACCCATATTCAATAAAGTTTTGTTTACTGACTTTTGTATTTCACTCCGACGGTACAAAATTTAAAAGATTGGCCGCATCCTTGATTTACCAATCGTTTCTGACTATTTTCAGCCACTGAAATAAAGCCTAAGAGCTCTTCCAGCTTTTTTTTTTTTTTAACCACACAACAAAACTTTTATTAACATTTTGAGCAGCCATTGAGAAAACCGGTAATCCAGCTATTACTGAAACTGGTAATTTCTAAACTTAAACTGGGGCAAATGGCTATAGCGCAGAGCAGTGCCATCACTGGGCACTTTGAATTCAAGACTGAAGAATTAACAGCCACCGGTCAGATGGAGAACCAGGTGGAGAGTCGGCCCTTTCTGGATGTTGTAATCAAAGAGTGCAACCATCTTCCAGCTGCTTGCCTGCACAGGTAAGCCACTGCTGGTCAGGAAGGATGCCCTCTTTATCTTGGATCTTGACCTTCACAATTTCGATGATGTCACTGGTCTCCACTGCCAGCGTAATGGTCTTGCTGGTCAGGGTCTTCACACAGATCTGCATTTTGACCTGTTAGCAAACGCAAGGACACTGAATGCAATCACATTCAGTCATGCAGATGCCAAGACACCGACACCCGATGACGCCAGCTGATCCTGAACCTCTTCCAGCTTCTTTAAACATATAGAGAGCCCATGAATTATGTTTATGTTTTTTAAAGGTTTTATTTATTTATCTGAGAAAAGAGAAAGAGAGAGAGCACAAGCAGGAGGAGGGGCAGAGGGAGAAGCAGACTCCCCGCTGAGCAGGGAGCCTGACTCAGGGCTCTATTCCAGGACCCTGGGATCATGACTTGAGCCGAAGACAGACTCTTAACGACTGAGCCACCCAGTCACCCTGAACCTATGAATTATTTTGCTATCAAGTTGAAAACCTCTGAAAATATGAGATAGCTGATCAAAATGCTAACAGATTTGTAGGAGCATCTCCGACCGTGTCAGTAACCATTTTCCTCTCTCTTACTCAAGACCATGTCCTTTGAACTTCATTTAGAAAGCAGCTTTCAATCATTTTGCCCTACTGCAGAGAGAGCAGGGCACAACCATGGGGATTGGGATAACAAGAGGGAAAAGAGAGGAATTCATATGTCTTCTTTTGAAAAGTTTCTCTCTAGATAAGTCTTGCCTGAATGAAAAGAAGCACATAGATATTGTTTATTTCTGACTCCTGAAAGTGGAGAGAGGAGGAAAGGCATTTACAAGGCTGTGGGGTGGGAATCAAATTAGACTCTCATCATTCTTTCGCCAAGTGGTTAGCCTTAGTACTCATGAGATACTAAAGTTAAGGCCTGAGCCACACGTTGCCAACAGAAATGAACTCTTTGTTAATCAACTAGAATCTTTTAAAAATATTTTATTCATTTATTTGACAGACAGAGATCACAAGTAGGCAGAGAGGCAGGCAGAGAGGCAGGGGGTGGGGAGGGACACAGGCTCCCTGCTGAGCAGAGATCCCGATGTGGGGCTCAGTCCCAGGACCCTGGAATGATGACCTGAACCGAAGGCAGAGGCTTTAACCCACTGAGCCACCCAGGCGCCCCTAGAATTTTGTTTTAAAAGAGAAAGAGTACATAAGCGGGGCAGTGGAGGCAGAGGGAGAGAGAGAGGATCTTAAGCAGGCTCCACGCCAAGCACAGATGCAGGGTTCCATCTGAGATCAGGACCTGAGCTGAAATCAAGAGTCCGACACTTAACCAACTAAGCCTCCCAGATGTCCCTTAACGAACTAGAACTTAAAGAAAAAACTTGGAACAAATAAAAGAACGAACATTTTATTTGAAAACAAATGATTCAGAATCAAGTGACCATCTATTCTAAAACTTAGAGGATTTTTAAGGGGATTCTTTCCCAGAAAAAAAGAAAATTATGTCATTTCCTAATGATTACAAATTTTCTCTTACTTCCTTTCTTGGATACACACACTTCTTTATGTCAATTAAAGACATGTGCTGTACAACACTTCAGCGTCAGGGCAAACAGTGGGTACTCCTCTCTTACTGGGACCAGTAAAAAGTTTTGATTTAAAAGTCGGTACTCTAGAAAACATTCATGCCAACACTCCTCACTTCCACACAGAAGCTGAAGTTCTCCAGACGTCCTTGATTCCTTTACCCTTCAATAACCACTCCTTCTTTGGACACCTGGGTGACTCGGTTGTTAAGGGTCTCCCTTAAGCTCAGGTCATGATCAAGTTCATTTTGTGAAGTCCTGGGGTCAATTTCAGCCTTAGGCTCCTTGCTCAGCAGGGAGCCTGCTCTTCCTTCTGCCTATGCTTCCCCCTGCTTGTGCTCTGTCCAAAAGATAATGTATTTTTTTTTTTAAATAAAAATAAAAGAACCGCTTCTTCTTAACCTTCTACGCCCACCCCACTGTCACTGAGCAAACACCAACAGGCACTTAAGCACTCAGGAGAAATTTAAAATGCTTTTCTCATTTCTCTGTTTCGCCAAAACTAAACTAAAATAAAATAGAATCCTATATACTTATATAGCTATCTGTCTCTCTCTAGTTATTGGCCAGAGCCAAATGTCACTGGGTGCATGTGTGTTTTCTTGGTCCACCCCCCCGAGTGACTACCAATGTGTGATTGCACCACCACATTTGACGAGCTGAGCTGTTCTAAGCACAGTGCTAAAGGGATAACCCCATGCTGGGGTACCTGCATTCATTCCTCAGACCCTGGGGGCTGATCGCAAGGTGCTCGCCAAGCTTGAAACTGTCAGGTTACTCTTGTGAACATCCTCCAAAAACACAGCCACAAGAAAATAATTTGCCAGCCAAATTCAGCAGAATGCAAATCGCAGAAAAAACTGCAGCTGGTTGACAATTAGGTTGGATGCTGGAAGCCAGGAACTCAAACTTAACCCCAGTCTGCCCTATGACACGAAGGTCTTTGCAACGTGAAACGTTCTAGATGGGTGCAGAGGTTGCTATGCATTAAGATAGAATATTGCTACAGAATTAGAATGTTACTGTAAGAATGGACTCCATTGCAGCTATTGAGTTCAGAACCTTACATTTCCTCTACAGGTTAAGCCTGTTTAATAAAATAAAAGATATTTTTAAAGTTTGGGGATTGAATGTTTATGATGTCATGCATTTTTATATTAAACCATTATTTGGTTGGCCAATCAATGTTACATACGCCACCTAAGTTAGTTGAGTCGTTTTAGAAGATAAATAGCGTTGTGTATCACATGCAAGACTGTGTGTGTGTGTGTGTGTGTGTGTGTGTGTGTGTGTGTGTGTATTTATTTGCTTGTGGGGCTCAATTTATCACAAAATGTGTCCCAGTCCTTTCACAAGTACCAAATACTGAATCTGTAACTATTTTCCTTTTTTTTCCTAGAAGACACACAACAACACAACCCATTATATTTTTCATAACTTCAAATGCTTATCAAATCCTAAGTGATTTCATCATCCAAAAAATAATGTATACAAATTTCAAGTTAATAATCATTCCATTCAACACTCTTTAATATCAACAGAGACCATTTCAGATCATTTTCTAAAGATGTTTTCCTTTATTTACATGGCCTTATAAGGAATGTAATGAGGGGGAAATATTTGTCAACATGTGACTTCAGTTGCAATATTTAGTTCCCTAAAGCTACATACAGTTCAGATCCTTGATGCAAAAAAGTACTTCTCTGTGCATTCTGTAAAATTTAGTCAGTGATCCAGTATTCCTGTGTTTAGCCAGACAACATTCTTTACCTCCTAGATATCCACATCTGTATTCTGAGTTTTAAGAGCTATATCTTTCAAGTCAAATTCACATCCTGCCTTTAGAGTCTCAGAGTATTTCCCAGACGCTCGAACTTTTATTTACTGATTTTATGCCTGACTCCAAAAATCGATGGTCTGGAAAGAACCACCGACTAAGATACAATCAGCTTTCAGCTCACTTTCAATGAGGAACCAAAAAGCTGTTCTGAAATATAGGATCTTAAAAGAAAGGTGATTATTTTTTCCTTTTCTTGAATACAGTTTTCTAAACATACTGATGATAAATAGCGGAGAAGTAGGGAACACTAACTAAATTACATATCTATTACATATCTATTGCTATTTTATTAAGGATTCACATATATAAAAAGAGTAAATGACTTCAACATTTGATTACCAGCTTGCTCATAAGATGTAAACTGAACTACTCAGAAAATGACTTCCCAGTCCTTAAAAGTTTTTAATATTGAAACGAGTGCTTGGATCATCAGTGATCCAAGCAGACCAATTCAAGTATCTTTGGTAAGTCCCATCTTCGCAAGGAAGTAAATTTTGAATAAAAATATTCTGTTTAACTTTGGATGCCAGTTCAAGTGTTCATAAATAGATAAATAAATAGATTTTGTTAATTACCACGGTAGTTGTATTTTCAAAAGCATTTCTCCCATGCTCCACGCAAGCACCCACAGCCTTTCTCACCCTTAACTCTTTGCACTTTATTAATTTACTTCGGGACATTCATAAACGGACGATATAAGAGGAGCACAAGCCAAAGTTAGTGAGCCCGGCAATTTAATACCTTTTGTCCAGTCTTGACAAATTAACCAAATTATGAATCCAAAGCTAAAGCAATCACTCTTGTGGCAGTGATGGGAACAAATAAAGGGAAATGTGCCATCTGCCCATTGCTGATGAACCATCGTGGCTTTTATTAACTGCGCTTGAACTTCCTGCTACGAAAGGGATTTGTCATTAAAGATTAGCTGCTTTATTTAATTAGTGCAATGGGGAAGCATCAGAAGGGAAGTAAGCTGGATTACCTAATTACCTGCATCATACTAATTAGCCCCATGCGGTAAAAGTCCCTTGCCCTCTGCAAAATCTAAAAACATCTCCTCCCCTCCTCCCAAAGGAGAACTTTCTATCAGTTCTCAAGTCCCCACGAGTGGGACTCTCACCTGCAGAAATCAAATCGACTTTGCGGTCTGTCTCTCTTTCGTTTGACCTCTAGGGGGAGATCCTTCCTAATTTTAAAAGGACGTGATTCCACGGGAAAGGGAGGAGACGCCACCCAAATCCCAGAGTTGGAAGGGACTGTGATCATCTGTGAAGACTTCGCTGGGAGGAAACTATCACTGCTTTCCAGTTACCTGCGACACAGCCGCCACTCCCGTCTTCGGTTCGCACGCCATGCCCGTTTTCTCCTTCCTTCGTCCGTGAAATGTTGAACCAGCTTTATATTGGTGTAAAAATTAAGTAATCCCCAAAAGCCTCTCCCAGCTCTGTAAATCCTACTATCTTCCTTGTGTGAGTCTGTTTCTTGTCACCAAGATACTAAAAGCCATCTGCTAGCTACCGAATTATTGACACATTAGCTGTCTTAACTCTAGCTGATTCTTCCTGGGTTTTGTTTTGCCTACTACTGGTTTTTGTTCTGTTTTTTGTTTGTTTGTTTGTTTGTTTAAGATTTATTTATTTATGTTAGAGAAAGAGTGCGCGAGCAGGCAGGGGGGCAGAGGGAGAGAGAGGGGGAGAGAAAGAGAGAGAAACAGACTCCCCACTGAGCTGGAGGACCTGGGGCTCGACCTCATGACCTGAGTCAAAATCAAAAGGGTGTCTTAACCATGTGAGTCACCCAGGTGGCCCCTGCCTAGTACTTTTTTTAAGAGTACAAATGTGCCATCTGGTAAATGGTAGAGAATCCCATATCTTGTGGCCTCATACAATACTTAATACTTGTCCTTTATAAATTAAAGTTTGTATTTCTCAGTGGCAGAGCTAGAATTGATCTTGACAGTTTTAAAATGTTCATCTGAGGTTTGCTTGCTAATCCACCTGCATTCTATACTTCCACTACTAGGCTCCCTGCAAAAACAAGAACCTGTATTAGGCACTTTCTAGGTGCCAGCCACTGCCCTAGGCATTTATCTGAATTATATTATTTAATCCTTACAACTCAAGTATATGTTATTATCCACTTTACAAATGAGGTACCCAAGGCTCAGAGATGGTAAATAACTTGTGCAATGTCACTCAGCTTAACTGGAATTCAAACCATGCCTGTCCAACACAATCTGTCTTCTATCTACCTAAAAAAATCTCTAAATCTGGGACACCTTGGTGGCTCAGTCGGTTGGGTGTTTGCCTTAGGCTCAGGTCATGGTCCTGGGATCCTACAGTGGAGTCCTGCATCAGGACTCCTGCTCAGCAGGGGGTCTGCTTCTCCTTCTGCCTGCTGCTCCCCGTTTGTGCCCTAGTCCTATCTCTCTCTCTCTCTCTCTCTGGCAAATAAATAAATAAAATCTTTTTTTTTTTTAAGTCTCTAAATCAGGAAACTTTTAAGTATTCTTTTCTTTCAAGGACAGTAAAGAGAATTCAAAGAAATCTCAGGAAAAACAAGTTATCAGTTTTCTCAATAGCTCCCTGACAAAACTGATTCCTATGACTTAGAAAAATTCTAAATCTTAATTTCAGATCATAGCAAGTAGCATTTATATTCTAAATTCTGAAGCCAGAAGCCTAGATTGAAATTTCAGCTGCTCATTTACTAGCTAAATTACTTGTAACAAATTATTTAACCTCCCTGAGCCTCCGTTTCCTTACTTGCAAACTGGATAATAATACATATTTCACAAGTGTGGGTAAATCAGTACTTCTCCGTGAAGTGCTTTTAATAATATTTTAATAATATCTGGTAAGTCCTCAGTAAGTGTGAACTCAATATTTTTGTTTGAGGTCAAAAGAGAGAGAGGTTTAACAATGGGAGCTATGAAAGAGGTTCGTCAGCCTGAAAAAATAAATAAATAAAAAGATGTGTACATCACTTAAGCATAACAAATAAGACTTTTTAATGACCCCATGGAAATATGCCAGTTTGGTTTTGGTTTCTGTTTGGTTCATCTGGGCGATATGACTTCCAGGTTGCATAATGAGGTTGTTTCTAGCCGAAGAAAAAGGTCTACCTAGTTTAACAGGTCATGTGTACATTTCGTTCCAAATGCCAGACCCCACCCCTGCCTCTGTGGTGAAACCCAAATGCTTTATTTCTTTAAGAATACTGCAGAAAGCATACCTCTCCTTGCAGAAGAAAGAAATCAACAACCAATCTTGCTCCCCGTCTGAAGCAGATATTTCACAGAACTTTGTTATTTCCTCTCAATGTCCCAACCCTCCCTGGCCGCTTTATGTTGCCCTCTGTCCTCAGCAGCTCAGTTTGAACTTCAGGGGAGAGCCTCTCCTTGGGAAATGATCATCTGCATCTTCGATCCGGGGTGCCGCCCAGTAAACACTGTACTTGACGTGGGTGATGAGTCCGTG
Source organism: Martes martes (assembly GCF_963455335.1). Lineage (NCBI taxonomy): Eukaryota > Metazoa > Chordata > Mammalia > Carnivora > Mustelidae > Martes > Martes martes. Next base: position 162,853,389 of record NC_137890.1, read on the forward strand.
GCACGTTCGTTGCGTAAACTCCTCAGCCTCTATTTACCTGTCTTTGAGTTTCCTTTATATTGAAAGCATCTGTCTGCAGAGCACAATGTCGAAGTGGATCAACTCTGTGGGAGCAGTTGGTGGAGAAGACACACCAGTGGGTCTGCTCGGAAGGATGAAGGGCTCTAGGTTTTGGGCTTCAGGTTCTTTCTGTTGGTATGATTATCGCCCTGGATGTCAGCACATTCGCCTTTTGAGGGGCTTCTAGGTGAGGATTTAAGTGCCTTTATAGTGAAAACAGTTTCTTGCTATAAGAGGAGGCTGGTCGCTCTCTCTTTCTCTCTCTCTCTCTCTATTTATATATATATGGTTATATATATGGTTATATACATATATATATTTTGTGTGTGTGTGTGTGTGTGTGTGTGTGTGTGTGTGTGTAACCAGTTTGATTATGTTAGCTAAGAGTTCAGGAAGAAAGCAACCTGCTTGAGATCACACATATGCACACCTGTAACCCAGTGCACAGCAGCCTTTAACACATACTCCTAAACTCGTGTCTAGAGTTACTTTCATACATTAACCCTCCTATGAGCTCTTTTCTTTCAAGCGATCGCAGATTTCTCAGCCTTGACACTATTGACGTGTTGGGCCCTATAATTCTTAGCTTCCTCACTTGTGACAACCAAAAATACCTCCGGCGGTGCACCTGGGTGGCTCAGTCAGTTGAGATTCTGACTCAGGTCATGATCTCATGGGTCGTGAGATTGAGCCCCATGTCAGGCTCTGTGCTCAGCGGAGAGTCTGCTTTATGGGTCTCTCCCTCTGCTCTTCTCCACATGGGCACGCTTGAGCTCACTCTGTCCCTCTCACCCTCTCTCTAAAATAAATAAATCTTAGAAAAAGAAATGTCTCCAGGTATTGTTAAATGTTCCCTGGGGAGCAAAGCTGCCCCTGTTAGGAACCACTGATGAACCAATACCATTCTATAACTTTGAAATAAGATGAGGTGCTTGATTCTCATTTTGCAAATGAGTAGTAAGTATTAAGGCTTTAATTTTTCCCTAATTTTGTACTTTGCTTTTCTCTGCCTGTGGCTGAAAAAGCATTCCTTAAATATCATAAAGTCTCAAGTCAGTATTGTTGAGCTATAAAAACTATCATCGACGGTGTGATAGTCCCAGTCACTGAAACTAAGTGAAACTAAGCTCCACACCATTCACACACCGGTTCTATGGCTCAGCTGAGAATGCTGGCCTACATGATCTGAGGCTAGCAGTCTTCCCGCTCATGCTTTCCCCAGAATGCCAACATCACGGAAGTCCACAGGAGCCTCAAGACAAAGGTAAGCAGTTACCTAACTACAGATGATGCCATAACTACGCACAGCAGGTGCAGTGCGGGCCCCAGGAAGCAGTGGGAATTGAACAATACCACCTCTGTGTAACCTGACTGTCAAGAAAATAAAAACAACCTGTATATTCAAAGCACAGGCATCTGTGGCATTGGGGCCAGCCCTACATCAGGTTCTGCAGTATGCTCAGGTCACCTTGGGTCACATGCTTCATATCTTCAGCACCCTCCTCCGTCACTCACCCAACCTGTCTCCTATGCCACGGGAGATTCTGCCCATCACCTACCCGCCCATCACCCACCTGCCCATCACCCACCTGCGCATCTGCCCCACGGCTTCTCCTGCCCAGAGCATCCCCTCATTCACGTGTATATTTCCCAGATCCCATTTGCAGCTGATCTCACAACAAATCTTCAGTAACCCGGATCAAAATTCCTAAGCCGGTAGCCATGAGCCAAATCTACCCCTCCCCAAAAACATGCATTCCTTTAGCCAGCAAGGCATTTTGAAAATCTTTGGTTTCACTGCCCACATTTATAAACCCAGAAATTTTATCGAATAAGTCCAGATTTCCAGCTTCCCTGGAAGAACACCACTTGCATGGAGGTGAAGCCATGGCAACCCGTTTGGGCAGATCAGACTGCATGCTCTCTGGTTCCTCCCAGTCCTGCTCCCCTCATTCCTGTTACCTGCCTCACCCCCATGGCCTCTGAGTAGGTGATCCTTTCATTTGAATCCCGAGAGTCACATGCTGACACTGTAACTACTTTTGGAAAACAGAATCAACAAGGCTAATGGAGGATGCAACAAAATTAGAAACAATAGCTAACTTTTTAATGCTATGGATGCACTTTTTCTAGACATCGTTTTTTCACAGTAGACAATCAAGTGCCTCTTCTAAGTGATATTTTTATTATTTTAACCAAATGCCAGTCACACTTGGAAGCACTTTTCATACAATATTTCATCAAATTCTCACCATAACCATTTGAAATGGGCACCATTACTATCCTCTACTGGAGATAAGGAAACTGAGGCACAGAGATGTTAAGAAACTTGTTCCAATATCAGAATCCAGATGGGAGAGAACCCCAGTAGCCTGACTCTAGTCTCCAAGTCATGTTTGCCTTGGCTCTTTGCTGCCTCTCCCATGAAGTCAGTTCTGACAATTGCCCTGAAAATGGGAACCCAGGAAACATTTCCAATTCGCCTAGACAGGAAACCACACAGCATGAAGGGCAGGACCCGTCCAGCGGGGCCCATGCTGAGCCTGCTAAGCTTTCCTTCTCCTGAATGCGGGTTCCTGTTCTGCTCGGGGCCACAGGAAGTCACAAAATGGGAACCGAGGAGCCAGGGGCATAGTTGCTGGATAACTGAAGCAAAAGATACCAAGTAACCCACCACTTGTAGGCAGAAAGGACAACACCTAAAGGATTCAGGAAATGATCAACATGTCTTTCTAGTTCTACCAAACCTACAGCCCAGCCTGGCTCCTCACCAAGTGTCGCACGTCCAGTACGACTAGAAGTTGTTCTCTCCTGAAACATACTATGGAACAGTGGACAGAGCCCTGGATTTCCCACAAAATAGATGCTTGGCCAAAGTCCTAGGGGTCATCCTTGATCCATCCCTCTTTCACTACCAATGCTCTGGACAAGTAGGTCCCACCAGCTCTTCTCCAGAACCTATCCCAACTCCATCCATCCGCGTTTCTCCATCTCAACCACAAAAGTCCTGGCCAGGGCACAGTCCTCTCTGACTTGGACTCTGCAAGAGCCTCTTCAATCACTTTTCCTGTGCATCCCTCCGAGTCCCTTTCCAAACAGAAGATTAAATACTCCTTATAAAGCATAAATCAGATCACACCATTCTAACGTTTAAAACCCTCCCAGCACATTAGGATGAAATCTAAACTTCTTTTTTTTTTTAAGATTTTATTTATTTATTTGACAGACAGAGACCACAAGTAGGCAGAAAGGCAGGCAGAGAGAGAGAGGGAGGAAGACAGCTCCCTGCTAAGCAGAGAGCCCGATGTGGGGCTCGATTCCAGGACCCTGAGATCATGACCCGAGCCGAAGGCAGAGGCTTTAACCCACTGAGCCACCCACGTGCCCCGAAATCTAAACTTCTTAACAGGTCTTAGAAAGCCCTGACTATCAACCTTCATCTCCTATACTCCACCTGCTCAACGCTGGGAATCCTGACCTTCTTTGCTCCTCAGATACATCAAGTTCATTTCACTTGTATACACTCTGCCCCCAGCTCTTTTCCCATATTTCTCCATTGCTACTTCCTTCATGTTTCTCCCCATCCCATCCCAGCTATCTCTGTGTCTTTACATTGCCTCGTTTTTATTATTTTATTATTTAAATTTTTACTTAGCACTATCTGAAATTATCTAACATATGTATTTGCCTACCTGTGTCTTTTTAGTTTCTCTTAACTAATATATAATCGCTGTGAGACAATAGACTTATCTTGTTCAGGGTTGTGTCTTCAGAACCTAGAACCATCCCTGGCACATGGTAGCTACTCAGTAGATATTGGTTGAATGAAAGAACAAAGTTACAGACTCATCATAATATCACCAGCTTTGGAGAGAAAAAAAAGAGAGAGAGAGTAAGAGGAGAAAGAGAAATTAGAAAGAGGGAGGGGAACATAGTCATATTTTATAAGTACCTATGAGGGCTGAGCACAGTTCTTCAGATGTAATAAACCGCCAACAAATTGGTAGCTATGCTTGTTGGTACTATATGCCTACTGATTTATACACACAATTGCATTTACTGCTTTCATGGGAGCTATGGGGTAGACATTAGTGTGGCCATTGTACAGAAAAGAAAGCTGAGGCTAAGAGGTGTCAAGTAACATGGTCTAGTCAAACAGCTGGAAAGCCATGGAACTGACCTGGAACCAGAGATCTTTTCCATCCCATAGTTTAGTGGCTTTGATGCTATCTCTGAGGGGCACTGCCGTGACCTTACAACCTTGTACTTTCCCCTTCAAAAAACTGTCTGAAAGAATTTGCCTCCTAAACCCTAGGAATGTGGCCAAGGCAACAAGATAAGACTCAAACATTATTCCAGGGTCTTGGAAGAAGACCTTCTGATGGCAAAGTGCCTCTTGATTTCCTGGAATGCCAGCACAAATTGTGTCTGTGTTGATAAAGTGAGGTCAGCAACAGAAGCCTGATTTGCCCACTCCGGCTCAGTCCATCCAACTCAGCCTCTGAATTTGCTGGCCTCTATTAAGACATGTGTTAGGATTCTAATTTTCCTCCTCAATTATGATGTCTTACCTTGCAAAAGGAATCTCATGTGGTGAGACAGACTGATCAGAAACCCATTCACAAATTGGCTTTTCTTGGTTAAAGAATCTTTATCAAGAATCGGTTTCCTAAAGAACTGATGCTCTTTTTTCCCCCCTAGCATGTTGTTAGGAAAGTAAAGTGGCACAGTCACTCTGCAAAACAGTTGGGCAGTTTCTCTAAAAAACTAAACACATATTTAGCATATGACCCAGCAGTTGCATTTATCCCAAAGAAATTAAAAACCTATGTGCACCCAAAACCATACAGGATTGTTCATAGCAGTTTTTTTTAAGATTTTTTTTTAAAGATTTTATTTATTTATTTGACATGCAGAGATCACAGTAGGCAGAGAGGCAGGCAGAGAGAGAGGGGGGAAGCAGGCTGTCCGCTGAGCAGAGAGCCTGATGCAGGGATCGATTCCAGGACCCTGAGATCATGACCCGAGCAGAAGGCAGAGGCTTTAACCCACTGAGCCACCCAGGTGCCCCTATTCGTAGCAGTTTTAATTGAAATAGCCAATAGACAAGGTACATCCATAGGTAGACTACTACTCAGTGAGTGATACAAAGTAATGAGCTATTTTTTTTACTATTTAATTTATTTATATATTAGAGAGAGAAAGAGGGAGAAAGAGCACACACGAGCAGGGAGTGCGCAGGCAGAGGAAGAAGCAGACTCCTAGCTGAGCAAGGAGCCCAAAACGGGACTCCATCCCAGGACCCCGGGATCATGACCTGAGCAAAAGGCAGATGCTTAACTGACTGAGCCACCCAGGTGTTCCACAAAGTAATGAGCTGCTGATACACCAACAACTTGGTTGGGGCTCAAGGGCATTTAGATGAGTGCTAGCAGCCAATCTCAAAAGTTCACATACCTATGATTCCACTTATGTAAGTATTCAAAATGGCAAAATTATAGAAATGGAAAACAGATTAATGGTTGCAGGGTTTATTATGGTGGGGGGAGGAACAGGTAGAAGAAGGAAATCTCTGTGGTGTTGGAATAGTTCTGCATCGGAACCGCAGTGGTGATCACACAGACTAACACTTGAAATAAAATGACATAAAACTATACACACACACCATACCAACGTCACTTTCCTAGATTTGATACTATACTATAGTAACATAAAATGTAACCATGACCTGTACAAAGGAATGCTCTGTCCAGTCTTTGCAACTTCCTGTGAATCTCTAATAATTTAAAAACAAAATGTTTTTAAATGCATATTTAAGTCACTCTAGATATCTAGGAAATGGCTGGTATAAAGCAGACCACTTATCCCCTAATTAGGATAGCTAACATGTCGTGTGTGTACAAGGATTTGTGATACATCTCTTAAAATGTTCTAACTTCATAAATGACCTGAACAAAGTTTCCTTTAAATCACTGACTTACAATAACAGTTCTTATTTTTCAGAGCTTCTCACATAAACTTAGCTTCCATCATTTAGGCAAGGGTTGGTACATCCGGGTTCTGTGAGTGCCCAGTAAATAGTAACTGCTCCACAAATATTGGTTGAGTAGATGCATGAGTATAAGATAGTTAGAATAGGTGTGTAGCAATATTAGAAGACAAATCACCAGGGCAACCCACATGGGAACTATGGAAAGAAAAGGAATAATTGAAACAACTCCCAATTAAGCAGAAAGGTTGCTTCTCACTTAGGGCCATGGTGCTTGGCACAGATAGAAAATGCTCTTCTCTTCCAAATCGGGCAATCTAATAGAAACTATTAAGATGAACCACAGTTTTATGGGGTGCCTGAGTGGTGCAGTTGGTTAAGCATCTGACTCTTGGTTTTGGGTCAGATGGTGATCTTTGGGTCACCAGATCGATCCCATCAGGCTCTATGTGCACTGCAGAGTCTGCTTGGGACTCTCTCTCCCTCTCCCTCTGCCCTTCCCATTCATGCTCTCTCTCTCTCTCTCTCTCTCTCTCTCAAATAAATAAATAGGGTGGCTGGGTTATGGACATTGGGGAGGGTATGTGCTATGGTGAGTGCTGTGAATTGTGTTTAAGACTGATGATTCACAGACCTGTACCCTTGAAGCAAATAATATATTATATGTTAATAAAAAATAAAATAAAATAAAATAATCTTTAAAAAAAGATGAACCACAGTTTTAGGGAAGTTCTTAGAAACTCCTTGGAGTTCCAAGTCAATCCAAAGTCATAGCTACAGATAAAAGGATAACCAACCTTTGAAGGTCTTTCCAATACTGGTTTCAACCCAGTTCTGGAAGTGATTATTGAAAATGGCAAATCATTATATTTATTCTTAGATGGTGGGAAAGCATCTGTTTTTCTTTGTATTTTTCCTACTCAACCTGGATAAACTCAGCCTCCAGGTCTAGTTTCTCCTGTGGTTTGGTCTGGGGTGGTAAGGTCAATGCTCCCAGGGACCCAGGCATGTCATGTAAATGCATGAAGTCAAATAGGAGCTAGGCTTATCTAGGGAACAAAAGAGCATGCCTCACCTAAAGTCATTCAAATCCAAATGTTATAAAAAGAAAGAAAACCACAGACATTGTGCCAGCCCAACAAATTTGCAACCTCTGGGCGCAGAGCAACCCCCCGGGAAGTTCAATCAGTAAACAGTCTTGCAGGTGTGCAGTCACTGAGGTGGAGGCCACGGTTGTTTGTTTTCTTTTGACGCAGGATAAGGAGGTAGCCATAATGAGGAAGTGCTCTCTTTGTTACAATGAAAGGGCCCAGGGATCCTCCCCAAGACACCTACCTGTTGAACTGTTTACTTTTGAAGAGTATGTCCTGAAATTCTAAGGTACCACCAATGCACTGAAATGGGCTACAGGTCCAAAACCAGTAGTGAGTTGGACACATTAGGGACCAAAAGGTTGTTACAAAGCTTGCATGAATCCTACTGGCAGTTCTCCAGCTCCAGGAATTAGTAACATTTATATTGTTCTGGGTAAATTGTGAGGGAAGCAGAAGAAAATTCACATCAACAGGGAGTAGTTCCTATAAACGGGTCCCAGTGTTCTCTGCAGGGATTCTGTTGAGCACTGCAGTTCTAAATCCTGGCAATCACAAAATCTGTTGACAATACTTGCCAATTGCCAACCCGCGAGTCCATCTCCCATCTTCAAGCAAAATAATTCTAAATCTCTGAATGCAGCATAAATATACGGAAGCTCCCATTCTGTGAAATTCAGAAGCTCATTTGATTCAGATACAAATTGTTCATTACAAGAAAGAATAGCACTTATGTCCGTTTACTGGTAAATATCATTCAAATGGTTGACATCTGGTCTACTATAAAAAATCCTATGTAATCTGAGTCCTGATTTATGATTATATCTTCCTCAGTCCCCTCCAGACAGAATGTTCGTACAAATACCTTGACTCTTAATTTCAGGAAACCCGGGATTATCGGGACTTTGTTTTTTTTAACTGCCAGACACATATAGATCTGATTTGCCCCCTTCTAGGTACTAATTTATTTATTCAATGGCACTTATTGAACTGCTACTATTTACTAGGCACTATAATAGATGCCAAAAATAAAGAATGAGTGAAATATGGTACTTGCCCTCAGCAAAATCCAACAGAAAGAAATAGAGTAGATGGACATTGGCAATTGTCTACTTAGCATGCGTTCGGTTCCCCCCTTAGACCTTCCAAAAACAGAGCTCTGGCTGGTGGGCAAATCCATTCCTCTTGTCAGCAATAGGGCAGATGAAAACTCTGGCTGATGAATCATGAGAATAGGTATCCCCCACACTCTTCAGAACGAGCTTCTGGAAGCATTTAATTGTCATCCAGTGGTGATATTGTTCGTGGATCATATATCCGACTGCCATATCCAGTTCCCTCCCAGCCTGAGGATGCAGCTGACCTGTGGAGAGATACAGAGCTAAGAAAGGAAATGAAGCAAATGTCAATGGATTAAGACCACAAAATATGTCATATATCTGGGCTTCCACTTATGGGAGTCAACGTATTTCTTTGTCATGTAAGCCAATTTGAGTTGGATTTCCTTGCACCTTACTTGCAAACAAAATCGTTTGATAAGCTTTTTAATTTTTTTTTTTTAGAGAATTTTAGCAGGCTCCACGCCCAGTGCGGAGCCTGATGCAGGCTCGATCTCTCAACTCTGAGATCATGACCTGAGCTGAAATCAAGAGTCGGATGCTTAACTGACTCAGCCACCTAGGTGCCCCAGTTTGATAAGCTTTTATCAACAGCTCACCCCCTTACATGATCCATGGTTTACACCATTTTTTATCAATGATGATAGTAACATTTCATGGCATTTGCATTGACTGTGCTTCTGCTTCTCAGTTAAGACACTTGGGATTATTGGACACTATGTCTCCTTTCTTTGCCCTTTTATTTGCATTGTCCCTTCTCTTATTTCCTGCGAATTTAACCTAAAGGCCTACATGAGAAATGGAAGGAAGGCATTGGAAATTTTCACAAAATATGATTGTTTCTGTAGGTATAGACTAAGTCATAAACATTTTTTCCAGTGAAAATATATTTAAAATTAGAGCTCAGTTGCTTTCATCTGGCATGGCTTAAGTAAGGATCATTCAACCTAAACAAGGCCATAAAGAGTGGATGCAGATAGAGTAGACAGTCTCTCAAGAGTGGTTCCAGATGCTAACTACACGTACTGTGGGGAGCATTGTGTAATGCATAAAATAGTCAAATCACTATGTTGTAAACCTGAAACTAATATAACTTTGTATGTCTATTACACTTCAATAAAAATAAAGAAAATGGAAATGAGTGGTTCCAGCCCTAGGAGCCTGCGCATCATGACGCTTCATGTAGCGGGCAGAGCAGAAATGTTAAGTGAATCCACTTCGGTCCTCCGTTGAGAAGAGCTACAAGTTAAAAAAGAAGTGCATTTGAGGGTCCCAATTGCAGAATAGGGGTCCATCATCCAGATGGCTAATTCTGAGTATCTGCCCATCTTGAGTTAGTGGTGGCTTTGGGTTTTCCACCCATCAGCATTTTTTCTGAAACGTAAAGGATGTCATTCTGTGCTTAAATTATCATAGATTCAAAATTGGGAGGGAGTGGTAATAGGGAGAATATTCCAGAACTGACTTTGAGAAAATTGTGTTTGATTGCTGGCCCATACAGGGATTAACTGGAGATTACAGTCAGATCTTATCTTATCTTGTCTTACCCACTTACCCACTCTCTGTAGCCTTGCACTTCAGTCTGAGCAGCCAAATAATTTCCTGTATGAAAAAACAGAATAGAATCCCTGGGGCCTCAGTACCCATCTACTGTCCATTGGGAGCAGTGACTGCAGGTAATCATTTATTTAATGACTAAATCCTATCATTTAACATTAGGGAAGTAGAGCCAGTAAATAAAGTGGAAAAACAAAACATCAAAATTAAAAAACAAACAAACAAACAAAAACCAAAAAACCTCTTTTTATTTCTGAAGTATTTAATTAAAATACATTTAGAGTAGAATCCTGTAATGTTTATTCATTGAAATGAAAATACTTCATAATAACTTTCAATGTACATAAAAATATTAAAATGGTACTTATTCTTTATAGTCTATGTGGCTAAGTAAAGCAAATGATGACAATTCTATTCTGAATATTATTTTTTCTTTTTCTTTATTATATTACGAATCCAAGAAGAGATGACCATGCGTGTTCCTCAAGCTCCTGTGGATATGGGACAGAGTTTGCTGAGTATTTTAAAGTGCGTTTTTGAGGCTCCCATAGTACTCACAGACTAAATATACAGAAAAACACTAAACATTTCTCGCCATGAGGGCACCTGGGGGGCTCAGTCCTGAAGCGTCTGCCTTTGTCTCAGGTCATGATCCCAAGGCTCTGGGATCGAGCCCCGCTTCTGGCTCCCTGCTCGGCGGGAAGCCTGCTTCACCCTCTCCCACTCCCCTTGCTTGTGTTCTCTCTCTCACTGTCTCTCTCTCTCTGTCAATTAAATAAATAAAATCTTTAAAAAAAAAAATTCTCACCATATAATACCACCTTCTATTTCTATGATACCTTTGGTTTCTTTAAAACACTCCTTCGCATGCATTATTAGGTTTTATTTTTCATTTGTCTGTGAGGAAGATTTCATCACACCACTATTAAGAGATTTTAAATACGAATAAACAGAGCATAACATTCACAATTAGTAAACTAAAAAGTAAAATTTGAACATGAGGGGCACCTGGGTGGCTCAGTCAGTTAAGTGTTTTTCTTTGGCTCAGGTCATGATCCTGGGGTCCTGGGATCCAGCCCAGTGTCTGGCTCCCTGCTTAGGAAGGGAATTTCAGCCTCCCTCTCCCTCCACCACTCCCCCTGCTTGTGCTCTCTCTATCTCAGATAAATAAATAAAATCTTAAAAAAAAAAGGTTTGAACTTGCCTGTTTTTGACTGCCAATTAGTGCCTTTAAAAATAATGTTCTCATAAAAGCACTGGCCATCTTAAAGAATATCATGGACAAATGTCCCTCTCTGAGGGATTCTTCTGAGATATAGCTAAGAGACACAAGCTGCCACTATTTTAGACTATGATGAAACTATTATTTCAATTTTGAAATTGAATCACAAGTTGTTTAAGGGCAACACCCACATGACTTCTCTATGCCCCACATTGCTTAGCCTAGTGCTTTAAATATAATACCATCTCGAATATCGCATGCCTTCTACCTCCATAAATTGGACTCAGTAGAAGGCACCTGCTAGGGCAGCTTCCATATTCCCCAGAGGCTCTTAAACACATCAGCAGGATCAGAGGAAAGCATCTTGCTTTGATCACCTCCAACAGGGTCAAAAGAAAGCCCCAGATACCCACCTTTGCCCAGCCACTGACATTCAAAGCCTCAGCACCACTGCCTTGAATCACCAGGACAAATCTCATTATGTCACGTATACTTGTGCCTGTCAATCACCCTAATAAGGCCCAGACTTTCAGGTCATCTGGAATCTTCCTCATTTTACCCCCACCCCCAAGGCTCTGCTTGGCCCCTGTCTGACCCCATCTTCCATTCCCCCCTCAACTCTCAGAATCATCCCCACAATGCCCTCTGCAAGGCACAGTCCATCCTTTGTAAAATGCCTACATCCACAAGCCTGTCTGAATGGTTCCTTCTTTTTCTCACTAGAACTGTAACTGACCTATTCCCTGAGGACACTGTGTCCCCCAAAGCCTCTTGCCCATGGATCTCCTTCTCCCATAGTACTTGTATCACTTGGATGTCTAATAGGTGTCTTGGGCTGGCAAACAGAACAACTCCTGACCCTCTGCTGTAGATCTCCTCTTCTCCAGGGTCCCCTGTTTCACTGATGGCAACTCCACCCTTCCAGTCGGTCTGGTCAAAAACCTTGTAGTCATCCTGATTCCCTTTTCTGTCACACCCCATGTTCAGTCTGTAAGGAAATCCTATTGGCTCTCCTTTCACAATATATCCAGAATCCATCATCTTCTGGTCTAGATTCCTCCAGTAACATCTGTAAACACCTTCCTGCTTCCACCTGAGTCTGTTCCACCTCCCTGGAGTCTCTTCTCAACCCAGCAGCCGGAGCAAGCCCTTAGGTCTGAACACGCCACCACTCTGTGGAAAACCTACCAAAGATTCCTTGTTTGGACCAGGGTAGGACAAACTGAGGTCCTTACAACAATCTATCAGGCCATACAGGACCTGCCTCTTAGCTCTTTGGATTTCTCCTCCTCCCCCTGAGTTACTCTGTTCTACACACTCATCTACCCATGTTCCCAGGAAGAATGAGCAGGCACTATGTGTCTTCATGCAATTAAACTGTTTCCTCTGCTTGAAACGCTCTTCTTCTAGATACCCCCCAACCCACATACCAGCACTGTTGATCCCCATTCCTTGCTCTATACTTTCTCTTCTCTCTCATCCCTTCTAATTTCTATAGAATTTTCTTGTGGATCCCGTTTTTGCCCCCCACCCTCCATGAGAATGTCATGGCAGGGGCTGGAATCTTTACTTCTTTTGCTCACTGAGGTGGCCCAAGTGCCTGCCTAGAGCAGACGACTGACTCCTGATCGTCTCACACAAACCTGCTTCACCACAGAGCCCTCTCCATCTCCAACAATGGCAACTCCGTCCTTACGTGGCCCAGGTCAGAAGGATTGGAGGCATCCTCAACTCTTTTAGCTGTTACACCCACATCCAATCAGTCAGGAGGACTTTTTGACCCCACCTTCAAAATAATTGCTCAACAGTTTCATGTCGAAAGAAGAACTACTGATCCTTACAAAACTGGTTAATGACATGACCCAGTCCCACTGAGAGACCATGAGCTAATCCCCAGATCTAAACTTTACACATATCCCACACATTGTTACCCCACCAATTACATGCATATGGGTGGTTAGTCTTTCTAAATATTAATTTTAATTCTACTTTTGTCTAGTTTGACTTCTACTTTGTATACACTTCATTAACTGCTCAAGTGCTGAGGATATGTGCAGGAAGCTTTATAAATCTCATAGGTTCAGTTCAGTTCTTCTAGCTCTGAGGGCTCAGTGTTTGTTAACTGTAATGCAGATAGTGATTTCACAAATTGCAGTTAAAGTCAGAACTTGGACTTCTTAAGATTCTATTAAAAAGTCAATCCAATTGGACAAATCTTTATTGCATGGCTATGTTAGGCATTCTACCGGATGTTGAAAAGAACAAAATACATTACTCTCAGATGCACATTGTCTGATGCAGAACACAGTCTTTTAAACCGATAATGTCAATAGCGGGTGATAAACGGAATATGAGGATTGGTACAAGATAAGAGAAATTAACCCCTGGTGAGCCAGAGAAAGACAAGAGCAAGTCAGTTCATCAGGAGTACTGGAGGGGGAGAAGGGAAGGAGACAACCCAAGCAAGGAAAATTGAAAAAAAAACCCTTTGTTTGTTAAGCTCCTGTTCTTTATCATTAGTGATGTACGTTTGGCCATAAGAGAGCACATGGGGAAGGGGACTGAATTCATAGGCCAGAACATGTGCGCTGGGTAAAAATTTTGAATTAAGTGGTTTCCAAATTCCCTTGCAAAACTTTGGTATTTTATGACTCAAATGATCAGAGAGGACTGTATTAATTTAGTCAAGTTTTGACTCATAGAATGCTTTTGGCAAGGTTTGCATGAATAATACTATTTCATGTGTCTGATGCCAAATTTGAAATATTAATAGACTGTGTTAAGATTTAAATCGAGTCATAAACATGTCTCCAAGAGAAGATGCATGACAAGTAGGAGAAAAAAAATAAGCTGAAGCTGTTTCTTTCCGCCAACCATTAGAACTGCGAACAGCTACAATCTGTCTTTGGAATTTTCCTTGAAAGTAAAATCACGAAATAACAAAGAACAAAACTGCCTGTACCTATACAACAGCCTGGGTATAATTTTGTTCTAATTCTGTTTTAAGAAATTTTGACCACTTGTTAGGGAAAGATTTTCTTCTGGAATCTGTGAATTAGTCTCAGCATTGCTTTTCTGATAGGCATGGGTGAAGACATTCCCGTCTTCACCAGACTAAAAATAGACAACAAATTTCATCTTTCTTTGGGAATAGTGTGTTTCTTTTGACGTTCTTTCAGCGATTCGTAAAAATAGAACTGGATTCGAATGCTGACTCCAGCTCATACGAGGCAATTTTATCCAGGATCCTCTGTTTCTCTATGAAATAGAAGTAGCAAGACCTGCCTTACCTCACTAGGTGTTCATGACACCCAAATCAGATCTGAGAACACAGCGTAAATATACAAACAAGAACTTGGACACAAATGTACATCACAGTGTTATTCCTAATACCCAAAAAGTGAAAATAACTAACTCAAAGATCCATCAACTGATGAATAGCACAGCCATACGATGGAATATTATTTGGCCATAAAAAGGAAGAAAAGGCTGAGCCATGTTACAACATGGATGAACCTTCAAAACTTTATACTAAATGATAGAAGCCAGACACAAAAACCCACATGATATGACTTCACTTATGTGAAATGTCCAGATGTAGATGGATCCACAAAAAAAGAGTAGTGGTTTTGAGGGAAGGGGAGGAGGGCTACAGAGTCACTGTTAATGGGGACAGGGCTAATGAAAATGGTTTTTCATCTTAATGAATGATCTTAATGGGTGATTGGTGCACAACTCTATGAATATACCAGAAACTACTGAATTGTATACTTTCAAGAGGCCAATTTATGGTACATGAATTATATTTCAATTTTATAAAGTATACAATAAAAACACAATATACAAATATTTAATGAGTATTGTCATTATTTAGGAGTCTCTTTATTTCCAGATTCGGGGTTCTTCCTTATGCTATCGTTCCTTCCCCTCCACCAAAATCTCTCCCTAAAGTACCTAGAGTTGCCCCAGCAGGCTTCTAAACAACAATGAGAAAGCAATTGGTAATTAAAAGAAAGCAGCTGTGGAGGGGCACCTGGCGGGCTCAGCTGGAACATCACGCAACTCTTGATCTCGGAGTCATGGGTTTGAGCCCTACATTGGGTGTAGAGATTACTAAAAATAAAAATAATAAACTTTAAAAGTATTTTTTAAAGATTATTTATTTTTATTTAGTTGACAGAGATCACAAGTAGGCAGAAAGGCAGGCAGAGAGAGAGAGAGAGAGGAGGAAGCAGGCTCCCTGCTGAGCAGAGAGCCCGATGCGGGTCTCGATCCCAGGACCCTGAGATCATGACCTGAGCTGAAGGCAGAGGCTTAACCCACTGAGCCACCCAGGCGCCCCTAAAAGTATTTTTTAAATAAATGAATAAATTTTAAAACCAGGTGTGAGGAAAGAGTTGGCGTTCGTAAGTGTGACCACGTAACAAGAGCTGTTTTTCCCTTGATAAGTTGAACATCATGAAAAAAAGAGGCAGAATGTTCTTTCACTAATATCACTAATATTACTTTTCACTAATATCCCTCTGGGGATAGATGTGTTGTGACATCACTTTTTACTCCATCGCTTTGTGCTTATTTTGAGCTTATAATTTCACCTGAGGAAAAGCGTGTGTGTGCACAAGCACGCACGTGCACATGTCTGTGTGTATGAACAGAAAAGGTAAAGGCATGACACAATTTGACCAGGGATCTTGTCTCCTTCCAACTAAAGTTCACCTAATTCTTACCATTTCATACGTTTCTGAAGAATGTTATCTTACTTCCTACGAATTCTGAGTACTGGTATAAAAAATAATTGATATAAAAAATTGGTCAATAGAATATGAACGATCAAAAATATAACATTAAAACTTTTTCTAAAATTGCATAATATCATCACCCCAAATGTGGCACATTGACTTCCTATCCGCAAACTATTCTTTCTTTTTTTTTAAGATTTTATTTATTTATTTGAGAGCGAGCACAAGCAGGAGCAGCGGCAGAGGGAGAGGGAGAAGCAGACGCCCCGCTGAGCCGGGAGCCTGACACAGGGCTTAATGAGAACTTGACCTGAGCCAAAAGGCAGATGCTTAACCAACTAAACCACCTAGGCGCCCCTCCACAAACTATTTTCAAACAAAAGGGAATATAATTTTACTCAGTTTGATCATTTTGTAAGAACAACTAAGGTATACACAACATGAGTTCTCATAGAAAATTAATTTGTAATTTACTAATTATTATTTTACCACCCCGAGAAATAGCATGAAGCAAGAAATGCAAAGAGAATTTTTTAAAAATAATTTATTTAGCAGTACAAGTATAGACAGAAAAGTGATAACCTTAAGAAGCAGCACAGAAAGATGCTCCTGTCTTCATCATTGTTACTGTATAAACTTGAAAAGAAAAGGATGTGGAGGGATGTTAATAGCAGTTATCTCTGAGCTCTGGCTGGTGGGCAATCTTAGCTTCTTTGTGCTTATCTGTATTTGCTCACTTTTCTGCAGTAAAGATGTAAAAAAAAAAAAGTGTAGTATCATTATAACAAGAAAGAAGAATATACTTGTAAATAAAAACATTGCTGTTGTTTTAGCTCAATTTTACCAAAAGATGCTCTCCAAACTAAGGCCAGATTCTCTATGATTTTAGGAAGATTGATAAAAACTCCAAGTAAAACAAGGGCAATTTGCTCAAGACTAAGCAAGGCACAAAGAAAATCCTTTCAAGGGGCAAATTTTTTAAGTCATTTATATTGTTTTACTACATTTTTCCTTTTTCTGAATTTTGGTGGTCATTGGGGTCTCAGGCTAATTATGGAATCCTTTAAGAGAAATGCTTTTTTTCTCATTTTATAATGGTATTTTAAGAATAATTTGTAATCATAACACAGTATGCAAACAGAAGATGATCCTAAGTTTATTATTAAGTAGGTAGAATATTTTTGTTTACACAATTTTTGCATTAGTAAAATCTGTTTTTATAGAAGGACAAAAGTAAGGTCCAGTCTATTATGTGTATGACTACAATACTTTCACTGATTCTTAACATATTCATTAATGTATAAAGAAGGCCATCCAATACACATAGAATTAGAGCTCTGTCTTCTCTGACACCACTCACTTGCCAGAAATTGATCTTTTATAATATTGGGACTTATTTTGCCTGTATAATTAATTCCTATTTGTTTCACATCAGATAAAGAAAAAATTCAAACAACCAGACATTTTTAGCAGATAAATAACAACTAAATAAAACTGGTAATGAGAATTTATTTAGGAATTTATTCAGGAATTTATCCTACTTACATACTTACAAAAGGACATAAACTTATATTTACAACTGTGTTAATTGTAGCATTATTGGAAACAGCAAGTAACTGGAGACAAACAATATATTCATCAATCCCCAGTTGGCTAAGTTAAATCATTAAGGGGCAACCAAATGATAGAATATTATGCTTTCCTTAAAAAGACACAGGTGGATCTCCAAGATATATCATTAAGTGAAAAATACAAATTATAACCCAATATATTATAGGATCTCATTTGTGTAAAACACAAAAGTGTATACATATAGGCATATCTATGCTTTAAAAGTATCTGTAAGAACACCTTCTGGGTGTTGTTATTTATTTATTACTTACAGTAAGTCTTCTTTTGGGAATCTTTCTATATATGTATATGAATATATGTATATATATGTATATATATACACACACACATTTTAAGGAGACACATGGGTCTTTCATTCATATATATATATATACACACACACACATATATATATGCAATTTCTTTAGAGAACTCTAACACATACCAGATTCAAAGAAATGTAATCCCAGAGAAGCTAAGAAACCCAAATCATGCAATTTCTCAACTCTTAGAAGTGGCCCCTCCTCACAGTAAAGTGTTGCAAGGCTTGGAAAAGGGTTTAGACACATGCTCCTAGCACTTCTACTAGAAATATTACTGGGAAATCTGTTTATGTTAACTGCTTTTTTTCTTTTTTGTTTCACATAGTCTTAAAAAAAAAAAAAAACCCTCAGATTTGTCCCATAAAATAAGAGCTACTGTTTACTCTCTTCCTGCTCATTCAGTGTATATGAGTATATATGAATTGTGTGTAAAGTTTTTCTTATACATAAATGGGTTTGCTGGACCATGAAAAGATGCCGGTTTTTAACATGCATGCTTCCAGTCATGGCGCATAACCGTAAACCCAACAGACAACACATGCATTTTTGCAGGTGGGTTGTAGATCAAAATACCATCCAAGCAGCAGTTGGGATAGAAGTGCCAGGATGGGGAATTATCTTTGTTCAAGCCAACTGCAATCAATAAAGGAAGTTGTTTTAATAAAATCTCAGAATTTATACACACTCCTGACATTAAAGTGGTGGGATGTAAGGATATTTTCAAAAGGAACGTATCTTATCGCTCATAAGGGAAGCCAAAGACAAAAGAAAATATCTAGGAAATGCAATTTTTCAAGGCAGGAATTAAGAACTGCACTCAAACTTTCAGAAAAATGAACTACTTGATGATATAGTCCAATGGAAACATGCAGACTGTGAGTGCATATGTAAAAAAATGAGCAGTGAAAATTGTAACAGAACAATGCTTTCCACCACATGGCTTCATTTGACACGTCCATCTCCATGAGGTAATAGTAGATCCTGTTTCACAAATAAGAACTGTGAGATTTGGAGGCTCTGGTAATTTCAGAATCCTAGACTCTGAATCAGGGTAATGCACCTCCTTCCGCCCACGTTTCCCAAATGTTCTGCTTTTCCTGGCTGTTGGTTTCACTGTGTTCATTACCTTCCCTGCAGTCCCAAGACAATACTAATAGTATTCTTCCCAATCAAAATGCATTGTTATGTAACCCATGGGGTAGACTTTTTCTCTCTCATTGTCCCTTTAAAATATTCACTGTCTGGAGAATGGTTCTTCTGGACCCAGAAGCCCCTGATGAGGGCTCTGGAGGACAATGTAGTGTCTAGGGAGGGAAAGAGACCCATGCCTCTCCCTCTTACAGATGCTGCTTCATGAAACTTTGGTCAAAGCCACCTTGCACAGGACTACTTGAAGAGTTAAGTAAATCTCAAAAACAAACAAACAAACAAACAACCCAAAATGTGCAGAACCGTTTGGTACAGATGGTGATTTTTTTTTAATATTGAATCTGAAGGTCTTTAAGTGAGACACACACTCACCACAATTCCCAGCTGTCTTACACTTGGCTGCTTCCGACATTCACGACACATCTGCGGCCCCTGAAGGCATGGAAATTTGTAGCTTCCGAAGCAGGTCTTCACTGCCAAGTCACTGGTGTTGATTCCAAAGCTGCACTGAATAGGGAGTATAGGGAGAGGGTATGGGTTCCAATACTGCTCCCCTCGTCTAGATGCTCAGTTCCCTAAGCTTCAGTGTGGTTAAGATTTCATGTCTCACTGTCTTCACTGTGGTTAAGATTTCATGTCATGGGGATTAACCTCATGAGGAAGCAATCTCAAGCTTTCAGAGGGTACTGAACTTGGGTCTCCCTTGTTACCACCTACAAGCTCTCCCTCTAACCCTGTCCCTTGTAATAACTCCTCCCTTATCTTTTCCCAGTACTTTTCACCCCTCCCTCAAGAAATAACCAGATAAATCAATAAGAGATAATCTGGGTAGAGTTTATACTATATGCCAGGCACTATGTGCTTTAGTATTTTATGTAATGTTCAAGGGAATTATTAACCCTATTTTACATATGAAGAAGCTGAAGCACCAGGCATAGAATGACATTCTGATGTCACAAACTATGGGATTCCAATCCAAATGGCCAGTCCTAGCACCTCTTCTGCTCTCAACCCTAGCCATCCAGTATCTTCTGCCTTTAAAGAGGAAAGAGCCACATTCAGCTCGGGCTGTGAAAGTCTGCCCCAGGAAGGAAAAGGAACTGGGGGTTGAGGAGGGGCAGAAGAGAGGGAAAGTGGAGGCCTTCTTAACTGCAACCCCTCACCTACGCCTCCTCTGTGGAAAAGCAAAACCAAACGCATCCACCAACACAAAGACTCGTCTCATTCTGAAAGTTGGACTGGTGGTCTAGAATAAAAATTCATATTCTTCTCATTAACATAACTTTGACTTTATCTCTTGCAAGTTAATATCCTAGTCTTCCGAGGCTTAGAAAGCATTCTCCCTGACTTTTATCTAGATCACATCATGGAGCGTCCCACGTGAACCAGACTGTAACACAAGGCCTGAATATCCTTCCCAAGGGAGGAGGCAGGGGAAGCAAAGGGAGAAGTTGGGGAAGAGTCTCAGTGCTCTCTTTTATAATTTAATATATGGTACACTTTATCTGAACATTGATGTCTCCTTAATATCATGTCTTTAAAACTCTACATAAAAGAAGAAACAAGACACCCAGAAAATGCATCCTATAGCTCTCAAAGGTGGCTCTTTCCTTGTATGTCACAAGAGGCTAGCTTCCTTCATGGAGGCAGGGAGTTTGTGGGTCATTGAGAAAGGCAGCTAAGTGACCAGAGCTTATTGTGACCTAGAAGTCATCCCTAATGGTAACTACAGAGGTTTATAAAAGTTAAAATGACTAAGAAAAATGAATAAGGCATACATGCATTCATACATTTGTGATGTACCCAGGGTAGAAAGCCATTCAAAGCTAATTGCTAAGCAAATTAGCAGATGAACTGAATTGCCCAGAAATTGTCATTTAGTATGGGTAACATAATGCAGTGTATTAAATACAAACTATCACTGACCCTAGAGGAACTTTTATTTAAGGAGGAGGAGAAATTATGCCTTAAGAGCATTCATTTTTTAAGCTCTTTACCATCTGTTTGGGTGAAAGACTATATAAAAGCCAGTAATCACCATTATCACCAATTATCTGTCACTAGAAATTTCTTTCAGTTTACCATTAGCATTAAATCTGAAGTAAGAAGCAGGGTTATTAAATCCTAGAATAGATGTTTATTCTCTGCAGAGACATGTAGCTTACAAAACACTTTTGATGTTCTTATGTGGACTCTAAGCCCTAAAATAATAGCATCTAAGCCAACGTACTTCTGTGCATGGGCCTGCCTGTCTGGGCCTCATAGTGAGAGGGCTGTATAACCTGAGCTCAGTCAGGTGCTAGACTCAGGCAGGTTCCAGCCGGATGTTACCAGGTAGCCCCTGACAACACAGGAGTAACATAGGAGACTATCTCTGGCATGGATTTTGAAGGCCCTGCAACTCTAGGGTTTGGTGATTCTAGGCCCTAAAAAAGAAAGGTAATACATGTTTACTAGATGGTGAATAAAACTTTCACTCACTTACCCTCCTACATTCACGCAAATGCTTAACACAATGTCAGCCCATAGAAGAACCTTGACAAACATGAGTCATTGCCTGTCATTGTAACAGAATGGCTCTTGGTTTCTTGGCTTGACTTAATCAAATTGTTTCCAGTAATCTAACTTTATTTTAAAAGAGTTGGGGTATCAGATAATCTATCTTTCTCAAGAGCTTCCTAAGCAAACTGGTATTCCAGTTGCCTTATACCTAGATTGTTTAATGCCATGGCTTGATTTCCCTCTCAATACACTGAAAGATTGAATTACCCTGCTACTTGACTCTGGAGTCAAGAATTTACCCAAGAACGAAAAATATTTTCTAGAGAAACATGAAAACTCTCCACAATGTGTCTTCAAAGGTAATGGACACTCTGAAAAATCTAGATGCTTGAGCCAAATGCTTAATACCTTGGACAGTCTGATACCACCTGATACTTCCATCCTCATTACCTAGTTGTTCCTTACATGAACCTTGGGTTTGAATCCAGACAATACAGGGATCTCCAAACCTCAGAGCTTAATTAATCTAGAAAATTTACTATAACCTCCTCTTCCAGTAGTAAATTTCTTCCATATTCTATGCACACTTTAAGACTGTGGTAGGTATGTCTCAGAAATATGTCTTCCCAACCTCCCTTTCCTGAGAATTGCCAGGATACACCCCACACACACAATGCTAGGGCTGCTAAAAGAGTAGGTAGTTGTAGGTGACAGTGATTTTATCATGTGTTCCCATCCTTACTCTCAATTGCATAATTGTGCAGAGTAAATAGCTGACCCAAACTGAACCAATCAGATGCTTTTCCTGGGAATCTGGAATTAGCAGTCAGTTCAACACAGAATGTTATATAAAAGCCCATCCAGGGTGTATTCTTGAGTCAGTACGATGTCAACTCAAGGCCATGTGCCAAAGTTATGGAGGATTAGAGACCAGGAATAAGCAAAGAAATTTGGTTTTCAAATGGAAGAGATCATGCCTGTGAAATTATGCACAGAAGAATTATGCCACCACTGAAAGAAAAAGGAGCAGTAGTCCTTGGCAGCTCCTGGGGTGCAGCTCTGTTCCTCACTGTATCTCACCGATATGTGTGCTCTGTTTCTGAAAAATAAACCTCCCTTTCAACGGGAATTAATTTGAGTGGATTTCTGTCCCTTACAAACATTGAGTTTTTTCTTTAAAAAGACATCCTTGGGGTGCCTGGCTGATGTAGTCAGTTAAGCATCTGACTCTTGGTTTGGGTTCAGGTGATGAACTCAGGGTCAAGAGATCGAGCCCTGTATCGGGCTCAGTGCTCAGCACGGAATCTGCTTGAGAGTCTCTCTCCCTCTCCCTCTGTCCTTCCCACTCATGCTCTCTCTAAAATAAATAAATAAATAAATAAACCTTAAAACAAAACAAACAAACCATCCTCACTCAGAGGACTCTTCCATGATACTTTTCTAAGTTGTCCCAACTGGAACAATTCTTGCCTTACTATGCTACCTTGTCATGACCTGCCCACTTGTCTGTTCTCACTGCTTTCTAGTCACTGCACCTTCTCCTGGAGGCTTAACCCCACCAAAGTCCTAGTGTAGATAGTGTTTTATTATCTGAAGAACTGTTCTCATTCAATCGCCTAGCACTGCTTTGATGGGAGTGAAAGTGGTCAGACTTGAACTTGTTTCTGTGACCAAACTTTTATCTTTGTTCTTGTTTTGATAATTGGGTATATGAGAGCCTACAGAATTGATCTTATCTTGCCATGACCAGTCATTTTCTGAAACCACAGTTCTAAAGCAGGAGTTTTGCCAGACCTCCTTAATCTTAGTAACCTTGTGGTGTGAAAGCAGTGGTTTCCAACTGGGCACATTTGGCATTGTCTGTTATCACAACCTAATAGGAGAGGGGTTCCACTAGCATCTAGTGGGTGGAGCCCAGAAATGCTGGTAAACATTCTGCCACACACAGGATAGCCCCCCACAACAAGGAATCACCCAATCCAAAACGTGAATAATGTTGAAGCTGAGAAACCTTACTTTTAGTACTGGGCAAATGACCTTGAGCAAACTACTGAACAACTCAGTGCTTCAGAATTTTCCTCCAGAAACATACAGATATATTTCTTGCATGGTTATCACATTACCTACCACACTCCCTTTGGAGCCTTTAGTACTTTGTCATAATTATGTTTGTACGAGGAAAAAAACTTAAATAGTTATGCCTTATCTAACTATTCTTTCCTTATTTAAGACTGCACAATAGGGGCGCCTGGGTGGCTCAGTGGGTTAAAGCCTCTGCCTTCGGCTCAGGTCATGATCCCAGGGTCCTGGGATCGAGCCCCACATCAGGCTCTCTGCTCCGTGGAGAGCCTGCTTCCTCCTCTCTCTCCCTGCCTGCCTCTCTTGCCTACTTGTAATCTGTCTGTCAAATAAATAAATAAAATCTTTAAAAAAAATTTAAAAAAAGACTGCACAATATACAAAATTTTATTTATCCAGTCATCTGTCAATAGACACTTGGGTTGCTTCTACATTTTAGCTACTGTGAAGAATGCTGCTGTGAACATGGCTGTACAGACATCTCAAGGCCCCGCTCTCAATTCTTTAGGGGTATATACACAGAAGTGGAATTCCTGAATCATACGATAACTGTATTTTTAAAAATTTTTGGGGGGCACCTGGGTGGCTCAGTGGGTTAAGCCTCTGCCTTCGGCTCAGGTCGTGATCTCAGGGTCTTAGGATCGAGCCCCACATCAGGCTCTCTGCTCAGCAGGGAGCCTGCTTCCTCCTCTCTCTCTGCCTGCCTCTCTGCCTACTTGTGATCTCTGTCTGTCAAATAAATAAATAAAATCTTTAAAAAAAAAATTTTTTTTAAGGAACAGCCATATTGTTTTCCACAAGGCTATCTTATTTTACATTCCCACCAACAGTGCACAAAAATTGCAATTTCTCCACATCCTCACTAACCCTTGTTATTTTTTGTTTGTTTGTTTGTTTGTTTGTTTATAATAGCCATCCTTGTAGGTAAGAAGGGGCATCTTACTGTAGCTTTGATCTGCATTTACCTCATGATTAGTGACATTGAGCATCTTTCCATGTGTTTATTGGCCATTTGAATACCTTCTTTAGAGAAATGTCTATTCAAGCCCATTTTTGAATTAGGTTGTTTGGTTTTGTTGTTGAGTTTTCAGTGTTCTTTATATATTCTGAATATTAATCCCTCATCAGATATATACCTTGCAAATATACTCTCCCAGTCTGTGGGTTACCTTTTGATTCTGTTTATACTGCCTATTGGGGCACAAAAGTTTTCATTTTTATGAAGTCTGATTTGTCTACTTTTTCTTCTATTGCCTGTGCCTTTGGTGTCACATCCAAGAAATCATTGTCAAATCCAACATTATGAAGCTTTTGTCCTATGTTTTCTTCTGAGAGTTTAACAACTTATTCATGCCCTCATCTCATTTGTTTTCAGTGCTTTACTTTTCTGGATAAAATCTGCAGATTTAAAGTGTCCTGGGTAAAATATACACAGACTAATCACTCATCTCCAAAGGCTTGCCTACCTGGATATTTACATACATGTGTTAGGGTGTCACTTGCTGCAAGAAATAGAAAAACCATTTAACACAAGTACAGGAAAATGTGTGTATATTAAATAGGCTCGACAAATGGCTAAACAAAAAAACCCCAAAATGTAAAGCAATTCAAATGAACAAACACGTTTATGCTTTGCTTATTCAACATCCAAAACAGCTATTTCTAATTGATGGCAGGATCTCTTCGAAGTAAATTTAAAGACCAAAGCTTCTTCCTTCTTGTACTATCTTTAATAAGTTCCATTTGCCTCCAGCTGATGAAAGGGCAGAGAGAATGGAGAAGTTGTATTTGCTTCTTAACCACCTTGGTTTAAAAGTGACATACATAAATTCTACTTCCAATACTTAGTTACCTGGCTCTTCCTTGATGTGTGTAGCCAGGAAATGAAGTCTCTGATAGCAGAGCTGCTTGCCAATAATTTTTCTGCACTATCCAATATGGTGGCCACCTGCCATGTGAAGCTACTGAGCACCTGGGGTGTGGTTCATTCAAGTTGAGCTGCATTATAAGCATAAAATGCACACCAGATTTTGATATGATTTAGTATGAAAAAAAGGACGTAAATATCCCATTGATAATTTTATATTGAGTACATATTGAAATGACAATACCAGGGATATGTTGGATTAAATAGATATATTGTTAAAATCAATTTTGCCAGTTCCTTTTTATTCTTTTACCATAGTCACTAGAAAATTTTAAATGACATACATGGCTTACTTTCTATTTTTATTGGATAGCGCTGCTATGGAAATTAGCCTCTTCTGTTACACAGATTATCTCATAGAATTAAGATACAGAGTAAATTTGGGCTGACAAC
This sequence comes from Martes martes, assembly GCF_963455335.1. Taxonomy (NCBI): domain Eukaryota; kingdom Metazoa; phylum Chordata; class Mammalia; order Carnivora; family Mustelidae; genus Martes; species Martes martes. The sequence goes on from NC_137890.1 coordinate 162,879,149, forward strand.
AGAACTGGAAGAAGAAATCTAAAAGCTCCGTGGAATAAAGATGTGTGCTTTCTTTTTTCTTTTCTTCCTTTTTCTCCCTCGCTGGAACCCACAAGGTCACTGGGTTCTGTCTGGATACCTTCTGATTTTACTCTTTTCTCCCTCATTCTCTCTATCTCTCTTTCTCTACTGTCTCTTTCATCCCTCTTCCAATCAGCTGCTGCCAGAAGGGTGAGGTCAAATGACTTGCCTCCCATTTGCTAGAAGCAATGGAAACAGGTTCTCAGGAAGGGGCCAAGGGTAGGTCATACAAACAGACTGACACGTTTGCTCACATCATTTAAAATGTGTAAATGCTACATGAGCTTGGCCGTTGTCAACACTCCCCAATTTTTATAACTTACTAGATTATACTTGTTTTAAGGACTTCAGTAAGAACTCTGTGTTGAATAGATGACAAATTTTAATCTGAGGGTATACTGTTTAATTCATGCCATCACCAAAGAAAACAAGTAACTAATCTTTTTTTCTGGGGCTTGTACCAGTGCCCAGAAATAGTCAACCTCTCTGACAAGCCTTGAATTTTCAACAGTGTACCCTGGACTCAATGTATATTCATATAACATCAGATCCAGCTCATAGGATAAAGCTTGTCAAACCATAAGCAGAAATTGTATGAGGGAACAAAGTTAATAAATGGAGAATATACTCCAAAATGTAATCTCCTATAGTTCTAGAACTTTTTAATTTTAGTGCTGTTCTCTAGAGTTTAAGAACTGTCTCCAAGTAGCCCCTGTTAGAATATACATACAAGATATACATGCTATGTATGTATCATATATATGTATTTTATATATATATACATATATGTGTGTGTGTGTATGTATGTGTGTGTGTGTATATGTATATATGTGTGTGTATATATATAACCTAGAGAGATTACCAGATGGTTTTATACACCCAGGAAGCATTTATATGCTGGATATTGCCCTAAATTTATTATCACCAATAACAATTTATCAGAAATGGATTTTTCAGATTATTATCTTCCACCCAGCAGAACAAGAACAAGAACAAAACAAACCAAAGCAAAACAAAAACAGGTCCTTAAGTAATAGGATACAGGGTAGTAGCAATTGTTAAAAGATGAGATTTGGTTAGCTTCAGAGTACGTCCAGGAAAGACAAGCTTTAGAGGGGCCCTTCAGAGGAACATGAAGTCACAGTGCAGGCCAGGCCCCTGGGCATCGAGGAGGGCAGGGGAAGTAGGAGATGGTGCAGAAAGAGGGGACAGCAGTGTCACAAATACACATTTTGCCTCCATCTTCCTGATGGAACTTGAGCTTAGACAATGATCTTATTTTTGCTAGAGGCAATGGGCTTCAAAGTCAGTCGGACTCTCCTAAGTCAGTCCCCGAGGTTCTTCAAGACTCGCCTCAGTAAGTAGATGACCTACCAGCAATGAGCTGATGTTTCCTGGGCATTTTTAGGACACCAGGCAGGACGGGCTCTAAGTTGAGTTGTTGAGGATGCGTGCTTTGCTTTTCTGCCTCCTACAAAGCCTGTTCAGAGTCCATTGGGTGCGTAGGTCCACCAGCACATTGATCCAGGCCAACCATCTCCCACTGAACGTCCTGAGAAGTCTAGCCTTTTCCTGGGGAGATTCTCTTTCCCTTTTGATGAGTAGAGATGAGGTGAGCAAGCTTCTGCTAGCTATCTTCCCTCTCAGCTTGGAATCTAGACAACCCCAGAGGAGCATTTGCCAGGGAGGGGGATGAAGTAATATAATCATCTTAGGTATCTTCCACAACTCGTCAATGGCTTTGAGATCTACGAATAAATCTTGACTGGTGTTATTGACCTTGTAACTTCCATAACAGATAGTACTACTTAGCTCATGTTATTTCTAGTACATGTCCTAGAAATTAAACATATATCTTGCACATATTCACAACATTTGATTAAAACCAGATTATTGGCAGATTATTGGCACTGTGAGGGCAGTGACCACTTCTATCTGTCTTGTTTTTCCTAGTATCTTTAGAGCTAAAAACTGAATGAATAAATAAAGGAATTTTCCTACCCTCTTGGTGTTGTGTTGTCTGCGTTGATTGTACATCTTTGTTATAGCCATTCTTTTAGGGAAGAATAAGGTCTGTTTTACTTTATTCTGTCTAGGAGAAAGCTGTATCAGAGAACCATTTACTAAAACTTATTTGTTAATTAGCAACTGGGTAAAAACACTTAGAAATTTTAGTTGCAGATGACAAATATCTGTTTCCTCTAAGGTACCAGCTCCTTTTGTTCTCTTGCTTTATGAAAAGAAGTAAAATGGAGATCACATAGAGATAATAAATGGTATTTGCCCAGAACTCTATCACGTTAAAAAAGAACACTTGCCATATCTTATTCATTTTATTTTTAGAGGAACATCTCAGAAACTGAGCTAGCATTATCACCTGTTTTATTACTAACAGAGTAACACAGTCCCATAGTTGTAGTGTAGTCGAGGGAGCATAACTGTGATGAAACCAGAGGGCTGGGGCTCACTAATTATGATGCGCTACCCGCTTTAACTGTGAAATCTGAATATAGAATTTTGCATATTGACTCTTAGGTTACAGACCTCAGATTGCAGCCCAAACCACATTTGTCTGACTCCTATACATACCTCAGATCCCAGTTCAAACGTCTCTTCCTCAAGGAAGCCCTCCCTTCATTCAACAGGCTGGGTCAGTCTCCTTAGCGTATGTTCTCATAGCATTAGGCAGCTTTCCTACACAGTACTTAACACGGTTGTCTCTTAGGAGCTTTTCTGTGGCATTATTTGAATACTGTCCTGTCTCTGTGGCCAGAAAGCATGCTGTTTACCAAGGTATTCCTGGAGCTTAGTACATAGGAACAAATAAATGTTTAATTTTCAAAATGGAGTTGAAAGACTTAGAAGGCATTCAAAGAAAAGTTAAAATATAAATTTGTTTTCAGAGAATTTGGACTGGTTTATAGTTCAGAAGAATTTTTAAAATTTAAATAAAGGGAGCAAAGAGGTAGAATTCAATTATTACTAAATAACATTATTTCTATAATTACATATGTACACAAAAAGACTATTTAAAACTTTTAAACACATTTAAGGGGCACCTGGGCGGCTCAGTCAGTTAAGCAGCTGCCTCTTGACTTTGGGTCAGGTCATGATCTCAGGGTTCTGGGATTGTGCCCTACGTTGGGCTCCGAGCTCAATGGGGATTCTCTTGCGGATTCTCTCTACATCTGCCCCTCCCCCCACTTGTTCTCTCTCTCTCTCTCTCTCTCTCTCTCAAATAAATTAATATTTTTTTAAAAATAAATAAAAATAAAAACGTTTCAAACAGTGCTTAACATCTATAAATCAGTAATATAATTCAAACTTATTTTTCAAAAACTTTATTTTATGCTTTCTTTATAAATGCACAGGTTAAATGCTCAATTTCATTAATGTCTCCTCCCTAATAGCCTGAGTATTCTATGCTTAAGAAAAAATATTTTTCATTCATATTATCTACAGCAATATGTTTTATTAAACCGACGCTGAGCAAGGACGAAAATGGCTAGGAAATTTCAAGAAATAAAAACACTGTCCTAGTATATATGGATTAAGTTTATAGGGAACTCTATCCTACCACCTACTTTAAAAAGTTTTATAGGCCAGGAAGACATCTAAAACTTAAAAAAAAAAAAAGTTAACCAATGAAAGAAAGAAAGCTTACAGGTTTTTCCAACTCTGCTTTGTCCATAATAAAAACTAAGCATGGAAGTGAAGTGTAAGTCATTTAGGTATGGAGAAAAACAGAAGCTAAAAACAAAACATGTCTTATTAAAACTGTCAACATCTTAATGTGGAAGATTATGGTTCATTTCCTTTCAGCCTAAACACTGATAAAATATTTATAAAGATTATGATTTTCTTAATTTGTTATATGCATATATATGCTGTGTTAAGATATCCTTAGACAAAGGGAACAATACCTAAATGAGAAACAGCAAAAATGAAAAAAAAAATACAAAAACGGGATGCTTTTTTCCAAAGGGAAATTCGTGAGACAATTTTCTTAATAAAAAGACTCCAATAATAGGTAAAAAGTGATTGGGATCTTTAAATAAGAGATTCAGAGCAAGCCCAATGTTCTGTTTGGGGAGAATAAAAAGGTATGGAGATCAGGAATGTTATTAGAGGGAGAAATAAGCAATCTATAGACCTCTGAAGAATTGGTTTCCCTAAATATGAGTCTCTTTGTTGGTAAGTTGTCATTTCCTCCTCGTGCTATTTTAGCTTAACAGTAGAATTTTACCTTAATCAAAAGTTAAGTAGGCTTACCGAAATTCTTGAGTGTTTTGTTTTGGTGAATTCCATAGTTACTATGATGCTGATTCACAGGAGTCTGACATAAATGATACATAATGCTAGAAAATTGAGTTTAAAACACACTTCTCTTTTATATTCTCATTCCCATAATAGAATAGAAAATCCAGTCTGATGCTGCTCTGTTACTGACACTTCAAATAAGATTTAATTAGTTTCTCTGACAAAGCAGTAAATCTTTAAATTAAAGAGTTCAGGAGTGCTTAGCCCCATAAATTCTCTAAGGAAATTTAAATAGGAATAATAAGTTTTAAACACATATTTCTTGGTGCTTTCCATGAGGCAGCCAGTGTTGGTCCCTGACAAATGGCAAGCATAAATATACCTTGAATCTGTACGAGTCTGTTTCAGGCATTCAGTAAAATTCCTCCATCCTTGCTAGTGATTACTGGGATTACCTCCCAAATAAACTATTTTCACTCATATCCTTATCTTAGAGTCTGTTTCTGGGGAAACTCAACATAAAAGAGAGTATTTGAACCCAGACATTCTGGCCACAGAGTCTGTGTGTTTAATCACTACGATATACTGCTCTTTCTCCCAAAAAATGATATATATTTTATAAAAAATGGTCTCGAGATATGTTGGGAAGATGAATCTTTGTTTTCCTTTCTTTTTTTTTTTTTTAAAGATTTTATTCATTCATTTGACAGAGAGAGACACAACAAGAGAGGGAACACAAGCAGGGGGAGTGGGAGAGGGAGAAGCAGGCTTCCTGCTGAGCGGGGAGCCCAATGCAGGGCTTGATCCCAGGACCCTGGCATCACGACCCAAACCAAAGGCAGATGCTTACTGACTAAGCTACACAGGTGCCCCAAGTCTTTGTTTTCATTTTGCATCCCAACTTCTTCTTTTTTAACTACTTTATTTATGTATTTGACAGAGAGAGAGATCACAAATAGGCAGAGAGGCAGGCAGAGAGAGAGAGAAGCAGGCTCCCCACTGAGCAGAGAACCGGATGGGATGCGGGGCTCAATCCCAGGACCCTGGGATCACGACCTGAGCTGAAGACGGAGGCTTAACCCACTGAGCCACCCAGGTACCCCTGCATCCCAACTTCTTGTCAAGAACTGTGAAGGGTCTGCCAGCAACCAAGTTGGCATGTCACTGTTGATGAAGGCTGGTTGAAGACACAAGATTCCTGGGTCAGAGATAAGAGACTGTATTACACACAGCAGGAGCTAAAGAATTCACATTTGCAGCAGTTTCCTGAGGTGCATTTCCTACTGGGCAACATGGACAAGCCCAGATAGATAATTGTATGTACACCTGGGTGGCTCAGTCAGTTAAGTGTCTGCCTTTGGCTCAGGTCATGATCTCAGGGTCCTGGGATCAAGTCTTGCATTGAGCTCCTTGCTTAGCGGGGAGCCTATTTCTCCCTATGTCCATCCCCCATACTTATACTCATTCTCTCTCTCAAATAAATAAAATATTTTTTTAAAAAAAAGGTAACTGTGCGTGCAGTGAACTGTGTTCTAGGAGAAAACCACTAGGGTTAGGAACCCAAATTTTTTATAGTAGGCAATCAGTATTCTGATATTTGCTCCAGAGATACCATCTCTGTCTTTCAAGGCTATTAGCTATAAAAAATTTTTGAAAAGATAGTTCATAGTAAAGGCAGTAAATACCTCACTTGAAAGGTATGCCAATAAGCAAGAGATCCATGAAGAATTGTCTTCTCTGTTTTGAAATTAAAAATAAAATTTCATGGTTTTATCACATAATGGAAACATGATTATGCCTTACAGAAAATGGCGAAAACAAAGGACAAAATTTTAAAAATTGTTTATTGTGTCGTTCTTAGTTTTTATGTATTTGTTCTTTTTGCTGTCAAGTCCTAAATACATTTTCCTCTGATGTCCACAAAAATCCTATCAGGTAAGTATTTTATAGCTGGTGGAAAACTGGCTCAGAAGATAAGGAGCTTCACTGACAGTCATCTAGTGAGTGCTGGAACCAAAAGTTAAACAGAAGATTTCTAAATACAAAGCTGCCAAACATTGGACTACTAGCACTAGAGTAGATGGACAGCTGCCTGGAACTTAAAAGATTTAGTGGCCTCCTTCCTTTCTTCAATGTCACATACGCCCTTGCCAGAATTTTGGAAATAATGTTGAAGACATGAGCTAGGGTAAAGGGAGAGGTGCAAGCAGAGGAAAGGACATAAATATGTCCATTTTGTTTTTTAATGTTCAACTTCCCTCTTCTATGTTCATTTTTTTTAAGTGGTTTACACTGTGTAAATCAGCCACTACTAAACTTAAAAAAAAAGTTTCAGAAAAGCCGTGGGTTTGGAATTGAGCTGTGAAAAACAAAATTCCAGAATTATCAGTATGGTAGCACTTTAACTCAAATGGATGCAGAATTTCATGCCTTTTTTCCCCACCAGGGAAACATGCATAATTTTAGTGCATTCAAAAGCTTAAAAGCTCAAGTTACATCATTGGCCATACTGTTTATAGCACCAGGGTGCCATTGGTTATGACACATATATGACTCTCGAAAGAAGTATGTAGATCAAATTCTACTACATCAAATTATAATTAAAGTACATTATGGAAATTTGTTACTTCAAGGAATCCTGTAATGAATCCATTTTGTAAAAAAACAAACAAACAAACAAAAACCACCAAAAAAATAACTGCTCTTAGAGAGACATTATGCTTAGTGACAAAAGCTTTGGCCAAAGAGTAGAAAATTATGGGAGTGCTACTGATCCTTTGTGTCCTTTGTAGCATACGGTGGTAAATTAAACTAGATAATTTCTAAATGTTCCCAGTTCAGTTTTCCCCTTCATGGAGCTCAGTGACTCAGTGAGCTCAGACCATTGTGGTCTGACTCCAGTTGTGTTGCTTACTGGATACACTCTCTCCTGCAAGTTAGGGAAACTTCTTACATTTTTGCCTAACCGGTAAAATAAGGATAGTAATACATACTTCAAACAATACTTATGAGTATTAAGTTAAATTAGATAACACTTATGAAACACTTTGTCCAGTGCCTGGAATATACTAAGCACTTAATAATCTTCAATCAGCATCATTTTTAATTAAACATTTTTAGAAATATTTTATTTATTTATTTGATGGGGGGTGGGGCACAAGCAGGGAGAGCGTCAGGCAAAAAGAGACGGAGAAGCAGGCTCCCTGCCTGTGTTCCCTGTCTCACCCTGTCTCTCTCGGTCAAATAAATAAATAAAATCTTTAAAAAAAATTTTTTTCAAGTCTGCTATAAAGTTGAGAAAACTCTGCAGTGACTATTTAGATACCCATCACCTAGATCCTATAATTAACATTTCACTAGAGTGTTCTCACCTATCTGTCTACCCATTCCTATAGCCATCCAACAAACCTTTTTTTAATGCTTTTCAAATGCAATGGAAAACATCAGTACTGCATATTGTTAAATAGAGTCCAGGTTTTGTTTGTGGTTCTTTTTTCCCCATTTGAGGTAAAACTCAACATATAATGAAAATATGCATTTATTTTTATATTTCGGGGTGATTTAAATATTCCAAATTGACTCTTGTGGTGATTTCAATATTCAAAATCAGTCACCAACTATATCTGCTGTAACCTGTAACAGAATGCATTGGAATGACATAAAGAGGGCATTCTTACCTCACAGGTCAGCTGAACCGTATCAAGTTACTCTTTGATGTGGGTGGGTGTCATCCAATTGTTGAGGGCCAGAATAAAACAAAAAGGTAGAGGAAGAATGAATTTATTCTCTTCTTCTTTTCTCCATTCATTTTCTCCTATTCTTGGACATCAGCATTCCTGGTTCTTGGGCCTTTAGACTCAAAATGAATTATGCCACTGGCTTTCCTGGTTCTTTAGCTGATAGGTGGCACATGGTGGGACTTCCTGGCTTCCATAAATCATCAGTTGCTTATAATAAGTCTACCTACCTACCTCTCTCCTATTGTGTTCTGGAGAACCCTGATTAATATCACCTGACTCTCAGATTCTTGGCATTCAAGGTTTTGTTGTACATTGTACTAAATTCATTCTGCACACCTTGAGAGCTTTTTCAAAGCAGGGGGTGGTCCAGCAGGTGGTTAGGAGCCTGGGTAATGCAGCCACACACAATTCCCACCAGGGTTCTATCACCTGCTAGTTGTGTGATCCGGGGTAAACCACATCACCACCCGACCTGATCCCGCCCAAGCTATGAGTATTATTACATTTTGGGACCATCACTTAAAACTGCAAAAAGTAGTTTGCCAGAGTGTTAGGCCTAGACTTGCCATGTGTTGGCAAGTCTAGGCCTAAATTAGTGCCCTCCAGGTGCAGCGAACTCAGGGTGATACCAAAAAATATCTTTAATTCTTCAACTTTTTAGGAGTTTTGTCCTGCAACCTTGTGTCGAATAGTGTGTGAAATAGATGATTCAATGGAAAAATAGCACAGTGTGAAATGTGCAGACCCTAGAATTAGACAAACCTGAAACTAAGAGCTCGAATCCCTCTCTCATGATTTATATATGTGGCATCCTTAGGTAAATAACTTAATTTAACTTAATCTCTCTTGTATGATGTTACTTTGTCTCACTCAGAACTTTCCGATCTATAAGATGAGGAAAACAATAAAATGAGAGCAGACATTTACTAAGCGTTTGTTATTTGCAAGGTGCTAAGAGCAACTAATTTTTAAAAAAGATTTTATTAGTTTATTTGAGAGAGGGAACACAAACGGTGTTGAGGGAGGCAGACAGAGAAGCAGACTCCCTACTGAGCAGGGAGCTCAAGGTGGGGCTTGATCCCAGGACCCTGGAATCATGACTTGAACTGAAGGCAGACACTTAACTGACTGAGCCACCAAGGTGCTCCAGAGCTAATGTTTTTAGCTCATTTAATCCTCACAATGATCTAATGAGGTAGGTAGTATTATTACACCCTCTTCATACAGGGGCACCCAGATCATTCAGCTAATTAGTGTGGAGCTTGGGGTTGAATCCCGAGCTCTCTGTCCCTGCGTGGGACAGGATTGTTGGGAAGACAAAGTGAGAAAAACTGAGTAGTGAGTCAGACATCTAGTAAATGTTCAATGGTAGCCCTTCTTTCCTCTATGTAAGTGCATCTGATTAAAACACCCAGAAAATGTACTTTAGATATTTTTTTTATTTTTAGGAACTTAGAGAATGTGAAAAAAAAAAAGAAAAAGAAAAAGGTAATAAATTATTAAGAATAGATCTGACCTAAAATACGAACTTCTGTTCCCAAAAAGAAGTCTCCTTGTTACACCAGTTCTTTACATCTTGGAGAGACACGCACACCTTTACTATCAAACAGTGAAAATGGGATCAAGAGCTTGAAAATGGGATCAAGAGCTTGAAAACTCGCGTGCCTGGATAGCTCAGTTGGTTAAGTGGCTGCCTTCAGCTCAGGTCATGATCTCAGGGTCCTGGGATCAAGTTCCGCATTGGGCTCCCTGCTCAGTGGGGAGCCTGCTTCTCCCTCTCCCAATGCCTGCCACTCCCTGTGCTCATACTCCGTGTCAAATAAATAAAATATTAAAAAGAAAAAAAAAGAGCTTGCAAGGTTCCAGAATGATCAATAAACATTTCTGCATCAAGTATAAACATTTCTGAGCTAAAAATCCCAATACAAAGTTTTCACATTCTCCCTTGAGGAGGGGCTAAAATGAACCCAAGGTCATAGTTCATTCTTAGGAAATGTCTTTATTAATTTCCACGGAAACGTAGAGAGGAGCCAACCTCTTGTTCACAAGCAGGAAGTGGAGTGAAGAAGAGACTCTCAGGATGCCCATGTGGTGCCAGGCTAGGAGAGGAGGAGCTCCCAGAGGGCCACACAGGCCCCACTCCCCGGAGTTTTAACCTGATGCTTTCTTTCCCATCTATTGGCTCAAATAGGGCACATTATGTGAATCCATTTGGTCACATTATCTTCCCATGCGCTTTACATACAGTTGCTTGTCTTGTTGGGAATACAGGCCAAATGATAAAGTTGCTTTTCCCTTTTTAAAAAGATCCTGCCTCTCTAGGGAATTTGCTTGTTTCCAGGTATGCTTAGTTTCTATGATGTAATAATTAATGCTAAGGTGTTACAGGCTTAATGTAGTCTTCTTCCCACAGCATTTGCTTTTGAAAAGATCTCAGAACCTAACGCTTTACCCGATCGTGGGACCATTTGTTGGCTTTGGGGCTGAGAGTGGAGTGTTTTTGGGTTCAGAGAGACAGTTCGGCGCCTCTCACACAGTATCCCAAGTCTAACTCTCTTGCCCACCTAAGTGGATGGCTGGTTTAATCTGTGTCTTTGTGCATTTGGCTTGCTTTGTTTTGTTTTTAGAGGGGAGAGTTTGGAGGGTAACAAGGTCCCTTCATCACCTGTCAAACTGCCTTATGTGGGCAACCATTTTCTCCTTATTTGCCTGTGGCTACCTTTGTCTATAGATCTCACAAAGCAGGGAGCAAAGAATAAGGTTTTTCCAGCGCCTCTAAAAGAGCAGCTTAGAGTCCCTGAAAGGAGTGTGCAGGTGTCTGTGTAAATGTGCATGTCCATGGTATGTTTTTGAAACAAGCTGCACATTTCTATGGGTCTCTCACTCTGACATTCTTCTCTTTGATCTCCTTATCTGTGTTTAAGGGTTATTGTTTCAGTGTATTTCAAGGCCTGAGATTGTGCTCCCTTGCCCACTTCATTAACCAAACACCCTATTATTCTCTCTCTCTCTCTCTCTCACACACACACACACACACACACACTTCCCACCGAACTTCCTCAAACTTGTAATTTCTTTTTTTTTTTTTAAGATTTTATTTATTTGCCAGAGAGAGAGAGAGAGAGAACACACAAGCAGGCAGAGAGGCAGGCAGAGGCAGCGAGAGAAGCAGGCTCCCTGCCGAGCAAGGAACCTGATATGGGATCATGACCTGAGCCGAAGGCAGCGGCTTAACCAACTGAGCCACCCAGGCGTCCCAAACTTTTAATTTCTATGTAAAATCTCTTCACAAGATAAATGTGCTCTGTACTAATAGGTGGTAGTAGTTGACTCCCAAGATCTATTCTACCCCAGTATTTAGTATAAACTCTGCCCATTCACCCTTGCCACTGTGTGGGTTAAAATAGACATGTAACCTAGTCTTAGCCAGTGAACCATGAGAGTGTCTCCTGGGCTGCTTCTCGGCATAGTTTCTCAGCTGGTGACAGTCTCTCTTCTTCTTCTAGTCTGGACTTTGTTGTGTCTGGTGAAGAGTTACCCACAATACCTATAGGTGCTTTCCCCCACCCTGGGGCAGGGCCTTGAGAATTGCCACAGAGCTGGGCCAGAGCCCTGTTGGACCATGCCTGGGACCCGTACTAACTCTGGACTGCTTTTACGTGACATAATGGATTTGATAACTGCTTACTCCAAGTTGAGTTAGGTTTTCTGTTCCTGGAAGCAAAAAATAACTTAGCTAATTCAGATGTACTTTTTTATGAAAAATTTTAGTTGTTAATAGTCATCTGATTTCATATATTTCCTCAGATGCTCGTCTACTTGAGTGCTTTGATATAACCATAAGATAATTGCTAATCTTTAAGTTCAAACTACATGCCAGGTATGGCTATAGAGGAAAGTCTGCAGGCTTGTTTTAAAAAGTGATGTTGCTTATATTCAGTTAATGTACAGTCCTTCCCTATTCCTACCCAGTTACTCGCTCCCATATATCACTGGTTAGTGTCATGTTACGTGCTAGCTGTTTAAGTTCACCAAAAGCTGATAGTGAATGAGTTGATTCAATAAGAGCCACATGGACCAGTTCTTTGGCTTCTAAAAGTCTGGGCCCAATTATGGAAAGAGCTGCCTTCTTATCAGTAGACATAAAAATATTTCAGATAATATAGCATCACTTCTTTGACCAAAATCTTAAGGATGAATTTAATTTGCCATGTACTTATTTTTCAGTTATTGTAATGATGTAAGGCCCAGCTTAGCCATCCTCTTGTATATGACAAGAGTGACATGGCAGTGGGGAAGGGAGTGCCGAAGCACAAAAGATAAATTGGCCCATATGTGACTTACAGATCCAAAGTTTATCATTTGTAAGTTTTAGCAAGAAAGAACATGGTATAAGAAGGATCGTGAGAAGTAGGGATACATTGCTTTGTGTGTTTATTTTTTAAAGTCTCTTATTTAACCTTAAAATAAGGATGACAGATTTAAAGTTTTCCTCCTAGAATTGTGGTGAAACCAAATCTCAAAGCACAGAGAGGGTGTCAGTAATTAAAAGCTTGTTGAAGATGTTGACCTGGTTTGAAAGTCAAAGCAGAGTTCCCACCATTGTTTCCTCTTTTCATTTGTTTTTAGGGGCATTGCTGCTCCTAAGTCTATGAGGACAGGTAATTGGGGAACTTCCTCCCCAGATAAGAGAAAGCCAGCGAATTGGCCAAAAGAAGGAAAAGTTGCAGGGAAGATGAATGCAGATTGGAAAATGATACAGTTGAGAGGATGGACATATAGGTACAGATACGGATGATAGGAGGCCACCATGTAGCAGGTGATGGGGCTGGGCACTGGGGAATAAGTGGAGCAAACGGGGTGCTGCAGTGACTGCATGAATGGAGAAACCAGTTAACACTTGTCATTTACCAAACCTAGACTAACGGGTCAAAATGGTATTAGTCGGGCCCCTGGGTGGCACCGTTGGTTGAGCATCAACTCTGGGTTTCAGTTCAGGTCGTGATCTAGGCATCATGAGATCCAGCCCCACATCAGGTTCCATGCTCAGCATGGAGTCTGTTTGGGATTCTGTCTTCCTCTCCCTCTGCCCCTCCTGGTCGTGCTTGCTCTCTCTCTCTAAAATAAATAAATCTTTTTAAAAAATGGTATTAGTAATTAGCTATAAAATAATCACTAATGGCCCTTGGATTCAAACTACGTGGCCAGTGCTATACAAAAACTTTACCTACATTATTTAATTTGATCCTCACACTAGCCTCATGAAGTTGGCACTACTCTTAACCTAATTTTACTGATGGGAATGAATGGCACTCACCTGATACATTGCAGAACTCAGATTAGAATCCAGGTAGTTCGATTTCGGAGTTGCCACTCTTACCCATGGTGCTATATTATTTCACAGTCTAAAGTGTTGTCAATGCACAGACACTGCTAGTGTATATGATGGTTTTCATGTGAATTAGAAAAGGCCAAAGAGCCCTGGTCACCACCCAGAGAAATCCAGCCCCATTCCATCATAACTTAGAGGGCAGTTGGCATCTCTGGTTAAGGAAACAGAAACTCTTTCTATCAGGTGATGATAGCACTTACCAGGGCACCCGCCTTGGATATAAGCCTCCATTTATTTCCTCGGCAAGTAAATTTTCTACAGTGCACAGATTCTACAACCATATGAGGGGCTTTAAACAAATTAATGTATAGGCCTCTTTTTATTTATCAACCAAAAGTCTGTTTGCAAGCACTCATGGGTATTCTCTGTTTGCCTCTCCAAATCTATTTTCCACCTTCTTTACTCTGTTCTGTGTCTCAGAAGGCTGACATTTATGGGCTCCGTCAATGGGCTCCCTTGCTTTCTGGCTTCTGGTTAAGGTCATCCAATGGAAGCCACCAGCCAGAAGTTCAGGGGGAAGTGAGGCTGGGATATTTTCTCCCCTGGCTGTTTCCTACTGTGCCAGTACTTTGGGTCCTCTCCTAAGGCCTCAGCTTGTTAGGCAGTCCAAACCCTTAGATACAGAAAAGAATTCTCTCTCCAAGTCTGTTGGCCACTTCTTCTCCTAGCCCTTCTAGCCTAGAAGTGCTGCAAGATTCCTGACTGCTACTAGTCCCGAGATGTTTCATCACCCCTTGATCACTCCTTAACTCTGTCCGCACTTCTATAAGTAGCCCTGAATTAAACTTGCCTCAATTTCCCTGTTTGAGTAAGCCATCTGTTTCCTGCCAGGACCCTGACTAATATGCAGCAGAAACAAATTTTGACTATTTTAAGCAAAAATGGAATTTGGGGGAGGGATGTTTGGAGTCACAGAAATGAGGGAACGTGGTAAAAAACAAAATGAATAAACAAACAGAAAGCAGAAAGAGACCCATAAATACAGAGAACCATACGGAAAACTGATGGTTGCCAGAAGGGCAAATGGTAGGGGATGGACAAAATGGGTGAAGGGGAGCAGGAAATACAGGCTTCCAGTTATGGAATGAATAAGTCATAGGGATAAAAGGTCCAGCATATGGAATATAGTCAATGATATTGTATTAGCATTGCATAGTGCAATAACTCACTTGGGGTGCCTATAGCATAACGTATAGACTTGTTGAATCACTACATTGTACACTTGAAACTAACATAATGTTGTGTGTAAACTATACTTACATTTATAAAACGTATAATAATGATAAAGAAATGAAGGAAGATGGGAGAACCATCTCCTGTTTGGAGAACAAACAGGAACCAGGGGCCTGCTGGAAAGCCAAGGAGCAGGAATGACAGCTAGTCATTCAGGAGGAAGAGCCTACACCACCCACTGCCACTGCCCGCATGCTCACCAGCTGTCCCTGTGTCCTCCAGTCACCTACTCAAGAGTTTCTAGGAGAGAAGGTCTGACTGCCTGGGTCCACATTATCCATCCCTAGGCTCAGCTGGAAAGTAGAAAGGAGTGGCTATTGTGGTAGGAAGTGAACACCACCACCTACTTAGACCACATCCAATGGGTGAATCCTTTAAAACAAGAAATCAGGGTAGTAAGAGACATCATCCCCCCCAAATAAAGGACAAATATCATTACAATAATTAATTTAAAGAATGCAGAAGTACCTTAACAATCCAGGCATCTAAAGCAACTTTTCCCCAAAGATAAATGTTCATGGAGAGATAGGCACTCTTCAACAAAGATTAGGATTTCAGTAGTAGAGAAGTATTACTTTTAAGATCTCATAAATGAAAATTCTTTAAAAGATTTTAAACTAGATTAGAGTGGCCGGTTTCGTTTAAGAAGGTGCTCATGTTGTCTCTTTCTCAAAACTGCCCATTCAGTGGGTCTTCTGCCCAATAGCCAGACACTCAAGAACTAGAAGATTCAGAAACCAGTAACTTCAAATCAATTTCTCTTTAGGATTTAATTCATTATATCAATATGTAGCTAGAAATTGGTCCAAACAATTTTTTTCTTATTTTTTTAGTCTCTTAAAGGTTATTCTTCACCTCTACCAACACTCCTTTGTTTTATGAAATTTTGATTTTTACTAGTTCAAGATATAGTAAAGAACACCATTTAACTATGAACTAAAGATAAATAGCTTATTGAACAAGTTTGACAATAATGTTATTTTATTACATTTGCTAACTGCTGACCATTGTATTTATAATTCACACAATTACTATATCTAGCGTAAAATTTAATAGCTTCTTTGGAACCATGCTTTATCTCAACTCCAAAATTAACTTACTTCACAAAGACAGAGATGATGAGTTATAAAATTCAACATATACTTTACTTATCATGAAGGAAAGCAATACATATTCATAATTGCCCTCTGGAGTTTTCTTGACATAGTTACTGCTATCGGTAAGAGGAAATTCTTTTTCCACAAAATAAATTCTTTTTCTTCAAAATAAAATTACAAAATTGCATGCAATACCTATAATTTTAAATCATGAATTTATATTCTGTTAAATTCAGTTGGCTGTATAGATAGATATTTTTATTCCACAATATTAACTTGCTTGATAAATATGGAAGACAGAACACTGCCCAGGCTAACTACAAAGTTTCCAGAGCTGCCCGTGAGATGATTTTATTTAGCATGACAAAGTGATGAAAATGGAGATGGGTTTTTATGACACAACAGACATTTAAGATTTTTAATTCAAGATGTAACTTTTCTCATGTACCCTCACATCTTACAGGCTTCTTGTTCTGGAGATATATATTAAGGACAAAGTAGAAAATGTACATACAGAAAACCTACAGTTTTCATATATGTAAGTTTTTGGGGTTACATTCTCAACAGGATACTCCTATAACATGTCATCTTACAAGCACATATGAATGCTACTACTCTATAAATATGTATAAATTGAATGGCCTACAATACCTACTGGATGTCTATTGGAGACAAGGAAGAGAGTAGAAGATCTAGCCCTTATTTTCAATGAAGTGATGGTATCTCTAAACCTCCTCCTTTTAATCTGAAAACCATACATCTTTCCCTAACAGTCTTTGTCTCTTCAAAACCATCGGACAGGTCTAATTGAATTGGTAGGCTGTCAGCTCTTTTAATAACCAATATCTATACAATCAAATTAGTGATTAAAGTGGGTTGGTATCCTGGATACCTAGAAACTCATGGTCAAGACGAGGCTATTCCCTTTTGTTGGCTTCTCACAGCCCGTGCTATTTTAGACTGGGATGTAGAAAAGGCACTGGCCCACTCAGCCTCCTGGCTTCTCTGACTGCACGTGTTCCATACAAATAAATGAAAATGGGGCCACTGTTCTCCTGTGTCAGGACATGGTCAGCATCAGTAAGAATACCACCCGGCAGGCCTGCAACATCTAGTGAGTTCCTATTGCAGCCCTGCGTTCTCTGCTAGATCAGGTGGCAGTTGGCAGAAAAACTAGTATTTTGAAAGTTCATTTGCTACTTAAACATCACAGAACTCCATTAGGTACAGAAGAATAGTCTGCTGCTTTAGAGAGTATTTCATACATGTTTTGAGATTGCTGGTCTTCTAGGCAGGAAAATCTCTGATTTCAGGACTGGAGTGTATAGGAAGTTGTTGCCAAATCCAACTTGGGTCTGTGGTTTCCAAATTTTGAGATGTGAAAAGGACTCTGTGTTCAGTGATGGCAGGTCTCGTGTGACTTATTCCCCTTAGTGACTAAAATCTAGCAGACTTAAATAAGCAGTTCTTGAGTAAATGAACAAATAAATTAGCAGTGGATTTCTTAATGTCAGTGGCGAGTTCATTCTGAAGGGTTTTTCTTGGCCTATTGTGGGTAAAAGCCTAACAAAAGATGCAGTTGACAGTAATTCTTTAAAGATGCAGCCCAATTTTGCTTGAGCAAAACCAGCATATGAAAAAATCTGGGTTCACAAAACAAATATATTAAATTAAAAGGTGATTATATGCTTCACAATTACATGGAAATATGTCCTAATTCAGAAGGTTCCTAAATGCTGGCTCATTACCTTTTCTCAGGTTCATGATGAAATAACAAAAATCAGCTCACTGTATTATTTTTCATAAGACTAAAGTAATCAATTAAAAATACTATCCTTGGGGCACCTGGGTGGCTCAGTCCGTTAGGCGTCTGCCTTCAGCTTGGTAGTGATCCCGGGATCCCAGGACTGAGCCCCGCATGGGGCTCCTTGCTCAGCAGGGAGCCTTCTCCCCTGCCTGCCACTCACCCTGCTTGTGCTTGGTCTGTGTCTCTCTTGCTCGCTCTGTGTCAAATAAATAAATAAAATCTTTATTTAAAAAAAAAAAGTCCTTTACTCAAAAATTACCTTCTCTTGTTTCCATGGTTAAAATACTTTTTTAAAAAAACAAGATAACGAGGCTAGTCTATGCTAATTATTCTTTTCTAATGCTCTTACTTGCCAAAATAAAGTTGCCAACCACGTTAGTTCCCCAGCTTTTTGAAAAATGTTTTATTGTTCTGAGAAATCCAAATGTTGGAGACTGACTTAGTTTTAAAATAAGATTCATTTATAAAGGATACATGTACTTAAAAAAATACATATTGAATGAAGGAGAATAGATAGTATACCCTTGGCCTTAATTACCCATTATAATAATAGCCAATGGGTGTTGAGTGGCTACTCCGTGCAGAGCGCTGCTCTTAGGGCTTTTAAAAATGTGTTAATCATCTAAATTTCACAGTAGCCCAAGAAAGAAGTATTATTTTTTTCCCCAGTTTACAGATGAGGCCACTTGCCCAAAAAGACACAAAATATAGCTAGTAAACTGATAGAGCTGGCTCTAGAAATGATGGTCTTTTATTACAAGGAAACTGGGCCATACGATAATGCAACCAATAGAAAAACATTCAGTTGTTATTATACTCTAATGATTATGAAAATGAAGATCCAATCAGCATACAGATTATAAACTCCTACCCAAGACTCCTACTATCTTATATTTAAATCAGAGCCCTTCCCAATCTTACCTTATCAACCCAATTCTTGGTGACCTATTTTTAGCTTCAGTATTTACAGAGGTATTGCTTCAAGCAATATCCTTATTTCTTAAACTCAAATTTTAGTTAGCAAATACCAGAAAACAAAGCAAGAAAATAAGGAGTAGTCAACCAAATAAGGGGATGAAAGCACAACATTCCTAAATTCGGTCATCATGATTAAGTTAACTTGGGCCAAATTCAACCTTATCGCACACACACAAAAAAGAATATTTGTTTACTTACTTCAAGAGTATAAAACTCCAGCTTCCAAATGCAATGAAAAAGTATTAACATCCTAGCTTTTAAAAAGGTATTAAAAAGTATTACAATAAGTAAAGTATTAAAACCTCAACTTCCATATGCAGCTATCCATCCCAACAATAGGTTCTTATTTAAAAGATTACAGACTTCAGTGAGAGCTCACATATTTTTTTGCAGTGTCAGAAGTCCAAATATAATATCAATTCAGCGAAGAGGTAAATTGGGAAGTAAAATTCATAATAGCTAAAAAGATAAAAGGCAAAACCGATGAATCCAACTAGACCTTTTGGCTACAATGACAAAAATAAAACAAAAAACCTCCGAAATTACATCAAACTGGAATCAAAGACAATAATTTTGGCTTTCAAAACCGACAACACTCTTGGTAATGGTAAGCGTGATTTGGCAGGTTAAAGACAGGTTTCTATCACCCTATTCTCTATTTTTCAGCACCAAAATATTGCACTACATGAAGGGAGCTGTCATTTTACTTCAATGATAACGAAAAAGAGATTTTAACGCTATTAAGTCCTGGGTTCCCCTAGGAAAGATCAATGAATCAAGAGGTCTTAGGGCTTCTGCAGTTTAAGGAAATCTTGTGTATTAACATCTCCACCCCTCAGTCCTGAGAGGATTATGCACATCCGATCCAACGACCTCGTATACATACAGTACGCTAATTTCTGAAACTGCAGGTAACTCCTGCACAAACTCTTTCTACTTTCCGGCTTCTGCTCAAATAACCCTCCCTACTTCACCTGCTCTAGAAAAGCACAGAACCCGTTCTAGGACTTAGTTATCTACCTAGCTCCCCTAAGCTCCTCCCCGAGACTGCCCTCCTCCTGGCCCAGTCCCGAGCCCGGCCCCGGCCCCGGCCCCCGGCCCTGCCCCCCGGCCAAGCCCGCCCAGACCCTACCCGCCCCAGCCCAGGAAGACCCAGCCCAGCCCAGGAAGACCCAGCCCACTACTGTCCCGCTCCGGCTCTCCGAACTTCCCCCGCCCACCCCGTCCACGTGATCAGCACCCCCCGCGCTCCACCAATCAGCAACCACCTCCGCCCATAGCTTCGTCTCCGACGCTCCCCTTTCAAAAAGGCAGCTTTCTCCTCCCGCTTTTAGCCCCGCCCCTTTCCCACCTCCCCGCCCTGCTGGTCCCTCCCACTCCCTAACTTCTCATACTCCTCCTCCCCTCCTATTGACCCCTCCCGCTCCCAAGCTTCGCCCCGCCCCACCCGGGGCGGCGCGCTCGTCCTCCTCTCGCGAGATCTGAGCGTCCCCGCCGCGGCCGCTAGCCTCCCCCTCCCGTCCTCCCACCCCCCTCCCCCCAATCTCTCCACTCTCCGGCTCTCCTCCCTTCCTCCTCCCCCCTCCACCCTCTGGGCCGGATCTCGTCTCGCTGAGGCGGAGGAGGAGAAGGAGGAGGAGGACGTTCGGCCTGCGCAGTGAGATGTTTGTCCGTCGCCGCCGCCGCCGCCATCGCGGAGGAGCGCGATAAAGGGAGCCGAGCCGGGCGTGAGGGGGACCCCGCGGAGCCGCCGCGCCAGCGCAGCCCCCCAGCCGAGCCCGAGCCGCCGGAGCCCGAGCCGCTGCCGCCCCCGCCGCGGCCGCCCAGCGGCCGGCCAGCTCCCCAGCCCAGCCCGGGGGCCGCGCCGCCGCCGCCCCCAGCGTAGCCCCTCGCCTGCCCGCCCGCCTTAAATGTGACACCGGCGCCTCGGAGTGCGACCCGAAGCCGCCGCCGGGGAGGGGACGAGCACCATGTCGAATCTGAGCAAAGGCACGGGCAGCCGGAAGGACACCAAGATGCGGATCCGGGCCTTTCCGGTGAGTCTCTCCTTCGGCGCCTGGGACCCCAGGGCCGGGGGCCCGGCGGAGAGCCGCACGCGAGGCCCGGGCTGAACTCCCCCAACAGGCCGCAGGCCCGGCCTCCCCTCCCCCACGCCGCCGGCCGCGGGGCGCGAGCCTTCCCGGCAACGGGGCGGCGCGGGGCCCCGGCGCGGCCGCTCTCCCGCGCCGGAGCCCGGCGCCGCGCACCCGCCCGGGAGCTGCTCCTCCGGCCAACCAGCGGGCGTCGGCTGCGGCCAGGGCCCCTTGGCCGGTCCCAGCACCTTCGCCCATTCCTGGGGTATAGGCCCAACCCCTAGTATTCCTCTCCCTGTTCACTTCCCGGGACCACCAGACTGCAGGGACGAGGACTGTGGAAGTCTTCCGTGTATGGGGCGTGTGTGTAACTTTTCACGTGTGGTCTCGCTGCAGTTTGAAAAATAACCTAGCCCCAAAGGTGGCCAGTCAGACCTTTAGGATGATGAAGGGGACTGTCCTCTCCCTCTCTCTTCCCCTCCTCAGGAAGGGTTTTGCCACCAGTCTACTCCGACGCAGTGACAGTGGTTCCCTGTAATGCTCGATAGTAACGTACTAACATCAGCTGTAATTACAGCCTCTTTCATCCACAGGCTTCCAAAGCACTTTACAAACTCTCTTGTGCAGGAATTGCCCCGCCACTCGAAGGAGGGTCGAGGGGAAGCAAGAGAAAACACATTGGACAATTGTTTCTCCATTTCTTAGCCATGGAAGCCCAAAAGAACAAGTCGTCACTACCTCGAGTTGCTCTACTCTATAGGTTTTAGTGACAGCAAACGCGTTGTTTAGAAACTTTCTTTTTTAGCATTACGTTGAGTCATATGGTTGAAGTATTAAGCATGTAGAGTATAACTTTGGATGTCATACCTGATTCAGATAGCCAATGGCAAGCAATTAAAATAAACTGTTGTAACAGAAACTGGACATACTTGCTCACGTCGCTACAGTAACAGGTATACGTCAAAATAGACAAACTAGCAATTGAACTGAAGATTTTACAACAGTAAAACTAGAGAAAGATCTTGAATGTCTTAGGATTATAAACATACCTTGTGAAGGGGGAGAATGGGGTTTGATTCACTTTTTTAAGCATGCTTTTTCAGAAGTGTGATTTGCACTGAGGCAAGACTTACTAATACCAAAGGGAACTAATGAAGTCGATTAGCGTGTTTTCCCTTGTAGTGAGGTGAGCTGGGTTTATGAATTTTGGGGTAATGTTAGCTTTGCTGCTAAGTCAGTTGTGAACATTTTGAGCAGAATTTAGAATATTTAAGAATTTTAAATAGTTTTATACAAGTTTTCTAGGGAAAATTTGCCATTTTTGAAGTCTGAGTTCTTCTAATTCAGATTTATTACGAAAATGTGGAATAGCTCACATATGACATTAGCTCAGTTTTGTTAAAATTGTGATTAACCAGTTGTACCTTTAAATGTGATCAGCTTTGTCATCTCTTTAGGTTTACCTGTTCCCCTGGTCTTCATTCCCTCATTCGTTCAATAAATACAGAGTACTGTGTGCCAGGCACCGTTCTAGGAGCTTGAAATAAGTACTGCTTGAAGATCAAGATCCCTTCTTTCTGGATGTTGTATATAATTGGAAGAGACAGGAGAGAAATGCATTATTCCTTTAGTGAAAGAGTATAATGTATGATAGATTAGCACTCAGTGCTGAAACTGATTTTTTTAAAAGTAGTGTTTATGGTTGTGAGCTAATTTGGACCTTTTCTGTTCATAACTTGTTGCCGTCTAAAATTTTCTAAAATCTTTTCATGAAGTTTATAAATGATTAGTGTTTGATACTCAGTTTAATGTCTGCTAATTTTTAAAAGCATAGTTTTTCATTTTGTGAGTGTTAATCTTCATAAGTAGTTTCCACTGAAAAGAACCTTTATACTTTTTAATATAAAAATTTTAAAGTCCTGGTTCCTTGAGCCCTCATTAAGAATAGATACATGCCTCAGTGGTATGGTATTTCATGACTTACCCTTTGGTAAATGTTTGAGTACCTTATAGACATTTCAAAATTTCTTTTTTCTTCCAGGTTAGCAGTCTTCTAGTAGTGTAAATGTGTAGTATTCTGTAAAGAAAAAATAGTATTTATGTGTGTACATATGTACATTATTCACAGCTATAGTATTTGCATTAATCTTTGGACATATTGTAGGTACTGTAGTTTAAGAAAATTGTAGTTTAACCAAAGGTCTCAGGTGCTCATTTCAGATTCTTGTTTTATAAAATTGAGGTGTAAAAAGTGTAAAAATATGTTTTGAGGTTGTTTTCATTGCAAAATAGAGTGGTAAGTGAACTTAGAGGTTATTTTATAGGTGTGTAAGCCTGTTCCAGATACAGTCCCATCAGTAAAATCAGGGTCTTTTTAGTGTCTTGAATGCATATTCTAAGTGTGCCTTCATCATTGTTCACAAGAGTAAAAGGTCCTAACACAGTTTTATGCACAATTTTAAGTAGAACTTTTCATAAGGTTTTAAGAGAAATTACTTATTTTTAAGATGGAAAACAATAGGGACTCTCTGATTTTAAAAATTGTTGATGGAGTTAGAGTTTATTTCAGTTTGTAAGCTTTCCTGCACTGCACAAAATACATGTCATTTCACATCTTTTTTTTTTTTTTTCCCCCCCTGGTACCCAAAATTAACAGCAGGGACCACAAAACTTTTTTAAGGAAGGAGGCTGTAGTTGTGAAACTCCTGGAAGCTGTATGGATTTGGATCAGAGTGCTGCCCCAAGAAGTTCCTGCTCTTCTTGCCTTGCTGTTGCAGAATGTCTCACTCCTGAGTTTTTGTTCCACTATGTAGGATTAGTTGCTGTCAGGTGAACCTTTTGTCCTTATCTTTGAAAAGCCATTCCTCATCACTCGTACTTTCCACATGGGTTTTGTCCACATGGGCTTGAAAAATTTGATTGGATTGGAAAGGCTGTGTTTGAAAATGTTCTTCTCTCTTCTAATAGTCCTTTCTTATCTTAGTCTTCAGAGTTAGGAGTCATATTGTGAAAGGGATTGTCTTTAGAGTGTGATCTGAAAGTTGTTTCAGCTATTAAAAAGCATGCTAAATCATGGTCGAGAATCTTTGGTTTTGATGTCCACTTCATAATCCTAGATGAGTTTCACAGAGCTCCACCTGTGTAGCATAGACAGTGAGTGATGTGGAGGTTATTGTTAGATGGAAACCACAGAGTGAATGACATTAGAAGGAGATGAGTTTTAAGATGATATGTGATGTACTTAAGAACACAAGAGTTTAATGATAATTGGGAACAGTTAATGTTTTTGTTTTTCCTAGCTGTTGTAAAATTTGCTAGATTTGGGGGAACAGCTTTGATCTTCATAATAGATTTCTCTTCCTTGGAGCAAGTAATTGTTGTCTAGGACTACCTGAACTATGTACAGGAAAGCTGAATAATAGTCTTGCAAATCACACAGAGTGGGGAATTAAGTATTTTTCATTCTCTAACAGAGAAATTACGGCGTAAGGTATAACAGATTCATTAAAGTGTTGCCTATACTTAGATTGATTCTTTCTGTTTAATAGTTTCAGGACAGCCAGCTATGTTGTAACTGTTAGTACCTCTCTGGCTTTAGAAGTTAAAAAACAAAAGCTTAAAGTACTTATTGATAAGGTGTTTATATTTTGCATTATCTTCCTAGATAGCAGTTCAGAGGAGCCTGGAAAATTAAAGTACCAGTATTGAATTTGAAATTAGAGTATAGAATATAATGTAGAATTTGGCCTTTTAAATAAGGTCAGTTCATTGAGACAAGGTAGAGAAAGCTTCATTTGTTTGTACATCATTCATTAAATGTAGCTAATAACAGCATTTCTCTAGTTCATAAAGGTTATATAGTTAAGACTAAAAAAAGTATGTCCTCCCTTTGTTTTCTAAATTGCTCCCAACTATCAGATAATTTTTTATCTTATTTTCATTGAGAATCATCTGATGTTTGTTAGCAGTTTTCTTAAATTTTTATAAAAAAGTTACTGGACAATTTGTAGTTTCAAATAATACCAGTTTGAAAATAGATCTCATTTATTCATTGTAAATGCAGCAAAAAAGTAAAGGTGTTACTAGTAAGCACAAATCACTGAGGTATAATAGGAATTGCAATTAATGTCTATCAGTGTATTGTGAAAACTATTCAGTCATAATCTGTCAAAGCAATGAATTCATTTTAGTAGGTTTTCTAATTATAAAAATAATGCATATTCATGATAGAATACTTAAGTATCTAAATTTATAAATAAGGAAATAAAAATCACATCTAACCCTACTGGTTGGAAGTAAGCAACATTTACATTTTGTTGTATTTTCTTTTAATCTTTCATACACTTCTGAGCACCCAGTAAAATTGAGGTACAATATCATTTTTAAAAAAAAGCTTTTTAAAAAATGCAGTATTCTCACGTTAAATATATTAAGGATATGATTTGTAAAGACTAGTATTCTATGGCACCTCAGTTTGCTTAACCATTTCCCTACTGCCAGGTATTTTGATCGATTCCGGTTAATTCATATTTCCTCTGTTATAGATAATGCAACTGTGATTATTTAAGCACATAAATATTTGAACCTATCCATGATTATGGAGTTACTAAGCCAAACAAAATTGGTACATATTGCCAGTTGACCTCCAGAAAAGTAGGAATAATAATAGCCAACACTCAGTGAATGCTTATCATGGGCCACAAACACTGTTCTCTGTGCTTTGCATGTGTAAACTCATTTCATTTGCACAACTCTATAGAGTACTACTACTACTATCCTCTGTTTTACAAAGGAGGCCTTGAGAACCTAAGAAATTTGCTTCAGGTCACTGTGCTTGTAAGTGGCAGAACTGGGATCCTAATCTGCCTCGTAAGTGAATATTCTTCAGAATTAATTATACCTGTCAGGGTTTCTACTGTGTAGCAGTGTCTTAGCCAACATTTTATATCTTTAATTTCATAGGTGAAAAAGTAGTACTCTAATGCTTTAGTTTGCATTTCTTTGACTACTCACTAAGAATAAAACTATGGATAGTCTTTTTTTTTTTTTTTTTAAAGATTTTATTTACTTATTTGACAGACAGAGATCACAAGTAGGCAGAGAGACAGGCAGAGAGAGAGGGGGAAGCGGGGTCCCTGCCGAGCACAGAGTCCGATGCGGGGCTTGATCCCAGGACCCCAGGACCCCAGGACCCCGGGACCATGACCTGAGCTGAAGACAGAGGCTTTAGCCCACTGAGCCACCCAGGCGCCCCAAAACTATGGATAGTCTTTAACGCAATTTTCCTTCGGAGTATTCAGTGTCTGTGTTAGGAGTATGACTAAAAATTAGACTGAGTATAATAGAGTATGGTGGGCTTTTGGCTGCCAGATTTTGAATGTCATTTATACCTTTTCTTAGCCACATCATCTTTAACAAGTTACTTAACCCCTTCTAGCTTCAGTTTCCTCCTCTGAAATGAAATTATCAGTAGGACCTATATTACAGGGTTGTTGAGAGATTAAAAAAAAAAAGCATTAGTACCCTGGCTAGCATTCAGCTGTGGTTACTGTTTAGCCATGATTATGCCACAATTTAAATGTTAAAATTGATTGTTATTTTTGCAAGTAGTTGTATTGTAATATCGTGTGCTTACTTTAGTGATGCTGCCATTTTTTGGTACTGTTTTTTAT
Organism: Martes martes; assembly: GCF_963455335.1. Taxonomy (NCBI): domain Eukaryota; kingdom Metazoa; phylum Chordata; class Mammalia; order Carnivora; family Mustelidae; genus Martes; species Martes martes. The sequence continues at coordinate 162,905,460 of NC_137890.1, forward strand.
TTTGAAAAGCCTGCAGGGCCAATTTAAACCACACTAAAAAGTCAGCCTCAAAGGGTAAAGGATTAGGTACCACTGGGGCACTTGAAAAGAATGCTACTGGCTCTTGGGGTAGTTTCAAAAAAAAAAAAAGTTCCAGTAACGATTCTTACATAATCATTGAAGTAAGTATGTCATTTCTTAGGTAACTTTATTGAAGGAATAAATGAATGTCTACACACACATTCATTTAGTGTGTACATTCTAGTATGTACTTTAAATGTTATCTAAAAATACTTTCTGCTCTTCTTCGTTTCCTCCCTTTTTTTTTCCATTCCTTCCTTTTATTTGTGTTTTCACTCATGAACTAGATTGTGGTCCCTGCCCAAAACTTAACACGAGACACCCTTTTGAACCACAACATACTTAGCATAGTGTTAGACACAGTGTGGGTGGTTAGTGAATGATTAAATGAGAAACTAATCTTTTAAGCCAAACCATAGTAATTGATTAATTGGGTAAGTTGATGCAAGTAGTACTCTAAAATGTTTAGTGCTCTTTTTGCCACTATAAGTGAAGTCTTAAGATGTAGTCGGTCATTAATGATTTGAAGTCAGTCTAGTCCTCTGAAACAATAATGACTTGAAAGTAAAGATAGTATGATGCATTTGCAGTACCGTTGGCTTGATCTTCAGAATACTAAACCTGTGGCCTTTTCTGTTAACTAGCTGTACTCTTGTCTTTTACTCCCTCCACCATGATTCCTGCTTCCCAGCCTGTTTAGCTGTCCACTGTGATCTACTTTCATTGCAGATTGACTCTCCTGTATTTTCTGCCTGTTCTCAGAATTCCTTACTGCCTTTTCATCTGAAACCTGGCTTTGCCCTGAGAATACTGGCTTATCTTCTTAAATTGAGGTGTCTGTTTTCCCTGTAATCCTTGAATCATTGGGCCCACATATAATTTATTACCACATTCATCATCCTTTTTTGTGGCTTGGGCCCTTGTGAACTACTCTTTGTGCATTCCCTGTGCTCGTCTCTAACTTCTTACACATGTTCCTTCAGTCACTGAAGACTTTAATACCTTCCTCACAAGACATTCTTTCCAGTTAGGATCTTAATTTTATTCACTATGTGTGGCATAGACATTCATTCAATTTAAAATATGTTTAATATGTGTTCCTACTGAAGGTCAGGCACTATATACAATGGTGATCAAACGGACCTGGCCTCTTCTTACTACAGTGGTGTTCACTCTGTCTTAGAGCTCGTTATTCCATTGCTTTAGAAATCTTAAACTCCAATATTGCATTGTATCCTAGCATCCTCATTTATTAGCTGTAATAATGAGCAAATCACTTAACCTCTTTCCTCCTTTATAACAAGGAGAAAACAATAGCACCTACTTTGTAAAAATAGAGTTAATACATGTAAAGCTCTTAGAATAGTACCTCGTGCAAAGTAGACATTGTAAGTAAATGCCAGTTGTTATTTAATTATTCTGTTCTACTTTCTGCTTGTTTCCTTCTCACATTAATGTGCTCTTGGACCTCAAGAAGACCCCTTTCGTTCTCCCAAACCATGATGCCAGTTACTAGTTGCCTCTTTTTTCTTACTACCTCTCTAGAGCAAGTCCAGAAATGGCACAGAGTATCTTGGATCATTCCATCCATCTGCCTTCACTACTTATATTTTTTAGGCTGTTGTGCACTCCTGGGGAGAATTGGAAGATAGTGGTATCTAAGCTGGACTCCCAGGGCCTCTGGGCAGTTTTTTTGTGTGTGTCCCTGGAAAGATCCCTCTCTCTTTTCCTGTGTGAGCTACTCCAAACTTTAATCACTGTCCTTAAGCTCTTTATTGAGAATTCTCTTATCTGTCTTCTTCAAGAAACTTAACTACTGCTTCACTGTCAAAAACTAATGTTATCTTGTGTAAGTTCTTCAACTTTCTTTTTCAATTGTAGCCTTTAAGCTGTATCTTTACTCATTCTCTCAGTGCCTTCCCTCAGGTCTCAGAGAAGGAAAAGGTTCTTTTCCTGTCTTTCCTGTCATGCTAACTACCGTACTATTTTTCTTCCTATCCAAAAGTCTTTAAAGAATAGTCTGTATCTCTTTTATTAGAATGTGTGTGTTTTTTTTAGAGGTGGCATCAAGTCTTTTTGTATTGATCTTTGTCAGTGCAGCACAATAGTATCCAACAACGTTGAATGAATGAACTAATACACTCTTTATTTTCTTAACTTTAAGATGGGAACTGGAGCAGTCTTTTTCACAGATTGGTTGTGAGGATTAAAAGAAACATCAGGAAGTGTTTTCTAATAAACAGTGGTATCACTGAGACATTTGAATGAATTTTCTAATCATAAAGTCGGAATTTTCAACTAAAAAATGTATTGTGTTTTATGTAGGACAGTTATCTTCAAACTTGTAGAGAGTCTCCAGGACCCTGGAGGCATAGGAAGAGTGGAATTAGGTGTAACTTCAAAAATCTCTTTCTCTTGTTATTTAAAGCTGTTCAAAACCTGGCATTTGTATACAAGATTTCATTTTGGAAAGGTTCTATTAACCACTGCTTTAAAATCCAGCCTTTTTAAAGTTGAGGAGAGTCCTGCTTGCCCAAGTTGAGACAATTAATAGTAAATTGAGAACTGATTCTTTAATTGCCTTAACCCCTAATTCAGACCTTTTGCTACGAGAAGTCATTCCTTTATTTTTTTTAAGTCAGTCTGAAGTTGAAAATGTAGTTAAGTAAAACTTCTTGACTTTCATTCCTTTAGTACTTGTGATCATTGAAAAAGGAATGGACCCAAATTTACTTTTTAAATGTGAAAGGTTACTGCTGAGCAAATGAATAAAGACTTCAAAGGAATATCTTTACCTACTTTAAGAAAATACAAGCTCCTTTAGAGATTTTTTTCGGTAAAAGCAAGGCTTCATTGCTAAGAGGAATTCTTTAACATAGTGATTGCAAGTCATTCTTATTTGAAGCAACTCTTAACTGGGCAACCTTACATATGTATTTGTCTATCCTCTTGAAAGTAATCATGATGAATTCTTTTTCCTTCCCAGTTTATGGATAGTATGAGAAATTGCTTTATAACATTAGTAACAACAACTTGTTGAATGTCTACCTTATGTTAGTGTATTTTAGGTGCTTTGAATTATAATTACCTCAAATCCTTACAACCTTTAGATGTTTTTACGATTTTAAATCTTAAGGCTCAGAGAGACCTAGTAAGGTATGTGTAATATTGCATATCCAACTAAGAAAGGGCAGAGCTGGGATTTAGGTCACAGGTGTATCTATTAAAAGATTCATATTCTTCCCACTACACTACACTGCCTAGTTGTATTCTGTTAAGGATTTGCTAGATTCTGAAACATTTATTTAATAGGAATATATTGGAAAATTAATTCTAAGAATGCCATTCAAATTATTAGCCAGGGGCAGATCCTGGGGCCCTAAAGCTTATACATGCAGTACTCTATAAAAAGAATTCAAAATTAGTTTTCAGCCAGTGGAAGGAGCTTTTGCAAGTGTAAGCCTCTCTCGATTCAAGGTAAATGCACCTCTCATAAGAGAATAAATGTTATTAAGAACTTTTAATCAATGGAAGTATGTTTTCAGTAAAATTTGAGTATATAAATTGCTTAAGGGTATCCCAGTGTGTATTGAATTGAATAAAGCAAAGTTATAACCTATGAGAAAGACATTAGTTGACATATTGGTGAGTTAACACATTCCTCTTTATAAGGCTGATAGCACACTTTTTTTAAACTTTTCGAATAGGAATTTATTGAATTTCAATTCAATAGGAATTTATCTTACTAAGTATATGTTTCAAAAAGGGATTCTTTGAAGTTAACATGTTAAAATATTTTAATATAATATTTATTTTTTGTGTTTGAGAACATATTAAATAGGTTAAACAGAAAAATGAATTCTGAAGCACAAGAATCAGGCACTTAAAAATAATTCACTTTTTTTCATGGTATATGCAAATGAGACATGAGAGAAGTGTGAGGGTTTTTTGTGGGGTTTTTTTTGCTGAATGCTAGCTCTAGCAAAATAAACAAGTAATTTGTTTGCTCCTGTTTGTATTCACATTTTAATTTTTAAAAGCTAAGAAGGATTTTGAGAAACACTGTTCCAGTCTTATATAATAGATGAAGAAAGAGAGGTCTAGAGAGGATGATTTACCAAGGGATACTTTCAGGACTTGAATTTACGGAGAACCATGACTAGAAGCCTGATTTAAGTTAAAGGCTCTTTTCTCTAGACCAAACTGAAACATGCCTGTAGCCATAATAATTCAGTGGTAACATTAGCCTATACAACTATGAAAAGACATCTTAATATTGAACACCCATTGAGTTGACCTGGGGTTAGCAGAAGTACACTTAGTTTAGGACGCTTGGATTTCTTCATTGCTCTGATTAGCTGTGTGATCCTGGTTAAGCCAGTTAGCCTCAGTTTCCTCATTTGTTTTGTTTTTTTTTTTTTAAAGATTTTATTTATTGATTTGGCAGAGATCACAAGTAGGCAGAGAGGCAGGCAGAGAGAGAGGAAGGGAAGCAGGCTCCCTGCTGAGCAGAGAGCCCGACGTGGGGCTCCATCCCAGTACCCCGGGATCATGACCTGAGCCGAAGGCAGAGGCTTTAACCCACTGAGCCACCCAGGCGCCCCAGTTTCCTCATTTGTAAATGAGATTTCCTCATTTGTAAAATGAGATTTTAATTTGTGGTTATCTTAGGCTCATTCCAACTCTAAAAGTTTCATTTAAATTGGTGTACTTATACTTAAGTCTAGGAATGGAATGCTGGTGTGTTCTTTTGGCATAAAACATTTTGTGTAGTGTTGTAAAAGTCACCTACCTATGTTTTGGATTTAGAATTTTCTTTAAAATAAATGGTTTATTTCAGTGATGATGGTTAAATAGTACGAAGCAGTGGGAAATTAGCTATGTTTTTGTGTACTCTTTTTTGTGTGTGAATTGGTAGTTTTGGAGAAATTTTGAGCAGATTTGATACCAGATTTTTGTAATAATTTCATACGATGGGCTTTTGTTGTCATTATCACATTTGCTAACTGGTAATTTATACTTTATCACATTTTCCCCCCTCTCCCTTTGGACTGTGGGTAGCTGATTCCAGTGTAAACTAATTTATAATTTGTAGAGCTTTTTACACATCATCATAGTTTTAGAAAAACAGGGTTTACCCATTTCAAAAACAACAACAATAAACAAGTTACCTAAGCTAAATAGAAGAAAATATTGTCACTTTTGATTAAAATTAAAAATTTTAGATTGTAGGATGGAAACATCGGATTTAGATGTGCACTTAGATATAAAGTAGAAGTGATTTTCTTAATAGGGAAGGTCTCTAATTATATCTCTGGATAAAATGTGTTTCAGGGTGCCCAGTTGGTGGCCTTTATTTTTTTCATTTGCGAAAACAGCACCAATAGGAGGACAGTGGCAAACTTATTGCTTCAGTGACAGTACTTAAAATTGCATCTTACTGTGATTATCATCAGACCATGAAATGTTACACGTACCTTTTTTCATATAAGCAAAAGTCATTGAAATACATTGTACTCAAGTCAGTTGTGACTTAACATGGACTTCAATAGGCTAATCTGAAAGTTTGATCTTTGGTATTTGAAAAAAAAATTGTTTCAAATTGATTTTTTTTCTTAAGATTTTATTTATTTATTTGAGAGACAGAGATCACAAGTAGGCAGAGAGGCAGGCAGAGAGAGGGGGGAAACAGGCTCCCTGCTGAGCAGAGAGACTGATGCCGGGCTCGATCTCAGAACCCTGAGATCATAACCTGAGCTGAAGGCAGAGGCTTAACCCACTGAGCCACCCAGGTGCCCCTCAAATTGATTTTTGAACAGCCTACTCATGCTGAGGACTGAAATGCAGATAATAATTGAACCTTCTTTTGATAGTTCAGCTTTCTCATTATAAATGTTACTGTTCCATAATGATATTAGAGTCCAAATGAATGTTGATCAGACTGTTTGTGATTCACAGAATTATCCCAGGCTCCTGTGCTTTTCTATTTTTATTTATTTATTTATTTGACAGACAGAGATCACAAGTAGGCAGAGAGGCAGGCAGAGAGAGAGGAAGGGAAGCAGGCTCCCCACTGAGCAGAGAGCCCAATGCGGGGCTCGATTCCAGAACCCTGGGACCATGACCTGAGCTGAAGGCAGAGGCTTTAACCCACTAAGCCACCCAGGTGCCCCTCCTGTGCTTTTCTAATTGATAATCTTTCTCTCTGCTCTTTGACGTCAGTTTTATTACTTTTAGCAGCACGGGTCTGTGGCCATCTGATGTCTACTGTAACCACAGAAAATCCATTTAAGCAAACATCGATCTCAACTTTACACTCATGTTAAGTTATTAAGTAAGGCTCTGTGTCAGTTTTGGGTAGTAAAGAAAACGAATCTATAGAAAAAGTGCTGTGTGCCATATGCTTTCACAGACTTTGTTAATTGCCACACAGTACATGATCATCTCCTGTTTCTTCTGCCACAAGCATGTGAAGCAAGTAAATTCTAGAAAGTTAAATAACTTGTGCGAAGTCTGAATATCCCATTGTAATGTTCCCTTAACGCTTGGGTCTTTGGTTATGTTTTTGATGGTTGAGGTTGCTTAAAGATTAACTGTTGGATAAATGGGATGCTTGCATATGTTATAAGTCATTGTGTAGTTGTTGGTCATCAATTAAGATTCATCGTTATTAACCGTAACTGGACCACGTTCAAATCATATTTTTTGAAAGTCACTTAGGCATTTTGCCATGTATTTTAAAGGGTACAATAAAATAAAGGAAGACTTTATATTGCTCTGAGGTGCTTATAATCTGGGAGGGAGCGTCCTTACATAATTTATGGCTTAGTTGTATCTGACTAGAATACTGCCATTCCTCAGATATTTGTACCAGAGCAACTTTTTTGAGGCTGAAGCTCAAAATTATGATCAAGCATTTTTCCTTGTTTATTTTTTTCTAGCTGTGTCATTCTGAATTGCCTGGAATTTCAAATTTTCACCCTTTTCCCCACCCACCCTGTTCTAAATTTCTTGTCAAATTATTCACAAGGAACTAAAGACTTCTTGTGCTTTGTATATAGTGGATGTAAAGAATACAGTTATCTTCGTTTTAGTTTTAATTGGCTCATGCCGTAGTACTTTCCAACTCTTATTACAGATCCTACAAGATGTGTAAGTATATAATAGACTGATACCCTTCCAAATTCACACATTTTTTTTTTAAAGATTTTATTTATTTGTCAGAGAGAGCGAGAAAGAGAGAGAGAGCACAAGCAAGGCTGGGCAGCAGGCAGAGGGAGAAGCAGGCTCCCCGCTAAGCCGGGAGCCCAGATTGGAACTAGATCCCAGGACCCTTATCATGACCTGAGCTTAAGGCAGACGCTTAAACAACTGAGCCACCCAGGTGCCCCCAAATTTAGGCATTTTGAAGGTTTTTACGTAATTTGAAATAATGTAGATGAATAATCAAAAATGTTTTGGGAAAAAAAAAAAGACTGTTAGGGTTGTTTTTGTTATTGATACTTACTAATGAGGATCTTGTAATCCTGGATTAAGAAGAGGCAAAAGGGGGTGGAGGTCATTTTTAAAAATCAAAGTTTTGTTTTGGGTTTTAAAAGTCTCATTAAACCGTAAGCACTTAAGAATGCTTAATTATACCTTTCCTTTAAAGGAGCTTTTATTTCTTTTCTTGCTGAATGAGTTTACTTTTCCTGCTGATCACTTTATAACTTAAACTTGTTGGAGCAGAATACTGTATATGCTTAATAATTAGCAAACATTAAATGTTTGTGTGTGTGTGCATTTTATTATGTTACTGCTTTTGTTGCAGCATTGACAAAATTCCTTCCTGAGTGTTTTTGCAATTAATGGAACCTAAGGAAATCAGTTTCATCAATGAGTTTAAAATCCTGCTTGAATAATTTAGAATATTATTTTAAAGTACGTTTTAACTCTTTTTTAAAAAATACACAGTCTTAAGGCTTTTAAGTTTTGTGACTCTGAGTAAAGTATAGACTGATGTTTTTATGGTTAACATATTGATGACATTAGAGTTCATTTAGCCCTTTTAACTTTCATTGATAGTTAATGTTGTATTCTTTACCAAGGATGAGTGAATTTAAAGTTCATCAGTAACATAATTATTTTGCCATTGTTACTGACATGTTCATTTGATGCCAAGACCAAAGGATGCATATGTAAGAATCTGCACTTAAAGTCCATTTCCTTTCGCATATTGTTTTTGGACTTGCTTGAGTTAGGGAAAGATTGTAGCTTATGGATCCTGTCCTGAGGGGCCTTTTCTGCCTATGATTTTTCTCCTAGTTAACATTTATAAATAAAATTAATGACTAAGCAGTTAAGTGAATAGGAGAATCTGAAAACACTACTTGATAAATGAAATTTAAGAGTTTGTTGCTTGTACATTACTATATTTTATTTGAAAAGGACGTTTTATTATTTTAGAATTACATTAATTGCTGTAGATAAGCACATTAAAATTTTTTCCATATCTTTGTGCTTACTAATTTAAAGGTTCAAACTTGCATTAGTATAATATAGGTAAAGCAATATTCATTCACCAGACATTTGTTTATGGCCATCTAAGTGACATTAAAGAAAAATGCATAGCCCTTTGGGGTGCCTGGGTGGCTCAGTGGGTTAAAGTCTCTGCCTTCGGCTCAGGTCATGATCCCAGGGTCCTGGGATCGAGCCCCGCATCGGGCTCTCTGCTCCGTGGAGAGCCTGCTTTCTCCTCTCTCTGCCTGCCTCTCTGCCTACTTGTGATCTCTGTCTGTCAAATAAATAAATAAAATCTTAAAAAAAAAAAGAAAAAATGCATAGCCCTTTTAGTATCTCTTAGTCTAGTGGAGGAAAAAGATGCACAGCTGTTTATGAATCAGTATGAAGTGTAGGATAGATATGACCTGAGTGTTAGGAAAGCGCTGAGGAGGAAGTCCATTTTGCTTGAGGCGGTCAGAGAAGGAAGATACACATATGATACATAAATGAGCTGTGTTCAGAGGCTATGTAAAGAATTGGATAAAGAAGAGGCAGAGGAGGGGGCCCTTAAGAAGACGAGGGTGGTGAATGAGGGGGAGGTGTGTTATTGGATTGGAATAACTATTGATTTAATGTTATCAGGGAATAAATGTAAGATAGGTAGCGATGAGTGAAAGTAGTGAGTGAAGTTAGAGAAGTAGACATAGACTAGATTTTGAATAGTTTTAAAGTACATCCTTCCACCTCTATAGTTAATGAGAGTTAGGTTTTGAACAGGGCTAGAATGCTCATGTTTATTTTTTAAATGGTGATTCTGAAGAAGGTAGATTCCAAGAGGTTATTCGAGTTCACGATAGTTGGAAGGCTGACATGGTGATCTAGGTGCAGGTTTTAGGAGAATAGTATGCAGGATGAAAGAATGGGAAACATATTTGAGAAATAATCTGGGGCCCTCTATTGGCTGCACTTGATGATTGAATGAAAAGAGGATAAGAGAAGAAAAGTTAAGCCTTGGTTTTTAGCATATATAACTAAGTGGCTTGTGAATTAGAGAATACAAAAGGAAGATACGGTGTGTTTGGGGTTCAGTTAACAGGGATTTTGGACCTGATAAGTTTGATCTATATCTAGAACATTTGGCTTGAGATGTCCAGCAGGCAGTTGAATATGGTAGTTTTAGACTTTGGAGGAATGTCTGGGCTGGCAGTAGAGATTTGGAGCAATTAATATATAAGCCAGTAGTTTATTCTTTGAGATGTGGACCAGAATTCATTGGAAATGTGATAAGAGCTCAGGACTCATCATCCAGGAAAAAGAAATGCACACATTATATTTGCAAAATTTTGTGTAGTTTTAGGAGGCTCCAGAATCCCTTACTAATCTGGTGTCTTGTAAATTTTAGAACTTTCTATGTATGGGTAGTCACTGTAACCATGATAATGGATGCAATGCATAGTAGCCTAGTGTTGAGTGAAAAGAGGACAGAGCTCTGGGGAATAAAATGTACTAAATGGCACCGGAAAATAGGAGATAGAAAGTAAGGAATAGTGTTTCCAAAAGAAGGCTGCATTATACTGACTTGTATGCATACTTGTACTTCTCAGGTACTTTTATTTTAGTTCCTATCTGTTTATTTATTAAGCTTGAAAAGTTACTTTTTTTCTGACAGTTGATGCTTATAGTTGACAGCTTGGAGATTCTATTATTGGACACTTCTTTTAGTCAACTGTGAGGGATTGTGCTGTGCCCTGAGCTGGGTTAAATTCTACTGACATTCTTATTTAATCTTCAGGATAGTGCCCTGAGATAGATACTATTGTTAAACCTACTTTATAAGCAAGGAAATAAAAGATTTTGAAGAGTAAAGTAATTTGCCCAAGGTCACATGGCCTGTTAATTTAGCAAAGCCATGACACCAACCCAGGCCAGCAGAACTTATGTTCTCTACTAATATACCACACTGTGTTTACCAGGATAATCAGTCACTCACGTTGTGATATGGGTATACCGTATTAGCACAGTGGAATGTAACATGAGTCCAGAGGTTTGGACTAGATCTGGGGATATATAAATTCTAATCTCGGGTCTGAGATTTGGAGTCAGTCGTTTAATGTCTCTGGGTCCATTTTTTCATTTACTTGAAAATTTTTATACCTAAACATTGTTGTTCTGTGACTCCATCTCTGCTCTGTCCATAAAGCATGAATACTGAGGAAAGTACTATGTAGAAATCTTGGATTATAAAACAATCTTGGTTTATATATGTGAGAAATGATTTATTATAATCTAAGGGCATTTCTACAATATTCAAAGTCTCTTGGTTTATGTGTTTCAAATTCTTTAATTTCTAATAGAAAATTTAGTAATTCGTGACGGATAGGGACCTTTTTGTACGTTCTCTAGCTTTCATGGGGTCTTATCCTACAGAGCCTGAAAAGATCATTTGAAGTCTTGCTTAACTATTTGCAGTATGGTTACCTCTAGAGTTTAGACTCAACATTAACTTTGGTCTTTCTCTGGAATTGTTCTGAATGTTCTGCTTGATGTGTTCATTATTTAATGTTGAGAGATGGTGTCTTAGTCTGCTTTTTTATAACCTCAGTGTATAGAATACTTGAGGCCATGATTGTCATATAGACTTGTATCTTTTATTGTGAAAAGTTATGAACAACTACATCTTATTAAACTATTTTATAAGGATGGCATTCTGTGTATCAGGATATCTGATTTAAAAAAAAAGAAATAGTAGTTTCGATCTAGTGGTAAATTTTCTTAAGGCCTTTTCAGAATAGTATTTACTAGACCTGGGATTTAAATAAGATTAAAGTAATAAAAAAGTTGTTTTTTTTTTACAGAATTCCTTTTAAGCACTTCAGAAAAGATTAGAATAATAAGGCTTTTTTGGAGTCATCTGCTTAAGAATCCTCTATGATGGAGGTTGAACTGATACTTTACTGCTAGGATAACTGAAAGAACTATTTTGGTTATCTACATTTCTTACTCGTTCACATTCATACCCATTGGACATAGCTTGGAGGGAGTGTGGGGTTTGTTTTTTTTTTTCATTAATCACTTTATTGAGGTGTGATTGACATGCAAAAAACCATACATATTTAACGAATGCAAGTTGAAAGAGTTTGTGAAGCCATCACCATGATCTATGCAATAAACATATTCATCACCTCCAAAAGTTTCTTCGTAACCTCTTCAGAGAGGATTCCACTCAGTAATTTCTGTCCATCCAAGTCAGAAATAGGTGTGAAGCTGATGAATAATTGTTGCCATGTTTCCCAGGTTGTGAGTGCAGCACATGGTGTAATAACAGCTCCTTAGTCATAGATAAGCAGGAAATCATTTCATCAGCAAGTATGAATGTTTGTTATATGCCATGTATTACTTCAGTGGCTGAGGGATTCCTCAGTGAAAAAAATCGCTGCCTTCAGGGAGCTGACATTGAATGGGAGGAGGGAGGCAGGAAAAGAAATAAGGAAAAAAAAATGAGGACTGTGGGGTTGGAATTTGGGGGTGACTAGTAAGAGACTGCTATTTTAAATGGAGTGTGAAGTTAAAGCTTCATTTTATGGTGGTGATTGAACAAGAATTTTGAGGTTGATAAAGTGAATGAGCCATGCAGATACCTGAGGGAAGAACATTTGAGAGAGAGAATAGCAAATACAACAAACACCTTGAAGCAAAAACCTGTTTGACATATTCCAAAGAATGGCAAAGAGAGTCTGCTGTGGCTAGAACAGGGAGCAAGGAGGAAGAATAGATGAAGTCAGATTATCAGATCCAAATAATGTTTTGTAGTTTGTATAAGGACTTTGACTTTAACTTCAAAAGAGATGAAAAGTCACTTGAGGGTTGTGAGCAGAAGAGTGACATCGTTTATGTTTTTAGAAAGTCACTGGTTGCTCTTTGATAGTGGGTCAGGAGCAGACCAGTTAGGGAACTGTTGGAATACCTTGAGAGACGATGGTGTTTTGGACAAGGCTAGTAGTAGTGGAAAGGGTGAGTAGGAGTTAGATTCTGGGTACATTTTGGAGGTAGAGACAAAAGAATTTCCTATTGGATTAGAATCAAGTTGAGGGATTAAAGTTGAGGGATTACAAGCTTTTTTTGGCCTTAGCAACTGGAAAGATGGAGTGGACTTTCGCTTGTTCGGAGAAGACTGCTGGGAAAGCAGAATTAAGGGCAAGGATTAGGATTTCTGTTTTGGACCTGGTAAGTTTGAGATGCCTTGTAGGTATTCAGTTAAAAACATGGCTGAATATAGGACTCTGGTATCAAGGGGAGAGGGCCAAACATAGTATATAAATATTGATGTTAACTAACCACTTAGCACAGATGAAATGAGCTTCACCTGAAAACTGAGTTGTGGCTAGACAAAGAAGTTCAAGTTTGGAGGCTGTTGGGAGGAAAAGAACTAGTAAGCAGACTGACAAATAGAAACTAGAGGAATGGGAAGAAAAACACAAGATTGTAGTGCTTGGAAGGCAAGTGAGGAGTAGGAGTGATCAGCTCTTTCAGTAGCTGCCAGATAGGTCAAGAATGATGAGAACTAAGACTCTAACCATTTAGATTTTGCAGGATGGAAGTCACTGGTGACTTCCTTGGGTAATTTCATTGAAACAGTAGAGATGAAAGACTTATTGGAGTAGATTCATGATATAATGAGAAAAATGAGACTTGGAGACAGTGAATGTAGAAATGTCTCAAGTCTTGTGATTTTGCTGTAAATGGAAAAGACAAGTTTGGATGGTACTGGAGAAATGGTGGGTTTGTGAGGATTTGTTTTTAAGATGGGAAACTGATGATTTTGAATGTGTATAGAAATTGTCTAGCAGAGAGGAAAGAATGTGATGATGCTGAGAAGGGAGATTGATAAAGGGAGGTCCTTGAAAAGGTGAGTTGGGATGGAACTAAACTTCATTCTGTATAGGTATTACTTGGGGTCACAATGCAGATTATAGTTCTGTAGGCATGGGGTGGAGCCTGAAATTCTGCATTTCTAGTAAGTCCTCGATGATGCCTATGTTTATGGTCCCTGTTTATAATTTGAGTATAAGAACTTCGTACTTGGAGTACAAGAACAGTAGAGTAGTATATTGATACATAATCATATGGATTGGTGGATATGGTTGGGGTTTGTACAGTATGTCTTCAGGTTGTTTCTGTTTTCTCAGTGGAACAGGAAGCAAGTCATTATCCGAGAGTGAGTTTGGAGGAAATGGTGTAAAATCATTTAGGAAGGTAGTCAGTAGTCTAGAATGTAGGATTATGGGATTGCACCCAGGGCCTACTTGGTGGTTAGTGATTATGAATTTAAACTGAGACATGTTGAATATTGGCGTATATATGTTATTCATTTACTTTCATTTACACATGGTGCATGTGAAGAGTAGGTGGGTAGATGGGGTTTAGAATAGCAAGTATTTTGGTCTGGAGAGGGGAAGTGTGATTCGTAGGTATATACAAGGTAGTACATATAATGGACTTAGAATCTAAACTGGGAAAGGAAGAAAATAAGAATGCTAGGTTAAACAGAAAAATGTGTGTGGGAGGGTTGTTTGTTTTGTTTTTAACTGCAGGTCTTCTTCCAATCTGTAATTTGCTAAGGAGTTCTGTAAATCTTCAGGAGAAGAAGATAGTGTTAATGTCCTCAATTTTTTTTTTCCCCCTAAGATTGATGTTTTAAAAAGAGTGCATGCAGGGAGGACCGGGAGGGGGCAGAGGGAGCAGGAGAAAGAAACTTAAGACTGCGCTGAGTGTGGAGCCCATCGTGGGGCTCTGTCTCACTATCCTGAGATCACGACCTGAGCCAAAACCAAGAGTCTGAAGCTTAACGAAATGTGACACCCAGGCACCCCCTATATTATTTTTAAAATCATGGAACTCTTTCTGTCTCAGTAGCTCTCTGAGCTTGTGTTCTACTAAATAAACTAAGGAAAAGTGTGCTTTACACTTTTGGTTAAAGCGAGTATTAACATCAGAGATTATGATTTCATTTAAATTGGATGGGTTTAATGCATATAAGAAAGAAGGGCGGTCTTAAAGGATTTTTTAAAAATTGCTGTGTCATCTCTAAAAACTTCTTAAATGTACCCCTTTATTATTGTTAAAACAATAAGTCTTATAAGTCATACAGATTTATAATCTTAGGCATATAATAAGATAATTACTATATGGACAAATACAGATTTTCAACCATTGGTGTTTTTTTTTTTTGTCTCTTTTTCTCTCTTGGATATTACAGATGACCATGGATGAAAAATATGTAAACAGCATTTGGGACCTTCTGAAAAATGCAATTCAAGAAATCCAGCGTAAGAATAACAGTGGTCTTAGTTTTGAGGAGCTCTATAGAAATGCTTATACAATGGTTTTGCATAAACATGGAGAAAAGCTCTACACTGGACTAAGAGAAGTTGTTACCGAACATCTCATAAATAAGGTATCCAACTTTAAAGGACTATTGCTAATTATATGGAATCTAGAAAATCCTTTATATACTATATTGTACTTTGACTAGAAATACTAGTTTTAAGGGCTCCAGGAAGCCTATAGAAATAGTGATCAATTAATAGTTGTATTATAATGTATTATAAAACCTCACTCAAAACTTATGATCAGCTAAATCACAATTTTTGATAATTGAGGGAAGGTGAAGTTTGTGATTTACAATAAATACATTCTCTGTAATCATACTTAAGGAAACAGACTTTCATTAGTTTACGAATGCTTGTTTATTTATGTATGAATTAGAGATCTTTATTTTTTCTTTAAAATGCTTAACCAGTCAGTCCATTTTATCTTTCTCTACTTTCTCTGTGTAAAAAAACAACATTGTTTAAAAAATACTGTCTAAGACTTAATACCAGTTGAAATTGACATTATTTTAGCTGAGTTTTAAAGTAAATGTGAATTGTTTTTTAAAGCTAAATTAGTGTTGGGCTATTAAAATTATAAATATTTCTTTGGTGCTAAAAAGATGTTTTTACTTTTTAAAATAACAAATTCTTCTATTGCAAGTTTGTCTTGCTTTAAGATTGTCAGATAAAATGTAAAATACCACAGGTAAATAAAAACTTCTCAAAGTTTTTGTGTGGTATTAGGTTTCGTTTTTTAAAATTTTATTTGGAAAAAAAAATGGAAAAGTTGTACCAAATAGTACAATGATCTCTTGTATTGTAGATTCACCGGTTAACATTTTGCCACATTTTTGCTAATCTTTCTATTGATACTTGTTATTATTACTATTATTGATACTACTATTATTGCTGAAGAATCAGAGAATAAGTTTTAAATTCATTTACCCTCAAATGCTTTGGGATGTTTCTTCTAAGAACAAGGAAATTATCTCACTTAACTGAAGACTAATGTTTGAAATCAGGCAGTTTAACATTAATATAATACTGTTATCTAATATAGTCCATATTCAGATTCATCAGTTGTCCTGTGTAGCAGTGATGTCCTTTATAGCAGTTTGTTTTCTGATCCAGGATCCAATCCAGGATCACCCACTCATTTTCAGAGCTTCTTGTCTTTCAGCACATTGACATTTTTCAAGGGTATAGGTCAGTTGTTTTGTAGATTGTCCCTCGGTTTTTGGTTTGTCTGATTGTTTCCTGATGACTAGTTTCAGGTTATGCATTTTTGGCAGGAATAATACATAAGTGATGTTGTGTCCTCAGTGCATCACATCAGGAGGCACATGATGTCAGTTTATCCCATTATTGGTGATGTTAACTTTGATCACTTGGTGTCCGCCAGATTTCTCCACTGTGAAGGTACCTTTTTTCCCTTTGTAATTCATAAGTAATTTGTTCAGATATATTTTGAGACTGTATAAATATCCTTTTCCCCAAGAAACTTTCATGTGATGGTTCTAGCATCCATTGATGATTCTTGCATGAATCATTATTACTGTGGTGGTTACAAAATAGTTACTTTCTATTTCTACTATTCCTTCCCTAATTTCTTTCTCTTACATGGGATTACATGAGGAGGTACCTAGTATCTCATGAAGCAAGGTGATTGTGTTCTTCATGCAACCAACAGTTTCTTTAGTGCCTACTGTGCACAGCTTTCTAGGAATAATACAGTGGGTACAAAGAGATATGATATCCCTTATTTGTACTGTGATGTGAGAGATGATGCAGACATTTAGATAACAGTGTGAGGCATTATATAATTAAGTGACAAATGAATTCAATAGGCAATAAATGGCTTAGGAATTCAAATGAGGGAGAAATTATCCGGGGCTGTAAGATTAAATGGGAAAGTATCAAATTGAACCAAGCCATGAGACATTTGGGATATAAGGGAACAATGTGGAAGGCATTCCAGGATGGCAGATGTCATGTGATTTTACGGAAATAAATTGGATACGTTTAGGTGGTAAATAGAGTTTGATTGAGGTATATAAGAATTTATGGGGATTAGTGCATTCTAATATAAGAGTGGTTTGGGAAGAGATTGGAGGAAAAACTTGAATGCCAAGCTGAGGAATTTGGGCTTACCAGTAGAGGTTTATTGGAGGTTTTTAAGTGGAAGATAATGTGACAGAATATTTTAAGAAGATTAAGATGAAAATGATATAAATGTAGAATTGGGTGTTTGCTGGATGTTTGCTGGAAATTTTGAGTAAAGTGATAGGCTAGACATGAATGGATAGAGGATGTGACAGATACTGTTTTAGATAAGATTGGAGATTTTTATAGTTGGAAGATACCTTAGAAATTATTTTATATGAGGGAAATTGAGTGTGAGATCATCATAAAATGCTCAGCTAGAAATATCCTGTGTTTAGAGACAGATTTTGAGGTTGAGCAGAAACTTAAACTGAAGATGAAGATTGGATGTTTGGTAGCATGTACTCCGAGGAATAAGTATTGGAGTTCAGAGAAAAAAATCCTAGAGCCAGAGGACGAATTTTCAAAAGCAAGTTATGGTATGTAGGTGTGGGAAATGAAGACGACTAAATTAAGAAACTTGGCATCAAAAGAAAGAAGAAATACAGAGTGCAAGAGTTTTGCTTAAAGCTATTGAAGGGGAGATGATTGAAGCAACTGAGTTCTTGGTTATGGAGAGAGTACGGATTTGAGAACAGAGAAGCAAAGGTAGAATAGAGGCATGCTCTCATTTAGCAGCGGTCCCATAGTGAATGATGGTAGTGGTCATAACTTACTCTTATTTAGCATTTGTATGTGCTAGGTTCAGTTCCAGTGCTTTTACCTGTGTTAGTGGTCACAACCTAATGAGCAGGATATGACTATTCTCTCTGTAAGTGGAGAAACCAAGGCACAGAGAATTAGTGATTTGTTGAGATGCACATAGTAAGCGGCCTAGCTGGAACAGTATTCAGGCAGTGTGGTTTCAGGCTAAGTCCTTGACTTCTCTGTAGATCTACTCCTGAGGTATAATGAATGGATCAAGATAAAATAAACTCAATGAAATTGAGGGTGTAGGAGAGGCTTCGAGTAAATTGGCTCAGTGTTTGTAAAGCTGTAGTCCTTTAAATTCTAGTTCTTGGTTTATTTATAATTAAAACAAAGGAGCTAGTAGTAATATCTCCTGAGATTCTTTAGTTCTGAAACTATTACAAATCTAATAATTACACCATGCATCTTCTGAAGATGAGATGAAGAGACTTGGAGTAGCCCTTCTTGGGAATATACTAAGGAATTGGCAAGTGAGGAAAAAGATAGCTCAGTAGGAGTTGGCCTGAATGTGTAATTTGTCTTTTTTGTTTGTTTTGAAGAATTTGCTTTGCAGCTTGGGCATAGATGCAGAAAAAACATCTGTAGTTACATGCTGTATTGAGAATTGGCTTACCCAAAAGGCGAGGAGAGGAGGGGAGACCAGAGTGGGAAGTCAGTGTTTTAAGTGATTTTTTGGACTCTGAAATATGGTTAGGTAGAAATTGAAGTCATGTGACCAATAATTCTATAACTGTAAAAGCTTCGGCATATTTGTGAGTTGCTTAAAGTGATCCCATATCTCAGGTTAGCTGTTATTATTTCAAAATTATAGGCAGTTCCCTATAATATGTTCCAGAGAACATGTATTCAAGTTAATTGTGCTAAAGAAATTGTATACACTAAATTCTTTTTTATTTCTGTTGCATAGGCATTAGTCATACATCACCAGCATCTGAAAATGTTTTTTAATTTTTTGTTTCTTTCACAAATCATTTGACCAGTTTAAACTACTCAATTTCTGGCCAGGAAATACATACCAGTACCAGTGTATCTAATGATTAATTTTATTATTTCAGTTCAATTAAAACTTTTAACCTCTGCTAGTATCTGCTTTCATTTTTGTGTTCTCCATATATCTTATTTCATTCTTAGTTTTATGAAAACATTTAATAACCATACGAATACAGTACTGCTATATGAAGGGGACATGGTCCAAAGAAATTTGTTAACTGACAGACAGAGCCATTATATAGTAGCCTAAATGTGCTCTGATGTAGGAAGTCTCAGTTTTTTCTACCAAATGCGCAGAAGTACAGTTTGTATAAAAATTAACATTACCTGTTTATGCAGTGCACTTTCTGACTAGAAGTTGAGAGAATGGTTCAGGTTCAGGGTTCTGTGGTATGAAAGTAACCGTATTCAGTCTCCCAGAATATATTCCTTTTTGTGGTTCTGAAAACCTTATGTGTGGTCTAGTCAGGTGGGTTTTTTTGTTTGTTTGTTTTTTTCTTTGTTCACTATGCTTTTAGCACTTTGCTGAACTATGTAAGCAATAATACTTTTTTTTAAAGCAAAGTTACTTTCTACTGAAGTGAACATTTTAGTGCTGTGGTATATAGGCAGCCAGGACCCTGTTTTTTCCATGTTCAAAGATTCAAATGAAATACAATTTTTACACGAGTCAGTTGCTAGTACCCTGGTTGCAAGATGAGAATAGTAAATATCTGAGCAGCATCTTTGATAAAGCAGAGTGGCACAAACTATCAGGGCAGATGAATGGAGGAACTTCTCTGAGATGAAGGTAGCTAATTGTTGGCTTTAGAAGTAAGTTCACAAAATTGAAGCAGGCTTAGAAAAGCTAAATGCTTTTCTTTTAACTTGGTGGTATATTCCTCCGACCTCTAGAAGAATGTTCCCTTTGAGGAAACTGAGACCCAGAGGAATTCAGTGAATTTCTTCAAACCACAAGGAAAACTTGGAGTATTATATGGTCTTTGTGCCTCTCCATAAGAAAAAAAAAATCTCATTTTGGTAAATATGAAAACATTTCAGAATTCACAGGGGTATCTTTAACATTTGTTTCTAAATAAGTTTTACTGGAGAAAAAGTTCTTCTTTCCAGTTTTAAGGATTTTTAAATTATAGATCATTTTGTCAAAGCCTCAGAAGTACCCATACAAGACTTCTTATTAAATAATTCAACATCCAGAAGTATGTTATTTGCCAGCCTCTGACTTAGGTATAAAAAATATGTTGTAATGCAGTTGATCCCTGTAGTCATAGAACAGTTAAACGAGTAAACAAATGTTTAGTTATAAAACATGGTGAAGAAAACAGGATACAGTGTTAGAGGAAAACTATATATCCAAGAAATGCTGTTTGAGTAAGAGGGAACTTGAAAAATGAGAAGGTGCTCATGAGAAGAGTGTTCCAGGCAAAGGGGATGGCTGAGAATGTTTTTTCTTTGCAGGACCAGATAGTAAGTATTTTTAGTTTCCTGAGCCATAGATTCTGTTGGTGGTTCCTCAGGACTCTCCTCTTTTAGCACCAGAGGAGCAATAGACTATATGTAATGAATGAATATGGCGGTTTTCCAATACAACTTTATTTTAAAAAGACAGCAGACCATCCTTTGCCAATCCCTGGAATAGAGAAATTGAAAACAAAGCCTGTTGTGAATGGGGAATTAAGTATTGGCAGTGGGGAAAAATGGGACCAAGATGAGGTTTGGAGAGAGAGGCATTGAAGCCCTGGTATAAGGGCTTCATACTTAATTACATGTACATTAGGAAGCCATTCAAGAATTTTAAACAAGACAGTGACATGATCTGATACAGATTTTTTAAATATTACTCGGGTTGTTGTGTGATGCATAAATTAGAGGGCCCAAGAGTTGAAGTGAGGGGAGTAGGAAGGAATAATCCAGTAATTCAGGTGAGCAAGCAATAGTGGTGATTTATACCAGTGTAGTGACAGTGGGGATAGAAGATTACAGATTCAGGATACTTTGAATGTAGAAAGATTGTTACTTCTTAATAGATCGGTTGTGGGGAATGAAGAAGAAGAATGAATTCAAGAGAACTAGGTTTGGTTCTTGGGCAACAGGGTGTTTTCCATTTGTAGAGAAAGGAACTCCCTTTGAACAGGTTAACTTTAAGCTGCCAATGAAATTGAATATGCAAATCTAGTTCTCTGAGAAATTTGAAGTGGAAATGTAAATTTGGGAATCGTGAGCATATAGATGAAGTCACACAGAAAAGAGAAACGAGGAATTTAATCCTGAGGAATGAAAAACACTTTAGGTAGGTTTAAGGATTGCAATGGAAACTGAAAAATGACCAGATTGAGCTCTAACTTTAAGTTATAAAATGATGTCAACATTTATTTAGCAGAGTTGCGGTTTTTATAACCATTTTGACTCTGCGTGTTTTTGTGTGTGTTTAATGGCTAAAGACCATTTTAAAATTAAACATAGTACTAATCAGTTCTGTTACTTGTGGGTAGGGTTAGGTAAGGGTGGAGCCATCTCCCACCCTTTGGCTTTATTGAGGTGTAACTGACAAAATTGTAAGATATTTAAGGGTCTTGTTCATTTTTTTGGAGTCATCTTTTAAAAGATTCCTGTTTGGGATTTAAATTTGACAGAAAGTGTTTAAGCTCATAGTGAAGTAACAGAAGACTTGCTTTTGCTTCTTGTATCCACTGTTGAACACTTCATGTTTAATAATATGAAATAATTTAGAAGTAGCTATAGTGGAAAAAGTACTGGGTAGAAAGTAGGGAGAACTGGGCTTTAGGCCTAATTCTGCTACTAACAGTCGTGAACAAATTACTAGACTTCTCTGGACTTCAAATTACTAATTTATAATTGGGATTGATTTTGTTATCCTAAATGGGCTTTAAAGTTA
Source organism: Martes martes (assembly GCF_963455335.1). Taxonomy (NCBI): domain Eukaryota; kingdom Metazoa; phylum Chordata; class Mammalia; order Carnivora; family Mustelidae; genus Martes; species Martes martes. Next base: position 162,927,111 of record NC_137890.1, read on the forward strand.
TATAATGATTATGTATTCTGAAAATTTTATTTTTTTAAGACTTAGGAATATTATAGTTTTAAAGTTTACCATTGTCCTTTCCTGTGCCATAAAACATATTTACCATAAAAACATTTCCATTATTAATCGTTTCTTAAAATCAGGGGAGAGAAACTTTCTTTGGTTTTAATATGGCAAGAACTTTATTCCAATTTTGTGATGCTTAATAGGTTTCTTAGATTCGCTTTATGCTTAATTTTCTTTTCTCACCCAAATTATTTCTCTTTAGTAATTGAATAATACTATGGTAGCCTCATAAATGAGCTGATTTTTGTACTTAGAAAGTTTGAACAAAAATAATGTTGACTTTAGCTCTACTAGAAACAGCTTCTTACTAATAAAAAGAACATTGATTTCAGTGATTTTTAAAAGTATTTCTTTTATATGTAAGTGTGTTATATGTAAGTGATGAATTATGTTATTTGTTAAGTGTGATATGTAAGTGATGAATCACTAAATTCTATTCCTGAAACTAATACTACACTATACGTGTTAACTAACTGGAATTTAAATAAAAACTTGAGAGATTTAAAAAAAAAAAAAGAATCCATCCTATAGATACGTTTAAATATGTGTATAAAAAGTATTTATACTAATATTTACTGTAGTATTGTTTAAATGCTAAAAAAGGCTGAAAGCTATATAAATGTTCACTAATAGACTGTTGAATAAGTGGATTTATATCCACACAATGAAAAAAAAATGAAGTCTTTATATCCATATATCCTGTTCTTCAAATACTCTCTTACTTTGGATGGAAGGCAGAATAAGGGAGCTTGATCCTGCTGACTTTTTTCATTCATTTAGAAAACTCCCTATTGAGGCTCTCTTATGTACAAGCACTGGTCTAATAAGCATTTGCATTATATGAAAAGTCCCTGCCTTTGGGGAACTTAAGCACTTGAATCTGTGCCTAGTAATCTGATCAATTCTAAGTACTTTGTTTTACAGGTACAGAAACTGAAGCTTTGAAGAATAGTTTGAATTTTTAAATGGCTTTCTTGTTTGAGGTTTTTTGGGGTTTTTGGTTTGTGTGGTAAACTGAAAAATCTTTTATAACACCCTATTATTTATTTTTTGTATATAGGGTTTCATTTGCTGAAAATGATGTCTCTATATAAACTTTTCTTCAGTATATTGATTTTTCTCCCCATTTTGAAGGGAGAAAGAGAAGAGCCAGAATTTTAAATGTTATGTTTATTCACCAGTAAATTAAAGTGTTTCTGTGAGGGTGTACTAATTGCATGTGGAAATGAAGTTGGTATTCTTGGTAAGCTTTGGACTGTTTTGTTAAGCCAATTACTTAATAGACTTAGTTTTTATAATAAAGCTTTTTTAGTTCTTTTCCTTTCTTTCTAGGCAAATGTGAATGAGTGTAGTGGTTTTTATTTTAATGGCATTTAAGTATAGAATATATTATAATAATTGCAGTGAATTATAAAAGGACATTGATAGAAACACTCAGTAATAAGATTTTTGTTAGCAAAGACAGATTCATTTCAGAAGCCCACAGATATTGAGTCTCTTGTGTTTCATCTACCAAAAAATAATTAAGACACTATGCCTGTCAGCAAGAATCTTCCAGTTTTAGTGAGGTAATCAGATTTGAAGGAGAATTATTTTGCTTGAGGAATTCAGGGCAAAGTAGAAAGAGGAGGTCACTTTTGATGAGCCTTAAAGAATTATAAAGGTTCATCATATGAACAGAGGGAAAAGATAGTCAAGAAAATGGCATAAATAAAAAAGGCAGGTAAGCATGAGCATAGTCAGGTTAAGATCAGTGTAGATGGACTATAAAAGGCTTCAGATACATTTTTGAGGAATGAGTGGGTAAAGTAGGCTGGATTAGGTTTTAGAAAGACATTATAGGGAATTTGGGTTTTATCCTGTGGGTGGTGGGAGCCATTGGTTTTTTGTTTTCCCAAAGAGACTGACTGAAGTGAAGATGGAGTGAAAGATTTAGTAGACATGCCATCTTAAGTACTTCATTGCTACATATCTTTTGTTCTCCTGCCATCTTGTCCTTTTTTTCTAACTTTAAGTTGTTGAAAGAAACAACTATTACAGTGAATATTGAAGTAGCTTAGGGTGATGACAGGAGGAAAGTTCTGTCTGAGCTAGGGGTACAAACCCTTAAGAATATGATTTGGAAGAGTGACTTGAATATGATTAGAGGAATCCCCAAAGAGAAAGAGATTTGGGGGGATAATGAAGGGAATAGAGATTATTAGAGATTCAGGAAGATGGCAACCACAGGATAGGAGGAGCCTAAGAAATTGAGTAGCTTCTACTTTGAAAGGATTGGAAGAGAAATGATGTTAGGGAGAGCCAAGGTTAAGTTGTTACTTAATTTGGTAAATTCACCCATGTGTTAAATATTAGATATTCCCAGTTAAATTGTTGTGTAGACTAAGCACTGTGAGGGCAGATACCCCTTTCTGTATTGCTTTCTGTTATATTTTCTAGTGGTTTTCTCTTAATGTTTATCAAAAAAGCAAGTGACCAGCCTAGGACCTGTCTTATTCTTGTTTTTGCCTCCTGCTCCTTCATATAGTTGGCGCTCAATAATTGTCTATGGAAATGAATCCCTGAGAATACTGGCAGTCAAATGGAAACCATGCATTATATTCACCAGCTGCCAAATTCTGTTTTGTCTTCCAAATGTGCTTCTACCTACCCAAGTTAATTGCTGAATCCAAACCCTGTTAAAGTAGAGTATATTTCATCATTTTAAAGCACAATGAAAATTTTGGGGTCTATATCTCTCATTTTTTGAGATGAGTTTGTCTGTCTGGTGGGAGCCAGATTGTGTGATCCTGTGGAACTAGGGGGTTTTTCTTTCCCCATGTTACTCAAGAGAACAAAAAGACTACCATATTGGGGCGCCTGGGTGGCTCAGTGGGTTAAAGCCTCTGCCTTCGGCTCAGGTCATGATCCCAGGGTCCTGGGATCGAGCCCCACATCAGGCTCTCTGCTCCGTGGGGAGCCTGCTTCCTTCTCTCTCTCTCTGCCTGCCTCTCTGCCTACTTGTGATCTCTGTCAAATAAATAAAATCTTTAAAAAAAAAAAAATAGACTACCATATTGCCATGCTTTGTGTATGTTTTACTACTTACTCTGTCAGTATCTTTGTCCAGAGTTTAATTATGGTGCTAGTGCTATAAGGTTTTTAATGTATATCTTTTGTCTTAACCATTGTGAATGTAATACTTTACAAGTGATAGATAATTCATGTCCTTCTGTGGTATACTACTTTCTTTCAGTTTTTGTTTCCAGCCATTAGGTAAAAAGCTCTACTGGTTTTCATGGCACTACTTTGTACTCAGAGAAATCCTGATTTTTCTAACTCTTCTTTTATATTAACTGAGGACATATTTTTTAAAATGATGCCAAATTTAGATGATTTCTTACTTGCTTTAACATGTAGCAAATACTCTTTATGTATGGAATTATAAAAATACATTGTCCTAATTTACCACTGTGTGCCCCTGCTTTGAGCCTCATGATTCTCTACTGCTATTCATTGTATTCTACTTTGTATTACGGTCATATGAATGCTAGTATTAGGCTCCTCTATCCCCCATAGTGGCTAGCACCCTGCTTTGCTTGTTGGAAGGAATCATTATATATCTGAATTGACAGTTTGAAGAAAGATTTTTAGGTATTCTTTTGAATTAAGAGCTTCATTTTGGACACTTACAGAGTGAGTGGGGAAATTCTGCCACTAGGAATTTTAAGTTGAAATTACAGGTAGTGTGCTCTTTGTAAAATGCTTAAACTTACATTACTAAGTATATATATGTTAGTAAAATTACTTACAGAAGAATGTTCTGACAGCAATCAAGAAACAAGTTTACCCTGTAGTAGCTATCTTACTATTTTGTCCATGATACTGGTATGATTCCTTTGATTGAGACTGCCACCTTTTTTTCCGAATGTTGGTGAAAATAGAAACAATACTATCAGACTAGAAAATATCAGGAAGGCAGTGAATTTTATATCATTGAGGAATCTTTTGTCGTTAGTGAATTCTTGGAAAGTTAAAGATACCAACAAATTTAAGATTAATGCTCGTAAGCTTGGTACAAGTTTGCTTTAAAATACAAAAATCTTAAGGTTGTTATGTATTGTGAGAGAGAGCAGTATCTATTCAAACTTACATTGAGTATACAGATAATAGATATTAGCTGCTTTACAAACTCCTCTACTTACAAAGTAAAAGGATTCCTTCCAGTTAAGAGAAATTTGTTTTTTAGAAGAAAGGAAAGCAAGAATCAAGTAGAAATTGAGAGTTTAGGAAGTACTATATCACATATGTAACCATATTTATGTATAAGTGTTTTGTGTCACATGTTTCTCAAAATCTAAAGCACTTGGGAATGCAGATCCTGATTCAGTAGAACTGACCTAGGACCCAAGATTTTGAGTTTCTAACAAGTTCCAAGGTGATGATGATCATGATGATGGTCTTGAACCTTATTCTGTATAAGGACTACACTTACAGAGTAGCAAGATCAAATATTTATGTGATACTATTATAAATAAGTAATAGCAATAACATGGTTATAGCAAATGCTTATATGACATTTACTGTGGGCTGGGCCCTGTTGTAAGCATTATTTATATATTAATTCATTTTATCCACACAACAACACCTCCTTGAAGTAGGTGTTGTTATTATTCCTTTTTTGTAAAAACTTGATACACAAAGAAGTTACTGGTGGTTATGTATCTATTAAGTGTTGGATCTGTGATTTGCATCAGGCAGGCAAACTTTTCAGCAACTGCACTCCTGTGCCACCACTATTCCCTGTATAGGACTGTTAACATAAAAATAGCAAAGTATTATACTATTTCTTTTTAATCTTTTAAATTAAGAGTTCTCAGGAGAAAGCAAAGAGCTATGGAGCTTTTTAAAACCTGTGTGTGTCAGATTAGGAGAGGTGTCTTCTACACTTCATGGAGATGGACTTCTGTAGGTAGCCACTTTAATCGACAAGTTTATGTCATCACTGATGCGATGAAAGTTTTTGAGCTCTTCAAGAATAACTCTTTAATGATATTCCTTAGAAAAATAGGGTTTACGTAACTGGTAAAATTTGTAAAGTGACAGGCCCCTGAAAAAATTCAGATGTAAGTGGGAACTTAAATGTTATTTTTGATCATGTAAATGTTGCATATTTATCTAAAGAGTCAGATGAAATAAACAATATTTGTTTCAGAATTTGGAGACCGGAGGGTACTCAGCAGACATCGTGTGGCTCTCAATTTTTTTTTCCCAAAAGAGTGGAAAATGCCACTTTTTAAATTCTCCGGAACCAATATAAATCATATTTACTCAGGCAAAATGGAGCCTACCTTGCAGTAGTATTAAGACATCTTAGTGGAGCAGGAAATAAATGCCGTTGTTCTAGTCAACCCCGGTAATAATATGGGTAGGAGGAGCTACAGACCAGATAAGTTAACTAACTTATTCAAAGTCCTGGTTAGTAACTGCCCTGAAAGTTGCCCTCAAATACTAATTTGATTTTTTAACTTTGAGTGTTGGTTAAAATACTTGGGATTTCTAGGAGATTATATGCCTTTAAAATTTTAGTTTCTCTGTGATATTTTGTAAATGTTTTTTGTGTAATTAGCATATGCTCCATGTTATTCATGACCCACTTTGTGTTTTTTTTTTAAATCAGTTTCTTTTTTTTTTTTTTTAAAGATTTTATTTATTTGACAGACAGAGATCACAAGTAGGCATAGAGGCAGGCAGAGAGAGGAGGAAGCAGGCTCCCTGCTGAGCAGAGAGCCCAATGTGGGGCTCGATCCCAGGGTCCTGGGATCATGACCTGAGCCGAAAGCAGAGGCTTTAACCCACTGAGCCACCCAGGCGCCCCCCACTTCGTGTTTTTAATATACAATGTGTATTTCAATATTTCAATGCAGAATAATGCTAAATACAGTTTTCTGTACTTCAGAGGTTTGTCTGTATTTGAATTAAAAATTGTCCTGAGTTTTGAGACTTTTTAAGAAGGAAGTCATTAATTTTCAGTAGTCCATATCACATTAATTATGGCTCATTTCTAGTTTGAGTGGACTTTAGAACTAAAATTTTTATAATTAGTTTTAGCCAATGAATTTTTTTGTATTACCTAAACATTTAATTAGGATTGGCTGGCTGGGATTTTGCCCAGGCTTGAAACTGAGAGGGTGAAAGAAAATTGTAATTAATGATTTAATTGTGTGTGTTGGCAGCAGGGGTGGGGGGAGAGACAGCTGCAGATTATTAATGTCTTTGACTCTCCAACCAGCCAAGAACTCCTGGCCCAAGGTTGGCGTCCTTGTCAATCCATGAAGATATTTAGAAAGACTGGGAACTTGTAGATCTTGGCATGCTCATGCCTACTGGCCTCTCTTGTCATCCTCTTCCATCCTCCTCTTCCTTTTGCCAATAATTTGATTGAAGATGTGTTTCATGCAACTTGGACATTATCAGTGAACAGATTTTAATCACAGTGCTGAAAATAAACATTTTCTTTTTACTTAGTAATTCCACTTTAATCTTTGCTGAGGATGTAATTAAAAGGACAGGAAAAGCTATGTTCACAGAAATGAAGAATGTAGTATGCCAGTTTGAATTATTCCAGAGTCATTCATAAGTTGACACCTCTGAAGTAATTAACAATTCTTTGATTGGCATTCAGTTTGCTTTTTTTTTTTTTTAAGATTTTATTTATTTATTAGTACATGGGAGAGAGAGAGAGCATAAGCTGGGAGGAAGGGCAAAGAGAGCTAGAGAAGCAGACTGACAGCCCCTGCCCCTGCCACTGAGCAGGGAGCCGGTCTGTCTCTGGACTTAATCCCTGCAACCTGGAATCATGACCTGAGCTGAAGGCAGTTGCTTACCAACTGAGCCACCAGAGCACCCCTCAAATTGCTTTTAAGAATAAACATTGTGACGTCCTAGCTTATGTTTACAGTATAATAACTAAACGGCACAACTTGAGAATCATAGTTGTTGCAGATTTTAAAAAGTTGATATTAGCCTTTTATTTTCATATACAGTTCTATGAATTTTAGCCCATGTGTATAGATTCATATAAATGCTGCCATAATTAGTACAGAACATTTCTTCACCCCAGAACACTCCCTGTTTTCCCTTTGTAGTCATATCCTCCTCCTTCCCTGAGATTTGGCAACCACTGATCTATTCTGTGACTGTAGTTTTGTTTTCTCAAGAATGTCTTGTAAATGGAATAATACAGTCTGTAACCTTTTGAAACAAACGTTTTTCATTCAGCATAGTTATTTTGAGATTGCGCCAAGGTGTTGTATGTATTGGTAGTTTGTTCCTTTTTATTGCTGAATGATGCGTTCTATTGTGTGAATGTACCACGGTTTATATATCCATTTACCTATGTACTTGTTCAACGAGTTTTGGATTGTATGTAGTTTTTTTGTGATTATGAAGAGAGCTACTGTGAACATTCATCTATATGTTTTGTGTGTATGTAAGTTTTCATTTCTCTGGGATAAATACCTATGAGTGGGATTGCTAGGTCATTCGCCAAACTGTTTTCCTCTAGGGCTATACCATTTTGCATTCTCACTAGCAATGTATAAGAAGAGTTCTTAGTTGTTTGGCATCTTTGTCAGCACTTGGTATTGTCAGTATATTTTATTTTAGCTATTACAATGGATGTATAGTAGTATCTTATTTTTTAAATTTTCATTTCCTTAATGGCCAGTGGTGTTGGACATGTTTTCATGTGTAAAATTGCCTTATATAACCTCTTCGGTGAAGTGTCTTTTCAAGTCTTTTGCCCATTTCTTAATTGTTTGCTTTCTTCACTGAGGTGTAAGAGTTTTTATATCTCTAGGGGGAGAGAGAGAGATTCTGGATACAGATCATTTGATATTTTCTCCCAGTCTGTAGCTTGTTTATTTATTGTTTTAACAGTGTCTACAAAAGAGAAGTTTCTGATTTTGATGAGGTCCAGTTTATCATTTTTTCCTTTTATAGATAATGCTTTTGGTGTTAGGTTGGTAGTTGCTTAAAATCTCAGATGACTTTTTCTTCCTGTATTCTGATAGAACCTTTTTTCTTTGAATTGTTATCATGCTTTGAAATGCTGTAACTAGGTATTTTTCTCCTAAAGCAGAGGGTAATGTTGAATGTTAATTGTTCTTTAAAAAATCAGGAATCAGAATTGGGTCAATATTATTACAACTATACAAAACATACTTGTGTTGAAAAGAGAGAGATTGTCTTTTCTTGGTCTTCGGTCAGCCCCCGAATCTTTTTTGTTTTTTTAAATAGACTATCAGTCATTTTTAGATTCATAGCAGAATTGAGACAGTATAGTCATTTCCCATATTCCCACTGCCTCCCCCACTATCAGTAGCATCCCATACCAGAGTGGTACATTTTGTTACAGTGACTTGTCATAATCACCCAAAGTCCATAGTTTATGTTAGGGGTCACTCTTCATGTGTTGTACATTCTGCAGATTTTAATGATTGTATAATGAAATGTATCCACCATTATAGTACCATACGAAATAGTTGCATTACCCTAAAAATCCTCTGTGCTCTGTCTGTTCATCTTTCCCTCTGCCCTAACTCCTACCACCTGATCTTCTTCTTTTGATCTTTTTATAGTCTCTTTTGCTTTGCCTTTTCCAGAATGTCATGTAGTTGGAATGATATGGTAGGTAGTAGCGTTTTCAGATTGTGTTCTTTCACTTGGTAATTTGCACTTAAGGTGCCTCCATTGGTGGGTTAATGGATCATATCTTTTTAGTGCTGAATATTATAATATATAATATAATATATATATAATATAATATATATATATAAAATAATATTCTGTTTTCTGGAGGTACCACAGTGTATTGTTTTACCTACTGAAGGAAGTTTTGGTTGCTTCCAGGTCTTGGCAATTATGAATAAAGCTGCTGTAAACATGTGAGTCTGGGGTTTTGTTTGGACATAAGTTGTCAACTTTTTTGATATTTATAGCAAGGAGCCTAATTGATAGATGGTATGGTGGGAGTACCTGTAGTTTTGTAAGAAACTACCAAACTGTCCTCCAAAGTGGCTGTGTATCATTTTGCATTCCCACCAGCAGTGAGCAAAAGTACCTGTTGGCTACATCCTCAGCAGTATTTGGTGTAGTCAGTGTTTTGGATTTTGGCCATTCTGATAAATGTGTAAGGGTGTCCCATTGTTGTTTTAATTTGCAATTTCGTTTTTTCTTTAAAGATTTTATTAAGTAATCTCTACACCCAACATAAGGCTTGAACATACAACCTCAAGACCAAGAGTCGCATACTATACAGACTGAGTCACCTAGGCGCCCCTCATTTTGCAACTTCTTAATCAGATGTAGGACATCTTTCAGTATGCTTGTTTGCCATCTGGTTATCTTTTTTGGTGGGGTGGCCAGGTCCTTTTTTTTTTTTTTAAGTTTTATTTATTTATTTGACAGAGATCACAAGTAGGCAGAGAAGCAGGCAGAGAGAGAGAGAGGAGGAAGCAGGCTCCCCGCTGAGCAGAGAGCCTGATGCGGGGCTCGATCCCAGGACCCTGGGATCATGACCTGAGCCGAAGGCAGAGTCTTTAACCCACTGAGCCACCCAGGCGCCCCGAGGTGGCCAGGTCTTTTGCCAGTATTTTAGATTGGGTTTTCTTGGTGACTTTTAATAATTCCTTGTATATATTGGGTAACAGTCCTTTACCAGATACCCCTCCAAATATTTTCTCCCAGTGTGTGTCTTGTCATCTCATGCTCTTGAACAAAATCTGTTGCTCTTCAAGTGATTCTAATTTTCTGCCAGGTTCGTGATCTACTGCTCTTGGCTACTGTCTGTATCTTGCTTTTTGCAACACTAAGTGCCATGAACAAGCCATCAGTTTTCAATTACTCATTTTAGCCTCATTGTCACAGCTGGTCCCATCCTTTTCTCTGTTTCCATGGCTTTGTTGCTTGTTTTTTCCTTGTTTCACCCTTCAAATTCTAGCTCTTCACCTGGATAACCTTCATGTAGCTTTTCCTATATAGTAATGGTGGATATACTTGATCTGCCTGCCCCCTATGGTACTGGTACCACCTCTACAGCAGGGTTCCTTCCTGTTTGCCTTTGCTGATGCAAAAACTAATTGTGGTTATGAGGGTGTGAGATTAACAGTGTTATTCACAAACTGACCTCAATTCCTATCTCTTGTAAATTTTATGTACTCTGTTAACAGTTTGTAAAATAAGAGTTAAATCTTTTTATCCCCCACTTAATGTATTTTTTGGTTTATATGCAAACTTACCTTTTAAAAAGCCTGTTTTAATCTTCATAAAGGTTGAATTTTCATCTCATTCCTACCTTTTATTATGTATATTTGAACAAATATTTGTTCACTTTTCATCTATCAGAGTAGGAGGACAGTTTTCTGAGGCATCACTAGCAGAAGAATTATTTGTTCATAGAGTGATCTGAATAATTAGGAGAATGCAGCAAGTGTATGTAAAGCATTTATTTTATGTCTTATAGTCCTGTGTCTGTGTGTGTGAGCGTAGTCATTCAAAAATAAATGTAACAGAGTATGTCTGACCAGCAGATCTTCTGGGGCACCTCCTACACTCTCATGTCCTGTGATAGAGGTTAATTATTGTGATTGTATTTAATACCACTGAATTTTACACTTAAAAATTACTAAGATGATAAAGTTTACATTATATAAAAATGATGTATCATTTGTGTGTAGGTCATTGGCCAAAGCAGATCCATGACCACATCTAACCTCAATAATAAAAAACAAAATAAAAATAACAAAATTAATAGCAGCTATTTTCTGCTAAGTAAAGTTCATTGTTATTGATTTGTCAGGATAATTTTTTGAGGCATGATGTAAATAAAGCAGTTTTATCATTTATGACACATTGTGCTAGTTGATCACATTTTTATTTTGTTGAAAGGCAGGTGTAAGTATAAATATTGTATAAATGAGGTGTTTTATTTGGAAGTGTATATAAATCAGTAATTTTAGGACATGTGTCTTCTTTTAAAAATTTTTAAAATTTGAGTGGTCAGTTTTTCATTTATTTAACAGATATACCAAGCACATTTTTGCATTCCAAAATTGGGGTGATTTTGTTAACATGTAACTTGACTATATAACACAGGGGTATTCAGAAGTTCACTTAAGTCATTAAGAATAATTAATTGTTAGATATATAGTACAGTTTCCCTAGTATTGTCATTATTTTAATTTAATTGCTAATCAAAATTTAGTGGTTCACTGAAATTATATGAAGATTGATGAGGAATTTTATAAATAGGCATATTTTCAGTTTGTGGGGGTTTTTTAGTGTTAGCTGTCATGGGAATTTGCATCTGACAAGTGCCAGACTTAATGAGTTGGAATAAATGCTTTAGTATCCACTTTACAAAAAAGTATTTAACACAGTACTATCTATGAACCAACGTGTATGTCACTTTTGATATAGTCAGTATACTTACGAGTGATACGTTTTAAAGTCAAGGAGCTTATTAGTCTTATGAAGAAAAGATTACATGTGATACAGTGCTAAATTATGTGATATAGGCTAGTGATTTTCAGACTACACATTTTACTAGAACAGACATTGTTTCATCACTAAAATCTTTTAACAGGTGTTTTTCCTGTAGTATATAAGAAAAATTAGATACAGTTTTCTCAATTTGAATTTATTCTCCCGTTTGTGGGAATAGTGTGTTTTGTATATATTTTTTTTTCAGTCTTCGGCACTTGCCACTACTTGTTTATACATGTTTATACTAGTGCTAATATGCAGTGACATTTTATTTACTGTTTATAATTCAAGTTTATAGGTATCTATATATCTAAACACACATTAAATAATTTGTTTCTCACAAAACACCATGACTTCAGATTCTCCCCAACCTAAAAATGTTTAATCACTACTAGAGGTGTTTGGAGCTAGAACGTGTCTGGTTAGGGCTAGACCATGGAGGATTTGGGTGGGTTAGAATATTTAGGGAGGTTGCCAGTATAGTCCCAAAGTTACAGGAACTTAGAGGACAAACTGCTTCTTTATGATAAAGCTAGAATCAGTCTAAATTCTGTTTTCTAGTCAGTAATCATACCATTGGACAGATAGCGTAGCAGGAAGTACTAGTAGTTAGGAATTTATTGGAGAAGGTGGCAATATGCTCGTGGACTATGGAAAGGAATTCTTGGAGTCTGAGTAGTTCTTAGCAGGATTGCATTGCAAAGGCATTTCAGACTCAAGGCAACTTGATGTACAAAGATAGATATCCTGAAAAAGCTTACCATGTTGATGGTGGATCATGGTATTGGAGGGTAGGGTGAATAAAGTAAAGGGTCTTCTAGATGCCAGGCACTGTTCTAGGTGTGGAAGGCACACATGGAAAAAAGACAAAATCCCTGCTGGTGTGGATCTTGCATTTTAGTGAGAGGAACAGTAAGTGGATAAATAGGTAAAACAGTAGGCAATGACAAGTGCTGTGAGGAAAAATTAGTGCAAAGAGTGGAGATAGAAGTTGTTTGAAATAGGGTGGTCAGGAAAGACCTCTCTGTGGAAGTGAAACTTGGGTAGAAAACAGTGTGTAAGCTGTGTGAAATGTGCAGAGCAAAGGGTAGAACACAGTTGCTGGATGCAGCCCCATGGTAGCTGGAGCATGGTGAGTTAATAGTTTATGCTCAGTAAATGTTGGCCAACTGCCAGGCACTGTTCTCAGTGTGTCACTAGTGTTCATTTAACCCCTACAGCAATTCTATGAAATGGATACTGTTTCACATGTAAGGAAACTGAGGCACAGAGATGGAATAATATACCCAAGGTGACACAGCTAGTCAGGGAGCTGGAGTTGAGCCCAGTAGTTTGACTCCAAAGTCAACATTTTTAACCATTCTGCAAGGATGGGGAAGGGGAGGTGTAGTAAGAAATTTAGTTGGAGCAATAGCCTGGGACCAATTCTCTGGGGCCCTGTAGTTCCTTAAAGTATTTAGGATTTTATTTTGACTGTGATGTTAGGTTGTTGGAGGGTTGAGAACTGCCCACGAGGTTGCTTTATGATTCTGGAGATCAGGAGATGGGTCTGGACTATACAACACATTTGTTAGTTATATGTATTTAGGTTATATTATAGCTTAAAATATTTCTACTGGCCTATAACCTATTTCTTTGATGTAAAATTGAATATTCCATACCATTTTATTGAACAGATATGTGCATGTATACATATGAGAGTGTGTTTGTATGTGTGCACGTGTGTAAAATACTTAAATGAACTCTTCTGTTAATAGGTGCGAGAAGATGTACTAAATTCATTGAATAACAACTTTCTTCAAACGCTAAATCAAGCTTGGAATGATCATCAAACAGCTATGGTGATGATTAGAGACATACTAATGTATATGGTAAGTAGAGCTTTTTTGTTTTTCCTTTAAGAAGTTAAGCATTTCAAAACAGTGTCTTTCTTCTTTCTGTCCCTTTAGTTGAATGGCACAGGTCAGTGTGGAAGGTGTTATTTAAAAAAACAACAACAACAAAAAAAATTTCCTTTACAGGGACCAGCCTTAGCTTATATGAAGTAGAACCTTAATTATTCATATATTTAATGATTAGAATGGAAGACTGGAAGAGAAAGGTCTAATTTTTTTTTCTCAGTATACAACACTTGTACTTCAAAATGGAAAATGCTGAAAAACTTTATTAATGTCTCTTTTTGAGTAACAGTGGTTGAATGACACATAAGAGATGAAAGCTTAGTATTCTCTTACATGTTTTTAAAAACCTAATGTCTTTACATCTTCAGTGATGGGGTGTCATTTTATACAAATATGCTTGTAGTAATTATATTCTAATAGCTGCTGTCTGTCTTAATAGTAAATCTTTGCAGTATATGTTATTCAGATACATATTCCATTTCTTACTTGTTACTGTTGTTTTTGTTTTTGTCAGTCAAGGAAAATACTGTATTCGGCAAGGCAATCTGGAAAACATTGACATGAGCTAAGCTGTTTAATGACTATCAAGGAGATTAAACTATTGAGTTTTTTCTTACCTTTATGTGATTATAGAATGGAGCTAGATTCATCAAGCTTAATTACTGTGTCAGTGCAAAATTAACAAGTCTAATAACTTTTCTTGTTACTTCAGTGTTTATATTTGGGAATTGGACATACGGTTTTCTTCTAAGGTTTTACTCTCTGTTTTTCAAATTTTTTTTTTCAGTTTCTTTAGTTTGATTCTAGCTATAGCGATGAGAGCATGTCCTAGTTTCTTTCACTTGCTAGAATAAAGCAGTGGTTGGAAAGAATTTCCAATGAGAGCAAACAGCTCTGGAGTTTTTTGTTCTGCTCAGAGAATGCAGTCAGGCCTATTACCCCTGGTTTTACAGGGCTTAGTGGCAAGGGGGTCAGGGAGAGGCTACTTCATTTTTTAGGGGTTGGTAAAAAAAGTAGAACAGTATTTAGCCTTTCTGAGCCTCATTTTCCTCTTCAGCATATAGATTCATTCTGTGCTGACATTTTGAGGTAAATGAGATAGCATGTGAAAACATACAGTGCCTCGGATATAAATGTGAAATAAGTTAGCTTATACTGTTCTCATTAAGTTCTAGATTTGATGAGTCTTTTAATTTTAACACTAACAAACACTAAGATAGAAAACCACTTGTAATTTTTATGGTCCATTACTCTATTGATAAAAGAAGTATTTCAAGATTATACACACAGTCACTCTTACATGTTTTAAAAAATTTCTCTTCTTTTTCACTTCCCTTTTGGGGGGTGGGGGAGAGGGTTCCCAAATGAAATGTCAAACCTTGAATCCTGACTGTTACGTGACCATAGTCAAGAAACAAATCAGTTTATTCCTCAGCTTCCTCATTTGTAAAATGAAAGTAATATTTTGCTCATTGAGTAGGGTAGCCATGATGCTTGAAGGTGCCATTCATAATGTGCTCAGTAAAAACTCACTAGGATTAAGGTTTCTTGTCCTTTTATCCTTTCATCAAACCTGTCTGATGGGACCACAGCCCTGGATAAAACCAGCAACTTACCTTTCCTGGGCCTCTGCTGGAGGAAACTCCCAACAGGGTAGATCATTACCACTGTTTGTCCTTTGTCACAATGTCCAGTTGAGCTTACACACTGTCCAGTTGTCTTATTTCCCCTCTACTAGTTTCTCTCCAAACCTCCAGCTTTCCTGCTGGCTTCCTCACTCTTAAATGATATTGCCTTCCACTTCTCACAGAAAAGAGCAAGCATCAGGTGGAACCTATGTTCGTTTCTTAACCGCTGAATCTACAGTTTTGCCTATATTTTTTCCCTTTTGTGTTTTTCCATTTCTCTCTTGTTTTAATGGAGGCATTGTCTTCCCTCATGTTAAAGGCCAGTTTTCCTCTTGTGCTAATAAGCAGGATCACATCCCTTTCTACGTTGTCAAAAACCTCAAGTATTTTCAGGTTCTACCTTTTTACTGAGTCTTACTTATACATGTGAGACATGTTTAGGCCACTCACATCCTCAGAATTATATTAAATTTTCTGTTGGACTCTGTGCCGCCTCCTAGGGTCATTGTCATTCACAGGCAAATGTCTCCTAAGAAATGTTGACCCTTGGCTATCTCCCTTTTCTCATCTTTGATTTACTTTGAATACATT
Organism: Martes martes; assembly: GCF_963455335.1. NCBI lineage: Eukaryota > Metazoa > Chordata > Mammalia > Carnivora > Mustelidae > Martes > Martes martes. The sequence continues at coordinate 162,942,823 of NC_137890.1, forward strand.
CTAGTTAAGCTTCTTCCTCAAATAATGCTCTTCAGTCTTGCTCTTATGAGGATCACCATGTCTGCACATCTCTGAAGGCAGAGATCACTGCAAATCCTTGTGCTCCTTGATTTTTTTTTCTGCAGCATTGGGGACAGTTGACTACTCTTTTCTTTTCACATGCTGGCCCTTGGTTTCAGTGACATAGCACTCCCTCGGTATGCCTCCTACCTTTCCGACTGTTCCTTCTCAGCTACTCCTCCTCCTCTGCCCTTTAAATAGAGGCAGTCTTAGGGCTTAGTAACCTGGACTTTCTCCTCCTGGTTCACCTCAGCTCCTGCTGTAGCTTCAGTAAGTGCCTCTGTGCAGATGATTCCCAAATCGCATCTCCATTCTCATTTTCTGAGATTAAGATTTGTTATATTCATTTGTCAAGTTGATGGCCATTTTTGTTGTCTGAGAGGGACTTCAAAGTTGGCATTTCCAAATGAATGCAAAATTGATACCATTCTGTTTGTTCATATGAGAAACCTTTGAATTGCTCTTGTCAGTGTCTTCACCCTCCATCATATATTTCTAGAATCTGCAGTTTTTCGATTTTCATACGCAGCAGGAAAGCACCTTCATTTCTCTCTCAGAGCATTTTGTGACTAGTCTTAGAACACTCGCTGTGCTCCTAGAATGCTTAGTTGAAAGCACATGATCAAGTCTGCTGAAGTTCTTATTGCTCATCTTGAAATCTTCACACATGTCTTCTGTGTGGAAATGTTCCTCTCCGTATGTGATTTGCTCCTACTTATCCTTTAAGTCTCAGTAGATTTCTGGTAAGCTTTCCCTGACCTACACTGTGTACTGCCTACTGGCTGCAGTTGCTCTCCTTGTACACAGTGCTCTTCCTTTGTATCATTTATCACAGTCATTATTAACAGCTGTTTAGGGCTTTGTTTCCCCATTACACTGAACGTTATGAGGAGGGGCCAGTGTCTTGTCACCACTGTGTCCCCAACACCTATCACAGCTTGCACCAACTAGGCATTCAAGTGTAACTTGAATAAATACATGTACATGGAGTCTTTTTTTAAAAATAGATTATAGATTATAATAGATATAGATTATAGATTTAGAGATTTAATAGATTATAGATTTTTAGTAGATTATAGATTACAGTTTTTATAGATTATAAATTAATTTTTAATAGATTATAGATTATAGTTTTGCAAAATGCTTTTTAAAATATTCTGTTGTTTGTCTGCCTTCAGGTCAGATCATGATCTCAGTGTCCTGGGATTGAGCCCTGCATTGGGCTCCCTGCTCAGTGGGGAGTCTGCTTCTCCCTCTGCACCTCACCCCGTGTGTTTGCTTGTGCACACTCACGCACTCTTTTTTCTCAAATAAATAAATAAATAAATAATCTTTTTAAAAATACACTATTGTTGGGGTGCCAGAGTAGCTCAGTCAGTTTAAGTGTCTGACTCTTGATTTTGGGCTCAGGTCCTGATCTCAGGATCCTAGGATCCACCTGCATAGGGTTCCACGCTCAGCAGGGAGTCTGCTTGTCCTTCTGTGCCTCCCCCTGCTTCTGCTCACTCTTTCTTGAATAATAAAATATTTTAAAAATACATGCTGTTAAGGATTTGGAGAGAAATTAAAGTGTTGTTGATAAGATATCTTCACATTCCACAAGATAGAATTCTTTCATTTTCATACTCTTTTATTCTCTTTATTTTGCCTTTTTATGCTTAGTATGCTGGGCTTAATTAGATAAGTGCTTTTTTTAAAATTAAGGTAAAATTTTATACATTGAAATGTGCAGAACTGGAGTTAGAAAATTACTTTGACAAATATAGGCATTTATGTAACCAATACTTTGGTCAAGAAATACAAATGCTTTTAATTGCCAAGAATCTAAGGACTTTTTCCTGTTGATGTCTTCATTTTCTTTGAAGAGTTTTACCATCATTCCAGAGTTCTCAGGTGACATAACCTGCTAGATAGGGCACATATCTGAAGCATACTGGTTGTACCGTCATTGATCCTAGACAAATAACCTTCTGATGGTGAATACCAGCTATAACTGTTGGAATTCTAGATCTCAGGCTCAGAGAGGGAGGAGAGAAGATTCTTCACTATCTACCTACCTACTCAGCTAGCTGACTTTTACTCTTTACAAGGAGATGTCTGTAAAATGTCTTGTATCAGCCTCAACTTATAGATACTATGGGACACACTGACTCTTGAAAATGAAAGTGGAATCATTGGTTATATGGAGGCAGCCACTGGTCACACTTTGTTCCACATAACTTGGTTGTGCGGCGTGTGCAGCATTTCAAAAAGAAATGTGTACATGTCTCTAGATGGAACATGTCACTTCTAGTTTCTGCCACTCTCCCCCTTCCTAATATTTGAAACTTACATGTTGAACTTCTAAGATTGGTTTGGTAAAAGTTTCATTTTCAATTTTAATTGTTTAAAAGATTAATGATTGGAGAAAGATTTGAGCATTTTACAAGAAAATTTGTCCTGGTTCTATAATAGTTTTAATTGTCAATATAGCTCATAAGTATATGTTACTGTTCAGTTAATTTTTCTTTGTAAACTGTAAAAATGACGGGATGCCTGGGGACTCAGTCGGTTAAGCGTCTGTCTTCCACACCGGTCATGATCCCAGGGTCCTAGGATCAATTTCCACATCCTGCTCCCTGCTCAGTGGGGAGCCTTCTTCTCCCTCTACCTGCCACTCCCCCTGCTTTTTTCTCCCTGCCTCCCACTCTCTCCTTCCCTCTCTAACAAATAAATAAAATCATTTAAAAAAATTTAAAAACTATAAAAATGAATATAGTATGAAGGGAAGTTAAGGTTATGGATGGTATTCTATAGGCTACTTTTGAGCAATTAGAATTAATGGCAAAGGAAATAGAAAAACGTTTTTGTTTTTTTTTTTCTGTTGTTGTTTTGTTTTTTTTTTAAGATTTTATTTATTTATTTGACAGTCAGAGATCACAAGTAGGCAGAGAGGCAGGCAGAGAGAGGAGGAAGCAGGCTCCCCGCTGAGCAGAGAGCCCGATGCAGGGCTCGATCCCAGGACCCTGGGATCATGACCTGAGCCGAAGACAGAGGCTTAACCCACTGAGCCACCCAGGTGCCCAGAAAAACGTTTCTAATGTGATATATAGGGTTACTGGAAGGTTAGTAGAGAAGTTTTCTGCATAAAACTATGGCAACTTTATTTTCATTTTTTTTACTTGAATTTGTCCATACTTCAGTCATTTTCACAAATAGCAAAGCTATAGTGTCATTGCAGGTTTTCCTTAAAGGGAGGCTGTGAGTTCATAGGCACAAGGTGAGAGTTAACCCAGGAAGGGAGGGTCACTGCTTCTTTGAGCTATTTATTTGGAAAGTCGTTAAGGATGAGTAAAGAGGTCAAGCAGAATGTAGCAATAACATTGTGAAGAAGAGAGAAGCTAAAGAACTTTTGATGCTCTTGGTCTCCTTTGTAAAGTAGAAGGTGGGACCATTGGTTTAGGGTGACTGAAGTATGTGAGGTGTTAAAGAATGAATGGTAGGCTGAATAATGATCCCCCATACATGCCCATGACTAGTGTCTGGAACCTAGGGATTGTTACCTTATAGGGCAGAAGGAACTTTGCAGGTGTGATTAGGTTAAGGATTTTGAGAGGAGGAGATTGTTCTAGGTTATCCTAGTGGGCCTAGTGGAATCACAGGGTCATTACAGAAGGGGGGTCAGTAAGAGATGGAGGGTGATGTAACAGAAGCAGAGATTGGAATGATAGGCTTTGAAGGTGGAGGAGGGGCTATAGCTGAGTACAGCTAGTCACTAGAAGTTGGAAAGGGCAAGAAAGTGGGCTCCCTCCTCAGATCCTCTAAAAGGAATCAGCCCTGTTGACATCTTGACTTAAGTCCGGGGAAACTGATTTTAGTCTTCTGAACTCTAGAGCTGTGAAAAAGTAGTAAGCTACTAAATTTGTGGTTGTGTACTCAGCAACAATAGGACTAATGCAAGGAAAAGGTTTGGAGGATCCCTTGTGCTGGGGTCAGCTCTTTGTAAATAAAAGGATCATCTCGTAGTTAGTTGTAAGGGGGTGATTTAGGCAAGAGTTGGCACAGAGTTTACATAGTAGAGGTGATCAGAGATTTTACTTTTTCCAGGTGTACTTGGCAGTCTTAGACAAGAATGCTCAGGTAAATTTAGCCTTACTGGGTATGGGGGAGGATTTTAATGTAGTAGCATTATTGAAATGGTTGACTGTTGATTGTGAGTCTGTGCTCTTTAATAAGTAGGCATCTGAGTCATAAGATCCCAGGAAATAGAGGTATTAGGTATTAGGGATGAGTAGACCTGGAGACCCAGTTGAGAGTAAGGAGCAGGTTCCTTTCAGTGTAACAAAGTAGGAAAGGTAGGAGAAAAAAGAAGATCTCCATTGCCAGAGATATTTGGTGTCTTCTAATGAGGTTCAAGGTTTGCCCATATCAGTATGTAGGTGAAGGGAGTCCTGATAAAGGTGGGGGTAAATATTTAAGGCACCTGTAAACAGCATGTCAGATTGGTCGTTCTTGTCAGTGTCGGAGTTAACAATGATAATAGGTGATAGGAAGCAGAGTTGAGAGAAATAAGTAAGCTGTTTGCTGAAGCTACCAAGAATTTGTGTGTTTTGGGAAGTCAGAAGATAGAGTGAGAAGGGTGAGAGCACTGAGATGCTGAAATTCTTGTCCATGTTTTTTCCTGTAGGTTTTGAGGCTTTGAATGTTTCTTCTTTACAGCATTCTAGATTGCACATTTAGAGAAGTTTGAAAATAACTTTATTCTGGAACAACACAGATAGGTTGCTTAAGAGTCTTTTTGGCACTTCCTCTGCTCTGAAAATGTCATCTTAAATACAAAATAATAGAAAATAGGATCCAGTGGCTTTGAGATTATTAAGTTTCGCACCTGTTCAATATTTTTCCTGACTCTGGAACAACAGGCTTTCCCCATCTGTGCTGTAGTTTTTGCATTTGTGACTGATAGTATAAATACCTTGGCATTTTTTTGTGGTTAGATCCCAAGCCAAGTACTAGACCTTTATGTTAAAAAAAAGTCGTCATCATAAATACTGTTGAAGGTCAAGAATGTTGTGCTTGATAATGAGGATTTCATCTTGCCTTCCATCTCAGTTACTCTTTCTGACGAATTGATAGACTTGTAAACCCCTTGATTACCATGCCCTATGAGCTGTTTTTGTGTGTGGAGTGATGATGTAGCAGTCCATGAGGTTGACTTTAGGGAGGCAAGTATTCATTCAGCATGAAGTAGGCCCTTTGGAACGGTCAGAAATAGAGCACATATTTCTTGAGGTAGTAAAGGAAATGAAACTTTCGTTCATAAAGGGTACTGCCCCATATTGTCTGTATGTGCACAAACTTCTTATGTGTACGGATTTCCGGTGTGTGTGTGTGTGTGTGTGTGTGTGTGTGTGTGTGTGTGTGTTTCCTGTAGGAAATGGGGAGTAGTGGAGAAAAAATATTTAATGATGAATTAAGAGACACTTGGCTTTAGTTCCTACATTGTCATTAATTTGCTTAAGTTACTTTACTTCTCTAGGTAAAACTCTTACTTCCTTATTTATAAGGAAAATAGATTTATTGGGTAAGAGCTCTGGTTTTTATCTCTTTGGGGTTTTGACCCTTTACCAAAAGTAGATATCTGTGCATCTACATACCATACACCGTATACTTTTATTTGCAATTTCAGGTGGTTTATGGGTTCCCTATGGCCTGTCTTTTTTTTTTTTTTTTTTTGAAGATTTTTTTTTATTTATTTGACAGAGAGAGATCACAAGTAGGCAGAGGCAAGCAGAGAGAGAGAGGAGGAAGCAGGCTCCCTGCTGAGCAGAGAGCCCGATGTGGGGCTCGATCCCAGGACCCTGGGATCATGTCCTGAGCCGAAGGCAGAGGCTTTAACCCACTGAGCCACCCAGGCGCCCCTCCCTAAGGCCTGTCTATGGGATCTGGTTGAGGATGTGTTGGTTAGATCATTTTAAACTTTCAAGTCTTTCAACTCTGACATTTTACACCTTTTTTTTTTTTTAAGATTTTTATTTATTTGACAGATCACAAGTAGGCAGAGAAGCAGGCAGAGAGATGGGGAGGGGGGGAAGCAGTACTATTCCTTGTAATAGCACCTAACACTTTCAAAGCCCTTAGTGTGTGTCTGGCATTGTTTTTAGCATATTTAAGTATATTTCATTTAATCCTTAAATTGTTGCTATTTTTAAGCAGTAGTTTGGGAAAGCAATAATTTTTATTTTTTACTAATAGAATTTTTATTCTTAAATTTCTTTTAAAAAGTAAAAATACTTTTCTGAATACATAGCAATATATACTCTTTATTACATGGCTGCATCTCTTTTCTAAATGTTTTAAATACCTGACCTTCTAGGTGAGTATTATACTCTCCATTTCACAAATGACTAAATCAAGGTTAGAGAGAGAAGCTAAACCTGCCAAGATCACACAGTTACTATATTACTGGAATAGTGAATCCAAGTCTTTTTTTTAATTCAAAGCCCATTGTCTTCACCACTTGGCCTGAACCACCTCAGTGCAGAAGAATTATGTATATTGACTCTGCTTAACAGAATTTCTGATAATTTTTTAAAAGATTTGATTTATTTTAGAGAGCATCCATGAGCCCACAGGGGAGGAGCAAAGGGAAAGGGAGATAATCTCTAGCAGACTCTGCACTGGAGCTCAGTCCCACAACTGTGAGATCGTGACCTGAGCCGAAACTAAGAGACGCTTAACTGACTGAGCCACCCAGGGGCTCCCAGAATTTATGATAATTTACTCAGAGTTGAGCTAACATTCATTCACCTTTGTGCTTATGAGGATAAATTCATTCATTCAGCAAATATACAGTGAGTGTATTATATATCAAGCATTGCTCTCAACAACTGTGATTTCTTTTTCCAAGTTCTGTCATTGGGCAGTTTTATGATATAGGCATCTGTTTGGGTAGATAATCTTGGTTCCCCAAATGGAATTGAAGAACAGTGACTTTTTCCATGCTCCCAAGTATAAGCTATTGAAGCATATTAGAATAGTATTCTGGTTTCATTTCTTATTATTTTGTTTGAATCTGATATTAAAATTCTCCTTGAAGAGTGACTTGGTTAAGACTTAAGTTTCCTAATTGTCATCAGAAGTTACTTAACACCATCATTACCGGAATATCTAGAAAATCACCAAAAATATTAGATGCCTTAGTGTTTATTCTGTCCAGTTGATAGTACTCTGACCCTGCAGTAATTTGAAAGTCCTCTTCTAATTTTTTTGACACTTTTGTTGACATGTAACATAAATAAAAGTGGAAAAGTCTGTTGTGTGCATTTTTTAAAATGTGGGTTTTGTAGGATTTTTGTTTTTTAGTAATTTGTGGGAGGTTTTTATATTTGCTGGGTAAAAGTTCTTTGTAGATATATGTTTTTATTGTTTGTCTGTTTTTGAGCTCAATGCGAGGCTTAAACTCGGGATCCAAGATCAAGACCTGAGCTGAGATCAAGAGTCAGGTGCTTAACCGACTGAGCCATCAAGGTGCCCCTATGGATGTATTTTATATAGTTTAAGAGATACTGTCTTCCGTTCTGGGCTTGCCTTTTTTTCTCCCTTTTAATGGTGTCTCTGAAGAGAAGCTTTAAATTTCAATTATTTACAGTTTTTCAAACTGCAGTTGTTGAATTAAGTGCTATATAAACATCTCTTTGATTAAATTTGTTAACCATATTCAAATTGTCCACATCTTCCACGTCTTCACTAAATATTTTCATTTGCTTCTCCTGTCAGCCCCTGAGAAATGTTAAAATCTTTAGATTTGACTATGGATTTGTCTTCTCTCCTTTTAATTGACATATTTTGAGGTTTTGTTATAAAATGAATATAAATTTTAGGGCTATTTGATTTTCCTGTTGAGTTGACTCTTATTTTTATGAAATATCCTTCTTTATTTCGTATGCTTCTTGCCTTAAAGTCTACATTGTGTAGTATTACTATATTAGTTTTCTTTTGGGTTGGTGTTTATATGGCAAATTTCACCCCATCCTTTCCTTTCCACCTTTTTGTGTCCTTATCACTTATAAGCGCCATGCAGTAATAGGCTTTTTAAGCCCATCTGATAATTTTTGTTTTTAAATTGAAGCATATGGCTTATTTATGTTTAATATAATTACTAGTACATTTGGGTGTAAGTTTGCCATTATATTGGATTTTTTTTTTCTGCCTCACCTATTCTTTATTGGTTTTTCCCAGCTTCCTTGCCTTTTTTTAAGGTGAATGGAGTATGTTTTATTATCCATTTATATTACCTTGTGTTACTTATATTTATATATTCTTTTTCTAAATTATTTTTGTGGTTACCTTAGAGATTATAACATAGATCCTTGACTTAGAGTTTACCTTATATGTGTGTATATTTCAACCACTTCCTGGGTAGGAGTCTTAGAATTCTTTGACTTCCTGAAGTTTTTTCCCCCTTGGCTTTTAGATATTTGGTACTGGGTATTTGTTTTGGTATGGAGGACAAACCTGCACATTTTGTCAACATTGTGTATGAAAAGTTGGGAGACCCTGGATGGTATCTTCCTTCCAAGGAAATGTAATCTTCTTCTGCCAGGCAGGCATAATATGGGCAAATCACCATGATCTAGTTGAAGCTGGCTTTTAGGCTCTAAGTTTGTCTATTTTGAGTTTCCCTTTATTTCTGAAGCATGTCTTTACTCGTAGAGAATAGCCATCTGGGGTCTAGAAGCCTGAGGTGTTTATCAGTTTACTTTCCATGTTACTGTGCCTTGAATTCCATCTTTTGTCTCCTCACCATTTTAAGTCTGCCAGTGTTGTCTCTCTTCAGCTCTTTAGCCTTCCAGTGCTGCTTTGTCTTTGGTGTTTGGTGTCTTGCCCATGGTTACGTGGTTTGTTAGTAAACATCTTGATGAAAATTGCTTGCGAAAGTTCTGGTTCTCTTTGCGTTGCTTTCTTTTCAGATTTTGGCTTCATAAGTCTTAGCTGCTTGACAGCCAGCCTACCTGTGACTTTCTGCTTAGCCTCTCATTTCCAGTTTTCCCAATAAAACCAATGACCCAAGGAAACGACTGAGGGTGAATGTTGGTCTCTTTTCAGTGTACTTACTTGCCTTTTCTCCAGAATCTCGTCCCCACAAGTCCAGGTTGCCTTTGTTGCTCTTTCATGCTTTTAAACAATTGGAGTTTGTTTACTTAAATTGTTGTGAAATGCAGTTAACATACAATTTATTGTCTTAACCAGTTTTAAGTGTACAGTTCAGTGATAAGTACATTCATACTGTTGTGCAACCATCACCTCCATCTACCTCCAGAACTTTTCATCTTGTAAAACTAAAACTCTGTACCCATCAAATAGTAACTTCCCATTACTCTCCCTTGAGCCCGTTGCATTCATCTTTGTATTTTCTATTTATATGAACTTGACCAATCTAGATAACTCATATAAATGGAATCACAGAGTATTTCTCCTTTTGTGACTCAGGTTTAATCCACGTTGTAGCATGTGTCAGAATTCCCTTTTTAAGGCCCAATAATAATTCTGTTTTATGTGTGTACTTCTTTTTTTTTTTTTTTTTTAAGATTTTTAATTTATCTGACAGACAGCCAAAGCGGGAACACAAGCAAGGGGGAGTGGGAGAGGGAGAAGCAGAATTCCTGCAGAGCAGGGAGCCCAACACGGGACTCGATCCCAGGACCCTGGGATCATGACCTGAGCCCAAGGCAGACGCCTCACTACTGAGCCACCCAGGTGCCCCTGTTTGTGCTTCATTTTGCTTATCCATTCATCTGTCAGTGAGCACTAGGGTTGTTTCCACTGTTTGGCTATTTTGCATAGTGCTGCTATGAACATGGGTATTCATTGAGACCCTGTTTTCAGTTATTTTGAATATATACCCGGATGGTGGAATTGCTAGATCATATGGCAATTCCATTTTTAATTTTTGAGTAACCACCATGCTGTTTTCCATAGCAATGACACCATTTTGCATTTCCACCAGCAATTCTCAAGAGTTCCAGTTTCTTCATACCCTTGTTATTTTCTGTTTTTGTTTTGTTTTGTTTTCTGATAGTAGCTATTTTGATGGGTATGAGGAGGTGGTAGCTTTTTATTTTCATCCAGCTTTTATAGTTGTTCTTGGCAGAGGAATTGGTCTTGTAAAAGCTATTCTTTCAGTATTAGAAGTGAAAGTAAGTTGAATAGTATTTTAAGGTAGGTGTTACTATTAAGATGAGGAAAGAGACAGATGTTAAAGTCACACCTAGTAATGGCAGAGATAGGATTGAAATAACCTCTCTGGCTCTTAAATCTGAGCTCTTCACCACTGAATTCTATTGCTTCTTTAACATAGGCCTTCCTTTCTAAAGTCTTACAGCCTCATTATTCCAAGATCTGATTTCTTTTCTTTTCTTTTCTTTTTTTAAGATTTATTTTAGAGAGACAGCAAGAGAGCAAGAGCGGTGGAAGGGGAGCAGTAAAGGGAGAAGCAGGCTCCCCACTGCCGCTGAGCAGGCTGAGCAGGGAACGGGTCATGGGGCTCAATCCCAGGACCCTGGGATGGTGACCTGAGCTAAAGGCAGGTGCTTAACCGACTGAGCCACCCAGGCTCCCCCAAGATCTTGATTTCTGTTACTTGATTACTCTTAAGGTTCTAATATGGGTTTTTTTCTGCTACCATTAGATTCTTGAATTTTAGAGTAGGGAACAGTGCTTTTATTTTAGGATTTGGTGCAATTTACACAGCTTTAGAGAAACATGACCAAGGTTTTGATTTGTCAGATATCCTAGGATACAATTCTTAAAATACACGAAAGTTATTTTCAAGGAGAATTTCTTATAACTGCATTGTTTTAAAAACTTTGACAGCCCTAAGAGAGATTTTAGACCCATTTTACAGTGGTGGAAGCTGTGACTTTGAGCTTTAGTCATGGATGTAAGTTTTCAAGCCATCTGTATTCTTTGCTTTTCTACGTACTTTACCCAGTAACATTTTTAAATCCAGAAATGTTAATCTGTCTGAGCAGTTTATTATTTCCTCTCTTACTGGTTCCCTTTCCACAGTGTAGTCAGGATTAACATTGTGGAAAATACTGGGACAATCAATTCTTTAAACTTTGCTCTAATTTGTAAAAAGTAACTTTTTGTTACTTTTCCCAGGTTTGGGTTTTTTTTGAAATTTTCTATTTCTGTCTTCATAGTGTTAAGCTTACTTAACTTGTATTTATTTCATGGCTTGAAAGTGAATCTGTTCGAAAACACTTACATTTATTACTTGCTGATAGAAGATTGCCTAGTGATTAAGCTTGGGAAAGCAGGTTCAAACTGGTTCTAGCAGGTAGTAGCTATTTGTTACAGGGTTATTTGCTTTGTTGTTGTTGTTGTTGTTTTAATGAGCTGAACTTTTCAGGGTTTATCTCTAGTTTATAAGCAGGACAAATGCTTACTATTTGTAAAGATTTTTATCCCTGTTTACATTCTTCATCTCCTCCTATCCTCTTTTTAAAATATAAATTTTAAAAAAAACCTGTTGGTTAAAAAATTTGCTGAACTATTTCTTGCAGGTAAATTAAGTATTAAGAATTAGTCTTCTTTTTTTGAACTTCATGCTCATGGTTTTGGTTTATTTTGATTGTTTTAATACCATTTCTGAGTAATGAATCTCTTTAACTCACAAAGTCACTCCTTGACTTTGTACATGTTTAAGCTCTGCATGTCCACATAGCATGTCTTGATATCTCTAAGAATATTAGCATCTTGGTAAGGAAACTCATCAGTTAAGGGGGTAAGGCAGATATTTCTCAAGATGGTGGGAGTAGTAGTATCTGTGGCTTTGTGGGGCCAAGCACCTTGTAGGCAGATGTCCTGTTGTCGACTGGTAATGTGAAGAGCCCTAGGTCATAGTAGGCATTTGCTGAAGGAGATTTATGTGGAAATCTGTTGGTTGAGGTCTCCCTTTTTTGTGGCAGAGGAAGAAAGACTCCAGTCTCTCTACCTCAGTTCCTAGAGACTTGCCTGCCTGCCCTAGTTGATGCTTTTAAACAGGTACTTTATAATTTATCTGGCTTTTATAGTTGTTCTTGGCAGGGAAGTTGGCCTTACAAAAGTATTCTTTCAAGACTCGGGGTGGAAATAAGTGGGGTAGCATTGTAAGGTGGCGCCATGGGTAGCACTTGGGTTGCAGATACAAAAGCAGTCTGGCTTTTCCCCAGGTTTGTGAAAACAGGGCCAATGAGATAGTCCCATCACTAGTTACTCCTCTTCACCTCTGGGTTCATCTAGCTTGTGAAGAAGATTGCTTTTGTAGGTTTGCTTGGCCTAGGAATAGCAACCCCTGAGAGAGAACCATAAATAGAGATTGAAAATATAGTTTATCTCTGTAGTGATGAAACTCCTATCCCTTTAGTAAATCTAATATTTGACTCAGACATTAAGCTTTCAAACGTGTTTTTTAGAACATTATATATTTAAAATGGTGTATTGTCTCTTAAAAAGGCAAATAGAAGCAACCACCAACTTTCTGTCTCTGCTTAGCTTTTTTCAATAGATAAATGACTAATGTTGGACTCATACAACTATATTTTGGTCAAAAGCCTGAAATTAAAATACTGCTTTTAGGTTATTCTTTAATATTTTTTTTCTCTTTTGGAATGATTTCATCTTGTCCTTACTTTGAGGTTGTGTTCTTTTAGCTAGTTAGAGGTTAACTAGAGGTGGGATTTTAGATCTTTTTAAATTAAATATTCACCTAGAAACATATACACAATAAAAGTCTTATGGTGATTTAAATAATTAGAACTACATTATTGTATTACATAAATTCAGCCACTTATTTTTTTAAGATTTTGTTTTATTATATTTTTTAAGTAATCTGTAAACCCAGTGTTGGGCTCAAACCTATAACCCCAAGATCAGGAGTCACATGTTCACCGACTGAGCCAGCCAGGCGCCCCTAGCCACTTATTTTTTTTTCCTGTTGGAATCTATTAGGAAAATGCTGTTGTGTACCCACAGGCTGAATTCCTTCTGATAATACCAGAAAGCAAGAAATAGAAGATTCAGCGTGTTTATTTAGTAAATATTTTAATACATATCATGTGCAGATCACAGGTTTATTGTGTGTGCATTTCTGTTTAACATACGTACATATAAACACTTGAGTATATGCATGTATGTCTCTTATTTTGCTTGGTGGTAATTAATCACACATATCTAACATTTAATATAAATAACTAGTATTACTAGTTTAAATAGCCACACATATTTTGTGGGTTTTCTCTTGTCCATTTATTGGTACTCTCAAATCTTAGGGGTAACAGGTTTTCTTAATATTATATGTCATTTAATTGCATTCATTATATACACCTTGAGAGTCTCACATTAAAAGACAAAGGTTTAGGTCTTTTGTCTCCAGTCATCTTCCATGGATTTGAATGTTCTCTGCCCTACTCAAACACTCCAACCACCTGTTCCCATCATACCTGGCTTCCTTTACTAAAGCATTGTTTCTCCCCATACAGAATATATATGAGGAATTCATCAATTGCAACCAACCCTTTTTCTGCCTTTTTGCCAGAGGACTTGAGCTAGACAGCACTATTAGCCAAAGGGTTAGAGATTCACCCACATCACTGTGCTTAGGATTGGGAAGAGGGAAACCTGGGCCAGGGAGACTGGCAACAAAAAAAGAAAGGGAAGAAGTGATAGTGAAGTATATCTTGATCCTTCATATATGTTAATTTTTGATCAGAAAGTTAAGCTTCATAGGAATTATACTAGAGTTTTAGAGATTATGTTTACCGTCCCTTTGGGTTGCCCAGGACCAGAGAGGATAAATGACTTGCTCAAAGTCACATAGCCAAGATTAATGGTACAGCCAGAGCTCACATGAAGAATTCCTAACTCCACATCTAGTATTTTTGTATTCAAAAATCTGCTGTAACTGACACATCGACTTTAGAAAACAGTTTAGTAATTTCCGTATGATCTGGTACTTCCACTTCTAGAAATCTGTCCCAAGAAAAATGAAAGCATATATCCACCAAAGGATTATACCCAAACATTCACAGCAACATTGTTCATAGTAAACAAAAACTGGACACAGCCCCAAATACCCATCAGCAGATGAACTAAATGTGGCATATCCATACAATAGAGTTCTATTCACTATAAAGGAATGAAATACTGATAAATGTTAATACCATTATGAACTTCAGCAACTTTATGCTTGGTGAAAAATCACACAGGAAAGGTTACATATGATTGAATTATATTAAATGACCAGAAAAAGAAATTTGTAGAAAGAGAGAGAAAGCAGGGGTGCTGGAAGTGGGATTGACTACAAATGGGCTCAAAGGATTTTTTGGGGTGATGGAAATAGTTCTAGAACTAGATTGTGGCCATTGTTAGACAACTATAGAAATGTACTGTAGATTACTGAACTGTACTCTTGAAATGAGTGGCATATAAATCACACTGCAGTAAAGCCGAAAAAAAGGGGAAACATTAAAAATATTCCACTCTAAAATTCATAATTTACTCTGAAGATTACATTATATGTGCCTTTTTGTTCTGTAATTCTTAGAGGTAGTGCCCTTTTACCAAAAACAGTACAATCTGACCTAATTCTTTTGACATCTGTCTTAAGAACATTTCGTTTCCTAAGAGGTTAAACTTAATAGTGTCATATATACGTTATATATGATACGTATCTGACCCCCACACACCCTACAAGTCCTATAGGCATGTAGTAGAGTTGGAACTTGCAGTGCTTGCTGGAATTACCAGTATTTTCTATTCTATGAAACAGCCTGATGCAGAATTCTGTCAGTGCTGTTTCACTGCTTTTAGTATCTCTTCTGTATTTTGCTCTTACCAGTTATTTGTGTTTACTAAGTCAGTTGTATTTATTTTTAAGTCTGTTTATGCCGGTTGTATTTGTTATTAATACATAATTTAATACCCTGTAAATCAATAAAATGGTGTTAAAAATGATAGAATTTGGGGCACCTGGGTGGCTCAGTGGGTTAAGCTGCTGCCTTCAGCTCAGGTCATGATCCCAGGGTCCTGGGATCGAGCCCCACATCGGGCTTTCTGCTCAGCAGGGAGCCTGCTTTCCTTCCTCTCTCTGCCTGCCTCTCTGCCTACTTGTGATCTCTGTCTGTCAAATAAATAAATAAAATCGTTTTTAAAAAAATGATAGAATTTTTTCTTTGGTAAACTAGATTGAATTTTTTAGAAAGACTTGACAAAGGCAAATCACTAAATACTCGGTTCGAATTAGATATGAGTATTTTAAAAGAATGAAGCAGGGATCGTAATAATCTAGAAGGACTTTTTTACATTCAGATTGCTTCACAAACGTCTCTAATTTTCATGCTCCATCTTAATGAAACAAAGTAGAAAAATTGCTATGAGATGAGAGTGTATGTAAGAAAGAACACTGAACTCCAGTCACAGGATTCTTGTTCAAAGATGGAAGAAAGTCTTGATAGATGTATTATGTTTTAAATTAAAATTTTTAAGATGCAAATATGTGAATGTACATTTGTTTTTCTCTTTTTACCACCTATGTTCAGTTAAGCAGCCAGTTACTAGTTTTGATTATTTAGGGTGAGAGTGATACTGTATATGGTACTGTTTAAAACTGTAAACATCAAATTTACAAATGATTTATGCAATAGAGTACTTTTATAACACAGAAGATTCTTGGTGCTTTTAAATGTTTAGATTTATGCCAGCTTTTATTGTATGCATCCTGTTTCATGCTGAAAAATAAGGCAGAAGCTCTTGGGTGGCTCAATTGGTTGAGCATCGACTCGGTTTCAGCTCAGGTAGTGATCTCAGGGTCATGAGATAGAGCTGTATTGGGCCCAGTGCTCAGTGGGGAGCCTGCTTAAGATTTTCTGTCTCTCGGGGCGCCTGGGTGGCTCAGTGAGTTAAGCCTCTGCCTCTGGCTCGGGTCATGATCTCAGGGTCCTGGGATTGAGCCCCACATTGGGCTCTCTGCTCAACAGAGAGCCTGCTTCCCCCCAGCCCCCCGCCTATTCATGATAGTTCTCTCTGTCAAATAAATAAATACAATTAAAAAAAAAAAAAAGATGTTCTGTCTCTCCTCTGTGTTCTCTGTCTGTTGCTCCCCACCCCCATAGTTGGGGAGACACAGAATTTAAGATTTTGAGGTGGACCTGTAAAGCTTAAGAATTTATTAGAGAGAGAACACCAAATAGGGGATGACCCCATTGCTGCTGGAGTGTCCAGGGATGGGTTCTGGAATGGGAGACTGTAACAGTTTCCTCACAGGATTTGGCAGCTTCTGCTCAGGGCTAGGGCTGAGTCCAAGGCTGTGGAGCTTTCAGAGGCAAGGCCAGACAAGGAGTGGATCCCCATCACCAAGCTGGGCTGCCTGGTCAATGACATGGGGATCAGATCCCTAGAGGAAATCTCTCTTCTTTCTGCCCATCAAGGAGTATGAGATTATTGACTTTTTCCTAGGGTCATCCCTCAGGGATGAGGTTCTGAAGGTAATAACTGTGCAAAAGCAGACCTGTGCCGGCCAGCAGACCAGGTTCAAGGCATTTGTTGCCATCGGACATTAGACTGGATACATTGGTCTGGCTATTAAGTGCTACAAGGAAATAGCCACTGCTGTCCAGGGTCCATCACCCTGGTCTAAGCTTTCCAGTGTCCCCATGGGGGAACAAGATCGACAAGCGCCACACTGTCCCATGCAAGGTGATTGGCTGCTGTGGCTCTGTGCTAGTATACACCTCATCCCTGCCCTTAGAGGCACTGGCATCGTCTCAGCCCATGCTCAAGAAGCTACTGATGAAGCCTGTGGTATTGACGACTGCTCCCCCTCAGCCAGGGGCTGCACTGCCACCCTGGGCAGCTTTGCCAAGTTTTGATATAATTTCTAAGACCTACAGCTGTCTCACCCCTGACCTCTGAAAAGACTGTGTTCACCAAGTCTCCCTATCCAGGAACTCACAGTTCTTGTAAAGATCCACACCAGAGTCTCCATGAAGAGGACCCAGGTTCCAGATGTGGCCACCACATTAGTTTTATACAAAGGGGAAAAAAATGAAAGCAT
Source organism: Martes martes (assembly GCF_963455335.1). Lineage (NCBI taxonomy): Eukaryota > Metazoa > Chordata > Mammalia > Carnivora > Mustelidae > Martes > Martes martes. Next base: position 162,959,960 of record NC_137890.1, read on the forward strand.
ATTTAAAAAACAGAAGTTTACCAAAGAGTCATCTGTGAAAATTCAGAACCTATTGAAGTTGCACTATTTTAAAAATGTTAGCTTCTGCCAAGATGATACAGAATGTAGAAATGTGAGCAGCGAAGATACTAATCAAAGAGTGGCTTTTCTTGTAGCCAGGAGGGGTGTGCCCTGGAGGAGGTTGTGGGAGTGATGTCACATGAAGAGAATGGTGCTAGGGGAGAATGTAGTTAGCCCTTGTTCCTTCGGTTGCATCACTGATACGGTTGAGCTTCTGTTTATGTTCACCTGGTGGATTTGCTTGGTGTTGCGTGTAATGACAGTGTTCCTTACGAAACTTTAGGATCACAGTTTGCAGTGGTTCTTAACTGGTTTGGGATCATAAATGCCTTTAAGAATCTGGTGAAAGCTAGTATTATGTACCAGCAAACACACAATAGTTTCATAATTTTTGGAAGTTTTGAGACTGAGGCCCAGAGAGATCCTGGTTAAGAACAGAAAGAAATTCTGTTGCTAATCCTTTTGTGAATTAAAAACTTAGTAGTTTTATTCCAGTGATGTATTTTGGTGTAAATGTGGATTTTCAAATAATACACAAAATAGGACTTGTGTAGCAAATAATTCTGGAATTTATGTGCTCTATAAAGTGAGGACACACCTGTAATCAGATTGGCAAGAACTTGAAAATAAGAGGACTACAAGGAATCTGTTTGAAATGACAGTAACTAGAGGTGTTCTAATTATGTAATTCTCAGTGCTGCTGTATTATAAGCATTAAAGCCTTTTAATATTTACCAGTAAGCAATCAGCTTAAGTTACATGGATCTTTATTTCATTCAGCTCTTAATTTTACTTCATAGAATATGATCTTTAAGTATGGTATTTAAGGAAGTAAGAACCATGTTCATGCATGGTATAACTCTGGAGAGAAAGGAAAATGTTTCTACCTTGCTGTCTACCTTTCTCCTCTGTTTTCTGCTCACCTGCCTTTCCCTGGATGTGGTGTTCCCTGGCACCTTTTTTCCTCAGGTTAAATGGGTGACCACCTATAGCCAATTGTTTGTCAATTTTACAGTTGTAAACTGTAAAGATTGACTTTTACTTCATTTGGGAGGTGCTAGAAAATTCCATGGTGCTTATAATAGTTTGAAGTGTTTCTCACCTGAAAAATGAGCTGCTTCTGGAATTGTATTTCCTGTCTTGTAGCTCACAATGATGATTTTTATGTTTGCGGGAATTGTGCTCATGTTTCTATGATTTTGTTTTTACTGCAGGACCGTGTATATGTACAACAAAATAATGTGGAGAATGTCTACAATTTGGGATTAATTATTTTTCGCGATCAAGTTGTACGTTATGGGTGTATTAGGGATCACCTACGACAAACGCTATTGGACATGATTGCAAGAGAGCGGAAAGGAGAAGTTGTAGATCGGTATAATCATCTTTTTATATTTTTGTGTTTGGTTTTTTTAGTTTTAGTTGAGAACCGATTTACTGTCTAGGACATAATGAAAATCCTCAAAAACATTTTCACAATTAATAAAGTTACCTAGATTTTAACTTAAAAGCACATACCTATTATTAGAAGAGACCATCCTGAGCTTTTATTTAATATACTTTTAAAAAAACAAATCAGCCATTAGTCTTCCCTTTTGGTTTTTCATGTATTTTTTATGCTGGCATTTTGTTCTTTTTTACTGTCTGATAACATTTTTTGTTCCCTTTGTCTTTCTCTTTAAAAGGCTTTAGGCTAGCCTTCGTTCTTAACACATTTGAAGAAAAGTGTTGAACATAATGTACGATGACTAAGAACTCTCCCGTGCCCTTTCTGTTAGGTCACGTTGTCTCCCCTTCTTGCATGGCTGCAAGTATCATTTTTGTGACACTGCAGCTAGAACGGCTTGAAGCATGGAAGACTGCTTTCTCTGTGTGTGTGCACTCAGAGCAGTAGAGGAAGACTTGTAAAATTCTTTTTATTTCAGCTTTGGTGCTTGGGCAGGGTTGCCTCAAAGCCATTGGATTAGAAAAAAAATTATAATGCCTCAGAGTAGCTGTGTATTGTACCCGTGTCAAGCAATATAGCCTCCCTTCTCTCGTTACTGCTTTCTGATAGTCTTTTTATAGTCTGTGTTTTTAACTGTACAGAAATATTTAGACATTTTAAGTGCATTTTCTTTCAGATTTTAAAGGTCTAACAGTATGAGGACAACTTGAGATAAATGGCTCTATAGTCAAGATATGCTTTTGGATTAAAATTACTCTAAATCCTTATGTTATAAATGAGTTGTTTATGGGAGCTAGGTCACTTTTATTTAAAAAAAAATGTTCTTAAGGTCTTTCTAGCTACTTCCCTTGCTTTTTTTTTTACATGAATCTTTAATATAACTTGATTATCAGGTGGTTTAACTTCTTTTGACAGAGGCGCAATAAGAAATGCTTGCCAGATGTTAATGATTTTAGGTCTCGAAGGACGATCCGTCTATGAAGAAGATTTTGAGGCTCCTTTTTTGGAAATGTCTGCAGAATTTTTTCAGGTAATCAGTGTAGATATAAATAAGTGCTCTCTTAAGATATTCTCAAAGTAACCAAACATAGTTACTGATTTGAACATTTGACCCTTTTCTCCTGGGGCCGTTTGATAAGGAGGGTAGGTACAGAAAATACCTTCAGACACCTATTCCCCATGCTCACATTCCAGGGAAGAAACCCATTGAAAAAAAATTGGAAGAGTTTGGAGTTACATACATGATTTTTTAAATTATGTGTTACAACATACAAACTTAGAAATAACTATAATATTTTATTATCTTTACATGTTATAAATTATTTACCATAAATTCACAGGCAGTGTATCACTAATAAAGTCTCACTATTCGGGCTTTTGGTAATACTGAGTTACTAGTAAAATAAGTACAGAAATATGCATGATCTCATAGTGCATATATATATATATATTTTAAAGACTATTGATGAGGAAATTAGAAATTTTGCAGTATAACAACCCAGAACTAGCTAAATTGGTAAAAGTGAAGTTAAACTAATACTAATTTGTAATGAAATTACAAAATGTAAGACAGTGTAAGTAAGATAATGATAACAAGGCATCCTCCTGAAAACCTCAGTTATAGTAGGATAAGCTTTATAGTGTTAAAACAGACTTAGCTGAATACTGAAAGTTTTTACTCCAGTAGTAGGCTTTTTAAAAAAATGAATGAATACAAAGTTATAATAGTTCTTAATAGTTCAGTAGGTCATTCATAAGAGCCATTGGATATATATAAAGATGGAACTCAGGTTTTGGTGTCATTTACACATAAACAAAGAATGGACTTGCCCTTTTTTTTTTTTTTTTTTTTTAAATTAGTTTGTTGTACATCAGGAAGACCTTTGTGGCCTGCACTGGTGAGCCTGGACCTTCCTTTATGAACTATTAATTTTATAGGAGGCAGGCTATATTTTCTAGCAGCAACTAATGGTAGATGTATTTGACAATATTTTTGACCTTTACATTTGTTTTAATTTCCTTCATTACGTTGTAGATGTACCAATAGAAGATTAATTGTCAAGATTCCAAAATGTGCTGCATTGATATATGTATGAATGTGCATATATACATAATACATACTATTTTTAACAGTGAATGGAGACATGATCTCACCAAGAGTTTTATTTGGTGTGTTAATGTCCTTAGAAACTTTATTATTTTCAAGGATTAAAACTGCTTTTTATTAAGAAAGTGGGAAGTATTACTAAATTTTATACATAGTTTATATCAAGATGTCTTCTGTTTTGTAAATCTTAGATATATTCATTAGTCCTGCTGTCATTTAGGTTAAGATAATTCGGATTAACATTTACAGTTTAGTGGAACTTCTGTAAGGCTGGTGTTAGACAAGATTAAGAGTTACTTAAAAACTCTGTTTCTCAAACCTCAGTGTGTGTGTGCACACATACTCTTGAGATTGGGAGTAGGGTGGCAGTTGGACTTCAGTAACTAGCGGTATGTCAGCGGAACTATGATAAACATGATGAATCTTTCTAATTATACATTAAAACAAGTCAAAAAAGACACTTCCACTCTGATTTGGGGTCAGATACTTCATTCTTCATACTTTTGATCCTTAATGGCATGTGCTTACTTTTTCTGCTATTTGAAGTACATTGGCAAAGTTTGAAAAAACGCTGCTTAAGGATAATGTATTGATGTCTCTTATGCGATAAGTGCTTTCAAGAATATAATTCAGACTATGTGGATATGTATGATAAACTATAAAATGTTAATAGCACTTATGATATTTAGCTTGGCTTCTGATAAATATTATGGAAACCCAGTTAAAAGGAGAAACACATTTTGCTTCTCTGTTTAAAAAAAAAAAAAAAGCAAAAAACATGCTTTTTATTTGCAGATGGAAAGCCAGAAATTTTTAGCAGAGAACAGTGCTTCAGTATATATAAAGAAAGTAGAAGCTAGAATTAATGAAGAAATAGAACGGGTGATGCACTGCCTTGACAAATCAACTGAAGAGCCAATAGTAAAGGTGGTTGAGAGGGAGCTCATTTCCAAGCACATGAAAACCATAGTAGAAATGGAAAATTCTGGGCTAGTACATATGTTGAAAAATGGAAAGACAGAAGGTAAGTGTCAGCAATAGAAATACAATTAAATCGTTCTAATTCTGCCAGGTTCTTACTAATTTTTTTAAATTTTCCTATAATTAAAACAGATTATGAATGCCAGTCTTAAAGTTATGGGTGTCATTAATTTATTAACTGTTGTTACTTTGGTGAGGTTTAAGTGTAAAGCTTTACACTTTATTAATGAAGATTTTTGGTGTTTCTTGTCAATTGAATGGCTCTTTTTTCCTATCTTTCATTTTAGCCTCCTCACTTCTTTGTTTTTCTGAGCCCAGAGGTCTAATATTCCTGTCCTTTTTATGTACAAGAGAGTAGGACTTGGAATTGCTACATAGTCTCTCTGTGATTTTGTTTTTTGTGATTCTTCTAAATGGGACATTCCAATCCCAAAATTTCTGTAGGCTTTCCTTTGGGAGTTAATTGTGATAAGGGGGCTGGAAATGGAAAAATAATGTCTTTCATGTGACATTTCAGATAGATTAAGTAGACTGGTTTTGGGAACTTTGAGGTTACAGACTTCAGAGAAAGGAGGATTGCCTTATAAAAGTAAACGTACACAGTTTTGAGATAACTGTAGCATTTATTCTTACTGGGTTTTTACCCTTTTTTTCCTAAAAACAATATTTTATGATTTCCCTATGAGAAATTATAAGTAAAAGTAATAGTCACTGTTGTCCTTGTTTTTAATTTCTGAATTTTTACTTTAAAACTATGACTTTGGAAATTACTGATAGGCTATTAAAAAATAAACAAACATGGTACTTGTGCTATTTTCCTGCTTCTTAGGTGATATGTTAGCAGCATTTTGCTGCTGCTTATAAAAGAAACACATATTGCCTGTTGAAGTTAAAAGCTTGACAGGGAATGAAGAACAATTTTTAAGTGAACAATTTAAAGGGGAGGAGGGATGTAAGAGGAGAGAAAAGTAAGATGATGGGAAAGGAGGTTGTTTTCTGTGCTTCCTCTAGTGTAGTCCTTGCTTTGTGTTTTGAAATGCTTATATTTCTACTTATTTCTTCCTGAAAGTTGTATGTAAATTTGTTTGATTAAACCAGAGAATGTTGCCCTTTTTTTTTTTTTAAGATTTTATTTATTTATTTGACAGAGATCACAAGTAGGCAGAGAGGCAGGCAGAGAGAGAGGAGGAAGCAGGCCCCTCGCCGAGCAGCGAGCCGGATGTGGGACTCGACCCCAGGACCCTGGGATCATGACCTGAGCCAAAGGCAGAGGCTTTAACCCACTGAGCCACCCAAGTGCCCCACCTTTTAAAAGATCCTTCTTGGGATGCCTGGGTGGCTCAGTCAGTTAAGCACCTGACTCTTGATTTCGGGATCAAGCCCATGTTGGGTTCCCGTTCTCATTGTGGAGTCTGCTTGAGAGTCTCTCCCTCTGCCCCTGACTCCGCTCATGCTTGCACTCTTTCTCTCTCTCAAAGTAAATAAAATCTTTAGGGCACCTGGGTGGCTCAGTTGGTTGCGCAGCTGCCTTCGGCTCAGGTCATGATCCTGGACTTCCAGGATCGAGTCCCGCATCGGGCTCCCAGCTCCTTGGGGAGTCTGCTTCTCCCTCTGACCTTCTCCTCTCTCATGCTCTCTCTCACTCATTCTCTCTCAAATAAATAAATAAAATTAAAAAATAAAATAAAAAATAAAAAAATCTTTAAAAAAATTAATTTTGGGGGGGTTATAATTTATGCCAAATGTGAAACCATAAGATTTGCTATATGTAAGTTTACTTTAGGACATACATTGCTGAACACTTATTTTTAATACAGTTTGATTTTTGAAAGTCACTGAAACAAATTTTAGAAGCCGTCTTTGTAAAGCTTGGATCTAACTTTTTAAGTATATGCAACTTTAGTTTTATAACTGTTAAAATGAAGACCCGGATAGGTAAATTATAGCCTGTCTGTCAAATGTGGCCCACCATCAGTTTGGTTAGGGGGCAAAAAAATCAAAAGAAGAATAATACTTCACTGCATATGAAAATTAAATAAATTTTTAGATATCAGTGTCCTTAAGTAAAATTTTATGGGAACGTGGTCTTACCCATTCATTTCTGTGTTATCTGTGGCTTCTTTCTTGTTACAGTGGCAAAACTGAAATAGTTGCAAGCGAGACCATAAGGCCCACAAGTCTATAAAATATTTACTCTCTGGTACTTTACAAGAAAAAAATTCCCAGCCCCCAGTCTAGAAACTGCTGTTCTAATTACATTTTCCAAAAGTTCTCTGTTATAAAGCTTTTTATATCATTGTACAGTTTTGACACAGTTTCGGTAAGTTCTTATTTCAAAGAAACAGCAGACATAATGGGAAAGCAGTATTTTACCTCCACATTTTAATATTGTGAAAAATAATAGAAAAAATGGACAGAATCCAGAAATACTCATTCTAAATAAGAATAATATAGTGAGATAAACTACTTTTTAAAATACAGGTATTGGCCTAGGAAATCACCTGGGAAATACTTGGGATTGCTTTGAGTGAAATACTAAGGAATAGGAATATATGCTAAAAGTTTCATATAAACTTTGTCATGGTGTGTAATGAAATAAATTCTAGTATATTTTATTTTATTTATTGTCATGTTGTTTGAACTTTGAGATAGACATACCCAAAAATATCTGTAAGATTTTTAATTGGTTTTTATTACGTTGATGACTAGTTACACAATAATTGAAATTATTCTTTTGATAGATATTGTGTATTATTACTGGGCTTTAGATTAGAATTGTGTAGGAACTCAAAGCTGCAGTTTTCCCTTTTTTGTGTGGCTTTTTTATTATGCTGTATGGGCGTCTTCCATGTAAAGTAAAATGTTTTCAGACATAGTGATGCCCTCAAAGCATCTTATCTGAAAGCTGTATTTCATAAGTTGCAATAATAATCTTTAGCCTAATTTTTTTCCTTTTGTCTATTTTGCTGGGTGTTTTTGGTAATTTTTTACATGATCAGCAAGTGGTAGTAAAAAGTTGAAAAGTAAGCTTCTTTAAATTCACAAATCAGAATAAACAGGTTCACATTTTTTTCTTAAGGTAGTCAATTTGTATGTTCTTTCTGATTGCAGACCTTGCTTGCATGTACAAGTTATTTAGTCGTGTGCCAAATGGCTTGAAAACAATGTGTGAGTGTATGAGTTCCTATTTGAGGGAGCAAGGTAAAGCCCTTGTTTCTGAGGAAGGCGAAGGAAAGAATCCTGTTGACTATATCCAGGTAAGCGAATACAGAAGATTTTCTTTAAGTTTGTGATAAAATAATTTTGACACATGCTAATAAGTTCACTTTTCCTAAGCTGTATTTTGTATTTTTTACTCTAATTTTCCCAATGGAAAAATGTAGTATATGTAATTATCCTAAATATTTTAGGATTTTGCCAAGTATGTCTCTTTATATCAGGGAACCAAACTGCTGCTTTTCATTCATTAACCTGTTTGATGAAGACCTTGTTTAAATTGTTTCAGGAATGAAAATCACCACTTTTTTGTATGCTGTAGTGTTCCTGTACTTTGGGGTATGAGAAAAAGTAACTGTTCTCAGTTGAATACTTTCTGTTTGAAAATGTTGTGTTTTCAAGCAATACTATGAATAAATTATGCCTCAAGTTTTTCATGTTTCAATTTAAATAATTGCTTTTTAAAGCTGATTTTTTTAGGCTTTACTCATTCAATCAAGACAAGGTTTTGGGGAAATAGCACAGAGGTTCTTTAGTTCATCTTCAATAGAGTAATACAAAAATGGAAAATGGACTATTGCCCTCATTGCTGACATGTTTAATATGGGCTTAGATAAAGTCTTGAAAATAATAATACAGAACCTGTAAGTTTAACACCAAATGCACCCATTTATTACCAGCAAGGTTAGATAAACATAGCTGATTGTAAGTGTATTGTTTATAAAAAGAAAATTATTATATAATGTGTCCTTACTTTCTTTGTTTCTGTTTGGAAGGGCTTATTGGATCTGAAGAGTAGGTTTGATCGCTTCCTCCAGGAATCGTTCAATAATGACCGGCTCTTTAAACAAACTATTGCGGGTGACTTTGAGTATTTTCTCAACCTCAACTCCAGGTCCCCTGAATACCTCTCATTATTTATTGATGATAAGCTGAAGAAGGGAGTCAAAGGGGTAAGTATTAAAGCATTTGAAAACACATTACATTTTATTTGTAGATTTAAAATTGTACATAAAATTAGGAAATAAAAAATAGGACATGTTGTAGGTATGAAATAAAGCCTGTTCCTTTGCTGTGCTTTAAATGTGTGCTGTGATGTTTGAAAAGGATTGTTTAAGGTATCTGAAATGGTTTAAAAGTGTTTTGACATTTCACTTAATGTATAATTTACATCAGAACCAAACAGCTACACAGCCACAATTGTTCAACAGTCTATGGACTGTGAGGGTTTGATATGCTATAGAGATAACAGGGAACTAGAAAACAACTATCATAACATGGAATGTTGCTTGCAGTCATCTGGTTCTGGGAGTTACGTATCAAACAATAGTACTTGGATGCCAAGAATGTGAAGGAGTAGATTAGAGTTGCTACCAGAAACTAGTGTGAAAGCCTTTATTAGTATCTGGGATCTTGGAGCTTACTACAGCAAAGAAAATCAAATTAAGCATATTGTGATCACACATACATTGGTCTTGTTAACTTCATCTTAGTATATGTGAAAAAAAGGGAAAAGTGGCAAATGGCCATAGGTTTTCCAGTCAGCTATAACAATTATAACAATGAAGAAACAAACAAGAAGAAGATCACAATAGGAAAGAACAACCATTTAGTCTTCATATTTTTAAATGTATGCTTAATAAAATCTGCTATAATATCATTTTGCCCTTATTTAAAAGAAAAGAACAGAGGCCTTTTTAGTTTTAATTAAATAACCAATTATTACTCTTCTGTTTGCACAGAAGAGCTGATAGGAAGGTACCTGTCTTTTACTTATATAAAAGTATAAATGCCTAAATGCTAGGAAAAAGCATTGTAAGATTCTTTTTTGTGATTAAAATTTCCTTTCAGGGGCACCTGGGTGGCTCAGTTGGTTAAGCCTCTGCCTTCAGCAATTCCAGGGTCCTGGGATGAAGCCCCACGTCGGACTCCCTGCTTTGTGGAGGGTCAGCTTCTCCCTCTGCCCCTCACCCTCCACCCCAGTTCATGATCTCTCTCTCACTTGCTCGCTTTCAAATAAATAAAATCTTTAAAAAAAAAAAAAAAAAGAATTTCATTTCATTTGTTCTCATTGATCCTTTAATCCAGCTAGTATCCGCTTATTTGCTCCATCAGTGGTAGCCCTCTAGGGAAGGGAACTCCAGTCCCTGATCCATACTGCACTAGATGAGGATGTAGAAGAGTGGTGCTACTCTAAGAGGCACGTTCTGAAACTGGGTCCCTCCTGACAGCATCTCTCAACCAGACTATTTACATGGTTGTCCAGTCTTATTTTTGTTTTGGGGGGTGGGTAGGAGAGAAGGAGAAGGGAGAGTGAGAACCTCAAGCAGGCTCCAAGCCTAGCACAGAGCCTAATGCAGGACTCAATCTCACAACCCTGAGATCATGACCTGAGCTGAAATCAGACGCTCAACCCACTGAGCCACCCAGGTGCCCCTATCTTGTTTTTAAACAGCAGATGAACTGTGGTGCTATTTTTTTAGAACTAAAGTTTTGTAGTTATTAAATTGTCTTTTCATTGATTTTACAGCTAACAGAACAAGAAGTAGAAACAATATTGGATAAGGCAATGGTCCTTTTTAGGTTTATGCAAGAAAAAGATGTATTTGAACGTTATTATAAACAACACTTGGCAAGGAGACTTCTCACAAATAAAAGTGTTTCTGATGACTCTGAAAAAAATATGATATCTAAGTTAAAGGTAAGGTGTGTATAAGCTGGAATGTTGTGCCCCTAACTAATGTTTATCACATGATTGAATGCCACAATGTGATTAGAAAATATTTAATTGATTTAAAATGCTTATTTCTGTACATTAATAAAGTTTGTTTTTTTGAGCATGTTGCACTTAAGTTTGTTTAGGTTCTGGGACATTCATAGTTTGCTGGAATTCCTCTTGATGTGGCAGGACACATTCACGGAGATCTGGGGGAGGAGGATTAGTGCGAGGGAAATAGGAAAGGGAGTATCACCATTTAGTTTGATTTCACAAAGTGTGGGCCATAGACTACCTATATTCATATCACCTGAGCTGCCTATTCAACACAGAGAGTGTTGTTCTGTGCCTTTAGTGAGGTGTATTGGGATCCCCAAAAGAGTATGAACCTCCATTTTAAAATAAAATTCATGGGTTACTCTTAAACACACTGAAGTTTGGTAGCCATAGGCATAGTGCAGCTATTGGAAAGATTTAGAAAGGCTGTCAGTTACATGGAAGAATTTACTTTTTTATATATTTGCATATAGAAAAATCCATTGTTTATTTGTGTATATTTGCGTTTTTCTTCCACAGACTGAATGCGGATGTCAGTTCACGTCAAAACTGGAAGGAATGTTTAGGGATATGAGCATCTCAAACACAACTATGGATGAATTCAGGCAGCATCTACAGGCAACTGGGGTAAGATTCTCCATTAATTTCTACTTACGTGTATGTATCTATGTAAAGTCTTTTGTAATGGGCATCTCCTCCAAGTTAAACTGAACTGGTGTCATTTCTTTAAATGTTATTAGTGGCAATATTTGTATTGTCTGTGGGTACCTTAAAAAAGTATTCTCCCCCATATAAGCCCCCCCTTTTTTTTTAACTGTTAATGTTAAAATATTTTTTTCTTATTCTTCTAAAACTTAGTTTATCCTCTCCACTTGAGGGAATGTGCTGAAAATTAATAGAATGATCCCACTGTTAATAACCATTATAGATTGTGGAAAGAAGACAGGGCCTGGGCAGGCTTGCTTAGTTTAGTTAGTACTCTTCCTCTCACTTTACCCCCCCAGGATTGTGAGATCTTAGAATTGTTACCTGACCTTCCTCTGTATACTTCAGTGTTCTCATCTGTAAGAAGATCAGCATAAAGGGGTCTCATGTTCTCAGAGCCTGTGAGAGATGAACAAGGGTATAAAAGTGCTGACATTAGTGTGTTATAAATACGGTTTTGTATTGTAACTCCCAGAAGGGCAGTAAAGCTACAGCTTACATGGCTTTGGAGTCCATAGGGTTTTTGTGAGAATTTAATGTTCAGAATTTTGTTTCATTTCTTTTTTTTTTTTTTTTAACTATTTTTCAACTTCACCTTAAATTTAAAGAACTCCACAGGTTTTTCTTTAGAAGTTTTCTTTCACAAGTTACCATATACAACTTCATAATTAAGACTTGTAACAGCCATTTCAAAAAATTGGAGGTCATTCCTCTGATTTTCTCTCTCTCTTTTTTTTTTGAGAGAGAGCGAGCGAGCATGCAGGGCAGGGGGAGTTGGTGGGGAAGGGCAGAGGAGGGGTAGAGAGAGAGAATCTTAAGCAGGCTCCATGCCCAGCACAGAGCCTGACAGGGGCCTGGATCACGACCCTGAGATCATGACCTGAATTGAAATGAGTCAGATGCTTAATCAGCTGAGCCTCCCAGGGTACCCCCATTCCTTTGTTAATAAGGTATAAAACCATCACTTACACTGCTCCCAGTCACAACACAGACATATTGTGTGAAAATACCTAATTCTATAAAAATAGATACGTGTGTGTGTGTGTGTGTAGGCATTCTGACTCAGGGACTTCTGGTCTTTCCCCATTGTAAATAGTTACATGATTTGCTTCATAAAAGTTTATTGTGGAGAAGGGCTGAGAGCAGGAAAGATACAAGTCTGTGACAAATAGAAATCTTGTTGGGCATGAAGTGTATAATGTGATTATCCTAGATACTTTTTTTCTTTTTTAGATAGTTTAGAGATTTGCACTTGATGCTGTCTGATACATTAATATAATTATATTTTCATATGATAGCATTATTTTTCCTGTTGATTTTTTTCTTACACTAATCCTACACTTACTGAGTGCTATAGGGATATAACCTGGTCTGAGTAAGTATATTGTTGAAATAAACCATCTGTAAGAGATACGTTCCTGGATGGGTTTAACAGTCTTACTCTTTAATATTTAAGTGTCTAATTACCTTGTCTGTGATCAGTGAAGGTCTTTTGATAAGAAAATTATGATGTTCACTCTTGACCACTTCTTTGCTGTTGCTCATTTTAAAAAAGGGGAGTGGGTTGGTTGTTTAGCATGATGACTTTATCAGATCCTGTTTGCCTTTGTTATTTTCCGTTACAAAGTTTGTGAATTTTTCATTTATCTTAATAACCCAAGTATATGTTGTACTCTTCTGGTAGAATATTTATTTAATAATTTGTTAACTGCAGTAAGTAGAGTGCTTATCAAGATTCTCAGAGTTAAAAAAAAAAAAAAAAGATTCTCAGAGTTACATATCTGCTAATCAGCTTGCAGTTTCCACTTACTGTAAGGCCATTATTTGCCTGTAGTTGCTGGCTTTTTATAATTGTTTATGTTAAGGATCTTAAACTGTAAGTCTTTTTAAGCCTTAATCTGCATAAGGAACATTTGATGACAAGTGGCAAAATAATCAGAACAAATACTGAGCTTTCTGAAATCTTTGAGTCCTTTTAAAATACCACCAATCCTCAAGCAGACCTTTCTCTAACTTTATTAAGTGCTTTTGGCCTATTGAGATATATTAAGATAGTGGCTCTTCCATTTACTTTTAGAAGTAATAGAACACATGCTTTCTTAGAATTCAAGTAATATTTGTGATATATTTTATTTTGATAAATCTTAATTATTATGCTGAAGGAAGTTTTAAGTGTTTGTCAATTTTGCCCGTGTTTTTATTTTAAAAACTGGGGCAGGGGCAGGGAAACCAAGCTTGCTACTATATTTTTGTTTATTTTTATCAGCAGGTCGTATCACATCCCAGCAGGCTTTTCTGATACCTCGGTCTCTGTATACTTGTCCCTGTCATGTACTATCTTTGCAAATAAGTTGAATGTCTTCAAAATATTGCTTAAAAAGCTACAGGAAGAAATAATCGAAACGACTAAAGCAATAGTTCTTTGAGGTTGTTTTTGGTTTTTTTCCATTTAACAAATAATTCGTTAAGTGCTTTCCATGCCAAGCATTGTTTGGGCAGTGGGTATACAGCAGAGAATGGAAGAAACTTCATTCACTTCCATGATGGAACTTCCATTCTAATCTGGAGACAGATGACAAGCAGGCACATAGTACCTTAGCTGGGGTTAGGAGATATGGAGGAAAACTGTAGTGGCAAAGTGGTCAGGGAAGGCGTCCTCTAAAAACTGACATTTTGAGGAAAGATTTGAAGTTTAGAGAGCAAGCTGTGTGGGTACATGGGAGAAAGGAGAAAAAACTGTATTGTCTTGGGTGGACTGAAACAAGTTGTGACACCATTACTGCCACTTGAAAATGCACCAACTCGCACTGCCAACCTCTCTCTCATCATCTAAGAGTCTCTCCTGTGGCCCTCTCTCCTCCGCGGCATCTAAGATTACTAGGTCAACTTCTGTTTGTTTTTTAAGTTTTTATTTATTTATTTATTTATTTATTTATTTAATAAAGAGAGAGTGGGAGCACGAATGGGGTGAAGGCAGAGCAGGGAGCCCGACGTGGGGCTTGATCCTGGGACTCCTGGATCTTGACCTGAGCCGAAGGCAGCTGCTTAACCAGCTGAGCCACCCACGTGCTCGGCCCCCCACCCCCACCCTGCCAGCGTCTTTAAAATTGAGTAGTTACTTAGTAGATACTTGTGAAGAATCTGAGTGTGGCATACTTCTTGATATTTATGAAGTTTAACCCTCCCTTTTAAAAAATCTGCATCACTAATCACCCGTTAGGTAAATACAGAAAAATGGTTAGAACAAGCTGTGAATATCAATAGTAAAGGTAATATTTCACCGTGAGGAATTCCTACGATGTGCTTTCTAGTTTTCTTAAAAATTTATGCATAAAGAAGGAAACATCTAACCGTGACCGTAATGCTAGCATATATTTTGTAGAGGTGGTTATCAATTATCCAGTATTTGTAGAGCACACTGTGTAGAGCTAGATCTGCAGTGCCCTATGCAGAGGTGGTTAAATTAAGAACTACATATGAAAACATGGAAGTTTTGATCATTATAGTTGAAATGGGAATGGGATATTAGAAATAGGTTGTTAAGATGGTAAAAATATTTAAAATATTTAAATAAATAATAATATTTAAGATGAAAGATTAATATCCTTAAAATGAAAGGTTCACAATTCTCTCTAAAATGATACTGATAGGGCCCATTGACATTTTATCTAAAAAACCCATAAGGGTCAAAACTTCACTCTTCTCAGTGACACCAGTAAGACTTTGTATGCTAAGAACTCTCCTTTGGTCATTATTTTAAAATCAGCTTCTTAAGCAATATAGATATTTGCCAGGATAGTTAAAATTTTGAAAACACTGATCTCATCTTGAAGAAGATTTATTTGTTAGATACTGGACATGGAGTTAAATACTTGGATAACTCTAATGCAGTGTCTATATGGAATGGAAAACAAATCCTAGTTAATTTGAAGGAGACATCTTTTTTATCTTTAATACAGGTATCTTTAGGTGGTGTTGATCTCACAGTCCGGGTGCTCACAACAGGATATTGGCCCACTCAGTCAGCCACACCAAAGTGTAACATCCCACCAGCACCAAGACATGCTTTTGAGATATTCAGAAGGTAAACATAGATCAAACTTTGTAAGTACAGAAATTGTCCAGAGTTGAAATAAACTTGAGCATAAGTGTGTCCTTGATTGAGGATGAATTTATTCCATTTCTTACCTCATGTTCAAAAGGAGAAATTGTTCTTTATGGTTTTTAATATGTAAAAATGAGTTTCATGAACTCTTTGGAGAGGACCGTTTTCCATGGTTAGTGTAGTTTGCATTGTTGATGCCTGCCCCTGGCTTAGAGCAAATTCATGGCTGGGTTACTATGGAGAAAAGTGATCTTATGAATAGTAGCAGATGAGCAGCAGGCCAAGGGGCAAAGTATACTAATAGAGATAAATGTTTCCCTTACACGGAGACGCTTATTAAGGGTTGTTATCCTATAGTTTATAATTCCAAATGTATAAATTACATGATTCTCTAAAACCTGGTTTGATTTGCTAAAGGTTTTACTTAGCCAAACACAGTGGTCGACAGCTCACACTCCAGCATCATATGGGTTCTGCAGATCTCAATGCCACATTTTATGGACCAGTTAAAAAGGTAAATATTGATAGTTTGAACATACTTACATAAAGTAAATTAAAGTTAGTTTATAGAACTGATTGCTGATTTTTGTTGATCTGGATAAATGATGTATTTCTCCTAAAAATTTTCCTACTTGTTTGAAATACTCTAAAGGGGAAACTGGCATTAACTTCTGTTCTCTCAAGTTGGCTAGCTGCATTGGACAGTATGAAGACTGTATCAGTAGCCTTCCTTCAGGAATATATAATACAATTGTGCATTTTATTTATAAGATTAAATTTGAGACAGTATTGCATAAGATAATAAACTGTCCCTTTTCAAAATTCTCAGTCTTTTATAAACCTTACTTCCAATAGATCAAAACCAGGAAAATTAACGAGACTTGTGAGATAAGCAACATATTAGTAAAGTGATTATTATAAAAATTAGCAAAGCACTAATGAATTGCCTTTGTTTAAAAAATGTAATTTCTTTTTTATATCAAAAATTGTGAGGTTTAGACCGATAATTTACTTTCGTTGCTTGCGTATAAATCAAATCAAAGTCATTTGCCTTCACATAGAAAAATAATAAAAAGCTCTTAGAAAAACATAAAGAAAAAATATCCAAATTGTTATTTAGGCAGCAAATAACAGTTTTGTTCTTTATTTTAATAATAGTGCTACTGGTTTCATAAGTCACTGTAACACATTTTTTTAATACTGTCAATGTCTACACATTCTGATTTTTATATTTAATTGAAATGGGAAGTATTCTTTGCAATTCATTTACTGAATAATGTTTGACACTGCTATACATTTGAGTGTAAGTGGGAAAGTTAAGGATACAAAAAACTCAACTTTTAATTATTGCTTGCTTTTGTTTTACAGGAGAGGGTTTTTCCCTAAGTAACCATGTTTTCTTTTGAAGTTTTATTAAACAGATCACTGGGTTTTAAAAACAGTTCGTATGTTAATTACTGAAGACTTAAATTTCTATTTTGTACTTAAATCATAGAGCAGGAAGAGGCTTAAGGATGGCAGAGGTTTTCCCTTCCATCCTGTGCTGTTACATTTGATCTCTTGCTGTGATCGGACCACACTGAAGGAAACCCCTACTACTTTTGGGAGCTTATAAAATGGCAGTGTTATCTTTTAAATCCATTATCCCATCGTGTACTGTTAAAATAATTATAGCTGTAACTATAAGGAATGTTGCTTCATTTGCTCAGATACATTAAAATGTTCATAATGAGGAAAAAAAGGACAGTCCTTTAACAAAAATTTAGTGTGTGTGTGTGTACATACCCATACACATACCCATTTTTTAAGTGACATTTCCTTTTCATGTAGAAATTAGTTATGTAGTTTTGCTAAGGGAAGAGTTGGATATTATAGTGCTTATTATCTTTGAAAAACATATAGTTAAAGTTATCAGGAGATAATTTTATCTTGTTTATGTTTCTTAAATAATGAAACAGGAAGATGGATCTGAAGTTGGTGTTGGAGGGGCACAAGTAACTGGCTCTAATACGCGGAAGCACATATTGCAGGTCTCCACTTTCCAGATGACCATATTAATGCTCTTTAATAATAGAGAAAAATACACATTTGAGGTATGGTTTGGTTGTATAAATTTTAAGCATTGTATTGTCTCTGATTCTCACCTGTTACTGGAGTGTTGCTTATTTGAGTAACCCTTAAAGTTATTATTATTTGAGTATTATTATTATTATTGTTATTATTAAGTAACCTTTGAATACTGTTAGAGAAAACAGCATAGAACTGTTATGAACAGTTCATGAACTTTATGAACATCATACACATATTAGGTCACGTTTCATTTAGTTTGTTAAAAATTAAATTTATGGACCATAAGTTTTACATGATAAAACGTCCCATCTAAGTGCATAATTTGATGAGTTTTAACAGATCTATGCACTTGTATAAGTGCCATCACAATCAAGGTATGGAATATTACTCCCTAAATTTTTATACTCCTTTGCAGTCAGATCCCTCCCCCTGTGCTCAGACTGCCAGTGATCTCCTTTGTATCACTGTAGATTAGCTTTACCTTACTAGAATTTCAGATAAATGGAATCCTAGAGTATGTGTTGCTGTTGTCCAGTTTCTCTCACATCACATTTTTGAGATTTGCCCATGTTAGTGTGTGTATAGTTTCAGTAGTTCATTCCTTTTTATTGCTGAGTCCCATTCACCTATTGAGGGGCTTTGGGTTCTTTCCAGATTTAGGCCGTTATGAATAGAGAGATGTGTTAAACTTCTTTAAGAGACCCATACTGTGTCCCACATGTTGTGCTGTTTTACATTCCTGCCAGCAGTGTAGAAAAGTTCCAGTTGCCCTGCATCTTCTAAAAAATGTAATACTCTTTTAACTGTTTAACTTGGTAAGTGTAATTGTATCTCATTGGATTTAATTTGCTTTTCCTTGACTGTAAAGATGTTGAGCATCCTTTCTGTGTTCCTCTGCCACTTACATGTGTTGTTTGGTGAAGTGTCTGTTCTTTACTTGTTTAAAAGGTTTTTTATAAATTTTAGATACAAATCCTTTGTCAGACCTATGTGCTGTGAATAGTCTGTCATTTGCCTTTTATTAATTATCTTTAAATGACATTTTTTGAAGAGCAGAAGTTTTTAGTATTGATAAAAGTCCAGTTGCCACTTCTTTCCTTTTGTAGTTCATGCTTTTGATATCATAGCTAAGAGATTATTGGTTACTCTGAGGTCGCAAAGATTTTCTTCTGTGTTTTCTTTCTTCTAAGTGGCTTTTTAGTTTTAGCGTTCACATTTAAGTCTATGATCAGTTTCAGGTTAATTTTTTTATGTGGTTAAGATTAAGGATTAAGAATTATTTCACCCCCTTGGGGTGGCTGGCTGACTCAGTCAGTAGAATATATGACTGGATCTCAGAGTCATGAGTTCAAGCTCCATGTTGCAGGTAGAGTTTACTTAAAAAATAAATACATAAACATAAAGATTTATACCCCCTCACACACACACAGATAGTTGTTCATTTCCATTATCTTTTGTCAGAAAGTTTGTTCTTTTCCCTTTAAATTACCTTGGCACCCTCATGAAAAAAAATCAATTAACCATATATGTGTGGGTCTGTTTCTACACTCTGAGCTGTTTCATTGATTTCTGCATCTATCCTTAGGCTAGTTATATACCAGCTTGATAGTGTCAGTTTTCTTTTGTATAACCATCTTTTTTTTCCTTTCCTCCTGTAAGTCCTTTGATTACATTAAATTCATTTGGACTTTTCCCTTACATTTAATGGGTATATTAGAGTTGAAATAAAGATCGTGTGATTCTTAAGTTTAAATTGAAGATAAAGAATAAATACTTTGAAAAGCTGTAAAATTTTATACTTAAAATTGAAAGTCAGTTTTTAGATATAGGTGAACATAGGAAACAAGGTTCAAAATTTAGAGCAAAATTAAATTGTAGGCCTATTTTTAATACCTGCCTTCATACTTGGATTTATGTGAAAGATGTAATTAAGAGATGATCATTTTTATGTGATATACCTCAAGGAAATGTTTTAAAACCCAAGTGTTTTAGGTCAGTGGCTAAATCAAGAGGTTTTGCTCTTACCTGTTTCCAGATGTGTCTTACCTAGGGAGTAATCTTAATTGTCAAGGACAGTTACATGTGACTTAGTCCCAAGGATATTGATAAAGCAAGTATTGAGCCCCTTATTCAAGTGGTAAACCTCTTCAAACAGAGGTGGAATTAAATTATCTCTCACAGCTTGAATGTTTTAATCTGCACCTGCCATGGGTAATACATTTTAAGCAAAATAAATTGCTTGATAAATGCTAATGTTGGTTTTCAGAGTCCTGTTTTGTAAAGAGCTGGTGAAAATGATGGGAGAAACAAAAACAAACTAATTTTCAAAAGCCATTATTAGGATTACTAGTAATTTTAGTGGTTCAGGCTTACTCTTCCCTTTCCCAGCTAGCTTGGGATCACTAATGCTAATGAGTATCATTAGGTAGAGGATAAAATTAAGCAGAAAATTCCTCTAATGTTTCACATTTTAGCTAAGTCACAAACCAGATGCCTGAGTGTAAATGGCATATATATGATGCTATTCCTGTGGCTCCCAAAGCCTTCTGACTGCTTGCATCTTGAACATGGGGCGTTGTGAGAAGGCACTTCACGTTTGTACTCATACGATGTATTTCATTGTAGTCTGCCGCTTAAGTTAGCCGACTCTTCTACAGAAATCATCTCCACAAATTAGAGAAGATAGTTAAAAGTATTTAACTTTAATATTTTTTAAGAGGAACCTGATTTTTAAACTTCAGTATTGTTTCTTTACAAGTTGAGTAAAATGGTGTATTAGTTACTTAATGCTACATAACACATCTTAAAACTTAGTGGCTAAAACAACCACTAACAATTCATTCTCTTTCCTGGTTTCTGTGGGTTAAAGATTTAGATGAGGGTCAGTTGGGTAGTTTTGTCTCAGAGTTTCTCATGAGGTTGTGAAGATGTCAGCTGGGGTGTCAGTCATGTTGTGTTTGTCTGGGGCTGGAAAATGCACTTCCAAGCTATTGCTATGCTCTTCCTTCCACAAGGCTGACAAGTTGATTTCCTCTGTTGATACATGGGGAAATGTGTCACATGGGCCTTACCGCATGATTGTCCTTGTGTCCTGGTGGCTAATTCTCCTCCCTGAAGCCAGCCATCCAAGAGACCCAGGCAGAACCTGAAGTGCCTTTATGACTTAGCCTTAGAAATCAGATATTGTCACTTTCTGATTTTCTTGATCACCCAAGTCAGCCCTGATAAGGTAAGGGGATCACACAGGGGTAAAACATATCACAGTCATTACAGGCCATCATGGAAGCTGCATGCAAAAGATGGCATTTATTCATAGTGTCACATTCATCCCCAGTTCAGGCTGCTAAAGCTTTTTCCTCTTCTTATGTATTTCTTTAAGTAACAGAAGTTTGTATTATTTAAAACAGTTAAGATCAGGACATACATAAAGTGATAAGTCTGTAGCTTGGATTATTGTAACCTGCATTTGGTTTTTGAAAGAGATATGGGTATTAATACATATTTTTCTGAATGTTCTTTAATATAGTTTTTAAATTTTTCTGAGAAAGAGTGTGAAGTATAAAAACTAATGCACAGGGGCGCCTGGGTGGCTCAGTGGGTTAATGCCTCTGCCTTCGGCTCAGATCATGATCTCAGGGTCCTGGGATCGAGCCCTGCATCGGGCTCTCTGCTCGGCAGGAAGCCTGCTTCCCCCCTCTCTCTGCCTGCCTTTCTGCCTACTTGTGATCTCTGTCAAATAAATAAATAAAATCTTAAAAAAAACTAATGGACAATAGCAAAATTAATGTCAGGCAGTAGACTATAAATAGAAGATGATCAAAATTAGGCAGTAGACTATAAATAGAGAATGATTGAACAACAGTGATAATTGATATTTTGTTAAGTTACAGCAATCACTAATGACATAATTTCACATCATATAAAGGAAAATAGTTGGAAGTACAAGGTGAAACAGACACTTGACAATCATAGACGTCCCTCACAGGTGTAATGACTGACCAGACAATAAAAAAGAAGATACAGAAGATTTCATAATTAGCAAATTAAAGTGAAAGCTTTACAGAGAACTTTGAACTCAGAAACAAAACATCCATATTGCTCTTGGGAAATATCCAAGGCTAGCATAACCTTATTACTAAAAGTGAATAAGGAGACTACAAAAAAGAAAAAGCTGTATAGGTTATTCAACCTTAAATGCACAAATCTTAAATCAAATATTAGCGAGTCCTATTCATCAGTGTATTGAAAGAATGATTCATTGTGTCCAAAAAGGATTTATTCCTGAAATGCAAAGAAGAAATTTGTTAGTATTGTTAAATTTTATTATAATAATAATAAAGTTTACTAACCACTTACTGTCTTATCAGGCATTTCAAGAAGAAAATCAGTTAATGATTTCTATAGATGTACAAAAAGCATTTGTAGACATCAGTCTTCATTTTGTATTTACAGGATATGGAGGACCCTTAACCACCTAACAATAGAATGAAATGCCTTTAATGTCATAAGGGTATATCTGATGAGAGACCTAAGCAAGCAGTAGTTAGTAAAATATTAGACCCCTTCCCATTAAAGTTAGGAACAAGCTTTAGGATATCTGCCTTTATTACTGCTACTCGGTATTTTCTATAGGTGGTAACTCACACACCAAGAAAAAAAAAAGGTTTGGTAAAATAGTGGAGGTGAGAAAATTTGTAGACAATGTGTAATCAACTGAGAACATTGTCTGAGGAGAGTTCAGTTGAAAAATCAACTTGTCGGTTCATTCCCGGGTTTCAGCACCCCCCAAAAAAAAATCAACTTGTCTGTAAATCAGAGTTGATCAGAAAATGAGATGAGGAAAGTTGTATTTTAAATAAGAATCATGATCTTCCTAGGAATCATTCTAATAGGAAAGGTAGAAGACTTCTACCAAGGGGGCAATAAAAGCAAAAGAATATGAAAGGGTAAATGTACTCAGATGGGAAGTTTACATGTTACAGAGTAGATAACCCATGTATGTTTAATGTTAGTACCATTGTATGAATGGCATCTTCATGTAGGTACATGTGTCTTTGTATTCCTGTGTGTGTATGTAGATATGTAGGAAAAGTCATAAAGGATGCACACTGAATTGCAATAGTCACCTCCTGCAGTGATCTGTAATTGTAAAATAACACCTAAGAAGGTATTTCTAGTTCTTTGAATATGATTAAGCAGTAGCATATGTAAATAAGTCAGTTCTGGCATGTACGTAATAATTATAATCAACATTCTGATAACAGCACCTATTTAACTTGCTGGCATTAATAACATAGCATTTGACGTGGCTAACGTAGGCATACAGAGATCATTTGAGGCAAAGGAATGTGCCTCATCATCACTAAATTCACATTTCTCTCAAACCTCACTTGCCAGACAGTCCTTTAGAGCAACCTGATTTGTTGCTCAGATTTGTGAAAGAGAATGATTCTCCTGATCAGTTATATAATCAATGCCCCCATCTTCATGCCCATTCTTCTTGAGCTGCTTTTGAGAAAGAAACAGCTCTGTACAGTATATCAGAGCTGTATATCCTACTGTGGAGATTTGGTGGCATCATACATCCCTGTAGACGTGTAGGAACTAAATCATATTTCTTAACTCTTTTTCGTGTTTAGAATTAACTATCAGGTGTTTAATTTTTTTCATTTGGTCATACAGGCAGTAAATACAGTCAACTTGGATTATAGATTTTGATTGTATGATAGAAGGCCTTAGCTCAGGCTCACTTTGCTTCTTTCTGTGAAGGAGGTTGCTGAGCAGAAGTAATGTGGATTAATTTGGGAGAAGGATTGTAGAGTATTTCTAAAATTAGCAGTCCTGTGTTGGTTAACACTTTATTTTTACCCAAATATTAAAGCAGGTCAGTAATAAACTCTGCTGGATGACATTTTTAGGCCAAGCCTTGTATCTCCTGAAACAAAAGTGTACATGTCTTTTCAATATTTTGTAATTTGAAACACTTTTTCTCTAGTTTCTCCAAATAAGTGAGATTTTAGTGAAGAGTCCTAATTCTTTGTTATAAACTCTTTGTTGTAAAGGGAGCTCTTTGTTGTAAATTATCTCTTTAATGGAATTACCTCTAACTACTTACTGCTTGGTCAGTTTTACTTTACTAATTAACTACTAATCTACTGTAATCTTTCAAAAAGTCTAATTATGTTAATCTGATGGAATTTCAGGAAATTCAACAAGAGACGGATATCCCCGAAAGAGAACTTGTTAGAGCTCTGCAGTCCCTTGCCTGTGGTAAACCAACCCAGCGGGTTCTTACAAAAGAGCCCAAGTCCAAGGAAATAGAAAATGGCCACATATTCACAGTTAATGATCAGTTCACATCCAAACTACACAGAGTCAAGATTCAAACAGGTATCTGGAATTATATGGTTCCTCTTTTAAAAAATGATCTTTTTCCTCAAAAGAAATTATTATTGTTGGAGTTCTGTCTTTTAAAAAAAAGTAATGCTTGGGTGCCTGGGTGGCTCAGTCGGTTAAGTGTCTGCCTTCAGCTCAGGTCCTCATCCCAGGGCCCTGGTATCTAGTCCGGTATGGGGCTCCCTGCAGAGCAAGGAGTCTCCTTCTTCCTCTCCCTCTGCCTGCTGCTCCCTCTGCTTGTGCTCACTCACTGTCTCTGTCTAATAAATAAAATCTTAAAAAATTTTAAAAAGTAAAGCTTCTCTGGTGCTGCATGGCACATAGGCTTAAGGAGTAAAGTAGTTTTATTCTTATGTGTTCCTGTCAAAATACAGTTGAATCCAAGTACAGTAAGCATTTAAAAAAGTAATTGGTAGTATGAAAAGTGTACTTCTTTCTGTACGGTTTTCAATAATGAAATAGAATTTTGTTAATATATTGGTAGTTACAAAATAACTTTTTAACTGGCCGAGTTAACCAATAATGGACATCTATTTTTAAAACTGATTTATATAATTCTTAAAGTGGGGTTATCTAGTATGATTTTTAAATGCAGCCATTTGTTTTAGTAGAGAATCTTTTAAGTTTCAAAACCTTGAAACCCATATTATCTCTCTACTTCAAAAACAGAAATGATCCTATTGTGAATGATTTTTAGTATGTTTTTACTTTTAATTAATAATGAACATCCTGTTTATTATACATTTACCATATTGTATGAAGTGTGTTTTTGGTGTATTTAAGAGGGGAAAGGCAACTTATCTTTGCGAATGTTTAAAATTCTAACATATAGTTTGCTCCCTGGTTTCAAATTTAGTGTTAGATAAACTTCCCAGGGCTGACTTCATCCATCACAGCTGTGCATGTAGTCTGTGTATTGAAACAGTATTTTAAAATAAGTTTTTAAAATGATTGCAGTTTTTTTTGATTTAAAAAAAACTGTGTTCACGTTTTACACTAATAAAAAGATGAAGTCTTTTTAAAAATTATTTTATTATGTCAAATATATAATTGATTGCCAGATTACGTTCATTCAAAATGTTACCTACACCCTTCTGCTGACCTTTTTTGACCCTGATTTGTATTTGTATGCCCTCTGAAGCAGAGTGGTGTCTCTTTTAAAGCATTGTCTACTTTGTCCCATAGTTGCAGACCATATCATTGTATCTTCATCACCAAAATGGCCCCATGTTTGGACACAGATGTAAATTGAAAATAAAATAGAACTACCCTAAAGAGACTCATGGAATAAAATACCTTGTTTTCCCCAGTGTGAGACATAAGACTTTATAGTTTGGGGCAGATACAGGTTCTGGATTTCAGGACTTGTTTGTATCCTAGATTTAGAGGAAGATGTGCGGGGATGTACATACACCTGAATTACCAAACTTCACCCTGCTTTAGCCTAACTAAGTGTAACTCTGTAATCCCAGATTCCATCATGTCCAGTAGTAGTAGTTTCAGATACTGTTATTGTTATCAAAAAAATAGTCTTCTTTTCATGGGTTTTTAAGTGTGGGTGGTGGTGGTCTTTGTGTAGTATTTTAGATCTGATTAAAATAGAATTTTTTAGGGGCACCTGGGTGGCCTGTTCAGTTGTGTCCAGCTCTCAATTTCGGCTCAGGTCATGATCTTAGAGTTGTTAGATCAAGGCCTGAGGCTCTATGCTAGGCATGGAGCCTGCTTGGGATTCTCTTGCCCTCCTTCCTCTGCCCTCCTCCCACTTTCACTCTTGTTTGCTTGCTCCCTCAAATTAAAAAAAAAAAAATTTGATGTTAAGTGTGTGTGTATAGTACTTTAAATCTAATTAAAATGGGAATACAGTTGTATATGATAAGGAATTCAACTAGATGATGTCTTTAAAGTTCTTTTCAGCTATAAAATTCTGTGAAGAAATAATGTTTTCATTTTGAAATATTACTTAGATTATTATCATCACTTAAAAATATTTAGTGTAAGTTAAAATTTTCTCCCTGGTGATAAGTATTGTGACCACATAGGTTTTCTTAAGTTGTCAAAATACAGCCCAGCCTTTTGGCTCATAATCAAAGGTGCAGAGACTCTTCTGTCCTTACCTAATTCTGCCCTTTACTATTGTCATTAATAGAAGTTCAAAGAAGTTATAAGTATTAATCAAATAACACAACCTTTGAAAAGATTCATTGTAATCTACAGCGGTTTCCATAGTTCATAGTCCTCACTACCACTAGTAACGTTTTCCTTGCTCTTTCCTTGATACAGCCAGATACGTATGTACCCATACACAAGCAAATGCCTCTGTTACCTTCTTCTTAAGGGAAGGTATGGTGTGAGGCGCTGGGAGTGAGCTCCTGCCCTCACATTTTACAAAACACTTAAATTCAGTATGTATCACCACAGTCTTCCCATTCATTTTGGAATATACCTCTTTAGGTGGCCAAAACCAACAGAACAGAATAGATTGTTTTTAAAAATTATTTCTTCCTCCAACATTTTATTTTAAATATTTTCAAATCCATAGAATAAGTGAGAAACACCATAATGGATGAAGGTATATGGCCACCACCGGTATTTATGAGTCATTAAACTTTTTGCCCCTTTTGCTCTGGTGCCTTTGACTCTACCCTCGCCCTTTGCTCAAATATATACATCTATGTATATATTTGCTACAGCATGTTATTCAGCAAACATCACGCTTCTCCCTGCCCCAAATACTTCAGCATATATTTACTTCTTTAGGCTAATATATTTTCTAAAATAATTGTAATACTGTATCATACCCAAGAAAATTAATAATTCCATACATACTTATTTGCATAAATAAATATTTGTGTACCACCCATATTTATTTGTCCACAGTTGTCTCAAAAATGCCTTTCAGGTGGGGCGCCTGGGTGGCTCAGTGGGTTAAAGCCTCTGCCTTTGGCTCGGGTCATGATCCCGGGGTCCTGGGATCAAGCCCCGCATCAGGCTCTCTGCTCAGCAGGGAACCTGCTTCCCCTTCTCTCTGCCTGCCTCTCTGCCTAATTGTGATCTCTGTCTGTCAAATAAATTATTTATTTATTTATTTAAAATGCCTTTCAGGGCCACCTGGGTGGCTCAGTTGGTTAACCATCTAACTCTTGATTTCAGCTCTAGTCATGATCTCAGAATCATGGGATCAGGCCCTGAGTTGGGCTCTTCGCTTAGCAGGGATTCTGCTTGAGATTCTCTCTTTTCCATCTATCCCCCACCCACACTCACTCACACACTCTCACTCTGTCTTTAAAATAAGTAAATCGTGGGGCACCTGGGTGGCTCAGTGGGTTAAAGCCTCTGCCTTCGGCTCAGGTCATGATCCCAGGGTCCTGGGATCGAGCCCCACATCGGGCTCTCTGCTCAGCGGGAAGCCTGCTTCCCCCTCTGTCTCTCTGCCTGCTTCTCTGCCTACTTGTGATCTCTGTCTGTCAAATAAACAAATAAAATCTTTAAAAATAAATAAATAAATAAAATAAGTAAATCATAAAAAAAATTGTCTTTCATATCACTTTTTAAATCCAGGATTCAATCATGGTGTCCGCATTACATTGATTTTTATGTCCTTTTAATTTCTATTTACTCTAAACCAGTACCTCTTTTTTTTTTTTTGAATGACATTGACTTTTTTGAGGAAAAGCATTATTTATTCTTTTTTAGTAGGTCATCTTAATCTAATTTTACTCTTTTTTGCTAAGATATTGATTATCTTTAACTTGGGAAAAGATACTGAAAATAGCATTCTTAACCAAGGGGTTCTAATGAGAAACACCTGAATAGATAGGCACACCAGAATGATGTTCTGCTAAATTGTAGTGTCTGCTGTCTTGTGGGTGTGCCTGTGCCTAAGTCAGCAATGTCTTATTTGCTTCTTTGTAATTTCCAGTTTCTGCCTCCAGAAATTTCATACCTATCTCTTATTGATGACCAAATGAAAAATCATTTTTTCTCTTACTTCAGTTAGAGCAGAGTTGTAAAAGAAAGGGACTTCAATATTTAATCCCTGAGCAATTGCCTTGAAGACAGTGGGGAGTAACAGAGTAAGACTTCTCTTCTTCAGAAGGTTGGAATAGAGTATACATTAGTGATAATGAGATTGTGATGGAAAAAAATTAATAAGATATATGGTAAGAAATTTTTAGGTAGTTTGTGACAAGTACAGATAAATTACTTACTCCTTTAACTGACATCTTAGTGGTACTTTCTAAATATTTGTTGAGCTAACTGCATCATGCCAACACATAACTCTTTCCTTCTCTTAAAGTGTCTTGGGGTGATGTTAGTAAAATACTAGTTGGCTCTGCAATGAAAATTATTTTCTGGTAGTTTTTATACTAAATACATCCGGCTGCCATTTTTCTTCCAGAAGAGGAATCCTTCTATTTTATAAAAATAAAATTGGTTTTATTATCTCTATAAAATTAAATGCCTAATATTTAAAAAGAATAAGTTAGAATTGTAAGATTTTTTTATATCCATGATTATTAATTGTTTAAATATTTGTTAAACATTGAATTAGGCACCTTTTGAATGTTTACTTGAATTAATGTATACTCATGTTGAAATTGGTTTTTCTTTGTAGATAATTTTCTAAATTATATTGTTTGTTTATAAACTGCATTTTTTATTAATGGTAATTACATGGTAAGTGTCTTTCTCTTTTAGTTGCTGCCAAACAAGGTGAATCTGACCCAGAAAGGAAAGAAACGAGGCAGAAAGTGGACGACGACAGAAAACATGAGATCGAAGCTGCTATTGTGCGGATAATGAAATCCAGAAAGAAGATGCAGCACAATGTATTAGTAGCAGAGGTGAGGGTGCTTCAAGACTACATTAATGTAGGAAAAGCAAAATATTAACAGTTCACATTTAGGAAATCACTATATTCAAGTTATTTAAAATATAATTTTAAAATTAGGAAACCAGAGTCAGGTAACATTTATCATTAAAAGTATGGCAGTTACTTGATAATTAAACACATCAGTACATCCAAATATGTGCACACTTTAAGAACTAACATATTTGTAATAAAAAATAATAGAATATTGTCACACAAAGAATAAAAAATTTTCCCTACTACTTAATATTTTTGTATTAAACAAGCTACCATTATTTTTAAAAATCAGTGTTGCCATTGGAATGGTTAAGAAATGATTAGGGCTGAATAAAGTGTTGGTAGAGGATGGAAGTAGAACCGACAGGACTTACTGGTCATGGGAAACGAAGGAAGTCAAGGACTCCTAGTTTTCTGGTTTGGAGGCTAAATGGAGGGAGGGAGGGGCAGCGTGCTGCTATGTTCTGCATTTGTGGTATTTTGTACAAGCTGACTTTTATATCACATTGGCAGAGAAAGAGAATTATATGAGTGATTGGTCAGTCATTTCAAAACTAATGCCATGTTGCTAATTAGATAACTCATTAGTTTTCTCAGCCATTTTCATGGCTCTGGTAGAGTGACATTGATGGCAGTGCTTCGAGAAGGAAGTAGTCCTTTGAGATGCTGGCTCATGGGAAGGAACAGAGAACAATAATACTAGGGGACTGAGTGTTAAGTTGGGGTGTCCTGGATTTTGTTTTTCTGATGGGAAGATATTCATGTTTATGTCCTAGGAATAAAGAAGGAATACTTGAAAGAAAATGGGGGTTAAGAGACAGTTGAAAGGTGAGAGGACTGTGTAGGGAACACAGGTGGGTGGTAGACATGTTGACAAGGATAGTACTGACTACGCCTCTCTCGAGAACCCAGGGCAGGGTAGGGTGCAGGGGGTGTGCTAAACAAGGGTGGATACAAGTGTGAATGTATGTGTATGTGTATGGTGTGGGAATGTGAGGAATTGCAGACTGAAACAGGATGTGAGATGATGGTGCTCAGGAACTTGCTGAACTTGAACACATGAAGTTTGTGTTACCAGTGTACCAGAGATCGGTATAATGGCCAGTTGTAGTGTGAAAGCAGCCACCGATAACAAAGGAGTGTGGCTTTGTTCCAGTAAGTAATTACAAAGTAGGCCACAGGGCTGTTGGCCTGTGGGCTGCATCTTGTTGTCTCCTGGTCTGCCCCAAACGTGTAAAAATGATGACTTTACTCAGCAAGGAACCCAAGTAGTAGATTTTGAATGATGTAAATGTGAAGCAGATTTTTGTTGAAGAGTAGCAAAGGAATCTGGGAGTTGAGGGTACTGTTCAGAGTGTAGGTGAAAGTGATCTTGCCTGCAGTCTGGACCCCGTCAAGGAGGTAGGTCAGAAGAAGTTGTTAGTAGCTTAGAAGAAAGGGTCAGAGGATGAGAGATCTCACATGGGTTGAGAACAAGTTTGTTGATACTGGAGGGATAATACCAGAGGGAAGATAGATTTTTAGCTAGAGGCAGAAGAACTGAAGTTCACATTTCAAAGAATTGCTGATCCATTGCGGCTCTGGGAAATGAACTCTCCAATAGGAGTAAAAGGAAAGCTGGCTTTTGGATGGATGGGTGTTCTGCAAGAGAGGCACGATGGGTCAGTGGGGAAAACATGATCTTTGCGGGTGGAAGGGTTTGGTTCTCATCTCTGACACCTGGCTCTGTTTACTATAATGCATGCATGTCAGTCTTACTGTCTGGCTGTTTTCCTCATTTGTAAAAGACAAACCCACTTTGCAGGTTTAAGAGCACTAAATAAATAAATATATATATACAGAGTGACTGATACACAATGTACAGTCAGACTTCAGCGCTGCTGTAGTTACCATTTTATTTTTACCAGTGTCACAGTACCTAGAATCCCGACAACAGCTGGAGAAAAGAATGACAACAGTAGCATTTACCAGGACCAGGAAGCACCATTAATTCATTTAGCATATGCAATGACTTTACTTTCTCAGGGGCCCAGTGGTCATAAATGGGAGAGCTAGGATTTGAATCTAGGTACTCTGGGGTCCAGAGTCTGTGCTCTTAAATATATCATGGTCCCTAAATTCTGTGAGTTGGGAGAGTAACGGAGAGGTTAGTACATTTTAGACCATCAGAATGGTTAAACCATAATGTGCTATGCGTTCATATAGTACAACTAATTCAGCTACTAACCCACTTCAGCATTCATATTCTTATGTGAAGGAGGCATGTTCTAACCCATATATTACATTTTCAAATAAAACCTTCTTAACGTTAAATTTTTGAGTTTGGTAATCTGATTTTGATCTGATTGAATTCTAATTGAATTTGATCTGAATTCAATCAAATTCTATTGATTCAATCAAATAATTCAATCAAATTCTAATTGAATTTGATCTGAATCTTAAAATGACATATCACTTCTTTTCAAAGATAAGAATTTTTGTGTGTTTATTTGGAAATGTTATACATTTTTAAAATTTTCTGTTAGGAATTAGTGTTTTTTTACTTTCTCTTTTAGGTAACTCAGCAATTGAAGGCTCGATTCTTACCAAGTCCAGTTGTTATTAAGAAACGTATTGAAGGACTTATTGAGAGAGAATATTTGGCACGAACACCTGAGGATCGCAAAGTATACACATATGTAGCATAAAATGCGTTCAGAAATTTGATTTATTCTTGGACTGTACTCTTCCGCATGGACTGAGAAGTTCTTTTAAATCATTAAATATTAAGACGACCATCTCTTCTATTAAATTACAGTACATGTTCTAGACCATTCAGATCAAGCCTTTACTCCCTTTGAGAGTTTTCAACATCAGTTGATTGAGCTTCAGGCTTTACAACGTTTATCCCTGTAGAGATCATCTTTACAGTTCCTCGGGAAAATGTGAATGTGCCGCGTTTTGTTTTCAATACTGTATGAAAACAGGAAAAAATAAAACAAAAATTTAGAAAATACAGCTCATTAAAATAAAATTGTTGGATTTCATTTCCACAGGTCTTCAGTGTTGATGTAAATGTGTTTTTGTAGTGTTGCTTAGCACTTTGCGCATTGTATAAGTTGGGTAACAAAAATGGTAAAAGAAATGACACAGTTCCCAGTTATCTTGCTCTGCTTAAGACACTTCTTTAGCTAGTCTTGTTTAATTTAAAGGTTTGATAAATATACACAGACCCAAGCATACATTTGATGAGCATGCTTTATTCTACCATATGCACTTACTAATCTTCTAGCCTTATGACCAGGAACCTTTATTTTGGGCTCTTTACACTCCCTGATTTGGTTTTCCCCTATTGTATTTTGAGATTCCCAAATTAAGTCCTCTGATGATTGGGTTTTGTTTTACGTTATCTCTAGAGAGAGAAAATATTTTAGTATGTATAAATTGTATAATAATTTTTTGCTGTTGTACTCACTGCTAATAGTGGATTGTATAGGGCAGTGTTTTTATTTCATTTATTATAGACAAAAATAAATGATTTAGTATGCACACACCCACTAATTCAAGTATGTCAGAGCACAAAGTTGGCAGCTGGTTGTATTTAATTCAGACCCTTGAAAAGCACATACAGCCGATACTTTGTTTATAAATATCTTAGGTTGCCCCTCTCTTAAATATATATTTTGGTGAAGCTGGGGTGCACTGTTAATTTTCTGTTTAAAATGCATTCTAAAGATGCAATAAATATGATTACCTTGATATTTTTTAACGAGATCTTCAGTTCTTGCAGCTGTGTTTTGGGAAGTGATTAAGCAATATTTTTCAAACCTGATGATTCTTGGGTATTTAGCTGTTGTCCTCCAAAGAGTCATCGTTTCATGTTTTCAAAGATGTACTTTGTGATGAAGATTCATGTCAGTTATCCTGTGCTTCCAACTTTCACCAATGTTTTTTACATGATTGATCCACCAAGGATTATAGTTTGCTTTAACTTCAGAGTATTTTTATCTTCAATTTATTTAATTTTGTTTCATTTTGTTTTCATAAGACAGTGTTTCAGCCATGTAATTGGGGCAAACCACTATAGGTTGATGTTGGGAAAAAAAGTGGAATGTTACTAATGAGTTGAAATAACCAACTCTTGGTTGACTATCAGTACTGTTGATACATATATTAGAATGTATGTCTCAGAAGATGGTTTCTGTTTAAATTTATGGTCAAGTTACAACAACTGAATTCTAAAATGGATTAAAAACTCCACGTAAATATTTTCCCCCATGCGTCTCTTGGGTTATAATTTTCCTTTTAAACTTGGCAAATATTCTCTTACTGCATTTTATTTTGTCTTCATTTGTACTGTAGAATTATAAGCCTTATGCTCTTAATCTCTACATTTTCCACTTTTACATGATACAGTTAAGATACAGATGAAAACTATCATGAACATTATTCTCAGGATACCTTTACCATACTTGAGCACTAGTAGGCAGGTGTAGAATGGTGAGCCGAAGGGTTCCACTCTTCTGATTTTCATAATTGGATTTCTGTAATGGGAGGGTGTTTGTCTATAGGAAGATACTGGTAGTTTAGGTAGCACAGTTATTTTGTTGCTCTCAGTCCCAAATTAAAAAATTATGACACCTTGGGAAATAGAACAATTCAGATTGAGTTAATAAATATGAAAGGTGTAAAAACTTCATATGAAATTTCAGTAAACGCAAATTTAAGTGCTACTTTAAACCACTAAAAATCAGTAAAGTTAAATTTATATTTTGTCTCAAGTATGGTTGAACAAATCAGATCTAGATCTAGAGTTTTGAGATGCTAGTTTGGGAGTACAGGTTCATGTTTATGCTTCTAAATGCTGATAAATGCATTGAAACACGTTTCTGAACTCCAGTTGGGTTGAATGGCCAGAGAATGATAACTGCAGTGAAAAAAATGGGTCACCTAACACAGTTACACATTTTGACTCTTAATTATTATTTTAGCTCATAAAGCTCATAACGGTACGTGTTGACATTGCTTTCTTTTCAGCAAGTGGTCATTCATGCTGTTTTTCTCAGTTTTTTTAATGTCTTAATTTCGAAGAATAATACATCCTAATCATTTAATCCTGTTGATGTGAATAAATTTTGATGACTTACTTGAAGAATTTCGAGGGTGGATACATAGTTTTCTAACTGCAGAAATGATGTAATCTTTGTTTACTTGTTAAGTTGTAATTCTCTGCTATCATTTTCAAATCCAGGACAGTGTTTATTTTGAATTGTTATATAGTTATATTATTTAAAGATTGAAAATTCATTGCAATTAGGGAACACAGCCTCACAAAATAAAATGTGGTTGTGAATACAAGGATTCTTTATGTCAGTGAATTTTAAAAGGGGATGGGGGAAGGGACACATGTCTCTCCAAAGGATGCGTTAGAATCACCTGTTGTAGCATTGTATACCTAGACATGTACAGCTCCCAAACCCCCAAGATGCTGATAGACCTTCTCCATAAGAATCCTTGTCCTAGTAAAGCACCGTTGATATTCCATTCCCCCGGTGTGTATGTTAGGTATCAAGAAAGGCTTAGGAGACAACCAGTGAGTGAGCTTAAGATTATGCCTGCATCCCCAGAAAACTAGTACATTGGCATCATCTGGGGTTTCTAAATATTATTTAGTTCCTCAATTTGGAAAATAATTTCAAAGTGTTAAATCCAGATGATGCTATTTTTGTTACATTTTTAGATACTTATTTTGAATAGCTGACTAGTATACAGGTTTTATTTTTGCCTATCTACTGTAACTTGAAACTCAATTTTTATAGCCTGATTTTATATAAGCTATCTGACTTTTACTGCTATTTGTCTCCACTTGGGGGAGGAAAACTGTTAGATAATAAAAATTGAAGATCATATATTTTACTGTATGGTGCATATAGTCCGTAGGTATTTTGTACTCCATGGATATGAACATTAAAACATTTCAGGTTAGCAAAATTATGAATTATTTCTATTCCCCAAAGCAAGGATAAATAGAAGTGTTAAGCAAACAGTTAATAACAACATTTATGTCCTTATTACCACATGCCAGACACTGTTCTGAGTGTTTCATGTGCATTAATTAGTCATCACATGGGCTTTGTAAGATGGGAGTTGTCTATTATGTCAATATTGCCTAAGGGTACTGCTAGGAAACGGCACAGCCAAGCCGGTTGGGCCTGGGTTTGATAACTCTTCTAACTGCTGAGACGGTGTCACTTGATGTGACTTTCTGTTTATAAATTCATTATTTTACTCCATACTTCATTCACAGGAAGGAAAGTTAGAGGATATGGCAAAATCACTCTTACCTAACAAACTAAACTTAGTACACCACACTTCTTGGTATGGAACTTGAGATACTTCATCTTACTGGTCACCAGTTTTGGGTAGGAAGGGAAACAGAAGGCAATCCCTGCTATTCTGGAAGCTTAGTGCAAGTTTTACATACTCTAGTGGGTTGCATGGATAGATGCTTAAATGGAACTTAAATTCAAATCTTGAATTCTAAAAGACATTTTCTCCTTTGCATGCCTTGTACCAAATCCATTATCTAGCTAGAAGTTTGAGGAGATGTAATAGTGACAGTGAATTTAACAGGGAACAGTGCAGAGATGGATCATGAAGCTAGCCCTCAGGAGAACCTGAATAGCTGGAAAGTCTTGAAAAGTCCTTGATGAGTTTTAGGGATAGCAAATTTGCAATGGTGTCACTTAAGTGTTTGATCCTCATATTAGGGCCTAAATTGACCCTCCAATGAATGAATCAAGCAGACATGGCCTTGTAATTTTATGGGAGGAGCTCAAAACAATCTTGCATATTTTTAGTAACAAATTGTTAAATTTGTTAAATTTGAATAGTTGGATAACAGTACAGTTCAAATAACACAAAACTATACTAAATTCTTACAGTGTGGGAAAATTAAAATTTGAAGTCTCAAAATTCTTTTCTGCAGTTGAACTTCTTCAGTGCCTCAGCACAATGTCTGGCATGTGGTGGGTGTAGGCGCTCTGGAAGTATCAGATGAATGCACTTCATGATCACCAAGTGTCTTAGCAGGAAGTTTTAAAGGATTCAGCTTCAGAAGTTAAGATGTGTACTGCATTATTAGAGGTATGACAAATAATATGGTGTGAGCATTATGTTTTTTACTTTCAGAAATGGAAATAATTTGGTCTTTGGTTTCCAACAAGGTAAAAAGTGGAAAATGTAGACCAACCACTCAGTTGTTCAGATGATATTTAATGCTGATTTTAAAGCCCTCTTGACTCTCACAACATCCTATGAAAAAACTCAGACTTAATGATACAAAAACTTATTCAAGAGCCTATGAATAGTAGGGTGTGGGGATTTGGGCCTAAATCTGTCTGATTCCAAACCCTATGCTTGTAATGAGTGTTAACGTGTCCCCAGTGACTGATTTTGGTCAAGTGTGGACAGAATTTTATTAATTGAATTTGAATCTGAGGGTAGATTTTTTGTGTGTATTTTGGTGGAAGTTTCTGTTGATTTATTAGAAAGTATTCCTTGGAGAATTTGCTATTGTAAAACGAGAAAAATTGGTAATACTAGCTGTGTGTATTGGTATATATGGTATATTCAAATTATTGTGTTTATAAAATTTTACATAACTGATGTCCAATATCAGTATCTGTAGAATTCATTCCAAGTTTTATTTCCCATATTGGTGCTGTCCTCTATTAAAAAATAACCACTAGTCCAGTTTTTAAATGGAATGGGTTTGTAGGCCAAAAGAGACAGACAACTTAGCAGAAGGGCATGGAATCCAGCGAAATGAAGAAGGAAAAGGGAGTGGAGGTGGCCTTCAAAGTTAAGAAAACGTAGGCACACTATGTTCACACATGCTCTCATGTTTGTCTGCAAACCCATTTTGCAGTACTCCTACGTATTCTTAATGCTTTTTCTTTTAACAAAAATTGGTATTATCCAAATTTGTAATAAAGCATCCATATTCTCCGAACTGACTTGGGCTAATTAAAAAATAATCCATTCTCAAAGAACTGGAGGGTTGTAGTCATTAAGGTTATACAAGCACACTACAGAATTTTAAAAAAACTATTCCCAAAGTGGATCAGCAAGTGGCACTGGTATTTTAAAACCTAATTGCACACCAGGGTTTTCTAGGGAAGCTTTAAAACAAAACTAATACCTCTTGTAGATTTTGACTTAGTAGGTCTGAGGTGTTCCTTTGTTCAGCTAAATTTCGGAACCATTGCTTTTGATGATAGTCATTAAAGCATATAAATTCCTGATTTGACTAAGAGAACGTTCATTTGATATGCAAGTTGTGAGATTTTCTTTAGCCCCTTACATGTATTTACTACACCTCAGCTGGTTAAACAATATATTGCTCAAGAATTTTGATTCCAATGTGGGCCAGTTAGTTTTAATCAGATAACAGTATTAATCACAACCCACCAGTTGTCATTAGTGGATCCTCTTAAAGGGGGCGGGGGGGATGAGTCAGTAATCATGCCCTCGTAGTCGAAGAGTAACCTGTGGTCTTAGAGTTATAATCAGGCATTCCCATGGAGAGCAATTGAATCCAGAAACCCAGGTATTCAAAGTTCAATTACCTTTATGCCACTAGTCTAAGAACCACTGGTTGTGAAGCAGTTTAATGAGATCTGGGTAACAAAAATTGGTATGTTTGGGCTGCCAACTTTGTGAGATCATAAAGTATAAGCCATAGTCTCTGCTATTATCATGTGATCCAAATGGTGTGAAGTGTTTCCAGTGAAATTTAGACTTTTGTTTGACAGTCATCCACTTAATCTGACATGAGGGGACTCACTTAAGAACATGATACTCCCAATTCCCTAATAGCCAAATCTGACTTTTGGATTATTTCTCAGTAATGAGCTTTATAGAATCATCCATATTCTCTTATTGTACCAGTAATTTAGCAAAATACATGTTTTTAATTGTTTTTTCTCATTCTTGAAAAAGTTGAGACTCCCAAAAATCATTCCATCAGTTTGGTATGTAGAGTAAGTAAGAGCTAAGTGTGTAAGGAGATCCAGAAGCTCGTCCCCAGGCAAACCTCATTCTCAAGGTCGGTAAAAGAGGGAGGGCTCCCTTCTAGCTTGTCCTATGGTCCCTGAAGGTGCACTTTGGAGATTCCTCACTATTGCTGTTGTGCTTAGGACCCTGGCCACAATTACTGCTGTTTCAACCCAAGTGCTGGATACACAGCCGATCAATGTTCACTTGTCTTTATAACTTTTACTTCTCCATTGGCCTCAACTATGAATTCAGTGGTAGATCTGGATGACAAACAGCATTACTGCTCCCAAGTGAGATTTTTCCTCTGTAGCTTCTCTTAAGATTTGGAGCTTGAATTTACCAAAGGACTAGCTGGTGACATGCTCTCACTGTAACCCTTCTTACCTGCCTGTTACTTAGTTCTCAAATGCTAACTTCATTCCAACCCACTAACAACAACAGCATAGCCCCTTCTATATAGTTAGTAGATCGGCATATTAACCCAAGCTGTTGCATTAGCCTTATTAAATACATCATGCTCTAATCAATTGAATTTATGGTCTAGAAACTTGGATTTATAAACTAAACTCGTTCATACTATTCTTCCCTCTCTTTTGAGCTAGTTTAACTGCTTGAAACATAATATTTATCTAAATTACTTCCTGCAGCCCTTCCTTAAAAGGCCCATTTTTCCTACTTCTTTTTTTGTAATGAATATGACCAAAAAGTGAGT
Organism: Martes martes; assembly: GCF_963455335.1. Lineage (NCBI taxonomy): Eukaryota > Metazoa > Chordata > Mammalia > Carnivora > Mustelidae > Martes > Martes martes. The sequence continues at coordinate 162,998,438 of NC_137890.1, forward strand.
TTACTAAAACAGTTACAATCCAATCACGTTGTTGAAATCCAGTTTTGTGCAAATGGTCTGCACATGTATGTGTGCATATGGATATGGGTGTACGTGTGCACATGGGTGTGCACAGTTGTGTATACATGGTGAGTGATATCAGATCTTTGGAGTAGTACTTAGCTGATATGTGGATTGATAATTTCTGTTCCAAATTACTAGGTATATAGTTTATCAAGTGGGAAACCACTTAATAAATAAAATCAGTTAAACTTGTTCTATTTATTTCACTACCTTTGCTAAGAAACAGTGTATTATTAAATACTAACAAAATTCTATGTTAGGCAAAAAATATACAGGTACATGAGAGCCTACATAGATGGAACTCTTTAGGAAATTTGTTGACTAAGAAATAAAGTTGTATTTATAAGTTAATTCCCCATGGTTAAGTGTGTCATTGTCAGATAGAACGATGTAAATAACTCCCCTCTTTGGTTAAAAAAAAAAAAAAACAATAACAACAACAACAAAAAAACACTAGAAACAGATAAACGTAAAGATGGCTACATATATACAGAAATGTGATATTTAGTGTAACCAGAGATTTACATAATTTATATTCTTTTTATAATTTCAGATGTCAGCTTTCTGCAACTGATACACATCTACAGCTTTTTGAAAAGAGGTGGGTGCATACATAACCTGATCTGTCTCTAACAACTTTCGGTCCGTGGGCATCAACTACAGTAGTTCAAGTTCTGTGCCTTTGGGTTGTCTGGCTTCCCTCCCAGTCTGGTTGTGAGTTGCCTCCTTTTTTAGGGTATCCACCTCTGACGGCCCCCTTCCTTCCCACCTCTGACAGCCTTCTTGCTTCCCCTGTACTAGAGAAGAAGCAAAAGAACTACAGAGCACAGTTGCTATCTAGGAGTGAATGAGGCTAAAATGAGGCGGGGAGGAGGAGAGGACCTGGCTTTGTGAGAGTTTGCCTAGATGTTGGAAGGGAATTGGGGTTTGGTTCTGAAGTGTAGGGGAAATCCAACCTCCAGAATAATGGCATGTAATGGTGTAGTGTGAAATTGCCTTCTCTCCTGAGTTCGTTCTTCAAATTTCCGTCATTCCAGGTTTACTAAGAAAACTTCTTTAGAAAGGAGTGAAGACATTGAAAAGGGACCATGGAGGATAGGGTGACAAGACTAAATCCCACAAAGAATTCTGATTCATTCTTTAATTCACTCAAGACAGAGTGTGGCGCAAGCAATTTGTGAAATACACAGGTTCTTTTTAGAAGTTACAGGTATTAGTGGTGGGATGTCCCATTCATCCCCAGGTGGAATTGGGATGTCGTTACTAAATGAAGATTCCCCATGTGCTACATAGTGTATCATGCATAACCTATTCCATTTGAAGAATGTAAATGTCATGAAATATGTTTACACTATATTGAATGACATCTTTTCATAGAATTCATTTGTGTAACCATTTATTATGTATTTTTAAATATTTAGCCATACTTAATATGTATTTTCATATGTATTTATCTATACATGTTCTATGTACCAAATAGAGTTTTAGGCACTGGAGACTCTGAACAAAACAGACAAAAGGCTTTGCCCTAAAGAGGAGTACACTGGAGAGAATTGTCAATTATGCTAAATTATATAGTGTGCAAAATGTATGGGCAGTGAGAAAAAGTAAAGCAGCTCAAGGAAATGAGGAGTGCCATGGTAGAGGGGAGGTCACATTATAATTCTGAATAGGATGATGAGAGCAGGCTGCCTTCCGAAGGTTGTATCTGAGCTAGATACACCCTGAAGGAAGTGAAGGAGCAAGCTAGCCATGCCACTTTCAGGGAAGAAAGTTCCAGGCAGAGAAATAGGACAGTTCAAAGACCTGCCTAGAATGTTCGAGCAACAGGGAGGAGGCTGATGTCACTGGTGCAGAGTGGAGGAGGGAGAGAGAAGTAGGAAATTCGGGGGGGCACAAGGGGGCAGGAACCTGGAGGGCTTTGCAGGCCTTTAAAGACTGGCTGTCATTGGAAGGAATTGGAGAACTGTTGCAGGGGCATCAGCAGGGCCATGACACAAACCTCACTCAGGTTTTTTAGAAAAAGATGGCTCTAGTCGCTGTTTTATAGCTATTGCAACAGTCGCAAGGTGAAGACAGTGAGAGCTTGGACCCAGGTGATGGGCGTGGCTGTGCTGGCAAGTGATTAGATCCTGCATGTATTTCACACATAGAACCTGAGGAATAAGATGTGGGCTCTGAGAGAAAGAGATGTCACCAGAGCACTGGGTCTGAGGAACTGATGAGATAGTATTGCCATTCCCTAGTTGGGGGTAAAGGTGAGTGGGGTAGTTTTCCTTTCCCGTTCCCCTCACTTCCTTTTTTTTGGTTTTTGACTGTATTTGGGGGTGGGGGGAGATAGTCATTTTTAGGGCCGTTTTAGGTTCATAGCAACACTGGTCATTTCGTTTTGAGGAAGGGGTGAGCTGTGGTCAGTTCAGAGCCTTTTAAGTTTCAGTTTCTGTAAACAACCAAGTGTGACATCAAGTAGAAGCTGGATCTGCACATCGGGGGTTTAGGGCAGGGGCGTGGGCTAGAAAGACAAATTCCAGAGTTGTCAATACGTAGATGGTATTTATAGCCGTCAAACTGGAGGAACTCACCAAGGATGTGGTCGATTATCGGCACACCCTTCCATCTGTGCCAGTGGATCTGAGTCCTTTAATGGTTTTCCTTTGCCAGGTGATGCAGTGTTAAGTTTTGTCAGTAGAAGGTACTCGTGAGGCATCACAAGAGGAATGGTTTCGTGTCCCGGGCCTGATGTTCACCCACCAGGTTTTGAGAGGGCACTTTTTGTTTTTTTCATCCAGTGTCCCACTTGCATGTTTTTCCCACCCCTTGGTATCCCAGGGTCTAGCTCTTCCCAGCATTTGGCCGCCCCACCCTTGCCCCAGTGCTTTCTTAAGCCCTTGACCCAGTCATGGCAATTTGGCTGCAATCCCCAAGCAGTATGGGCCTATACCACAGCACAGACCACTGCTCCCTCACTTCTCTCCTCCCCACCACACCCCGCATACATGCTGGGAGGCAAGACTACCCTCCCATAGAGCAGTCCAGCCATCTGGGCTGAGTCTGGCACAAAGGGGTACAAGATCCCAGCAGAGCCAGGCCTTTTGAACTCCCGGTTGCAGCAGTGCCTTGCAGTGGTGCCTCAGTCCCCTCTGCACACCCAATCTCCTTTGTTCTACGGATCCCCTGTTATCCCATCATCAGCCTCAGCTCATACCCACCTGGGGATTTGTTTCCCATGGCCTTCCCGACACAGACACCCGATGCCCAATGCACACATACCTGTCAGCCTCAGCTCGCCTGCCTCCCAGAGGCTTGTTCCTGTTTGCACGGTGACAGTGGGCCAACAAATTTCTCCTTCCAGTGGGCTGCAGTTTCTTCAGTGAGGGCTGAACCCGCTTCTGAGCCTGTCCTTCAAGCACTCTCTCTTGGCCTACACTGCCCCTTACAGTTATCTTGAAATCTTCACAATTAGTTTTCCAAAATGGCTTACTAATTCCTTATTTTAAACTTCCTTCATTTAAATTACGTGTGGTATCCATCACCTGAGTGGGTCCAAACTGACAAGAGGAGTTGATAGAAAAGAGAAGAAGAGGTTGAGGGATTTGAGGTCTGGGGCACCCCACTGTCAAGAGGTTTGGAAGAGGGACTAAGGTGAGACAGAGTAAGCCAAATGGCCAAGGAAGGAGGAAAATAAAAAAGAACATGGCATATCACTAGAGCCAAGCAAAGAACACATTTACAAAGAAGGCGGTTATCAGCTATGTCAGAAACTGCTAGTTAGTCACGTATAATGAGAACTGAGCATGAAACTCAGGATGTAGCAACATGAAGATCACTAGCAGCCTTCACAAAATCGGAAACATTAGAAGGACTCTAAAGAGTCTATCTACCAACCCGTCACCCAAGGCAAGACTGCCTTTGAGATGCCCTTGACAGATCTTCCACCTAAATCTAAACATCCAAATTTGCTTGCAATATCACTATTTAGTTAATTTGTTCTATTATGAACTTTGGGGCTTTATATAATAAAATTTATATAAAAATTAACTTTTCAAATGATCAGAGACATCAGCTATTGTATAGAGAGCATAGAATATTGAGATGTCCTCAATATTGTATATATCAACTAATATTTATTGAGCATCTATTGTGTTGCAGGTGTTAGTCTAAGAACTGGGATATGGTAGTAAAATAGGGAAGCAAAAAGCTTGTCACCATGAAACTTCCATTTTGGTGGGAGACCAAGTAATAAATTAGTGAACAAATACATAAATAGGGTGTTTTCAGAATAATATGCACAATGAAGGAAATTGAGTGCCAGGAACAGTTGGGATTTACTTTGCAATGGTATAAGTATTTAGAAAAACCGTCCCCAAAGCAATTTGAGCATTTGAGCTAAGACGTAACTGTGGACAGCGGTGAACAAAAATCTGCACAGAAAGCATTCTGGATAGAGTGTGTGACAAATAGGAGTTTTGTGGATTCAAGGGGCAAAAAGAGAACAAGACCACAAGCACAGTGTGGAATCTGGGAAAGAAGTAGAAGATAAGATAAAAAAGAGATGCAAGGGGGGGGTTCTAGTTTCTGTCATGATGGAGCAACAAGGGTGAGATTTACACTCCAGCTCTAAGCAATTAGAGAACTGGACAAATTGTATATAAAACAGTGGTTTTCAACAGATGAATGGATAAAGAAGATGTGGTATATATATATACAATGGAATACTATGCAGCTATCAAAAAAAATGAAATCTTGCCATTTGCGACGACATGGATGGAACTAGAGGGTATTATGCTAAGCAAAATAAGTCAATCAGAGAAAGACAATTATCATATGATCTCCCTGATATGAGCAAGTGGAGATGCAATGTGGGGGGTTTGGGGGGTAGGAAAAGAATAAATGAAAGAAGATGGGATCTGGAGGGAGACAAACCATAAGAGACTCTTAACCTCAGAAAACAAACTGAGGGTTGCTTGGGGGAGGGGGGTCAGGAGAGGGTGGCTGGGTTATGGACATTGGGAAGGGTATGTGCTATGGTGAGTGCTGTGAAATGTGTAAACCTGGCAATTTACAGACCTGTACCCCTGGGGATAAAAATACATTATATGTTTATAAAAAAATTAAAAAATTAATTAAAAAAATAAATTAATTTAAAAACAGTGGTTTTCAGATTTTGGACAACTTGCCTATGGTCCTTGAGAGAAGGTCCTTTTACCTGCGATCCTTATGAGAAGGGGAAAAAGAATGCGATCCCTATGATTGCACTAGGTTATTATGGGGAGACTGTTCCCAGGCTTAAGTGCAGGGAGGGAGGAACCTGAACCCCAGAAGTCTTTCTAAGTTGAAAAATCTGAGATCAGAGTTGAGGGTGGTCAAAGTATGGATTGAATTTGTGGATCATAGTCCAGAGAAGAGAGGACTGTGCCTGGAAACAGTGCAGGACACCTGCAGAGGTGACTTCTCCAGTCTTTGGCTAAGGGTTGAGTTCAGCATTCAGGAGAGGAAATTACCCAAAGCCAAGGAAAGATCCACAAGAAAGGAGAAGGCAGAAGAGTCTCAGAGCCCAAATGGGATTGGGTATCATTTATGCCCCTATTAGCCAATCTTACAAAAATCTTACAAAACACGAGGCATTGAATAGAATCTTCAGAAGGGTGTCCACTTAGTAGTGAAGCAAAATCAGCTGTAGACTAAAGGCTGCACCAGACCTACAACAACAAGGATCAAAAGCAAACCTCAAAAGAATCCAACTGAGTCCAAGTACTTTAACTGTGAACCAGTATGTAAAAGAATACAATAAAACCTGCAATCAATACATAAAATTCACAACATCTAGCATCCAAAAACAAAAAAATTATTAGAAGGGTGTCTGCCTGGCTCAGTCGGTGGAACGTGTGGCTCTTGATCTCAGGGTTGTAAATTCAGGCCCCACACTGGGTGTAGAGATTGCTTAAAAATAAAATATTTTTAAAAAATTACTAGACATGCAAGTGAGTGAAATATGACCCATTATCAGGAGAAAAATAAAAGAAACAGACCCATAAAATGGCGATGATACAACTAGCTCCACTTATACAGTCCACGCATTCAGAAAGGAGAGAAAAACGAGATCATAAAGAAGAGAGAAATAGAGGATGTAAAAAAGACTAATGAAACGTTGAGAGAGAGAGAGATGAAAAACACAGCATTTGAAATGAAAAACATATTGGATGACATTAAAGCAGGAAAGCTCAACTTTGTATCCAGGCAGTACAGAGATATTAAAAACAAAACAAAAGAATAAAGCATCAATGACTTTCAGGACAATATTAAATGATCTAAAATATGTGTAATTGAAGTCCCAGTAGGAGGACTAAGGAGACAAAGACTGAAACGTATTTAAGAAATAATCAACATTTTTCAAAATCTTTTAACTATAAGTCAGTGGTCAGAAAACACTCACTTGTGGGCCAAATCTGGCTTGATGCCTATTTTGTAAATAAAATTTTAATGGGAGGGGCATCTGAGTGGCTCAGTTGGTTAAGCATTTGACTCTTACTTTGGCTTAGGTTATGATCTCAGGGTCCTGGGACCCAGCCCTCTGTCAGGCTCCCCACTCTGTGGGGAGACTGCTTGAGATTCTCTCTCTTCCTCTCCCTCTGCCTCTCCTCCATGTGCACACATGTGTGTTCTCTCTCTCTCTCTTAAGTATCTCAAGTAAATAATTCTTTAAAAAATTTTATTGGAACATAGCTATGCTCATTTATGTATTGCCATTTCTGTATTATGGCTGCTTTTGAATAGTTGTGATAGGAACTCTTTGGAGTACAAAACCTAAATTATTTACTATCTAGCTCTTCCCAGAAAAAAAAAAAAAAAAAATTGCCAGGGGATTGGGAGAAGAGGTTAACTCTAAGGAACCAGAAGGGAATTTGGGGGGTTAAAGGTATTCTATATCATGAGTGTATTTGTCAGAGTTCATTGAATTGTACCCTTAAAACTGGTAAGTTTTATTATATATAAATTGTGCTTCAATAAAGCTAATTTCTCAAAATACAATAGGTAAAGGACTAGTTGAACATCTTGCAGCCTTTGATAGAATTTGGCTTACATTTTCTTTATTTTTTAAAGATTTTTGTTATTTGACAGAGAGAGAGACAGCGGGAGGTGAAACACAAGGGGGAGACGGGTGGGGGAGAAGCAGACTTCCCACCAAGCAGGGAGCCCAATGTGGGGCTCTAACCCAGGACCCTGGGATCATGAGCGGAAAGCAGACCCTTAATGACTGAGCCACCCAGGCGCCACCGGCTTGAGGTTTAAATGTAATCAGTGAGAAGTCAATGGAGAATTTTAATCAGAGGATGGACAGATTGAAAGTTTAAGTGGTCATTTAAACAGTAGTGTGGTGGATGAGGGACAATATCCTGATTTCAGGGGTTTTATAGTATTTTCCTGAAAAGATGATGGCAGCTTTTGAACTCCCATGATGAGGTGGATTGATGATGTGTTTTTGAGGGAGATCCAGCAATCTTCCTGAATGACTATGGAAGCCAAGCCTGGAACCCCTGGTAGATAAAACTTTAAGGGCTTGGACAAGGAGGTGGGTGGTAGTGCTTTTTCCTGGGATGGCCAAGATTGCGGGAAGGCAAAATCCAGAGTCTGAATGTCTGACTCGTCGCATGTATGCCGGACAAATTAGTGTTCTACACACATAGTCCTTTGGCTATTGCAGTTGAATTCAGGCATTCCTAACTTGGCCATAAGTTCACTTTCACTCTGGTCTAATGCTTTTAGAGAAAAACCAGCATTTTGACAGTTGACAGTTGTATAAAAAATGAAAGGTTCTCGTTTTAGATCTAGTTTAGTTGTAGATGATTGTGAACTCTTGCATAATTCCTCTTCCCGGAAGGTATTTAAAATTACTTTGAAACAAATTAAAACATAATCAGCAAGGAGGCATTTTGAATGGCAATTCCACTCACTATAAAAATAATCAGTAAGGAGATTAAGTAAGATAGTTTTACTTTGTTAATCTTCAGCAAAGTCACTCTCCTTTCACACCTTGAGTTCTCATTTCCCCAAACACTTTATTACTCTAAAGATTCTGACATTCACACTCTACCATTTGCATGCTCCTTGTCTCTAATGGTGTGCCAGCTTATATTTGGAAAAACGATTAACCCACATGCATCTTTTTAATTTTTATCATAAAAAGCACTTTCTGATGAGCTAAATGTATAGTATGTGTCTTATTAATTATTCATGTGCTTAGCTTTATTTTGTGAAAATCAATGTCAGCAAATCAAGCTCTTAATGTTTAGAGGATCTCTCCTTTATATGTTTGCTCTTTGAAAATGAATCCTGCTTTTCGATCCAAACTTCTGCCTCCCTCCTCTGCAGCAAAACCCTTCACCAATGACCTTTGTCTTCTCAGGGTGTGGCCATATATTATATGTGAAGGAGAACCAAGAAAATTAGTTCCAAATCTGCTGGTGTCTGGAAGCACCTTGTCACCTGCAAGTAGGGCCCTACCTGAATGAGTGTGTTGGGTTCACCCCAACCTGGCTCCAGCTTGGATCCTTCAATCCTTTTCTGAGTCAGATGTGTCTCTCCGTCTTACGAGGTTCCTCAGGGTCCTGGGATGAAGCCCTGCATCGCATCGGGCTCTCTGCTCAGCAGGGAGCCTGCTTCCTCCTCTCTCTCTGCCTGCCTCTCTGCCTATTGGTGATCTCTGTCTGTCAAATAAATAAAATCTTAAAAAAATAAAATAATCTCATCTGCAAAGAGTCACAAATATTTGTATTTTTCTTGATTTTAATCTAAGTCCAGTCATTATAAATCAACTCCTTTTAGTTTGGTATGAGTTGTTTCCCGATATAGAATCCAAGACTCCTGGATATCTACTAGTCCTTCCCCAGCAGAGTTTCAATTTCCTGGAGTCCCTGGGTTGACTGGACATATTTTCATGTATACACACACACACACATACACACAAACACATACAAATCCTTTTGGGGTTTTTTTTGTTTGTTTTTTTGTTTTTCATTTTAAATCCACTTGCTCCAGAATGAAAACTACTACAAGATGGAATATCTCTGCCTGGGTGTATGAGATTCCTGTGGCTGCTGTAATAAATTACCAGGAAATCGTGGCTTAAATTTATTATCTTAGTTCTGGAAGTCAGGACCCAAAATCAGTGTCACTGGTATAATGTCAATATACCAGCAAGCCTGTGGCCTGGTAGGCACTATGGGAGAGAACCCATTTCTTTGCCTTCACTAGCTTCTGAAGGACGCCTGCCTGCCTTGGCGTTCTTTGAAATTCCTACATTCCTTGGGAGAGGCTCCTGGCCTTCCATCTTCAAGGCCAGCCTGGAATATCCTCAAAACTTTCTCCTCCTCCCCCAATGCTTCTGTCAGTCACACCCCCTTGTCTTAGACTCTGACCCCCTGCTTACAGGGACCCTGTAATCACATCAGTCCTACCCTGATGACTCAGGATAATCTTCCCTCTCAAGATTTTTAACTTAATTGTATCTGTGAAGTCCTTTTAGCCCTATAAAATAATACATCCACAGTTTCCCGAGATTAGGGTGTGGACATCTTGGGGTGGGGTGGGGAGGCATTATTCAGCCTGTTACACCAAGTAAACCATTTTATCTTGTTCTTCAAAATAAACGTTATAATTAGTTAAATAATCAGTATTTATTTTCCTTATGGTTAGAAGCCCATGGAATTTAAAGATCTCTGCAGTTGTGTGATAAGCATTGGTAAGTGAAAACTCAGAGGAACATGTGGATCCCATTTGTTTTGTTTTGTTTTGTTTTGTTTTGTTTTTAAGGATTTTATTTCTTTCTTTGTCAGAGAGAGAGAGCTCAAGCAGGGGGAGTGGCAGGCAGAGGGAGAAGCAGGCTCCCCGCTGGACACAGAGCCTGATGTGGGGCTCGATCCCAGGACCCTGAGATCATGACCTGAGCTAAAGGCAGAGGCTTAACCAACCAAGCCACCCAGGTGTTCCATCCCCTTTGTTTTTTTGTGGCATTGACCAGTTCCTTTTCTTCTGTCACTTCACAATATAAAACATTATTTCTGGTTAATAAAAGGCCATCCTTTAATCGGGCTGAACAATTCACTTGAAGAAGGTTGTGTACAAGTGTTTTGCCAGTAGAAAACTCATGTGAAGTTATGGCCAACAGAATAATGGTATGTCTTGGGCGCCTGGGTGGCTCAGTGGGTTGAAACCTCTGCCTTCCGCTCAGGTCATGATCCCAGGGTCCTGGGATCAAGCCCTGCATCGGGCTCTCTGCTCCGCAGGGAGCCTGCTTCCTCCTCTCTCTATGCCTGTCTCTCAGCCTACTTGTGATCTCCGTCTGTCAAATAAATAAATAAAATCTTTAAAAAAAGAAAAAGAATAATGGTATGTCTTAATTCTTTCCATGCTGATAGCAGTGTATTTGCTAATGTATCATCTTTGGACTTGAGATACCAAAAGTAATTTGGAGAACTGGTATAAGATTAAGTTGATGTAACTAGTAGCTATCAAGATTCTAGTACATGCAAGATACCTAATGAAATACCTTAAAGAGCACACTGTCCAAATGAAGAGGCAAGACAAATCACACGAATACGTAGCCATGCTGGGAGTGCAGCCATTACTGAAGAGACAACCAATACATCCAGAGAGACTTCTGTGTTCTTTCTTGCTCCTTCTTTCTTTCTTTCATTTGAATCAGTTTTCACTTGGAAGAATTTGAAGGGTAGGGAATGAGGAGGAAGGTACATTTTTGTTTTATATTAATTAATAGACTATTTTTCACAGTTTAGGTCTATAAAAAATGTAACAGTTCAGAGAGTTTACACATATCCCTTCTTTTCTGCTTACTGTTCCCTGATGATTAATGTCTTGCATTAGTGCATTAGTGTGTTGCATTTGTTACCATTAATGAACCTATATGGATGTATCGTTATTAACAGCTGCATTTTACATTGGGATCCACTCTGTTGTGTGTGTGTGTGTCTGTGTGGTTTTGACAAATGCCTAATATTAGGCATCTACCATTCCAGTGTCATACAGAATAGTTTCATTACCATAAAAATCCCCTGGATTTCATTTATTCATCACTCCCGCTTCCCTCAAACTTCTGAGAGCCACTGTTTTGTTTTGTTTTTTTTTTTGTTTTTTTTAACTCTCTTTATAGATTTACCTTTTCCAAAAAAAGTCATACGGTTGGATTCATATAGCAGGTGGCCTTTTCCGACTGGCTTTATTCACTTAGCAATATGTATTTAAGTTTCTTCCATGTCCTTTCATGACTTGGTAACTAACTAATTTTTACCACTGAATAATATTTCATTTATGGATGTACCCCAGTTTGTTTATCCATTCCCCTATTAAAGGACGTCTTAGTTGCTTCCAGCTTTTCCCAACTATGTATAAAACTGCTATAAACATTAGCATACAGGTTTTGAGTAGACAGAAGTTTTCAACTCTTTCGGGTAAATACCAAGGATTTCTGGATCATATCTTAAGGCTATGTTAAGCTTTGTAAGAGTCTGTCAAACTGTCTCCCAAAGGGACTGCACCATTTTTATTCCCACCAGCAATGAGAGTTCTTGCTGCTCCACACCCTTGCACACATTTGTTCTTGTGAGTGTCTGGATTTCAGTCATCCAAAAGGTGTGCGGTCGCATCTCATGGTGAATTTTAACTTTCAGTTCCCTGGTGACATATGAGGAGGAGCATCTTTTCATATGCTTATCTGGATTGTTTTCTTACTGCTCGGTTTTCAGAGTTCATTGTGTGTTTTGGATATAAGTCCTTCATTAGATAAGTGTTTTGCAAATTCTTTCTCCTAGTTTGCACCTGTCTTTTCATCCTTTTAACCATGTGTGTTGCAGGGCAAAAACTTAACATTTGGTGAAGTCCAACTTACCAGTTTTTAATTTTTTTCTCATGGATCAAGCTTTTGCTGTTGAATCTAAAAGTTCACTGCCAAACCTAAGGTCACACAGATTTCCCCTGTGTCATCTTCCAGATGTTTTATAGCTTCAAGTTTTATTATTAGGTATATTATCCATTTGTGTTCATTTTTGTGAAAGATGCAAGATCTGTGTTGAGATTCACTTTTTTTTTTTTTTTTTGCATGCCAATGTCCAATTCTGGTACTGTTTATTGAAAAGATGATCTTTTTTCCATTGAATTGCCATTGGTCCTTTTTCAATTGACTATGTGTGAGTCTATTTCTAGGTCCTCTATTCTATTCCATTGGTCTGTTCTTTCACCAATATCATGCTGTCTTGGTTATTATAGCTTTATAGTAAGTCTTGAAGGCAGGTAGCATCAGGTCTTTAGCTAGAATGTACGGGTTTGAACATAGCCCACACATGCTTCCATGAAATATAGCCATTTAGATGACGTTCGTTCCTTGGGATTTTAAATCTTTTCTTTGTTCATGAACACCATCCTGTTACATTTCATTATAGCTCCAAATTCTAGGAGATTTTACTTTCTAGTGTCTTTCCCCTGCAGAACAACTTGCAGGCATTGATGGACTTTGGGTAGGAAATTATTCTTACCTAGTCAGGGAAACAAGGATTTCCTCTTTCTAAACTATGACTGCATAAAGTGGATTATATAATAATATACTACACTGAGGGTGGTATGCCTCAATCCCTTCCAACCCCAGTTGTTACTGGTCAGCCACTTGTGAGCAAGAGTGCAGCCTAGACACACGTTGTTTCCGTCTTCATCCTTTTCCTGTCTCCACACCCAGGAATCTCAGCTAATGTGGAAAGAGAATACTCTCTCACTGTGAAAACCAGAGATGGGAGGCATCTACAGTACTGGTGCCACAGGTGTCAGCCGAGGTGATACAAATGAGAGGGACACGTTTGCCCTCAGTTCTCCTGCAGGGGAAGCTCAGGTACCCAGGAAATTCCCTGTGGTGTTGTGGAATGAGAATAGTCCCCACAGGCTTCCAAAGCTCAGGAGGATCCCCTTTAGCTCCCAAGAAATAAAATCACCCCAAAAGCCCCCCTGTAACTAAGCTTTGGCCTCCTGCAGTCAGACCGACATGGATACTAACAGAGCCTGTATCTCCGACAAGACCGGGCTGTGGCATCGTAGGTGAAAATGGAGACACAGAACAGGAATAAGAGCAGGATCGGTCACTTGAAAATACGATGCCACACTGAATAGTCGGCAAATGACCCCAAGAAGACAGAATTAATGCAGAAAGCAGAAGACAATTCAACAGTATTTAAACCTGTGGCTTCTTGCTCATTTCAGAGATATTGCAGTAATAAATCAATCTTGTCATAAGAAAGGGCTATTTACAAAAATAAGAAAGACTTCTTGGAAACAAGAAAAAAAAATAACTGTCAAAAATTTTTAATCTTAGAAGCACTAATGGGAAAAACATTCCCTAAAATGGAAATAATGATTTAGAAGGGTAAATAATTCCTCCAGGGTGCAAAGCAAAAAAGACCAAGGAAAGGAATTTCTAAAAGAAGAGATGAGACAGAAGGGAGAGACCAAAGAGACCCCATATTCATGAATAGGAGTGCTAGGAGACCAGGAAGCAGATGGAGGATAAGCGAAAACAAAATAAATCCCAAAAGAAAATTTCCCCACGTTTAAGGATTCTGTGAATTCTGACTCAGAATGCCTCACAAATGTTTTGCAGGATTATTGAAAAAGTGGAAACAAATTGAAAAACATATATTTGATTTCTAAGGATAGAATAAGCATTTTCCAAAATAGATACAAAATACAGTTTGCCTGTAAAGGAAAGAGAATCAGACTCCCATCAGAATTCTCTGTTGCGGGCACCTGGGTGGCTCAGTCGGTTAAGCATCTGCCTTCGGCTCAGGTCATGATCTCAGGGTCCTGGAATCGAGCCCCGAGTTGGGCTCTATGCTCAGCGGGGAGCCTGCTTCCCCCTCTTTCTGCCTGCCTCTCTGCCTACTTGTGATCTCAGTCTCTCTGTCAAATAAAATCTTAAAAAAAAATTTAAAAATTTCTCAGTTGCAATGCCAAATGCCAAATGCAGTGTAGAGCTACATTGGCAAATTTCTGAGGAAGCCTTTTCTGAGCGTTCCCTGAGGACCGGTGGGCCCTCGTCCCTTCCAGTTTAGCTCAGCAATCCACCCAGAGCCTGCCCCCTGCCTGCTGCTTCTCAGTTCGGCATCCCCCATCCCTTGGCTTATGAACAAGGATGAAGGCCACAGATTTAGACCTTCCCATTTTGTAACCACATGGCCCTCCCTCCTTAGAGCAGAGCCACCCTGAGCCTCAGGCTCCTTCCACCATGTTGGGGGCGGGTGGGGGGGGGAGGGGGTTGTGCGCATCACTATCTTAGCACCTTTCCCTGAAGCCAAGGCTCTGAGCAAAATCAGACACACATTTGACTCCCTCCTCCTAGGTCCCAGTGCCCCCTGGCCTCTTTGTCTTGCTCTTCCAAAGGTTCCCCCCTCAGGAATAGAACGGACAGACTCTTCTTTTACTTCCTCTGCTTAACATCAGCCACCTTGCTGGTTCCAGTTTCTTGGCTAATCCCTCCTGGTGGACAAAACTATTTTCTATAAACTTTGGGAGAATTACTGCTTTGTGGTCACAACCTAGCATTTGATATATTAAGTAGAAGCAGAGGAATTTAGACATGTCTTTGTTTCCAGCAGACTTTCAAGCATATTTGCCTATTGTCTTCTTGCAAAATGCCATTTAAATGTCAGAAACTGAAAACGCTTTGTTCATCATTACATTTCTTCTCCACAAATGAATCTTAGTAATTCTCATTTTCCAAAATCTCTTTGGTGGCAGATGAACACCTTGGGCTTACATGTGTGGAAAGGCAGAAGGGAAAACCATGTAAATATTTTTTAAAACATTATCTCCATTATGCTACATAAACTTGACAGTTAAACCTAAAGAGTTTTCATAAGGGAGTTACAAAGTTTAAAGGCAAAAAAATTTTTTAAACAGCATAATATAAAAATAATCTTAGTAAAATTTTATAGTTCTACTTTCTCTCACGTTCAGTGAAGCAAGGTTAAACATTAATAATTGAAAAGATAACAAAATTAATCCCGTTTGGAAACTTAAGACTGCTCTTCTAAATAAGTCCTATCAGCAAGAAAATAAAAATTGAATTTACAAGCTCCTTAAAATCAAACAGCAATGGGAATATTAGATATTAACAGCTGAAGAATTTGGCCACTGAAGAAAATTCAGGATTCAATGCTTCTGTTATTTAATCAGAGACAAAGCATTCAATTCAAGCACATAATAAAAATAACCAGAAAACAAAAAAGAAGGAAAAGAAAATAACAAACACAAAACTAGAAATTAATTGATAAATAAACTGAAGTAGAAGTAATGGATAAAATGAAAAGTTTGACCTTTGGTGAGAGTGAGTGGATTAATGACAGATATGTTTTTAGCAAAACAAACCGGTTCTCAGGTTCATCTGAGAATAAATGAAGACCACTGTTAAAGATACAGATTGGATGGGGCGCCTGGGTGGCTCAGTGGGTTAAGCCTCTGCCTTCGGCTCAGGCCATGATCCCAGGGTCCTGGGATCGAGCCCCGCATCGGGCTCTCTGCTCGGCGGGGAGCCTGCTTCCTCCTCTCTCTCTGCCTGCCTCTCTGCCTACTTGTGATCTCTGTCTGTCAAATAAATAAATAAAATCTTTAAAAAAAAAAAATAAAAAAAAAAAAAAAAAAAAAAAAAGATACAGATTGGACACACATATTTAACCTTCACTCCCTCCTGAAATGCTACAAAAACGAGAGTGCACGTGTTTTTCCTTGTTTGATTTTTGGCAGTTCCTCAAGACTATGGGGCAGAAAAAGGAATGGCCTGTGTTAGGATCACAAAGCAGATGGAAAATGTCAGCTGACTGAGCAGCTCCTTGAAATCCTAATCTGGAAGAGAGAGAATCAAGAAGCAATCTGAGTCACACTACAGACCTTTTAAAGTCTCAGGAACTGGACATATCAGGAACCTGTAAAAGTGGATGAAAAAGTGAAGCTAGAAGCCAGAGAGGATCGGTTCCTAGTATGTTTAAGAAATTAGGACTCCAATAATGCCCTCCCTAGTCTCCACAGAGCCTTTTTACTGGCTCTCTCCCACCCCCCAAACTGGACCAGAGTTGTTTGTTTTCCTGCAGAGAACAAAATAGAAGGTACCAGAACAAGTTGAATGTGGGGCTGTTTTGCTGAGAACAGGGGAGGTAAATGCAAATTGACACAACAGGTGTGAGACTTTCAGTTTTCTTCCCCAAAGGAGTTCCAAGAATGTTGGCAGCCAGACAGACATCCTGAAGGCAGGATAGACTGGACTCCTCCAGACAGAGAAATGTACCAACCGAGAGAAAAGTCACAAAGGTATTGAAGTCAGGGGTTTTCCTCAATAAACGGTCCAGCCAGTCTCTCTCAAAGTGAAGACCGTGGTTGACAAGTCTCACACAAGCACTCACGGTTTCCAACCTGCTTTTTGGTTTCATGTTCTAACAGCTGAAGAGCAAAGCATATAATATGAGAAACCAAGACAAACAGGGAAAAGCTACATGGAAGGCACAATGAAAAGGTACTTTGAAAAGAGCCATCAGTATCTTCAGAGGGCTCTCCTAAGAGAAGATGTAGTATCTACAAAGTAAGAACAGGTTGCTCTAAGAAAAAGAGCATTTAGAGAGTAAAGAGGATTTCTTAGAAATTAAAAATACCATCACCAAGTTGAAATACCCAATGGAAGAAGGATTGGAAGATACAGTTGAAGAAATTTACCAGAAGTAGGGAGAAAACAGGAGAGAAAGATAATGTGTAGACTGACCCAGGAGGGAGATCTAAACAAGAGGAATTCCAGGATGTAATGCAGAAGTGAACAAAGACAAGGGAAGACTATCAAAGAAATAATTCCTAAATGACACAACCACTGAATATACAAGTTTTCAGATGGGATGGCCTTACCAATTGCTCAAAATAGAGCCTATCCAAAATACATAATCATGAAATGAAATTTCAGAATGCTGGGAAGGAAAAGAGCATACACGTCTCCAAAGATAGAAAGGTTTCACACAGAGATCAAACATCAGAATGAACAGTATTTCTTAACAGCAGCATTGAAAGATAGGACACAATAAAAAAGTACATTCCGAATTCATAGACGAAAGACCATTTCTCAGTAAATATGAGAAAAGTTACTCAGTATCAATAATAAAAAAAGAAAATTAAAACAGCAATGCCTTTTGTCCATTTTTATAGTGGAAAAAGTAAAAGATATTGATCCTGTTCAGTGTTGCTAAAGAAAATAGGAAAACAGGGGCGCCTGGGTGGCTCAGTGGGTTAAGCCGCTGCCTTCAGCTTAGGTCATGATCTCAGGGTCCTGGGATCGAGTCCTGCATTGGGCTCTCTGCTCAGCAGGGAGCCTGCTTCTCTCTCTCTCTCTCTCTCTCCCTCCCTGCCTGCCTCTCTGCCTACTTGTGATCTCTGTCTGTCAAATAAATAAATAAAATCTTAAAAAAAAAAAAAAAAGAAAAGAAAATAGGAAAACAGACCCAATGTGCAGTTGACTGGAACAACTGAAATACCCCAGGGGTCCACACTTACCTGTCAGAAGAACCAAAGGTCACTCTGGTGTCAAATTGTCTCATTCTGGATCTGGTATTGGATGTGGGAGCTAGAAAATCCAATACTTAATTGATTCATCATTCATCCTAACTTGATGTATTTAATACTTTTGACATCCCAAGGATTATGCCCAGGCTTGTGATGATAAGAGTCAATCCTACCCTCAAGGAGACCTAGAGGTTCCTATGAATTTGGGCTTCACTTACCTGATCTGTAAGATGAAGGCATTGGGGCTTTAGAGAACTAGATGATTTCTAAAGTGTCTTACAGCCCTACAACATGACATTCTTTAATAGCTAATGTATGTTTTGTGAGCACTATGACACCTAACAAACTTTGCATTGCTGTAGCGTGAGGACGCCATGTTTATAGTCTTACTCATAGTCAACAGGCTCCAGGCGGTAAGTGAAGTTCAAGTGATTCATGATTTCCCATCTCTGTTCCTCCAACAGAAGGTTGGCCTTGCTGAGCCTTCTGTGATTGGGAGATACTCTAAGGAGAGAAAGTTTGTGTCAAAATTCTGGCATCCATTGTTTGAGGGAAAAGACCAGTCTTCCCTAAAGTCCATCTAATGCTAATTTCCAAAGTATCATAGGATATAGGCAATGAGAATTTCAGAATCAGGTAATTCCTCTATTCTATTACCTATTCTCATTCCAGTGGAAATCTACCAAGGAGGTGCCTGGGTGGCTCAGTTGGTTAGGTGTCTGCCTTTGGTTCAAGTCACAATTCCAGAGTCCTGGGATCCGGTCTAGTGCTCCCTGCTCAGTGAGAGGTCTGCTTGTCCCTCTCCCTCTGCCCCTCCCCAAGTCGTGTTCTCTTAGGCGTGCACTTGTTCTCTCTCTCAAATAAATAAATAAAATCTTAAAAAAAAAAAAAATATATATATATATATATATATACACTAAGGGAAATGAATGGTAAGCATTTTTCATAAGTTCAGAAGTGTTCCTTGTTGGCATATTTTTTAAAGAGATTCTATCATGCAGACTAAAATATTTCTGGTACTTAAATAGATGAAAAAATCTGCTAGGTCTTTTAATAAACGATAAGGCTATAAAAGAAAACCTATTTAAGAGAATTTTAAGTGGCATTTTAAAAACTGCAAACATTATATTCAAAAAAATCCAAAACATGGTAAGGCTGAAGATTTTGAAATTTACATTTTGTATTTTCGTAATTTTGGTTATGGAGTAAGCATATCATTTAAAAAATATAGAAACAGGAAAGGTGTTTATTTGGGGAAAGAATATTCCCTTTCAGCAGTGTTTCTCAAAGTTTCTTGGAATTACCTGTGATGCTTGCTAAAAAGCCCTGCTCTCAGGACTTTTCCTCATACCACTAAATTAAAAAATGCAGAGTGGGCCTGGGAATCTTCACTTTTAACAATAGCTACAAGGTTTTCTACTGTTCACAAAAATGTGAAGCCAACTTCTTAAAACAGTAAGTTTGTATGTAGATTTCCTGGGTGTCTGGCATTTGTACGTATTAGAGTTTGTATCTACATGTCATTTTTTAAAATGAAGATACTTTTGAATCACTGTATAACATTTGCATATTTTATTTTACATGTAATATCTCTTGGGCATTTATTTTAAGTTATCAAAATATATGCATGTATTTGTATATATATGTGCATGTGGATATATTTTTATCTCTACATGTGTGTATACAAGTATACTATACAGGTGTGTACACACATATATACACACACACACAGAAAGTATTTGTGAAATTTCTTATTCTGCCATGAAGTTCTGTCAGGAGCTTGAGTGTCTGTGAGTGAGACTCTCAATAGTGAACAATGACATACTAAGGGAGGAGCGTGTGAGGCAAGGTCAGAACCAAGAGCCCCATCTTGGCTGGCACTGAAGACTGAATTGGGGATTTGCCCTGGGGAGGCTGCATTCCATTTCCTCACACTCCTATGAAGCATGGGGAAGGCTCGGGTTGAGAATATAAAGCCCTTCATGAGAGCAGCAGGCAAATTGTCTTGAATGGCACAGTGAATATCAGAAATATGGAGGTTAAAACAGAGGGAATCCTGGTGGGGCTTGGCAGGCTGAAAATTTGTGATTTAACATAGTCAATAAGAAGAATCCACTGACGTTTTGAAGTAGGACACATCAGATCCTGGAAAAGAATTGGATAATAAGTCTAAGTCAATTAGAAAAAAACAATTAGAATAAAAATTAATCAAAATATCCTTTATAAAACTGTAATTTGGATTTTTCCAAAGTATTTGGACAAAGTATTTGGTTCTAGAACATCACTACTCTTGCCACTCTTACATGATTCACTCTTATTCTCTCAAATCATACTCTCCAGTTAAAAATGTAGCAGCTTGAGTCTAGTTTCTGATTTTAAATTCTTAAGCTTCAAGTTGACTGCATAAAAAAGCAGATAAATTTAAATTGGTATAACATTTAATGTTTTAAAATAATGAGTTTCTCTGTACAGTGTCTCAACTAATATATGCAACATGGTTTTTACTTAAAACACAGAATGATACATGAAATTCACTTAAAGATGAATATTCTTCCCCATTGAGCCTTGTCAACAAATGTATAACTTGATTTAACAAAAATAGCCCATTATAGCATTGTTGAGTATTTGCTGTATTTTGGAGGAAGTGAGAGTAGATCATGGGAAGAGCATTCATTATCAATTTACAAACCAAGTTTTAATGCGATTTCCCCCAAGACAGAGGTTTAACCTGTGTTAACTTAAATATGGAACTTTGGGCCAAACTGATTGGCCCAATCAATCTCTCACTCCAGGTTTCTTTCATGAGTGTGTGTGTGGTCAACATTTTTTAAATTGAATTTATATGCCTTTGGTGGAGCCTGAATTTTCCAGTTTTACTGTACTTGGCACCATGATCTATTTTCATACACAGGGTTACCTGATACATTCATATAAGATGTCTGACCTCTGAAGTCTGTAGCTCCTGAAATAAGATCTATTCCAGCTCCAAAAATTATAGTAAATAGGCACTTCTAAATCCACCAGGGGTCAGCACACAGCATTATTACTCCAATATCAGTGTGTTAAACCAAAAAAAAAAAAAAAAAGAAAAGAAAAGCCAAATACCTTTTGAAACTTGCATATGCCTGTTAAAAAAAAAATTCTTTTCAGGCCATTTGCCATAATTGCTTGCTTTGAACTACTTTGATCCTTCCCTCTGAGGACCAGGAACTCAGTAGCCATTAACTCTGATTTCCAGTCAAGATGACCCATAAATTAACCTCTTAACAGGCATAAAAAAGAAAAACCATTAAAATGGATTGAAAACAAAATACATTATTTCAGGGACCAGGAATGGATCAGAAATGCAATGGTAGGAACGGGGTGAAAGCCACACAAAGACCTGCACTGAAATAATTATTAAAGAATATCTTCATTCAGTAGAAAGAAAAAGGAGCCTAGAGGGATGGTATGGATACAAAAAATGGGGAGCAGGGAAACTGACAAAGTGTAAGCAAATTTTTATTAACTAAAAAATTCTTAATTTTTGTTTTGTTTCAAAAATGCAAAACTCAAATTCTAGATAACAATAAATTGAAGAGAAAATGTCCACAAAAGTTAAAATGTGCTGAAGGCTTTTTTGCTATTGCTTTTCAGAAAAAAAAATTACTGAGCATTTTGGATTATTAGAAAAATGTATGGTCTAATATGTATGTTAAGAAAATAAAGATAAGTGGTCAAAAAGTGAAAACACTTTCACTAGTTTCCTAACCATGAAGGGAGGAGTATAGAAAGCTTTCCTGGTTCAAGAGCATGCAGAAAAGGGGGAAGAAAAGAAACAAAGACAAAGGACAGTGAACAGAACATCAAAAACCAAGAGAGTAGAAGTAATTTTAAATTACTTCTTTTAAATACTTTTAAATCAATAAATCAAAATCAAGTACTTTTAATTAATAATCAAATCAGGTACTTTTAAATCAATAATCCAAAAATTTGAACCTGGAATAAACTCACTGTAAAAAAATAAGAGAATACATGATGAAATCAAAATGTAAAAATCTAGTCATAGTCTTATAGAATGTATGCACAAATTAAAACCACCCAGATAAGCTAAAACTAAAGAGGTAGATGGGGCGCCTGGGTGGCTCAGTGGGTTAAAGCCTCTGCCTTCGGCTTGGGTCATGATCCCAGGGTCCTGGGATCCAGCCCCGCATCCGGCTCCCTGCTCAGGGGGGAGCCTGCTTCCTCCTTTCTCTCTGCCTGCTTCTCTGCCTCCTTGTGATCTCTGTCTGTCAAATAAATAAATAAAACCTTAAAAAAAAAAAAACTAAAGAGGTAGAAAAACCTGACCCATTCAAATAATAAAAAGAATAACCCTGGGGTTCCTGGCTGGCTCAGTCAGTGGCGCATGAGACTGTTGATCTTGGGATTGTAAGTTCGAGCCCCACACTGGGTATAGAGATTACTTAAAAATTAAACCTTAAAAAAATAACCCTAGGAATGGCAGTAATCAATTTCACACAAAATATAATTTATGGCAAAACATCATATGGATAAAGAAGGAAAGAACTCAGTAATAAAAGGGGTATATGGTACTTATGAGCTTGTATGTACCAAAAAAAAGCACCTTGAAATCCAGGAGGCAAAAATTAACTGGACATAAGGAGTGGACAAACCTATCATCATATTGGAAGGTATTAGCATATCCCTACAAGACACTGATTGGTTACATTTCTTTATAAGTGTCAGGGTGTAGAATTAAAGAATAAAATTAATTAAGTTGGATATAACATTATTTTCAAAAATATCTTCAACAGTTGATAATATAATAGGTAGTGAAGTCTAAACACATTTTAAATATATATATTTATAACACAGACCGCACTCAATCTCTAGCTACACTGAAATTAGACAAGAGCTCACAAATAAAAGATAGCAAAAATAAATAAATAATAAATAGAAGTACAAATAAAAATCTGCACACACATTTGGAAACTCAATAATGCTCTCCTGAATAATTTGTGAATTAATTTTAAAATAGGTCATAATGAAAACGGCAGCATACTTAAAACCAGAATGATAAAAAATTTGATAACAAAAACAGGTATTAGAGACACATTTTGTAGATGTATGTTAAATATATGTTTTGGAGAAGAAGTTCTGAAAACAAATGAGTAGAGCACTAACCTCAAGAAGTCGGCAAAAGAGCAGTAAATATAGAGAGAGTGGAAGGCAGGAATTTTCAAGAACAGGAGCAGAAAGTAATAAAGTGTAAAAGAAAGAAATAATATCACCAAAATCAAAGTCCAGTTTTTTCACTAAATTAAGACAATAGAAAATTATTAGAGTAAAAGCATATACACAGATAGAAGCACTGTTAGGAATGAAAGAAAGGACAGAACTGTAGTTTCACTGGGGATTTTGAAAACCACATGTGAACATTTAAAACTTTGATAAAATATTTTCTTTTCTAAAAGAAATATAAATTTCAAAAACTGACCCAAGAAGAAATGAGCCAATAGCTATGCCAGAAATTGAGTTAGTAATCAAAAGATTCTCCTGACAGCCTCCTTTACCTTTTCAAAAAAAAAACCACCAGGCCAGATGATTTTCCATAGGTGGGAGGAGTCTTACCAAACTTTCAAGGAACATTTATTCTCTCTTATTAAACGATTTCAGAAAGAGAGAGATAGAGAGAAGTCAGCCAACTAATTTTATGAAGCTAATAACCTCATAAAATTAATAACCTCAGTTGCAAACAGGGTAAGAATAGCACAAGAAAAGAAAATCATAGGCAAATTACATGTATGATTTGGATGCAAAAATCCTAATTAAAATACTTGCAAACCAAATTCAGGATTATATATATCTAAGAGGCCAAAGTAGAAACTTGAGTGCTTTTTTTGACCTGCCCTCAGAAGTCACACAGGGCAGTTTTCTCTGGGTTTTGCACGCCAGCCCCCTAGTGCAGGAGACACTTGCACGAAGATCTAGCTTCTCCATCACAGCAGGAAGCAAGGACCACTGGGGACCACCCTGGAGGCTGGCTGCCACAATCAAGTCCCATTCCCCCCCGTAAGACATTAAAGGGCTACATAGTGTATTCGCATCTCTAAGAAGTGCCACTGTAAAGTGTTTAATTTTTTTAAGCCCAGTGTTTGTTTAATCCACATCTGTTTGACGACTGGAACCCTTTTATTCACCTAACACCTACTAATTCCTGTACAGTGCTCTTTGGAAAACGCTGCTTTCGGCTGTTTAGTTAAAGGGAGTATCATGAGAGAACACTCTGTAAAAATTTGTTAACTTTCCGAATGTTCCACATGTAACATAACATCTAATTTATCTCTTGAGGCTCATTCGTGAAAGCCCAACGGTAAGTGATGTGACTTCCCTTTCGTTCAGGTTGTCAGTGGTTGATCCCTTTTAAAGTCGACCTTGGGTAGGACTGTCTAGCCTCCAGGTCTGGAAGGGAGTGCTGGGGGTGGGAGGCCGTGGGGAGGTGGGGGGTGGTTGGAGGAAGCATTACCAGGGGCTTCTGGAACTGGGTGGGAAATAGAGTCCGAAACTGCTAGGGTCCCATGATTCCAACTTAATTAATGCCTTTGAGTTCTCCCTTCCCATTCTCTCTTGCATCTACTTTAAAATGTATCAGCACTTTGAAGGACAAGCTGGGTGGTCCTCCCCTTACCACATGATGTCACTCTAAGAAAATTAATAACCCCCAGTGAGGCTGGTCGTGCCTTCCGTATGTGTAACATATCCAAGACTTACCCTATTGAAACAAGTAACCCCTAAAATTAGCTGTCTCCAGTTTAGTGCACATTGGACTTGGGATCATCTCAGGAACCACACCTACCGGGCTCAGATTGAAACTCAACCCCCTCGGGGAAGAAGATTTCCGGCACGAGGGAGAGAACAGCCAAAGGGTTAGGGGATATCTCTGGGTCAAACCTGCCAGACAGCAAAAGGAAGGAAGGGCTGAAACCCGAAACTTCTAAAAGGGATTTTTAAAAAGTGTCATGATTAACAAAGTAACTTTTGGGGAATAATTTTTCTCTTGGAAACCCGAGCCTGCCTCAGCTGCTAAGGGGAAGCAATGCGAATGCTGGAGTCTGCCCAGTATCTGGGTGGGAAGGAAGGACAGCAGGAGCCTGACGCGATGTATCTGCGGGACAGACTCTAAGGAGGGAAGGAGGGAGGAGACCAGCCTTAACCAGAACAAGTGTGCAACTCGGGCGCGTCCCTGCGGCGCTGTTGGGAGTTGGTGCCGTGTGCCCTGGAGCGGGCCAGCGGCAGGGTCCTTCCGGGCTTGGAGGCTCCGGGAGGAAGGCGAGAAAGGGGAAAAAACGAAAATGGCATTGACTTTCATGTTTCAGAGGGGAGGGAGAGCGGTGAACTGCCGGAGAGCTCAGGGGAGGGGCTGGCTGCCGGAGGGGTCCGGGCGCCGGGTGCTGCCCGGGCTACCTGCGGGGTCCGGGGTGGCGCTGAATACCCGCGCTCGCGGCAGGCGGAGGCGGGGACTAGACGCGGAAAGGCAGGCGCCAGAGCGGGACCCGAGGGCTTTTCGCGGTCACTGTGCGGGCTACCAGGAGCCGCAGGTGGGTCCACGGGAGAGGCGAAGGGATGATACCTGCGATTAGTAAGAAATTCATCATTATAAAAAGGAGAAGAGCGGGCCTACTAAACTAGCTGAGCGCCAACCGGAGGGAGTGCTGGGTTCATGCTTGGGGCTCCGCGCCTCCAGGAAGCCTTCCGAGATGGAGCCCCTTCGCCGCGGGCTCCATCCGGGCCTGGGTGAATCGGGTGCCCGGGCGGCCTCGGCTCGGCGGGGCCCTGGCTCTCGGTCTTGCACGGGACGGGGGTCTCGGCAGCCTCAGGAGGTCACTGCGAACAGGAGCGGGGACCTGGGGGCGGCGGGGCGGCGCGGTACCAGTGTGGTGGGTACCGGGCGGCACGGCCCCTCGGGCCGAGGACCACACCGAGCGACCGTGGCCTCTGCCCCAGCGGAGTGGGTCGAGGGGCGCAGCCGCCCGTCCTGGGCCCGGGGTTCGGCGGCGGCGTTTCCCGGGGCCCGGGCGGGTCGCGGAGGGCGCGGATGGAGTTGGCCCGGGCGGGCAGCCGGGGCCGGGTCCCGCCTTGCAACGCCCCCGCCGCGCCGCGGGTTCCCCGTCTGGGCGCTGGGACGCGCGCCCGTCCGCGGGAGAGGCGGGCTGGAGGCGGCCTGGGGCGCCTGGCCTGGCTTCCCGTCGGACTCTGTCTGGCCTGCGGGATGCTGGGGTGCCCGCCCCTTCTCGCTCTTCTGTCGCCGGCGCTGCGTCCGGGGTCTCGGCCTTTGTCTCACCGCCCTTGTTATTCCGATTTCTGAATCCCGACACCGAGTCTTTGGCTTCGCATTCTGAATTCCCCTGAGAACCACCTCCCCTACCCTGTGACAGCACAAAGCGATCACGTTGAGCCTTACACAAATACAGAGCCCTGCCCAGCCCCCGCCTTGACCTCTCAGCTCCACTGTTAGGAAAAGATCCAGTAGCAGAGTTAGACACCAGGTTCTCCAAGTGGTTCTCAAACTGGGTCCCTGAGTCCCACTCTCTGGCCCATCCCTATTTTTTTCCCCTAGCAGTTAGGACTTTTCTCTGAAAAGCTTTTCCCTTCTTTCCTCTCTTTGTACTAAAAGGTGAGTGGTGATGCCAGCGCTCTTGGAAAGTAAACGTGAAAGGGTGGGTGGCTGGGGTGAAGGCCACAGGCATCTGAACAAAAGGCCCCCGGCGGCCAGTGCGCCACCTGGACAGGAATAGAACCTGCCCCTCAGAGCCACTGCGGTAGCAAGGCGGGGGGGGCGGGGGGGGGGGGTCTCCTCTTCCCTTTCTAACTGGGTTTGATCAGTTTTAAAGGGTTTGACCAGTTTTAAAGGTTTTGCTTTATCAAGCTGTTGTTACAGCTTGCTTAGGTAATGATGAGGCAATGAAAAAGCAAATGGTGAGTTTGCCATTTTCGAGGCGGGGAGGGGGGCGGGGGGCGAGTAGTAATACCTCAGAGAATCCAGGCTGAGGTTAGAGGCCAACTGCTCCCGGTGCCCACTGTGACTCTTCGGGTTAGAAGTAAACTGTGGGAGTGAGGAATAGCTTATCCTTCAAATCTTGACACTAATCAACAGTGATTAAGTTCAAATGAGTGGGTTGAGTAGCTGGGGAATGTCAAGTGTGGCAGGCCCTTGACAAGCAAACATAATGCAGAATTGTCACGATGTCACAGCCTGAAGCTGGAGATTATTGGGCAAAAGAAAAAGAGAAATAAGCGGAGGTGGGGGGGTGGGGAGTGGGGGGGACCCCAAAAGCATCAAGAGTTGAACGGAGAAGTGAAGAAAGGCAGTTTTGGGTAAACTTCATCAAGAATTATCACTTTAATGGGTTGGGTAGTTGCTTACAAGCTAAAGATAGGAAATGTTTCTGGCTTTAATACTGAACCAGACAAAAGTATTTTCTAGACTGACTGAGGATACTGATTCTCTCTTCTCTCTTCCTTAGGTTACAGCCTTGTAGGAGAACATGGCAGTTGGAGTTTAAAAAAAAAAACACAACAAAAACCAAACCCCACTTTGAATCCTAATCACACCTTTCCAAGCTGCATGGGAGGCAGGAAGAACTATTGATCTACAGAGCCTCGGCTAGTTCCTCGGCTAAAATAGGATTGTGTGAGAATTAAATGAGACACCGGGCCCAGTTACACCTGGTAGATGCTATTAATAAATAGAATAGTCATTACTAAAATTACTGTTCCTGACAATAAACTGTTTTGTAGAAATCACGCTATGGCTTTAGTAGGCACTCAATAAATAATAATAATAAAGTAAATGAATGACCCTAATTCATAAGTACTACCATGTCTTATGTTTAGTTCCGGACTTTCAGTTTATCCTCAAGACAATATTACACAGATGAGGGGCGCCTGGGTGGCTCAGTAGGTTAAGCCTCTGCCTTCGGCTCAGGTCATGATCCCAGGATCCTGGGATCAAGCCCCACATCGGGCTTTCTGCTCAGCAGGGAGCCTGCTTCCCCCTCTCTCTCTGCCTGCCCCTCTGCCTACTTGTGATCTTTCTGTCAAATAAACAAATAAAATCTTTTAAAAAAATTACACAGGTGAAAATATCTTAGCATTTTCTTAGTTTTGATTTGTTCTATTGAAGAACAATAGAAAAGTCTACAGACTGTGGGCATAAATGAGCTGGTATGACTCTGACATCAAAGGTCTAGTCCACTAAACCAAAAAAAAGAATGTGAAGGGGGCATAGTTAAGAGTGAGAAAGAGCTACATCTCCTGCAAAGTCTGTTTTGATTTAGGGTGCTTCCCAATTTTTCTTGTCATTCTCAAGGTCAGCGTCCAGCCTTCCTAGGACGCAAAAGTGCTTTGGAATGTTCGAAAGAAGTGGAGAATATTCTTACAATCCCTAGAAACCCTACCTCTCAGGAGGTGATGGGGGTGGGGGAAGAGAGAATAATTAAATAGTAAGTAAGTTAATATTGCTCTCATTCTGCTAGCAGAGGCCAGATGGCGGGATTTACATTACAAAGGTTGAATTTCCATTTTGAAGAAGCCCTTAGATATTTTATAACTAAATCCTCTTAGGCAAAGACTTGTAAAGACTTGCCTTGACTAAATGTTCTTTATAAAGCATCCCAGTTCCACATAAAAGGGAAGGAACAGTGATGGGATGGATGCTGTTTGGGGGTGAATCTCCCAGGATTGGTGGCTGAGAAGGAGGCATGCAGAGAGGGCTGTGCTGTGAGTGACAGTAGCGACTTCTCTATCTCCGTGAGGGCTCCTTTTGTGGCCCATGGGAGAGTCTGCACTGGGGATCAGAATTAGCTCCCAAGTCAGAAGCGGGCAGGGGGAAAGGAACTGGCTGCTGTGAAGGAAACTTCAAGCCTCGGACAGGATTTTAGTGTAATGCAAGGAGCAAAAGCTGGGGAAGAAAGACCGGGTTCCAAATAAAGGGAGTCAGTGTTTTTTCGGGGGCAGCTCCAGAATTTTTGGTGTGGGAGACGGTTTGAGGCAGCCACTTCTTTCAACACCTAAGAGTGTCCGTCTGGAAGATCTCTGTGGGGCAAATGCTGATTTTACTTAGACTGCACATTCATCTGACTTGGTTGGTCTAGAGGAAAGGGATGGAGGAACTAACACACTATCCTGCTCGACCACTGCTTGTACTCTTTATATTGTTTTGATTGCCAAAAAAAAAAAAAAAAGTTATTGGAAAAATGGGGCTTTATGGTATACCTCCCACAGAAACCCAGCCGCCTTTACAGAGGCCATAAAAGAATCAAGGTCGCAGACAGAGAACGAAAAGACCCAGGAACCAGGTTTGCGCAGGAGTCTTGCATTATCTGCCATTGTGGGGACTTTGGGGTTTTTTGTTCCGATTCCCAGCTGCTGCTCACCAAGGCCATCCATCTTCTTTCTGGGGTCTCCTTGACATCCACTGTCTGTCCCTGTGTTTGCCATTTACACCTCCCTAGAAAGCATACCCAACTGGTCCAATTTAGTTTCCATGAAGTCAAGAGAGGAGCTTTGCTTCTCAGAAGTTGCAGAGGAGGGAGTCACGCTGGAAGAACTGTCTGGGGCTGCTTCTCTCAGTGGGTGTCTCTAAGAGGCCCCTCCAGAGAAGGTGATCTCCAGGACACAAGCTGTTTTCTGCTCCAGGTGCAGGAGCACGAGGCCTAGGGAGTGTGCTCACATCACCTTTGTCTCAGCACTCTCCGAACTTGTGGACAGGAAAAGGGCCTCAGGGGGTATGTGAAACAAGTTCTTCGAGAACAAGCTCCCTTCACCACATTCCTGGCGAGTCATTCAGTCTGCCTCTGACAATGATGGTAGCAGCAGCATTCACTCTAATGGAGTGTTTGTTACCCGGCAGGTACCAGGACGGCGCTGAGCCCTTGCCCTGCTCACTGAAACACACACCTTCACTGAACCTCACCGGCGTAAGCAGATAGGAGCCCTTGATAGAACCGGCCGCATTTTATGGATGAATCATCTCTTTTTAGGTAACCGCCTACTCCAAAACCTGGTGGACTTAATCATCGTTGTATTTGCTCAGGCCTTGCAGGTTAGAGATTCAAACATGGTTCAGCAGCCCGCACCTCTCTGCTTTGTGAGGTGTGGGGCCTCAGCTGAGTGGCCAGGAGGGCTGTTGACTGGCCAGGCATCTCTCTTCTTATGATGTTGGGACTGCTCACCTGGTGCTGGAAAATCCAAGATGGCCTCACTACTGGTCTAGGGCCTGGGTGTGGGCTGTTGGCCAAGGGGCTTGGGTTTCCCTGTGGGGGAGAGCCTTCTGTTTCTCTCCCTCTCTCTCTCCATGGCCTCATCATTCAGTAACCCAGCCTGATCTTCTGTACATGGCAGCTGGCTTCTAAAAGGGCAAATGTACAAGCTGTAAACCCTCCTAAGGGAGAGGCTTGAAAGTCGCATAGCATCACCCGTGCAGTATCCATCAGGCCAAACAAGTCACAGAGACAGCCCAGATGCAAGAAGAGGGAGATGAGGCCGCCTGTACATGAGGGTGGGAGGGTGGGAGGGGAAGGAATTTTGGTATTGATGGCCATCTTTGTAGACCATAATTTTTCCTTTTCAAGGATGAGCTGATGATGGCTCAGACAGAAGAGCTCAGCAGAAAAGGACTTACACACTTTTCTGCTGTAAAGTGGTTCAGGCCGGGGTGGTCACTGCAAAGAAGAAAATGTCAAGAAGATTCTCAATGAAAGCCCTTTGAAGACCCTCTGTCCGTGGATCCGTCTCCCATAAAATGGTGATGCTCACAACACCACTTATCTCTCACCCTTTCTGTAATATGCCCCATTCCAACTATCGACCTTTTGTTCTACCTGGATTCGGTTGACGATGTATCATCCAAGAAGAAAATTTTGCAGAGTTAATGCCTTTCTCATTTTGGTAGACTATTTCTCATTTTTTGAGAAGATTTTATTTATTTGTATGACAAAGAGCGAGACAGGGAGAGAGGAGGAACCCGAGCAGGGGGAGTGAGAGAGGGAGAAGCAGGCTTCCTGTTCAGCAGGCTGAGCTGAGCCTGAGCTTCCGGCTGAGCGGGAAGCCTGATGTGGGGCTCAATGCTGGGCTCGATCCCAGGACCCTGGGATCATGACCTGAGCCAAAGGCAGAGGCTCAACGACTGAGCCATCCAGGCGCCCCGAATATTTCTCATTTTTGAGAAGCATCTGGAAAACCTTGAGCCATTCGAATGCTTACCGGTGGGCTTCTGGAGCTTGCGATTTTCTGGTTAACTGAATATTTAGCTCTACTCATTTCAGCTCCTGTTGGAAGATCTTAGAAAATGTATTAATCTAATTTACTGCCTTTGTAACCAGCATATGAAACACACTTGAATCACTGGCTCACAAGTGAAAACCTCTAGGCCCAGAGTCCGCTCTCTGATCCCTGTTTTCCTGGTAGCTGCTGTAGCAGGATCAGGCGGCCCAGCTGGATATGGCGTTCCCATAAGATGACTGGCGACCAAGTTGATCATTTTAGTATAAGTTTCTGCTTTCTCAAAATAATGAAAGGCAACCCCTCTTTTCAAAAAATGCTACCTGTGTGGAGAGTTTACCATAAACTTAAACAGACACTTTTCAACCAGATGGAGAACTATTTTGTTATTTAGAAGTCCAGTGCGCTATCCATTGTGCAACTGAGCCACCCTAATTTTGTTATTTAATCAGGGACCGTGTTACTCTTGATTCTGTCTGACTCTTCAAGAGGAAATCAGTAATTAGTAATGGATCGGTGTATACGTCACCATGGGACCCGGTACTTCCCAAGAGGAAGGCCTGAACAATAGGGAATGTGATGTTTTATTGGACTATTATTATAGAAATCAGGCACGTCCATCCAGACACATTCTTTTTTGGACTTTCATTTCTCTTTGACCTTTGACCCCTCACACACAGTTCCCAGTCGCACTCTTAATGGTCTCTGCAAGACAAGATTTTGCATTTAAACTATGAAAGTGGTTCTAGGGCTGGGTGTTATTTGTATTTGGTTGAAAAAAAGCTTAACTCTGAAGAGGAGTTATTTGATTTTGATTTTATAAAGGAACCCCTCCCAACATAATGACATCCTTTGTCTAATCAAGGGTGATTGAGAGAATAAAGACTCCATGGGCCGATTCCAGATTCAGTGTGGAATGAGGAAGTGTGATGAATAGAGATGGTCTGTAGTCACAAGGGCTAGAATCCTGTGTTAAAACAGTCATATATAGTGGATGTTACATCACATCGCTGCCCCTAGCCAGCTCCGTGGCTTTCTTTGCACTTGCCCTTCACAAGTTCCTCTATCTGCTTTTCATTGATTTATGTATTCACCAATATTTGAAAAGCCTAGCAGGTGTCAGGCACTGGGGTTCTAAAGACGAATAGAGCTGTGGCCCCACCCCCTGGAGACAGACATGTAAGGGGAGTGGCAGCAGCGTGCCAAGTGCCGTCCTTTGGACATGGGCATGGATAAGACCGGGGAGATCGGGGAGGGCTCCTTGGAGGAAGCGATGCTAATGCTGAAACTCTAAGAGAGCTCGGGACTTCACCAGGTACAACATGAGGGTTGGAGGTGAAGGGACAGAAAGGAGGCAGTTCGTTGAGGAAGCTGCTGGGGATGCAGTGCAGAGGCTGTCAGGGACTGCTTGTGGAGCCCCTTGGTGCCAAGCCCAGGAGTTGGGGCACTATCCTGCAGGGTAGACAGTGGGAACCCCGAAGGAGTTTAAGGCTCTGTAGGGAAAAGTGAAGAGGGGGTAAGGGTGGAAGAGAGTGGAAGCGAAGCAGACGCAGGTAATGCTGTGACCAGAGGCAGGCTAATACTCTCTAGGCTCTACCTGCCCTCTCTTACCAGCCGTGTGCACCTGCAACACGTTACTTGACCTCAGAATTTCCATTTGCTTGTCTGAAAATAAGGACAATTACAGAGCCTACCTTATCCCATTACTGGGATGCCTAAGTGATTAAAGGTAAGTAGAGCATTTCCAACAGTGATCAGCCCATCATAAATAGTAGCTGTTGGTGATGAGATCAAAAATGAACATAGAAAGCTTGCTTTGGGGGCATACAGGGAGGAGCTGATGGGAAGGTGTCTGAAATTCACCAGAGGAGAGACCAGTGGGCCAGCAGTGAAATCAGTCAGAGGACTGATCCACAAGATAACGTTGAGATGAATCCTTCAGGACGTGGCAACTGGCAGGACGTGCAGGGGAGAGGGTTGAGTCACTGGTCACCCTCAGGGCCGCTGAGGGTGTGAGGTGCTCATAAACAGAATAGGAATCAGGGAGGAGGGGACTGGGGACAGTTTTGACATGCCGTGTTTGAGGTGCTTGTGTTGGGTCCCCAATGTTGGGTCCCCCAGTAATGGGACCGTGATTAAAGGAGCGAGACTGATACAAAGTGAAGGTCAAGCAAAGCTTTATTTCACGCCAAGCATCGAGAATCAAACCGACCGGCCGGGCCACGCCTCTTACAGAGAGCGGGACCCCTCCCTGCCTCACAGACTAACTTTTACAGAGCAAAGGCCATGTGGTTGGGCCTGGCCACACAGAGGTGGCCGACGAGATTGTAACACACAGAGAAAGCTGCACAGTCATGCTAGGTCACACATAAGTGACCAATTGAATTACAATTTACCCTATAAGAGACATTTGAACTAGCCTATCACCTTGGTCAGAATTGGTGCCCAAAAGGTGGGGCCCACACTCCTTGGTAGCTAGGGAGACAGTATGCGTGCTCTACTGATTGGATGTCTCCACCTGGCCCGACTCATCCCTGCATCTCCACCTGACCTGACCCGCCCTTGTATTTGGGCTTTGTTACCTGGGACTGGTTTCCCGGACTTGCTTTTAAATAAGTTCCCCTGGGGGGACGGGGTCAATTTAAGTCTTACTGCATAAACAACAAAATGGCTGTTCAACCGAGGTGGGGTCGCTCTGGCTAAATAGGCCTTTACACTTGTACGACACCAGAGTGAGGTGCTTAGCTGAATATACAGATCAGGACTAGGAATCTGGATTTGGGGCTCATCATGATACAGGCAGTAGGAGAAGCCATAGTGTGGGCAAGGCAGCAGAGGCAGTGTTTTCAGAGAGAGAGAAAGGGACACAGGATAGAGACCTGAGCAGGACCCCATGGAGACCTGAGTCTGGAGCACTCTAGATATTTCTCTTCCAGGCTGCTGGTAATGTTTTAATGAGCCTGAAGTTGATGAGTCTGACCCATTAGGAGGCCACCCCATCTGAGGGGCAGCGACTCCTGGGGACAGCGAGGAAGGAAGGAAGACCTCAGAAGTGACCAGAAGGGGTGGTCGAGGATGAAAATCAGTTTTGAGAAGTTAGTGGAGGACCTCCGTGTCCATGTTCCTGGGCAGAAGGGGGCAATGGCAGGATGGTAACTGGTTGGCTTTGTCGGACAGATGACGATGACAAGCAGAGGACGTGGCGTCGGTGGGGACAAGGTCCAAGCTGGGGTGCAGCCGTTTCTAAAGAGAACTTCTCTTTTTGGGCATTTACTGTGCACGCTCCGTTGTGCAAATCCTCTCAAATGGGTGTGTTTGGCTCACAGCAACCTCCATTAATGGGTGCCAGTGTCATCCTCATTTCACCAAGTAAGAAACTACTTAAAGGAGATTCACTTGTTTGCTCAGGGTCACGCTATAGTAGATGGCGGTGACAGTCTGGGAAGAACCCACGCGTGTCCGCCTCCCAGGCTGCAGGTGTTCTCGGAGCCTAGCAGTCAAGGCTTCATCAGGAAACAGATGGTGCCTTCAAAGTGGGTGACTGCAGGTGAAATAGGGTCCTGCAATCAAGTCTTGCATCCGGCTCCTTGCTCGGTAGGGAACCTGCTTCTCCCTCTCCCTCTGCCTGCTACTCTATCTACTTGTGCTCGTGCTCTCTCTTTCTCTCTCTGTGTCAAATAAATAAATAATAAAAAATAATAAAATAAATAAATAATAAATAAATAAATAAATAATAAATAAATAAATTTTAAAAAGGGACTATTTTTAAAGGTATGACAGGGATGGTGCAGGACCTTGGGGCCAGGAAGCAGGAAGCTTGGTGGGGTGAGGGCACAGGTCAGCGGTGGGCTCTAGGAAGGGACGGTGACTTGGAGCCCTGACTGTCACAGGAGGCCAGCCTATGAGGACCCTGCAGGGATGAGCTCTGGGACCAATATCCTGCTCTCAGGATGCTCAGACCCCCCTCCCTCCCTGGCCGAAGAACCAGGACAAAGGACAAGAGGTCAGTCTCAGGACACAGAGCAGAGTGGAGAAGGGTAGACAGGGGATCTGGAGGACCAGGTAGAAGTTTCCAGTCCAATTAGGCCATGGGAACTGGAGAGAAGATGAGGAGCAAAGCTAGCCTGGGCTCATGGCCCAGCAAGCCTGGTTGCATGACCAGGGCCAGCCAGCTGGATTGGTGACATGAGGACCATCCCAGGAGCCCTAGCCCTGGTCATCTTTGTGGCTTCTTTGGCTTCACAAACCCCTTAGGCTTCTCCTCTCGATTCCAGGACTCAGAGGATGGACAGTGAAATAAAACCCACCCTTTCTAAACAGATGGGGTTTGTGTTGGATCCCAGAGCAATGGGCTGTGCTTTGGGTCTGGTCTGTAGCACAATAGAAGTGTTTATCCCTTTCCTGCATTCAGATTGCATTTCTGAATTCCTTCATGAGTCGCATTCTGTTTATTTTCTGAGGACCTCCCTGGAGTGGGTGAGGGACAAGGATTTTTGTCTGTTTCATCCGCCTCTATATCCTCATCACCTAGATCAACACCTGGCACATGGTAGGAGCCCAATAAATCCTGAATGTAGAAGGAGCCCAATAAATAATCACTGAATGAATGAATGAATGAATAAGGTACACATTTTTAAGTGAAAAGAGAGAAATCTTCTGAAATATCTGGAGACTGAGAATTTTCTCTCCTCAGAAGAGATTTTGCAGGTTCATAGCAAACAGCCCTTCACACCATCCTCACACCCCCTTGCTGTGGATCCAGTCTCGAGCTAGCCATCCAGCTGTGCCCAGAGCCCATGAAATCAGATGGAAGAGTCAAAGGGCATTCTATAGAATAGAAGATGTGTTTTTCTTGTTTCTGATACCTCAGATGATTTCTCACTGGGGTGATGCTTGAGCCTCACATAATAGAAATAGTTTCTATGACACTTGAAATACTCTATTAATTTACAGGCTGTGCTTCCATTATCATGTAGAAATTTGTAGAGCTTTGACAACCTGTTTTTAATGGTTTCCAAAACCTCCCAGAAGTATATCATAAACGATATTTTGGCATGTGATAATTCAAAGATAACATCTTTTTTTGTTAATTGTTGGAGGTGATTGGTGCCAGGATTGAGAAGAGAAACATGAACCCCTTGTTCTAAGTTGGCATCTTCTTTTGTAAGGTCCGATCCACATCAGAGCTTGTGGGGTTTCTTACCTGAGAGGGAAATGTCTGTCCCCACTCCACGTGTGTCCTCACATTAATACAGATGGAAGTGGGCAATGACCGCCCAGCCAGTGAAGCTTTGTTCTTTGTCTCCCTGGTGCTTGTTCCAATACCAGCCAAAAGGTCACGTTCAGTAAACGTTTGCTGAACAAAAGCAAATTTATTGAGCATTCCTAGTGCTCATGCCATCATGCCAGGTACTGTGAGGAGCAGAGCAAGATTTTAAGAGAATATCTTCTCCCGGGAAAGGGGTGGAGGTTGGGGGAAACAGGTGGAGGGGTTGCAGACTACACTTATCTCCATGAACACTGAGCGATGTATGCAAGTGTCGAAACCCTCTATTGCACACCTGAAACTAATAGAACACAGTATGGTAGCTACACTGGTGTTAAAATTTTTTAAAAAGACAGCACCTCTGTCACTTGGAGGTTTATAGTCTCTCCCTAAGGAGACCTTAGTCCCAACGAAATGACCAGTAAATGGTGGAGAAGAATGAGCGTGTACTAAGTAGCGTATTGAGTTGTTAGAGCTCTGCTCGGGCCACCTTCTCACATTCACTCCCTTGGTGAAGTCACCCAAGGCTGCTTTGCTTAAAGTAACATGATTTTATTTTATTATAATAATTAGTTATATTGCACATCTTTTAACTTAAAAAAAAAAAAGTCGTCAGATTTCATGCAGGGCTTTGAATGGCTTTGGATGCTGTGTAAATGCTGCTGGTTCTCAGATGTGTGTCCTCTACCCAAAGCAGAGGTTGATGGCAGTTCCTACTCACATGCTCCGAGCTGCTGTGACCCAACCTGCTCCTCTTTTTTTTTTTTTTTTTTTAAAGATTTTATTTATTTATTTGACAGACAGAGATCACAAGAAGGCGTGAGACAGGCAGAGAGAGAGCGGGGGGGGGGGGGGAAGCAGGCTCCCCACTGAGCAGAGAGCCCGATGTGGGGCTCCATCCCAGGACCCTGAGATCAAGACCTGAGCCAAAGGCAGAGGCTCCACCCAGTGAGTCACCCAGGCGCCCCCAATCTGCTTCTTGACTGGATGTCTTCTTCCTGGGAGAGGACCACCTGGCTGTTCAAGCCAGAAACTTGGAGTATTTTCTCTCCCCCCTGATCCCCTACCTCGGGTTTACCCCAAGCCTGGTTGGCCCCACCACTTCCACCTTCCACAGAATTCCATTGTTGTGTCAGTCTCTCTGCTGCCTCCACACTAGACGGGACCCCCACGGGCTCTCCCAAGAGTAGCAGCCTCCTAACCGCTGTGACCCAATTCATTCTCCTCACAGCCCCTGGTGTCCAAAACAGAAACCAGATTCCATCGCCCATTTAAAATCCTTCACTAGAATCTATGCATGGGATAAAATTGCATAGAGTTTAGCTATACACACACACACAGAGGCTATAAAGCTGAATAAGATCTATGGTCTAGAGAACAGTGTTGCACCAATGTTAACCTCCTGATTTTGATTTTTGTTCTGTGCCCATAGAAGATGTCACAGGGTGGGCTGGGGGTGGGGGAAGCTGACGGAAGCACAAGGACATCGATGGACTATTTTTTGCAACTTCCTGTGAGTCTGTAATTAGTTAAGGATGAGGTTAAAAAAGACTTGAGTAAAAATGAAGGAAATTATTGGCTTCCCACTGCAACCAGTCCAACTCTTTATGACAGCTGTGGAAATCATTGACTGCTGTGATTCTTGCCAACCCCCTTGCCAACCCTCCCCGACGTCATGCTTCCCTCAGTTACGGTTCCTTAGTCACACCGGACTCCTGGTAGTTGCTTAAACACAGTACACACCTTTCTGCCCCAGGACATTTGCTGTTCCAGATGCCCAGAGTGCTCTGTCCATGGCTGGTTTTCCCTCATCCATCAGAGAAGTCTTTCCTGACACCTGTATTGGACCCCCTCACTTGACTCTTTTCCTTAAGAGAACCCATTGTCATCTCTTATGATAAGTTTGCCTAATTCCCACCAGAACGTAGAGTCTAGTGAGAGAACACAAACAGATTGTGTCTGTTTTATTTACTACTCTATCTTGAGTCCCTAGCATGGTGCCTGGCCTATAACTGGTGTTCAATAACCATTTATTGTTAAAAAAGAAAGAGCAAAAAACAAAAACAAAAACAAAAAGACAAAAGAAAAAAAGAAAGAGCAAACAAACATGGTTAGGGTCCCCCAAACAGGGGATGACCGTGTCAAAAGAAGCTTGAAGAAAACGTTTCATACAATAGCTCATTAAAATGTGCATTAACCAAGACTATCTGGCATGATAAATGTGGTCTGCGTGTGTTTTCGCAATTAAGATTCTGTCCTCAAAATGTAAATGTACATCCTGGATATGTCCTATTCCTTTTATTTATTTTGAACTTTTGCAGTCTATTTTAAAACCAACTGCAGGAACTACTCTAAGTTCTAATATTTTAAGCCTCCCCCAATAAACTTTGAATTTATTTTAACTCATTTTATCTGTATTTCTATGCAAGGTAATAAAGGAGGGAGATGCTGCATTTAAGTTACTTTGTTGAAAAATACATGTATTTATTGTTTTCTTCTTATTAAAGTTCTTTTTTTTTTTTTTTAAAGATTTTACTTGTTTATTTGACAGACAGAGATCACAAGTAGTCAGAGAGGCAGGCAGGGAGAGAGAGGAGGAAGCAGGCTCTCCGCGGAGCAGAGAGCCCGACGCGGGGCTCGATCCCAGGACCCTAGGATCATGACCTGAGCCGAAGGCAGAGGCTTTAACCCACTGAGCCACCCAGGCGCCCCTTCTTATTAAAGTTCTAAATGCACATTTCAGATAATTTGGAAAGTACAGAAAGATAAAAATGAAAAGAAATATCACAGTTAACCCATTATCTGGAGATTACCGTTATTCACATTTGTACTTTCTTACTGTTCTTTCCATGAATATTTCTTTACCATCAAGAAACACACTAGAAATGGAATATTATACCTTGGCTTTTAAAATGTAACATTAACATAAGAACTTTTACATCCGGAGGTATTATTTGAAAGAAGCTTTTCAAATGGAGTGCCGTGACTTATTTCACTCTGCTCCTAGCGTGTTGATACACTCCAGCTTATTAGTCTTATTTGAAATTT
This sequence comes from Martes martes, assembly GCF_963455335.1. NCBI lineage: Eukaryota > Metazoa > Chordata > Mammalia > Carnivora > Mustelidae > Martes > Martes martes. Next base: position 163,037,664 of record NC_137890.1, read on the forward strand.
AGGCTATTTTTTCCCCTACTTTCACATATCTACAATGTTGTGATTATCCCTGTCCACAAATGTTTGCCAAAGTATCTAATATTTACTTAGAATAGCTTTTTAGAAGGAGAATTACTGAGTCAGAAGATATTCACTATTTTTTTTTTTTTTTGAGAGAAAGAGTAAACAGGCATGCGCTAGCAAGTGTGAGTGGGGGAGGAACAGAAGGAAAGGGGAAACAAGAATCTTAAGTAGGCTCCACGCCCAGCATGGAGCCCAAAGAAGGACCCAATCTCATGATCCTGAGATCACCACCTGAGCCAAATTTAAGAGTCTTACGCTTAACCGCCTGAGCTACCCAGGTGCCCCGGAAGCCATGTTTTCAAAGCTCTTGATAATGCATGGGCCAATTGTTCTCCAGAAAAACTGCATTCCCATGGCTAGGACTTTATTTCAGAGCCTCTTGGCATTCCCCTTTGCTCTTGACCAAAGCGGGTATGACTCAGACCCATCCTGGATCCTTTCCAAGAGGTGAGTTACCAGGAGCCAGCCTGGCTTCCCTCTGGGGCGGTCTTACACAAAAAAATGGTCCAAGTGCATGGATAGCCAAAGACCCAAAGACGTTCCTGAGCCTCCTGCTTATTTACTTCCTTATTATTCTAGGGAGAAATGTTAGTATTCGGGTCTGGTTTCCTGAGCTTTAATTTGGAAAGAAAGTGGAGGAAGTGGGTTAGTTTAAATTCCCAGAGCATTCCTTTGCATCAGTGAGAAGTTACAATTTTTGAATAGATACCTGTATTCCAGCTGGTCCCAGGGTGCCTGAAGAATTTAGGGCATGATTAAAAGAGTTGAAAGGAAGCAGTGTCAAAAGACCCAGAAAATCTAGTGTGTCGAGTCTGAAAACAGGATTTCAAGCTTTTGAATTTCACCAACTCATTCACAGCTGCATATCCTGTCAGATTTGGGCGACTGGGTAAACATCTTTGGGAGAGAGCCTTTGACATTTAAGATAAAAATATTTTGAACCTGAAGGAAAATGAACAATTGCCATGACAAGAGGCTGACACGTTTTCTGGAAAGCAGTTCTTTTTATTCTTAATGAGGCAGGACATGATTGCTCTGAGTAAATTGAGTATTTTTGGCTCTTCCATCTGTGTCCCAAGTGTTTAGTTTCAAAATTGTGTTGACTGAACACAGTGAGGATTTTTTTCACAGTTTTGATTGTGGTGATTAATAGCAAGGAAACAACATCTTTGTGTGTCCATGTATGTACCTACAGAGAGAGAGCGCTGATGTGGACTTCTGTGTTCTGTAGGTCATGGAATCTAGGATATCCATGGAGGTTGGAAGTTTCTGGTTAGAGCTCGGAGGAGCTGATGTGGTGCCTGATAAGCCTCCGTAGCTCCAGAGTGTCAAAGCTTGGCATAAATATTCCTATCTTCAAAGCAGCAGTCATAGGGAGGTTAAAAGTCCCTTAGCTCTGAATTTCCTTTGTTCCGGAGTTTAACTTGCTAACCGATAGAGATCGCTGTGCATGTGTCATGCTTTCCTTTGAAGGTAGGCTGGGGTGTTAACTAATTACGAAGCAAATGAACAATTATTTTAAAGAGGTTTTTTTTAAAGCATGTTTGTTGATCCTCTGATGAGGCTATTTATAGTAATCCTTTCACACAGCTTCTGAGTCTCTGTAAAAGCAAACAGATAAAATTAATAGAGATGGGAGAGTGGGGAGCAGTGATGTTAGCTCTTTTTGTAAGAACGTGGTGCTAATGAGGACATGATTTCCCAAACACCAGAAAAACAATCCCATCGGTGCCAACAGAGAATTCTCACCTCCAGCTCTCTCAAACCTAGGTGATTTATCGTGAGAGGAAACGGGTCAGTGTGAGAAGATGGTTCAGTACAAACCTACCACCAGCCACCTAGGTTCCCCTCCCAGGCTGGCGTGTCATCGTTACCATCCTTGGCTATGATGACTTTCTTCTTAGTTCACAGAGAATTGAAAATATGCCTCGTGATTTATCTGGGGCTTTCCCTGGCAAATACTGGACATCAACTGCCAAAGCTCATACTTCGGGGCGGTACAAAGAGGGCATTGCTTGTGCTCCCGGGAGGGAGGAAGTGCAAGGTGTCCCAAGGACCCACAGGAGGGCCTGGGCGCCAGCTTCAAACACACCTCCTGTCTGGAGGTCAGGGGCTGGCTCTGGGCATAGCTCTCACCACATCACAAGCACTCAGTAAATATTCATGGATGAACTCAAGAATGATGAAGGCTGGGGCGCCTGGGTGGCTCTGTCGGTTAGACGTCTGCCTTTGACTCAGGTCATGATCCCAGGGTCCTGGGATCCAGCCCTGCCATGGGCTCCCTGCTCAATGTGGAGCCTGCTTCTCCTTCTGCCCCTCCCCCTCCTTGTGCTTTCTCTCTTTCTCTCAAATAAATAGTCTTACACACACACACACACACACACACACACACACACAAAAGAATGATGGAGGCTGCACTTTCAAAACCACGTCAGACCATCCCTTACCTTCTAGCCTCCCTCCCCCTGCCAACGTATGGTCCATAACTAGCCTAACATAGGAATGGAATAAGAGAGGCTAACAAAGGATTTTTCTGATCATTTCTTTAACACTTTAGAAGTATATTGTCTAATTTATTGGAAGTTAACTACTGCCGTGTTCCCCTACCCTTTTTTCTGTCATGTGTATTATTACTGCTTGGAGCTCTATTATCTTGGACTATCCCACAGCTAGAGCCAAGTGCTGCTAAAGACATTTTTAAAATTTAAAATAATACATATCTATTATAAAGATATAAAGGTTATAAAATTTTATCCTTATAAAGTTAGTGATCTTTGCTTTCAAAGGATCCTAATATCCAAATGTAAGGTGTTCCCTTTCTTTTAAGGAATAGAAAAGAAATATAGCTTCTGTGGTACTAGATAGAAATAGATGAACATGGCCAGGGAGGTCATAAATGATAGCTATTATTCCCCTATGGGAATCTCAAGGTCTCTTAGCTGATTTATTTCTTCTATTACTTTTACTTAAATATTTTAAAATTTTTATAGTATCAAGGCATTTTTTCCTGTAAATAAGGACTATGGCTCTCTAAAAAGTAAGGACATCTTCCTACCTAACCACAAAACCATTATCACACCTAACAAAATTATTAGTAATTCACTAATTGTACTTAATACTCAATTTTTGCTCCCCAATTTCCCCAGTTGTCCCTAAATGTCATTTACAGTTGGTTTACCTGAATCAGTCAAGGTCCACACATTCTCCTGGTTATTTTTCCTATGTCTTCCTTAATCTAGAACAGTCCCTCCCACTCCCTCTACCTCCTTGACTTGGTGAAGAAATAGCCTGCTATTTTATAACAGTTAGTCTCATTTTATTAATTGCCAAACAAGAAGCCAACTACAACTGGCGAAATAGTCTTGCCAACCTAATGAAACCAGGTGTTTTCATTCCATAACTGGTATTTTTGATCTGGTGTTTACTGATGTTCAACCTCAAGAGCAAAGAAAACAAAATCAAGACCAAAACCAAATCCTGACTTGGACTTGAATGTGACTCAACATACCATAGTCCCGTGGCAGAATCTGTGTGATCGAGTTCCATGAGTCCGAGTCAGTGGCTGCTTTTCACTGACTCGGTGCCTAGTTTCTGTGAACCGCTGCTGGGATTTCTTTCTACCTTGCCTGATTCTCAGGTCAGTTTTCAGACAGCCAATGATCTCTACAAGCGGGTTGCCTTCCATACGGTACCCCATCCCCTGACAGCTCTATGAAGTATCTCTCTTTCCATTGTATGAGGTGGAAAGATGTTGACTGGATTTCCCTCTTTCACTTGGTTGGATCTGGCTTTCTGCTTTACCTTTCGTTCATCTAGGAAAGAAAACTGTCATGACAGAATGGTAAGTAACACTAGCAATCCCTCCAAGATCCAGGAACCCTAAACCTTATCAAGCACATGGACTAGGGGTGTGGGGAAAGCGTCCTTCATTCTCAATGAAAGGAGAATTTAAAAATTATGACTCATTTAAAAACTATGACTCCTCAGGAAGTATTTAGAAATGGTACCCCTTGGTTAACTAATATGGGTTAGAGGTTATCCTTTCTCACACTTGTGAACATAAGTGCATCCATCAGGCCATATTCTTTTTTTAAAATAATTTTATTTATTTATATATTTGTTTATTTATTTGCCAGAGAAAGAGAGAGAGAGGAGCAGCAGGCAGAGGGAGAAGCAGGCTCCCCACTGAGCAGGGAGCCCGATGCAAGACTCGATCCCAGGACCCGGAGGTCATGACCTGAGCTGAAGGCAGATGCTCACCCAGCTGAGGCACCCAGGCATCCCTCAGACCATGTTCTAATTCCAGTTGAACTATATTAAACTGGGTGACCTGAGGCAACCCAGCCATCTTCCTTAGCTGAATATTTTCAATCTAAACAGGCAAGAGGAGTGGACAAGACATCTAAGGTCCCATCCAGGAGTTGAGCTTGATGACTTAATCACGTTAATAGCTACCTCAGTGTTCTCATTTTGTCTCTCCTCTCCTCCCATAAATAACCTCTCCTGACAGGCTCCGGCCTTTGTGTGTGTTGGGAGCCTCTGTGATGGTTGGGCAGCCATGAGTCAGGAAGTTCCTGTTTTTAATCTTTAAGTATGACTTTGTTAAGCAGGTAATTTTATGCGCTGTAGGTTTCCCTCATGTTGGACGGACTCACCTTTTAAATGAAGACCGGTGAATCCAAACACATTTATGTTAAAATGTGTGTCATCATTGAATTGCCTAGATCTGGTTGGATTAAAAAAATCATGGAGCAAGCAAATATGCTAATACTGAGTGGAATTGTTGAAAATGCACCACACTCAGTGCTGGCATTAAAAAAAAGAATGTATTATTGGCATCAACCGTGCACCAGGCACATGCAGGGCCCTTATCCCCATAATCCCCACAGGGACCAAGGACTGAGCCAGCCCATTTGGGGAGAGAGCAAAGAAACTTATCCTTGCCCATAACAGAGCAAGATACCATCTCAAGTCTTCTCCTTCCTCAGACCGATTCTTTTCCTGATGTTGCAACTCGACTTTTCAAGTCTAGTATTTGAGCAATATTATTGTTTATACTTTGATCGTGTGCAATTCAAGAGCTGCCCTTATTTTGGTCTCATGTCATCCCACAGGATAGATTCCGCAGAAAGATTTGGAAACATTTTCAGAAGGACTCATATAGGGGGAAAAAAACTCAGCCCCAAGACATTGGTACCAGGTAGCCATAGAAACTGCAACGTTGCTTTGGGTCTTACCAAAGTTCTTTTTTGAAGTCGAACAGACTGAAAATCCTGCTTTGTGGTTTCAAAACAGATTTGTCATTAACGTGTATGGTTATTTCCCCGTCTCTTCTATTTTTGCTGTCTGGTCGGGACAGCCGTGGGCCTTTGCAGCCGCTGGGGTATAAATATCAAGTGGGAATTGAGGCACATTAGAAACGAAGAACAGCTGACGAGCACAGTAAAGCCCCAAGCTTTGCAGGGCCGCCGGGCCGGTCTAGGCATGTTGGTTTCGGTCTGATTGCCTGGCTGGCTTTCTGCTGAGCAAGCTTTAACGATTTCTACGTTGGCATGGGAAGCGGTGTTTCTTGTCGTGAGAGAGAATATCCATCTCTATTTGTAACCTACATAGTAATTAAGGCTAGACTTTTTGATGGAACATCATTTCTGGGAGAATTTGAGGTGTGGGATTACATTATCTGCCCATTTCTAGGTTATTTTTAAAGGCATACATTATATGTTAGTAAAATGTTTAAAAATGATCGATGGTTCAAAGTGAGTTGTCATCCTTACCAATTTGCAGATGTTTCACTCCATGAATGTGAGTCCTTCTGGAAAGAGACTTGTCTAAAACCAAGGTGAGAGTTTCTAACAACAGTCATCATCTACACCCCTTTGTTTTCTTTCTTTCTTTCTTTCTTTCTTTCTTTCTTTTTTTTTTTTTTTTTTTTTTGGCAAATGCTGGTTGTTTTGTTTTGTTTTGCTTTGTTTGGGGTCATTTCTTTTTTTTTTTAAAGATTTTTATTTTTTATTTGACAGACAGAGATCACAAGTAGGCAGAGATGCAAGCAGAGAGAGAGAGGGGGAAGCAGGCTCCCCACTGAGCAAGGAGCCCGATGTGGGGCTTGATCCCAGGACCCTGGGATCATGACCTGAGCCGAAGCCAGAGGCTTAACCCATTGAGCCACCCAGGAGCCCCTGGAGTCATTTCTTAAACTTCTAATGAGGAAAGACCACTTTGGCTTATCAATTACAGTTGGCCTACCACCCAAACTGTTGACAAATAGCAAACATTCCTCTATCAGAGGAGTAGAAATTGTGTGTGTGTATCACGTAGAAACTTCTCCATATACCTTCAGCCAACAGCTGATGCCAGCAAACATTTGTGAGGTGCCCACTAGGTGTCAGGCGTTGCGCTGGGCAAAGTGGAGGTCACACAGGTGTGATCTCAGCCCCTCAGGGGGCACAGAGCTCTTTTCCCCAGTTCGGGGAACCCCAAATTTTCTGTAAAATTTTTATATACATAAAAAATATAGGTTTTTTTTCTATCACTATTGTAGCAACAACAACAAAAAATGTCAAATAATTAAAGGTTGTTTTGGTTTTACTTATCAAGATGTCATGTGATGAAAGTGCTCAATAAGTATTGGGAATTACTGTCATCAGTCCAGTGACTGTCTGGATCTGCTTCTTCTCTTGGTTGCTAGGAACATTCTGAATCATATGCCATTTTCCCAGAACTCATATATCAATAACCTCCTAGCCGTATCCCAGCCAAACCTGCTCTTCTTCCAGAATTTTCTATGTTAACACATGGTACCACCAGCCATATAAGACAGTCCTTCACTCTGCCATGCTTCTGTCTACCACAGGGCCTTTGCATGTGCTGGTTCTTGTCCTAGAACATCCTTCCACTCCTCCTGTTCTAACACCAGAGCAACCTTCTGCTGAGGTGGCTTGTCTGACCTCCCTCAGCAGCTCTAATCCTGCGCACCACAAATGTCTGTAACATTTAACACAGGTACCACTTTATATTTCATTGGGTGATTATTTGATTAATGTCTGTCTCTCCCACCAGGATATAAGCTCCGTGAGAACAGGGCAGTATTAATTTTTGTTGGTCATAGATCCCCACCATCTAGCCCAGTGCTTGAATTACATACTAGATGCTTAATAAACATCTGTTGAAAGAATGGATTACAAGGCTATAGTTCATGTGCTATTTGAATTGGTTCATGCATTTATTACTTAACTATAAAAGTGGTACATGGTATTTGTAATAAATACAAATAATACAGAAATATATAAAGAAGTGAAACTCTTTCTAAACCCTGTAACCCCATCTCCCAAAGGTGTCCACTATTGATACACTATTGCTGTAAGCTTGATTATATCCTTCTAGATTTTTTTCTGTTTATCATACACACAAACACATATGCACATACATTGTTCTTAGAGGAAAATAGAATCATGCTGCATATGTTTCTGTTTTGTTGAACACTAGAACTACCTTCTAGGTCAGCATATAATTGATCTCTCTCATTCAGATGATTATGAAATACGTCAGAAAGTACTAAAAATAATACAATGAGCACTCATGCACCCACCACCAGGCTTATTATTAAACAGATTCTGAAGACACTGATCACATCCCCTACCTTCCTCACCACAAGATGAGGCAACCACCATCCTGAATTTCATGTTTCTCATTCCTGTGCATTTCTCTGTTCTTTGACTGCCTAGGTCTGCATACATAACCACTGGAGAGTGTTTGCGTATTTCCAGATCTTGTATAAAAGGTATAATTCTGTATGCATTTTCTTGCAATTTTATGTTTGTGAGATTCACTCAAACTGAAATGGGTAGTTCAGGTTCATTCATTTCCCTCGATGTAGTACATTCTACTGCAAGAATATGGTATAATTAATGATCCATTCTTTTATTGATGTGTATTTAAGTGGCTCCCCACTTCTTTTTCTTTTTTTGCTATTTTAAGCAATGCAGCTAAAAAACGTTCTTGAATTTGCCTTCTTTTGTGCATATGTGAGACAATTTTTCCAGAAATTATACCCAGAAGGAGACATGCTGAAGTGGAAACTGTGTTTCTTCAGACTTCCTAGATGTGCTGTTTCTCTAAAGTCCTCTCATTGTTAATTACAACTTTATTACACTAAAATAACATATGCTAATTTATTGGCCCCTTCCCTACTACATTTGCTGGATATTATTTGGGGAGGGGGTGGTTAAAACAATTATTAAGACAATATTAAATATAAAATCTTTCATGTTGAGATGACTACTTTGATAGAGCACTTGAGATCTCTATGCCCTTGTGTATTTTAGCTCATTCGATCTATGGAGAGAGTCAGGTCAGTTACTACCATTGCTACTTTTTATTTTCAGTGAAGATGATGGGACCAGACCTGAGGGGTTAGGAATCTCAGGTCCGGGTTGGGTGAGCAGCAGAGCCAGGAGGAGTGGCCTGGTCTCTTGCACATGGCTGTTCCCATTCAACTTCTCGATCTTCTTACCCAGTTACTGAGTTGGTTCAGCTGTGAACTAATACTGGTCAGAGCACAGGAAATGATGTCACAGCCACAGACCACAACAAAGAACAAGGAGGAAACGCCTTTTTTACTGCACCTGTGAAAATGCTGGGTATCTGTTCACAGGCTGCTGCTGGGCTGCATTGTCCGGGAAAGGAGGGAAACAGATGGCAATTAAATAGGAACCTGATAGCATTGTTTCGGGTTGGACAGGGGGTAGCCTCTGGGGATCTAAGAGAGAGGCTTTCAGCTACAAGGCACAACAGCTTGGAGAAGGGGCTTGCCATGGCCTCTTCCTAGGGGGAAGCCCAGAGGGGTTGGGAGTGTCTAGGCCTCTATTGTTTGCCTGCCAGTGTGTGTGTGTGTGTGTGTGCGCGCGCGCATGTATGTGTGTGCATGCATGTTCATCTGTGTGTGCACATGCTTGTGAGTGTGCATATGTGAGCACACGTGTGTGAGTGTATTTGCGCATGCATACCCATCTTGTGTGTGTGCGTGTGTGCGTGTTGTGTGTGTGTTGGGAGAAGAGCCAGGATGGTGAAAGCCAAGTACAGGACTGGCACTGAGGCAGGAATGCCCATGATGGGGGAAACAGGTGATAACCAGTAATGCCTTCCTCCCATCTTCCTCTCCCTTTGTTATGTGCCACTGTGTGTCCTGAACTTGAAAGGCCCTTATCTGAACAGACACAGGTAATGAATGCTGCTGTGCATGGCTCATCTTAGGAGTGATGGGGAAGCATATCTTAAAAACTAGAAACCTGGGCTCCATCCCTAACCACCTGGACAGTCCCTTACGCTCCCTGGGATTCTCACTCCTTCAGAGATGCCAAATTCCTTCTTCACTCTAGATCTATTCAGCGCCTCCTCCTCTGCGGGAGCAGGGTTGTAGGCTGCCTCGAGGGTTAAAGGATGAGCAGAGCACGGCCCTTGGCCCTTCACAAGCTGTGGTCTCCATTTACTGCCTCAGGCTCTGCAATGCTGGCTTCTGGTTAGCAGCTGAGTATCAGACAAGGAGTCGGGTTGTTTGTGGAACAAGGGAAACAGGTTTGAATGGCTCTGAAGCCTGCTTGGTGGTTCTTCAGAATTTGCTTAAGTCCAGGAGGGAGAGTGATTACAAAACTCGGAGTTACGGTGTCTGTCTAGCTGGTGCCACTTCCTGAAATCCTGTAACCTAAGACACCCACACAAGGTTAAGACAACACACTTGCTCTCCACTTCTCCCTGGATGCCATTGACATGCCACTTGTTCCTGACACTGGGCACCCCGGAGTCCTATCTTCTCACCTTTCCTCTCTTCATCATATGTTCTCCACTGGGTCACCCCAGTGACACCCCAACCTGTGTCTTCTCTGGTTTGCTGCCCTACAGGCTGTCTGGCCACTCGCATCTCCACTCCGATGTCCTGCAGTCATGTACACCCACCATGTCCCATCCGCACTCCTCCTCCTCACCCCTGACTGCTCTCTTTCTCCAGGGTCCCTTATCTGTGGATGAGTAGCCTCACCTCGGTATCCTGGGAGGCCTCCTGGACCCGTCCCTGCAGCTTTCTGCCCATAGCCAACCAAGAAGGTGTTCGTTGACTTTGACTTTCCATCTATTGCTCTTGTCTATGTTTTCCTCAATCAAACCAACTTTTCCATGGTTCTGTTCCCATCAGAAAAAAACCAAACCCCTTGGGGTAACCTGCGAGGTCTGGCTCTCTTTCCAGTGTCTTGCCACCTTCCTCCTTCTCTGTCCCCATCCTCCAGCCATCTTGAACTGCTTGCAGTGGGTCACGGTCCTACACTCTTCTCCAGGTATGGCCCGTCCCCATCAGCTTCCTCTCCCTGGAACCCCCCCCCCCCCAGCCGAGTCTCCTCAGTTACCTGGCTCCTTCCTTCCAGGAGCATCTCTTCCTCTCTCTGGAGGCTGATGACATTAGTTTAGGTGCTCCTCCAAAGTGGAACCGAGTGATTCTTCTCTGCTCCTGGCACAGTGCCTGGCTCTCAACATGTGAGATAAATAAGCACATTTTCTAAGTTAAAGAGAGATGAAATTTTCTCAAAGTTTTCTCGGAGTGGCAGTGGGGTGTCAGAGTTTTAACGTATCCCGATATATTTATGTGGCTTACAGCAAGTACAGATCCCAGTGGCTGTGCACAGGCTCCAACAAGTCCTCAGAACTCGCTGATTTCTTACCTTTGCTTCTACTACCTGTCTCCAGCTCCTCCACTCTGCCAGGTGGAGCTGACCATCTGGCTGCCGTCCAGGGGCTGGTGACTGACAGATACTCGGGCATCTTTGCCAAGTTTAAGAAAAGTAAGGTAGATGGCCGAGTGTCAGCTGTCCAGGTACTGGGAGTCAAACCTGGTGACTTCCCCTCATATAATATTCATCTGTGCCTTTACCAGAACCAGTTTGCAAGAAGAGCACAATGGAATCGAGCCGAGCTGAGAGTCTGGCCATTACGGTGGGTGGCAGGCAGTGAGGAGGAGGGAGGCAGCTACTCTGAGGGTCAGTATTTCAGGTTGTTCCCAGAAAAATAATTGCAAAGGCAGCCAGTCAGAGAGGAGACTCGTGGTACCCCCTCCCACCTCCAGCCCTGTGTTTCTTGGCACTTTGGCTGCCTTCAGATTAATGAAATCTTTCCAGTCCTGACAGAAATGACAACCTCAAGAGGAAAAAAGTATGTTTTTGCACTGGATCAAAGATTAAAACAACACGAAGAAGCAAACCCGTTCCTATATATGGCCTTCAATACTTGCCTTGTGCAAAATGTTGTGAGTTAATATCTTTGTCTCAGAGGTATGTTTTTTTCTCCTTGAATCTTTAGAGTTATTTCCAGAATTGCAAAGGACATTTCAAAAACCATGTCTGAAGTCTAAAGTGCCCGAGTACAGTCAGCTCTGTGAGTGGAAGGACAGAGGAAAGGGGAGGGTGTCCTACTGAGAGATGAGAAAGTTATTGCCTGCAAATGGCTGCTGTGTAACATGAATTAAGAGGGTTTTTTTTGGTTTGGTTTGTTTTGTTTTTTTAAAGGATTGAGAACTATAATGCCTTTTAAAAAAAACTAATGATTTTTGGAAAGTGGAAGCTAAATGAATTTAATAACTGTGGAAATTAAAAAACAATTTGTTATCAACTATTGAAAGGTCCCCCAATAATGGGTCCTTGATTAAAGGAGCGAGACTGATACAAAGCGAAGGTCAAGCAAAGCTTTATTTCATTGGAAGCATCAAGAATCAAACCTACAGGCTGGGGCCGCGCTTCTTATAGAGAGCGCGATCCCCCTCTGCCCTACAGACTAGCCTTTAAGCACAAAGGCCATGTGGTTGGGCCTGGCCATGCACAGGTGGCCAATGAAATTGTAACACACAGAGAAAGCTGCACAGTCATGCCAGGTCACATATGGGTGACCAATTGAATTACAATTTACCCTAGTAGATATTTGAACTAGCCTAGCACCTTGGTCAGAATTGGCGCCCAAAAGGCGGGACCCACACTCCTGGTAGCTAGGGAGACAATATGCGCCCCCACTGATTGGATACCTCCACCTGGCCTGACCCATCCTTGTATTTGGGCTTTGCTACCTAGGACTGGTTTCCTGGGCTTGCTTTTAAATAAGTCCCTGAGTGGGGGCAGGGTCAGTTTAAGTTTTACTGCATAAACGACAGAATCACTGTTTAACCCAAGATGGAATCCCTCTGGCTAAATAGGCCCTTACACTATACTTATATATTTTTTCAGTGCAAAAAGTATAGGACTTATGAACCTTGAATGATTGGAAGTGTAGGCTTGATTTAAAAAAGGAATCTGAGTAGAAATGATTCCTTTCCATAGATAATAATATTTAACTTCAAATTTGATTATTAAACTATTAAAGGAATCTGCCTGCATAAAGTAAAAGTCAAGTTAAGTGAGATTTAAAATCACGAAAGTGCATTCTAAATTATAAAAGATTGTCACAACACGTTCCAATTATAAGCATTCATAAGTAACTTATTTTAAGAACTCTATTTAGAAAAATGTGCTTGTCCACACCTTCTAGGGAGCACAGCTATCCAAATAGCAAATGATTTTCAAACAGATACTACACATTGTAAGGACTTATTTAGCCAGAGGCTTCCATCCAGGTTAAATAATAACCTTGTTGTTTAACCCTTAAAACTGTCCCTGCTTCCCTTCCCTCCAGGGGACTTACTTAAAAACAAGTCCTGGAAACCAGCCCCAGGTAACAAAGCCCAGATACAAGGATGGGTCAGGCCAGGTGGAGACATCTGATCAGTGTGGGGGGCGCATACTGTCTCCCTAGCTACCAAGGAGTATGGGCCCCGCCCTTTGGGAGCCTTTTGGGCACCAATTCTAACCAAGGTGATAGGCTAGGTCAAAAGTCTACTATAGGGTAAATTGTAATTCAGTTGGTCACCTAGCATCACTGTGCAGCTTTCTCTGTGTGTTACAATTTCATTGACCACCTGTGCGTGGCCAGGCCCAACCGCATGGCCTTTGCCCCTAAAAACTAGTCTGTGAAACAGAGAAATGTCGCCCTCTCTTGTAAGAGGTGCGGCCCCGAACGTTCGGTCTGATTTTTGATGCTTGACACGAAATAAAGCTTTGCTTGACCTTCACTTTATATCAGTCTTGCTCCTTTAATCACGGACCCATTATTGGGAGACATATCAGCATTAGGGTGGGTGTTCTGTTTAGAGCTTGAACATTTTTATTGAAGATAATTCATTTTAAGATTCATGACCTCAATGAGAATTTGCTTTGGTGTCCTTTCCCCATCCTTAGGAAGAAAATCCAGACTGGAACTTCCAGGTCCCTAAGAGGCACCTCATCTTTACTTCTCGGGGGCACCTCTCAGTTCCTGAGTGCAAGTTTTCCCTCAGCCACTTTTTAGCTGTGAGACCTTAGGCGAGTAACTTAGATTTTCTATTACTTAGCCCTGGGTCGTTCATCAGTCATCTGGGGGAAAAATAGTCTTTTCTTCATAGGTTTGTTCCAGGATTAAATCCATTTATGTAAAGTTTTAGAACCGTTTATGACTGGTGCCTAGTAGATCCTCAATAGACCTGAGCAATAATACCATCGATACTGGGAAGCTCTAGCTCTTCTTGAAGCATCAGCATGAATAACGGGAGTTTTGGTTTTTTGTTCTGGTTTTTTTTGTTTGTTTGTTTTTTTGTTTTTTTGGCAACATCTCTTTTTTTTTTGGCAACATTTCAGTACATATACTCAGACTTTGCCTCAGAGCAAATCATCCTCAGTGAACACTCAGTATTATTTAGATACAGTATCTTCTCTTCAAAGGTCTAGCATCAGTTGTCCCATAACAAAATAAAAAGACAAAGGACAGTGGAAATCCTGGCAAGGGGACAAGTTTTGAGAATTGTTTGAAAGTAGTCATTGTATTCAGGTGGCCTGGCAGCCTGCTGTAAACATGGAGAGATGTAAGGAGGAAATCAGAACCCATTGTGGGTCCATAAAATGGATGTCTTTTCAACTAAACAGATTGCTATCAGCCTAACAGAGCCGACTCATATTCCTTTTTGCCTGGTCATTTCCTTTACTGAGTGTCCGTAAGAACCACCCACTTGGGTGTTTCTCAGGATTACAGGTTTTTAGGTCAAGCAGAAATCCGGGGGAGTGCCTGGACAAGCCCAAAACACAGTTACATTATGCGTGAGCTGGATGACATTGACCCCAAGGCTGTTGTGCCCCAGTTTGTGTGGATGGTCTGGCTGTGCGGCCACCGGCAACCAGGAGCCCAGGTTAGGAGCTTTGTTCTGAATTGGCTGCAGGTTTCCTGGGGGGCTGAAGGCTCCGCTGGAGAACCGCCCGCTTCTTCCTTCGCTGCAGAAGCTTGACGGGTGGGCCCTCCGCACCTGCTTCCTTTGTCCTCCCCGGGGCAGTCTGGAATGGACGGGACACCGGAGCCTCTGGCCATGACCGTCCACCTCCTCGCCAACTCTGGACATGGCTCGTTTCTGCAGCAAACTCTGGATCAGCTCCTGGACTGCGTTTGCCCGGACGTACGTCCCTTTCTGGTGTCCGAGAGGGTCAGTCCAGTAAAATACTACGACAAGTGCCACTCCAAGCGCTCACGGTTCCCGGGGATGTCTGTGTTGCTCTTCCTGCCTGAGAGCGGAGAGGAGCGGCTCTTCCGGGTTCTTGACTCCCTCCAGCACTGGCCGTGGCGGTGCTACTCTGCCCCGAATGCTCAGGGGAGGCCGTGTCCCTACCCTCTTGCCAACCAGGAGTTCTACAGTCTGGACAGCCAGATGCCGGTCTGGGGTGTGAGGCAGGTGCACTGCGGCGCGGAGATCCTGAGGGTGACGCTCTACTGCAGTTCTGATAACTACGACGATGCCGTCAGACTCTATGAGCTGATCCTGCAGAAGGAAGCCACCGTGCAGAAGAGCGACTCCTGCGTCTTCGTGCTCTATGCCACGGAGAGCTTTGCTCTGCAGCTCTCCCTGACGCAGCTGCCCCTTGGAATGTCAGTGGACCCCAGAGAGTCCTCAGTGCTGCAGTTCAAGGTTCAAGAGATCGGCCAGTTAGTGCCTCTTCTCCCCCATCCTTGCGTCCCCATCAGCCGCACCAGGTGGCAGACGCAGGACTATGACGGCAACAAGATCCTGCTTCAGGTATTCCAGTTTTGCCTCTGATCTTTGTCGGTGCACATGGAACTGTGCAACTGAGATGGGCCTTCGTGGTGATTTAAGGCAGTGGTTCTCGACCTTGCTTGCACATCAGAATCCCTGGGGAGCTCGCAAAAATTCCCATGCCACATTTGCACCCCAGGCCAATTAGATCGGCATCTCTGGGGGCACCTTGGATGACTCAAATATGTAGCGTCGGGGTTGAGAGTTGCTGATCTAATAAAATCCCCTCATCAGACAGATAATGGAGTTTATGCTCCGGGAGCTTGTAGCTTATACAAGTGGTTTACGGTAGAATCCGATGACCCCCCGTTTCTCAGATTGTCCTTTAAAACCGTATGCAAAGACTTTGCCCACGCCTTGGGTTTGGGGAGAGTGTAAGTTCTTCCCATCTGACCTAAAGAAGCTGAAGTTGTAATTATGGTTGACAGTATTAAGTTTGCCGTCCTGTTGACTTAATTTTTTTTTCCCTGTTGACTTAATGTTTAAGCAGCTTGGATCACTGTCAGTTTTCCCCCAAATTAAGTTAGATGGTTAGTACTCCTTTAGAAAGAAAAGCTGGATATGAAAGCCTTCTTCTGTAAGCACCCCATTTAAGCCAGGCACAATCATGTGATCGCTACCGTAATGTACCATCTCTTGCGGAGTGTTCGCTACCATAATGTACAGTCTCTCGCGAAGTGTTCCCCCGCCGTTGAGCTTTGCACCCAGTAGCTGCCTGGCTTAGCCTCGACTCCTTCATCAGCGCAGTGAAGGTAATATTAACATCTTCCCAACGTGTGGGTTGTTATCCACACAAAGTGATGTAATGCTTCAAGTGCTTAAGATAGTGCCCAGAATGCAACTTTAGCTATTATTATCTGTTATGACCTAGACTAAGTGTTATTACATTGATAACTTTAATTCTTATGACAACCTAGGAAGTCACAATTTTTCCCATTTTACAGATGAGAAAACTGAGGTACTCAGTTAATTGCCTAAGACACAAGACACAGGTAGGGAAGTGTCTACTCAGCTCCCAAACGCACGCAGTGACCCATTATTGTCCAGTCCTCAGTACGTGTGCATGGGTGTGCAAGTGAGTGCAGGCAGGGGGATGTGTGTGATACAACAAAATGTTCTGTGACTTCTGTCCTTGAGAAACGGTCAAAAACCCCTTTAAGGCCTATTGGGTAAAGTAATAACATGAGGGAAGATGAATAGTCGTTCCTTTGATTAATCTTATTGTCATCTGCTCTGACTTATTAATAACATGAATCATATTGATTCTATATTAAAAGATATATAAATTATTCACCGTCTTCTTCACCTAAGGTGGACCGGCACAGTTTCTGTGCCTTTTACTTAACTCAGCAATTCCTGAGGCGTCTCAGGTTTCTCCTTCATCCTTCAACTTTGGTTAGTCTCCAACATTTAAAATCAACCTCACTGTCAAACAAACATTTCATATGTGTGTGCAGCAGGGGGCACATTTTTAACCGTTCTTATTTTTAAGATCAACCCAACCAACTTGGACCAGATGCTCTTCTCTAAACCGATTACTGCATCCAAGGGAATGGGATCGTGTGGGTTGGTGTAGTTCTGAGGCAGCGGCTAAGCCCTCCACACCTGGATTATCTATGGAGTCAGATCTTCCTGGGACTCCCAGGGGAGGGGAAAGCCCCCCCCCCCAGTGAAGATCAGTAGAGGTACAAATGTGGGGTGGCCCAGATGACCGATGTTGACCCAAAAAAAAGAAAGAAAAGAAAAGAAAATTATACCTATATTCAAGGGAACACCGTAACTACCAATTAACCTCTCCAAAAATAACCTTCCCTCGGGGCTGGAATGGACACGCGTGTGGGCGTGCTAGACATGATGAGGGCCCGCGATGGGCAAAGCTTCCTGAGGAGCGATACCTGGGCCTGCTGAGGCTGGACAGCCCAGAAGGAAGTTGCCAGATGGAGAAGGGAGAAAGGAGTTCCAAAGAGGAGAGAGAGTGGGTGACCGCGTGTGGTGTGGCATTTCCTTAGCAGGGCATGTTCAGAAAACTGCCCGAGGTTCTATGTGGTGGGGGCGGAGAGAGGGGGTCAGGGGAAGAAGGGGAGCAGGTGGGTGGAGACCACATCATGAGGAATAGGGTCAGCCACTGGCAGGTCAGCACCCGGAGGGCAGGCAGCTCTTTGCCCACTTTCGTATTTCCCGGTACCTAGAATAGTGTCTGGCACACGGGAGGCAAATACGCTCTCGTGTGAATGAACCAGAGTCTTGCTAAGAGCTTTTCTTTTATCCTTACTGCAATCAGCACTCACGGATGGGGCCAGTGAGTGGTACTGACACGTGTAATTTGTTAGGAGGATGAAAAAAAAGAATGTAAATGGAGGTGCTCTGTAAAGTAGAAGCTGTAGGAGATCACGCAGAAGCAATGCGATTACTGCCTGTGTGTGTGAGAAACCACCAGCTGTCTCGTCAGATGCCCACAGGGAACAATTCCTTTCCCACATGACCTCCTGTCAGTGCAGACGGTGTGATGCTTCTCAGAGTCTTGAATGTCTATTTGTGGTGAGAATGATAGTAGGGTACATAGTAGGTGCTCAGTAAATGAATGAGTGTATCAATAAATGATCAAATGTCCATGTTTCTTCATTTACCAAATACTCTTCCTGAGTGTTCTCCATTTGTCTTAGTTCTTAACGGCTGCAAAAGCACCGTGGATTGATTCTTCCCTTTCCCTTTCTAGCAGTCCTCCTTTGCCCCTGCATTTTTCCCATGGTTGCCCTGTGGGAGATGAGACGGCTATCCTTCTGTGACCCTTTGATTAGGAGTCCAGTGTGATGTCGTGCTGCCTTCTGTGTTAGGTGTTCTGTGTGATGTTGGGCTGATGGGAGGCCCAACTCTCCCACAAGTGCCTGGAATACCAAGTGGCCTATGGTAAATGCCCTGTCCTCACCTTGAGTGTAGGGACAGAAAGGGCTAATTTGACCAAGTTTGGAAAAGTTGTGTGGAGGATGTATGACCTGGAGGGTGACTGAACCAGGTGGTAGTAGGGTGTAGAGCTGGAGAGTTCATATGGGTTTAGGAGAACGATTTTTGGCCCATTGAGTATGGGTGCAGGAGGATCTACAACAGGCATTAAAGAAGCATTTATCAATGTTTTTAGAGAAGGGCAGACATGATAGTCTGTAGTATACACTTTAGGATGCTAACCCCAGTACCATCACATAAGGTAGATTGGATGGGTATTAGACTGACTGATCCAGAGGTGACTTCAGTCATCCAATCAGGGGCCAGCAAAGTTTTGAGTAAGGGGACCCACAATGAAAGTGTGAGGTTAAATATGAACTGTAGTTCAGGGGTAGACTTAGCAGATTTGGAAATGAATTAGATCTAGGGGTCAGAAAGAGGGATGCGATGATGAGTCTGGACCCATTGGGTTTGAGATGTTTGCAGATTATTTGGATGAAGACATTCCTGAGTCAGGTGGCCTCTGAGAGCTGGAGCTTGGACTAGGGACATAGGTTGGGGATGATGGTTGAAGCCCTGGGAAGAAGTGCTATTATCAAGGAAGGGAGTGTGGAATGAGAAGCAGTGAAGGTAGAACCTATAAAATGTCCACACTCCAGGAGTGGGGAAAGAGAAGAAGAAGAATGAGTGAAGGAATGTGAGAAGGAGCATCTGGAAAGCAGGTGCAGGTCACAATGTCACAGAAGCCAGTGTGTCACTTGGTGGCATGCCATAGTCCCTAAAATGTGATTTCTCAGGTGCGCTAGAACACGACCCTAAGGCTCTTTCATCCTGCTTTCCTCACCAGGCCATTGGTCTCTGGTGGTGTTGCCAGTAACTCCCGGGAGATCGGCATGGGCTGTATGGCCAGCTCGCCTTCACTGGTAGCTGTGGCCACCACCACCCTGCACTTATGGGCATGTCCTTGCCAATGTCTCCACAATGCTACTGAAACCAGGCTGTAATTTTCAACAAGATCTTTCTGAAAATTTGAGCACAAAATGGGGAAAACAGCAAAACATTCTGTACAAGGAAGGTAACCTTTAGGACCTCGGGTGTCACCATTCCGAGCTCCTTGACCAGGATGTGACCTTGAGGTCCTTTCCCAGGTCTCCTCCTTGTGCTCTCCACATCCATCACTAGGAGGTGGTCCAGGCCAAGCACACCTCAAAAGAAGGGAGTTTCCCTCTTAGCCCCTTGAGGGCTTACCTTCCAGATCTTTCTTGACAAGGGTTGACTGCTTTCCAGGATAAATGAAATGGGAAAGTTCATACACATCTCTGCCTCCTGCCCCGCCATGGTGGTGTCTTGTTCATAGACCTGGACAGGGAGGCTCAGTTGCACCAGTACATGAACCCAACATCAGTACAACCTGGGATATTGAGTCTCAACAACAGACACTGGTCATAAGCCATCCTTTCTGGCAGCTCTTCCCAGTTTATTCTGATGCAAGAACCGGAAATCATGCCTGCATATCCTTCCTCCAGTCCTTGGGCTCACCTCTAAATCCTCTACAATTAGTACTTGAGTTAGAATCCACAGAGCTCGCCAAGAACTAGCCTTTGATTTCATTGATTTTATCTACTGATTTCCTGTTTTCAATTTTACTGATTTCTGCTCTAATTTTGATTATATTTTCTTCTGCTTACTTTGGATTTTTAAAAAAAAATATTTTATTTATTTATTTGAGAGAGAGGGAGAGAGAGAGTGCGAGGGGGAGCAGGAGCGGAGAAAGAGGGACAAGCAGATCCTTAGCTGAGTGAGGAGCCTGACATCAGGCTCCATCCCACAACATTGAGACCATGACCTGAGCTGAAATCAAGAGTCAGACACTTAACCAAGGTGAGCCACTCAGGTGTCCCACTCTTGTCTTTTTTTTTTTCTGGTGTCTTTTAGGATTTTTTCTTTATCTTTGATTTTTGTAGTTTGGAAAATGATGTGTCTAGGTGTAGCTTTTGTAGAATTTTTGTGCTTGGTGTTCTCTGAGCTTCCTGGATTTGTGGTTTGGTTTCCAACCTTAAATTGGGGGAACATTTTCAGTTATTGTTATTTCAAATATTTCTTCTGTTTCTTTCTCTCTTTCTTGCCTTCTGGTCTGCCTACTATGCATCTGTTATACTTTTGGAAGCTGTCTCACAGCCCTTGGATATTCTGTTCTGTTTTTTTGTCTTTGCTTTCTTTGATTTTTAGTTTTGAAAGTTTCTTCTGAGGTACCTCAAGCTCAGGATTCTTTCCTCAGCCATGTCCAGCCTACTGGTTAGCCCATCAAAGGCATTCTTGATTCTAGTACAGTTTCGTTTTTTTTTTAAATTTCTAGTGTTTCTGTTCTTTCTTAGTGTTTTTACCTCTGTTACTATTGCCCATCTGTTCTTGTATGCTGTTTACTTTATCCATTAGCGCTCTTAGTACATTAATCATAGTGTTTCAAATTCCTGGCATGATAATTCCAACAACTCTGCCATGCCTGGTTCTGATGCTTACTCTGTCTCTTCAAATTGTGGTTTGTTTGTTTGTTTTTCACCTTTTAGTATGCCTTGTGTTTTTTTTTGTTTTGTTTTGTTTTTGTTTTTGTTTTTGCTAGCTAGACATGATGTAGCAGGTAAAAGGAAGTGCTGAAAATAGGCTTTTTGTAATGTGGTGGTGAGGAGTTGGGGGAGGGGAAGCATTCTATGATTAGATTGCACACAGTCTTTTAGGGAGTCTGTGCCTTACACTGTGAATTCACAAGTATTTAAAATTTTTTTTTTCTCCCTCCTTTGGCAGGAGAGGGCTAGAATGGCTAGCTTGATTTGGCTAGAATGAGCTGGAATTGAGTATTTCCTTTCCCCCAGGTTAGTCAGTCTCAGGTTAGCTTCTGGTTAACTAGTTTTCTCTGAGAGCAGGCTTTTTGAGAACACAGTTTTCTGGCATGTTTTAAAGTGCTGCTTTTTCTCCTTTCCTTCCAGAAGCATAAAGGTTTTTCTCCAATATTTATCATGAGCATCTGGTCAAGCTCCTGGAGGGAAATCTCACAAGCTTGTGAGGCCCCTTTGTGACTGGGTCCCCCTGGAGTTTTTAATGCTCACAATTGTCCACACTGAGCCTTCCACAATTCCTCAGTCACAGTTGAAGTTTTCCTCACCTGGCATTGGTTCCTGTTGTGGCTTCCACTTATGAGTCTCCACTCTGAGAAGCCGTGATTCCCTGTATTTGTCTGTCGTCTCTCCAGTCTTGGGGGCTGCTGTTTGCCCTGAGCCCTCCCCTCTCGTACAGATGTTGGAAGAGTTTTTGCTTTTCCAAAAAGAGCAATGCTTGCTCTCACCAGCATCAGTAAAGGTTGACTGCTCCTGCCTCAAAAGTCTCTCCTCTGTGGGCTTCCATAAACCAGCTCTTTAAGCAGTTTGCTTCTCTGTCTGGCTGTCCCTTTGTTGTTTCTTCCCAAGGACTCACCTCTTTCTTCCTGTCCCTGAATCAGTTTTGCTCACTGTTGGTGGAACTGACATCTTGGACTAGATGACTCTTTGTCATGGAGAACTGTCCTGTGCATTGCTGATGTTAGCAGCCTCATTGGCTGTGCCCCTAGATGCCAGTAGCAGTGACTCCTGCACTCCAGTTGTGACAACCAAAATGTCTCCAGACCTTGTCCAATGCCTCTAAGGGGTGGAGTTTCCCCCAGCTGAAAACTGTTGTCCTCCACTAAAAGTTTCCTTAAGATTAAGAAATACAGACCATCCTGTGGATTTAGTATCATCTTTGTTCTCCTTACACCTGTGTTTGCATCACTAGCTCTTGAGTTTAGCTTATTTATTTATTTATTTATTTGTTTAGCTTATTTCCACTTCCCTGTAAGACAATTTGAACATAATGTCTCACCCTCATCTTACATTCAGTCCAAGCAAAACCAAAGTCACCATCTCCACCATCTTCTCCAGCTCTGGTCACTATCTTCCCATTTGCTCTGGTTTTGAAACGCTGTCACGATTAAAGCCTCTTTTTTCCAGAAGTGCCACATTCAGTCACACCCAACTGTTGTAGTTTTTCTGGGGTCATTCCCCTTCCTTCTTGAAGCCCTCATAGCTGTAAATGTACATTATCATTGTGACATTCTAACTCTTCATTCTAGTTCCAGGCATCCCATTTTATCCAGCACATCACAGATGAATATATTTTCTAATTTTTATTTTTTATTTTTTTTAATAGATTTTATTTATTTATTTGACAGAGATCACAAGTAGGCAGAGAGGCAGGCAGAGAGAGAGGAGGAAGCAGGCTCCCTGCTGAGCAGAGAGCCTGATGCGGGGCTTGATCCCAGGACCCTGAGATCATGACCTGAGCCAAAGGCAGAGGCTTTAACCCACTGAGCCACCCAGGTGCTCCAGATGAATATATTTTTAAAGGACTGCTACATTTATGGCTATCCCAACTTTCTTTCCAGAACTTTAGGCTCACTCCTACACCCAGAACCTACACCCAGGTATTTTCTTTATTGGAATAAAATACACATAATATAAAATTTGTCACTTGAACCATTTTTAAGTGTTGGGTTCAGTGCCATCAAGTACATTTACAATGTTGTGCAACCATCACCATATTCTGTTTCCAGAACTTCTTCATCACACCACCTAGAAACTCTGTAGCTATTACACCATAACCCACTATTATCTCCTCCCCTCAGTCCCTAGTAACATATGTTCTTCCTTCTGTTCCCATAAATTGCTTACCCTAGGCACCTTCCATATGTGGAATCATATAATATTTGCCCTTTCGTCTGGCTTAATTCACTCAGTTTAATGTTTTTAAGGTTCGTCCATGCAGCATGTGTCAGAATTTCATTCCTGTTTAGGTTGAGAATGGTCCGTTTTATGGCTATCTGCATCTATGTAATGCCCAGGCTGTTCCTTGTCCAGAGATGTCTTTTCCTCTTTACTTATCCCTCCTTCAAGGCTCTGCTCAAATGGCAATTTCTCTCTGAAATCTGCCGTGAAGCTCAAGTACACAATTCACTTCCATTTGGTGTATATTTTACATGGAAATTTTTGTGACACACAACTGATTACATATTTTCTTATTCTTGTACCATATAATTTTGGAGTTTATGACTCTCTACCTCTTTTCAGTATTTTGTAATAAATGTCTATTTCCAGTAGACTAGTAGGTAGACAGCTGTTTCTGAAGCACGGGTTGATTGACCGCTTGTTTTCAGGAAATAAGTCTTGTCTCTTCAGAAAAGGTGTATATTCCAGAAGCTAGTTTGGTGTAAGCAAGCGTGTGGTTCTTTTCATTTTATCAAGAGACATTTAGCTAAGTTTGTCCTTATGTTCTTCATTAGCTATTGAAAAATGAAAGAACGTAGCTTCTAATGAAGAAAGTAATTCATTTTCTTCTGTAGCATTTCTTTTTTTTTTTTTTTAAAGATTTTATTTATTTATTTGACAGAGATCACAAGTAGGCAGAGAGGCAGGCAGAGAGAGAGAGGAGAAAGCAGGCTCCCCGCTGAGCAGAGAGCCCGATGCGGGACTCGATCCCAGGACTCTGGGATCATGACCTGAGCCGAAAGCAGAGGCTTTAACCCACTGAGCCACCCAGGTTCCCTTCTGTAGCATTTCTTGAGGGTCCTTTCTCATTTCTGAATCTCTCAGCTGTATACACTTGGAATCTATTCCACCCTTCCTGTTCCTTTCTTTGTTTCTTTTCCATTCTCCATCCCCACCCTTAATGTACCCCACACTGACAGACGGACAGACAGACACACACACACACACACACACACATACACACTCCCATCCCTGCTCTTCTTTTCACTCAATATTTGGGGTTTTGCTGCCCTGAAAGAACACTTGGACTTGGAAGGTTTTCACTCTTACAGAAAAAGGTTAACATCAGTGGCTTTGGTTAATCAGTTAAAGTAAGTACCTTTAATTTAAAGATCAATTAATTTGAAGGGACTGGTTTCAACTCTTAGGGAAGCAAATTTGGCATTGTTTTTGGGTTTCTTATTATCTGTATACTTTGGTTCCATTTAACTTTTTTTTCTCAGTGTAGGAAAAATTCTCTTTATCTATTTCTTGCAATCACTTCTAGTAAGGGACAATATTATTTTCCTTTCATGATGTGAATCTGTTCTTAAACAGCTTCATCATTTTTCAAGGATGTATATTCTCTTGTTTCTCAAGTGTTTGGAGTCAAACGAGTGACAAATGATCTTTCTATTCATCAAGATAACTGCTAGCGTTCCCTGAAACTTGGAAAAAGCTAACTCTCAATTTGCAACATTTTACAAATATTTCTTGGAACGATGAGCTCTAAGTGATCAGAATTCCTACAAATTTGTTTCACTTTATTTTTTGGCAAGAGGAGCCTTCTTCTCTCTCAAGGGATTTCTCTCAATCACTCAGCATTATGTTTCTCCTAGAAATTTCTTCACTCTAACTGCAGATATTTGCATTTCTACATTAATAATGTTGCACTCACTTTCGTTATGTGATCTAAGGATCTTAGACCTCTCTTTAAGAAAGAAAAGTTGACATTGTCTTCCCTTAAAAAGTTTGCAGAAATTGCCAATCATATGATGAAAGCCTTTTTGAATTTTCTTGATAAGACTTTATAACTACTTAATGCCAAATAATTAGGGGTCCAATACATTGATTCTACATTTCCATACTTTTCTACATGTAAAAATTTGTATTTTTTTAGGTGCTAAACTTATATATCCAAAAGACATCTAGTGGTTACTTACCACGTGCTAAGTACTATGCTAGGTTCGTAGATACAACAATAAAGAAGGTGAACACAAACCTTCTTCCAGATGGCAAGTTTAGAGGAAGACACAGATAAGTAAGTGTGCAGGTGCATAACAGTGTTGTATCTACTATGATACGGTAGTAGGCTGTTAGAAGAGCTAGTTACAATACTAATTATTATGGGGGCACCTGGGTGGCTCAGTGGGTTAAGCCCCTGCCTTCAGCTCAGGTCATGATCTCAGGGTCCTGGGATCGAGCCCCACATCGGGCTCTCTGCTCAGCAGGGAGCCTGCTTCCCCCCCTCTCTCTGCCTGCCTCTCTGTCTACTTGTGATCTTTGTCTGTCAAGTAAATAAATAGAATCTTTAAAAAAAAATCCTTTAAAAAAAGCCAATACTAATTATTATGATAATTACCAACTCATATTTAGCACTACTATGTCCCAGGCACTGTCATCATTTAATCATTTCAACAACTCTATGATGCTGGTACTTGTGATTATCTCTTTTTATAGATGAAGAACTGAGACGTAAGAAGATTAGGTAACTTGTCTAAAGTGCAACAACTAGTAAGTGGCAGAACCAATATTTAGGGGACTTACCCCATATTCAGTGCTATCAAGAACGCTTCCAAGAGGAAATGATGTAGAAGCTGGAGTTGGCCATGGGTTTTTAGGAAAAAGAGTTAGAGACGACATATCCTAGACAAAGCAAATAGTACACACAAACAATGGCACTGGAAAATAATAAAAAATAAAAAAGAGCAAATAATATCCAAGAAGTTCAGTTTTGGCAAGTGGAGGCTGAAAGGGAGGAAATAGTGAATGACCAGGCTGGAGGAAGAAGGGGCAAACTGTGGGAGCTGTGATAAGGCATATTAAAGGACTTAGATTTTTATCTCAAGTAGAGAGCCCCTGGAAGCAGGAGGGTGGCATGATGAAAACTTTCTGAAGCTCCCCTTGTAGTGGAGTGGAGAAGGATTAGACAGAGGTAAGAGCATCCATGGGGGCCTCATCATCATATGACCATTGCAATAACTCAGACAAGAGATGGTGAGAGCCTGACCTAGGGTTAATGGCATAGTATATGGAGAGATAGGAAAATCTGAAAGATCTCTGGGAGGCAGGGTCCATGGGAATGGATGACATGGGGATGAAGAAGGGAAAATGATGCTCTTGCTTGACGAACATGAGCCTAAAGGGTTCAAAGAAAAGGAAAAGACTAAACAGAACAGAATTAGCATGAGTAGGAAAATGAGTTCAATTTTGGACATGTTGAGTTTGAGTAGCTGGTTCCTGGAAGATCAGTGGATAGGGAAGTATGAGGCTTAAAACACAGATCTGAACTGTAGTTATACCTTTGGAACACTTCATCATGTTGATAGTAACTGAAGGCATAGATGTCCCTGAGATTGCCCTAGAAGGGTGTATAAAAGAAGTAGAGAACCCAGGTCAGCACTGAAGAAATACAACGTATAATGAACTGACAAGAGAAGAGACTCCTGCAATGGAAACTGAGAAGTGGTGGATGGAAAGGAAGGAGAAAATCCAGAAGAATGTGTTGACACAGAACTTAAGAAGACTTCAAATGTAAAGGAGAAAGATCAACCTTGAAAATTCAACCAGAGCTGGGGTAACAATGAGTGACAAGGAAGCTGATGGCAGATGATCTTGGCAAGAGCAATTTCAGTGGCTTGGTAGGAGGGAAAGTCAGTGCCGTGGGTAGGGGAAATAAGGGAGGGTGGTGTTTAGGATAAATGAGTATGGACAAATTTTATAGTGAGGCTTGGCTGTGAAGGAGAGTAGAGAGAGAGCTGGCGGGGAGAGGGGAAGGGATGCATTATTCAAGATAGACTTGAGCAGGTTTAATTGCTGTTGCAAAGGAGTAGGCAGAGTACCAGGAAGAGAGAAAGACTGGAGAAACAAGATAACAACATAGGAAAAAATGAATCACTGATAAGTTGGGGTGGCCAGGAAGGCAGGAGGTGATGGAATTCACAGTGCAGACAGACTGGTCCCTTTCTTTGTGGAGAGCATGGTGACATTGTAGGTGTGTTGGGTGGCAGGCAACTCAGAGTTGCTAGCTGGTGATGGCTTTTGTTTTCTCTGTAATCTAGACGGTGAGACCTTCAGCTGGGGGGGTTGGGCAGAGGTTGTGTCACTGAAGGTTTGAGGACAGTTCAGAAGGTTTGAAATAGCTGCCTGTGGCAAAAAGACAGGTGGCTAAGGCAATAGGACTGGGAGAAGACTGGGCAAAGTTGGAAACCACACCATTATGGTGATGTCACTCTGGACAGTCATGTGCATTTCTTTGACAGCTTGAAGTTCAAGGTACAAGTTCAGGGAATGTGGGCATGCAGATGGACATGGAGCTGGAAGGTCTTGAGGGAGGCTTTGACAGAAAAGGAGTGGTAGAGGGGAGTCGGATGTATTGGTGAGGAAATCGTTGAAGTGATGGTCTTTGGACTCCAGCTGACGTGGAAGGAGGTATTGATGCTGAAGAGCTGATGTAACAGGAGAACTGAATGTTGGAGCAGGAAAGAGCATTCATTTAACTTGGGTCTCTTAGAAGTGGAAGGCTCCTGGGAGCTCAGAATCGTTTTCCATTTTTAAATGGCTGTGGAAACAATGTCACGATGCATGAAAATTGCACAAGATTGGCTGCCTTGGTGGCTTATTCAGTCAAGTGTCTACCTTCAGCTCAGGTCATGATCCTGGGGCTCTGGGATCGAACCCCACAGTGGGCCCCATGCTCAGTGGGGAGCCTGCTTCTCCCTCTCTGCCACTCTCCCTGCATGTGTTTTCTTCCTCTCTCTCTGTCATATAAATAAATAAAAATCTTTTTTAAAAAATTGCACAAAATCTAAACTCAGCCACACCCACTTACTGCATGGTCCGTGACTACTCTGTGGCAGAGTCCGATCATGGAAAGAAAGACCATAGGTCCACTGGGCCTCGGATATTGATTGTATGGTCCTTTACAGAAAATATTTGCCAACTTCGATGCCACAGGAATTGATGGAAGCAGCTTTTTTGCTTTTTGAGTTTGGTGACAGTCACTCCACCATTTCTTTTCTTTTTTTTTTTTTAAGATTTTATTTATTTATTTGGCAGAGATCACAAGTAGGCAGAGAGGCAGACAGAGAGAGAGAGGAGGAAGCAGGTTCCCCACGGAGCAGAGAGCCCGATGTGGGGCTCGATCCCAGGACCCTGAGATCATGACCTGAGCTGAAGGCAGAGGCTTTAACCCACTGAGCCACCCAGGGGCCCCCACTCCACCATTTCTATCAGTGATGAAACTGAGGGGAGGCCATGTGTGTGGATCACATATATAAACACATCCCATAATATATACATTTCTAGACTGGCTTTCTTACTGTTCTGATTTTTTCCTTCTTGCCTGGTGAGGTAAATATGTACCATCTTTTTATCTTCTTTTTATTAATTAAAAAATTTTTAGAGCAGTGTTATGTTCACAGCAAAATGGAGCAGAAAGTAAAGTCCCATGTGCTCCCCTACCCCTCACAGGCATAGCCTCCCCCACTGTCCATATCCCACCAGAGCGCTGCTTTTGCTGCAATTGATGAAACTGCATAGACACATCATTTTCACCCAGAGTCCATAGTTTATATTAGGGTTCACTCTTGGCGTACATTTTAACGGTTTTGACAAGTGTGTAATGACATGTATCCCCCATTGTAGTACCATACAGAGTAGTTTCACTGCCCTAAAAATCCTCTGCACTCTGCCTGTTCATCCCTCCCTCCCCTCGAACCCCTGGTAACCACTAACATTTTTATGGTCTCCATAGTTTTACCTTTTCCAGATGTCATATAGTTGGAATCCTAGAGTAGGTAGACTTTTCAAATGGGCTTCTTTCACTTAGTAAATGCATTTAAGGTTCTTTTGTACATTCTTTTTGATATTTGCGCCAGGAGGGGTGGACCCTGGATACCAATTTCTAAGGGCTACCAACAAGATAGAGAAAATTGTCTTTTCCAGAAATCTTCTTGGTGAGAGTATTATGTAAGGAGTAGGGGATGAGGCTCCCAGGAGTCCAAGGATGGGAGATGGGCCAGTGCACTCCACTGTGCAGAGGGAGAGAGCAGTTAACTCGAGGGTGGCAGTTCTGCTGAGTAGGGTCTGTAAGTTTGAAACCAGCATAGAACTGCTAGGGATGAAGACACCGCAGGTCCATATAGACAGCCCCCCTCCTTTCTTGGATGTTTTTCCACATGCTACTACATATAGCCTGTACCATAAATAAATGGTGCCCCTAGATTTAAAGAATATTGACTTCAAAAGTGTCTAATTATTAGGCTGCCTGGAGTGCTCACATGTCTTGTAATAGCTCAAGATATGTATCATTAACATGATATGAAAGGACTTTGGAAGATTGAATTCTTATTCCAATCTTTATCTTTTGGTGGCTTTTGATTTTTGTTCTTATTTTTCCATAGTTGGTAATACATCATTTGCAACCCAGGTGAGGCCACCAAGTAACATCCGTGAACATCTTGGCATCATTTGAACAACATGATCTATAAGAACTGTGCTGTTGCGTTTGATTCTCAGAATCTTTGCCTTATTGGATGTTCACTTAGGGATTGTGAGAGAGAGAGATGTTTGGAGCTCATGCTGATATAGCTCGTGATTCGGTTGTACTTATTACTTCACTTCAACTGGCTTTATTGAAAGTCTGCTGTGGGCACTGGATGGCAGAGGATGAATGGGACCTGGTCTGTTCTCGGCACTTAGTTAATGGAAAACATCTGCTGAATTTGTTTTCCCCTGTCCCTTAGGTCCAGTTGAATCCAGGACTTGGTGTGAGGAATGGCGAACTTTCTTTTATGAATGGCACCTCGGGAGCCGACACACTTCTCCAAGGCTCCCGGCTAATCCCCGTCTCCACAAGGAGGACCCTGGAGCCAAGATGCCAAAGGAGCCGGGCCAGGAGGCTCAAGGTGGGTTCCCAGGAGTGCCCAGAGTCTGCTGAGAGCCCCGTGTCAGACAGTGTTAGTGGCACCTTGTGGAAAAGCCCTGGCTGCTCGTCTCAGGACAGGAGCTCCACCATGGGCGTCCAGATGCATCTGCCTTCTCCCCACCTCCAACCTGGGGCCAGAGAAAAAGTCCTCAGCCTGCAAGACAGCTTTGCGAAGCTCGAGGCAGAAACTAATGTTGACACGGGTTGCACCGTGGTCAATTCTGATCCTCGACAATCTTTTTGGAGCGGATTTTCAAGGGATCTGCAGACCAGCCAGGCACCGTCGTGCTTGCCAGACTCCTCCTTAGGGGTGACTGCCTCCAAGAACAATAGAATCTTTAAGGCAAGGACCCATTCTTTGTCACTTGCTGGCCAAAGGGATCTTGGTGCAAGGAAGATAATCTCAAAATGTCACCTTCACCTGCCAGTCCAGGGTGAAGAAAAAGAAGAAGAATTCTTTATATAGCCTAAAACAAATGTGGTTTCCTAAAACACAAGATCAGATACAGTGTTCTAGAAATGGAGCACTGACCTAGAATCAGACAGTTTCTTGGTCACGTGAGGGGGCCTGAGTGCTAGCCACTCACAGATCTGTATTGCTTTTATTTCAAATGCGCATAGTCTAATGGTGCTGTGAAGCATTGTTTATTTGCCTTCATGGTTATGAGGGAACACAGCCAACACATAGGGAGAAAACCAAAGCCCTTTGTCCCTGGAGACACACTAACCCAGCTGGGTGCATTGAGTGCACCTACCAGGAATAATTGCATCATATGCAAATGAGTCAGGCGTGTTATGCAATGCTGATGAGTGGATGTAATTGGTTTTAATTTTTACTTGGGTTGCATAGCTCATCCCCTTGGACAACATGGACTACTTATTCTTTAGTGTTTTTTAATTTTTATGTGACCTCCTTTGGAAACGAGGCCCTGTACACCACATAGCCTCCGGTGATTTTGCCTTTCAAGTTGTTTGCATCTAGAATGAGTTCACATGCAAGTGTTTTGAAAATTACAAACAATTAATTTTTTTTTCCTGTTTAATGAGCAGAAACACTAGAAGTCAAGAGATCAGGTGAAAAATGAAAAGGAGGCTCTAGGATTTCCCTGTTCCTCCATTTCTCATTTGTTTCTGCACTACTTCAAAGTGCCAGTCATTCCTGTTTCCAACCAGAGAGGAATGTGGCTTGATTGGGTGATTCCGGATCTCTACTCGACTTGACAGGAAGATTGGATTGGACGGGTTGTTGGAGCAGGACTTGTGTTCTTCTGGCCATGTTCGAATTCCTAAATGTCTTTGCAATATGCATTTATCCATTTACATGTTCATTCATTCAGTAAATACTTATTGGGCACCTACCTTTGAATTAAGACATTGATGTATGGTCCACATACCATCTGTGGCCATCAAATCCAAAAGGTATTTATGGTCTTACCAGCAGAAATCCATTCTTTCAACATTTGAGACTATGTTGAAGTCTTACCTTGATTCCTCTGGGACCCTTTTCCACAAGTGATTTTCACACTTGCTGCTCAAGGCTGTAGTAAGCAGGTGGAGACTGGGCATATTATGAATTGTAATTATACCCAGAATGGACAAGTTCTTGTTGCTCATGTGCTGTATTTTTCTTTTGGGTCTATACATACATTTAAAAAATATCTGAGGTCTCTGTGTTGTGGTTAATTTATAAGGCCATTTGACCCCATGAACTTTATTCTCCAGGACAGATGTTACATAAGATTATAAATGCTGATTTAGCTGGATTTCTTGGTGACCCTGATACATAGTATACCCACTTGGGGAGAAAGATGAGTTCAGGCCCAAGGGTGAGTCTTAGGTCAGGGACACCTGCCGAGTTTGAGTGCTCTGCTGAGCTTAAAGAACTGAAAAGGAGACTTGCAAATTGACAAGGATGAGACTTCTACATTGATTTTATTTTTCTGGGGTCACGACATCAGTATACTCCCATTCTCATTTTCTTTCTTCCTGCTCCCCAGACTAGAGTTAGATTTTAGGAGGTTGAATGAAGTACTTAATTTTGGTCTGATTTTCTAGAATAAGAGTTAAAAAAAATTGAAAGTCTTATTTAAATGGAACTATCGAGCTGCCTTGAAAAGCACAGCAGGGGGCAGTTCTGAAATTTTTTCCCACTTTTTTAGAGGTAACCTGAATTCTTTAACATAATACATGGGTGAGACTATAAGTACATGGAAATTATGAGGGATACTGGGAAATGTGAAGGAGTGCCTTACAAAATTGACTTGTAAAATAATACACTCTTAAAATGGCACCGACTCTACTCCTCAACACAGGAATCCAATTTACAACATGGTGGGATGGACATTCTAGTGTGTCAGGGCGCCAAAGGCCCCGCTTTGGGCGTCAGCTTTTAAATTTGCTACTTACAGGATCGTGAGCTGTCAGTGTCCTTGATCCTCTGTTGCTTCTCCTGTTGTAACAAAAGGTTGTTAAGAGAATCAAGATGGCGCACGTGAAAGCATTTGGATATTGTTAAGCCCTATAAATAGGTAAGATAATATTATTATTAAAAATAGTCCTTCAGGCCAACAGGAGGTTGGTTTGTTTGTTTATTTTCTGGAAACAACTTTTAGTAAAATCACTGATTCAATTAAAAAAAAAAAAGCTCACCTCTGTAAGCATTTTTATATGTGTGCCACTTATTTGTGTTCACATATCTAGGAGGGAAAATATGGATGGAAAGAATCAAATACATCCTAGAGTTCAAAAGAGATTGTAGATAACAGGAATAAGCTATGAACAGTTTAATCTGATTTATCAAATTAGCCAGACTCTATACATACTTATGCTGTATGTTTTAAAATATAAAACGGATCACTTTTTAAATCAGAGGGACTCTCAATAATCAGATTACTTTATATTTCTTTATAGGTACACTAAAAATCAGTTGCATTGCAGTTGTTTGGCTATTTTTAACTTTATTAATAAGGTTAAATTAATAATATCATACTTCTTTGCAAGTGTTATTTGGACATTGCTGAACGTTAACAGAAATGATAGTGTTTGGAAAGTTTTGAATGGGTTTGTCCATTAGGGAGAGTAGAGCAGGGGAATTGGGGTTAGGGAGGGGGGAAAGGCCAGTGGGGAAGGGGGAGGGGGAAGGCCTTGATTTGCAAAAGGAGGTTGGGAAGGAGCCTCAGCTGCTCCCCCAATCCACCCTCTGCTTTGATGGAGATTTATAGAGGCGATCTGGCCCTTCTATGACCCCAACACTCTGCTCACCCCTTTTTCCTCCTTCCAGAGAGAGTCGGGGAAAGGGAAGCTGACGAGAAGAGAATGGAGCCTATTTTCTGTTCATTAGAAACTCCTACATGTCATTTCCGTGTTATATAACCTATTCAGAAATTCCTGAGATAACATAACACTGTCTGCCATTCTTGAATCTTCTGTAAGCCCTCATGTTTGGGCTTTCCCTCTTCCTTCCTTCTCTCCTTCCCTCTCTTTTCCCTGCCCCTTCTGTTCCTTTCCTTTCTTTTCTTTTCTCTTCCTTCCTTCAAATCCTCCCTTCCCAAACCTGCCCTGTGCCCTGTACATGGATTTGATACTTTCTTCATTCTTTGCTCAGTTTTGAAATTCTCTGTCTTGGAGTCATCTCTCAGGATTTCTGAAGAGACTATCAGCAGACCTGTTGGCTCAGCTCTGGGAGAATGAGAACAAAGAGGCTGCATCTGCTCTGAGGAAACGCTCCCCACTTTCCAACTCACACTCAGGACCCTGCTCTGGGACTAAGAGACCCACATCACTTAGAAAAATTTTGGTCTCTCCACCCACGGCTCTCTCCTTTGAGGCCTACGGACTTTTCTCTGAGGTCTGAGATGTTTCCGGTACATTTCTCACAATTAGCAACTGAAAAAAATTGGCTGTAGCATGTGATAGGAAAACAACAGGGCCTGATGGCCCTAGAGAGCACAGAACTGGAATTTATGTGGTCAAGAACTCAGTCCTTGCAAACTTCATTTTCAAATACATCATTTAAAAGTCGAATTATTCTGGAGACTCTATCTGGGTTACTGAAGACACACCAAGGTCTCTGGCTCAGCGTGAGAGGAAATGTATTATTTTTACAAGTCCCACGTCTGCCAGAGATGTTTCTGAGTTGTTTAAAGACAATAAATACTTCTAAAGAGGGTCAATGACATTAAATGTGCAGTTGCTGGATGACCTGTGCAGCCCTTCCTACGTGAGAGGTGCTCTCCTTCAATCTTTATCCCAATCCTTTGAGATAGGTGTTATAATTATCCCCTATTTTACAAGTGAGTAAACTGAGGCACAGAGAGGTCAAGAGCCTAATCCAGAATTGCACAATGAGTCAGTGGCATGGCTTGGATTTGAACACTGGCTGTCTGGCAGGAGTCTGCGCTCACAACCACTCCAGCCTCCTGCCCCTCGAAGTGGGGTGCAAGAGAGGGAGATCTCAGCTTCTGCCTGGGACCCACACTGCCTCAACACCATCTGTCTGGACAATGGCATGTTGTGTCAGTTTCCTTTCTGCTCCTGAAGCACGCGCCACTTTTTCCATCTGCCCAGACCCACCTGTAGTGGTTCCTTCTCATCATTTAGGGTTCAGGTTAAAATCCCCGCTGCAGGACACCTGACCAGATAGCACCCCATTGAAGCAGTTCTGGAGCCCAGCCCCTAGCCCAGTGCCAGGACCAGAGCAAGTGCTTTTACAAATATTTTGCTCAGTGAGGAGCAGGAACACAGATGAGACCTCCGCTCTCTTGATGCCAGGAATGAGAGGTTGTCCTAGGCAGCTAGGGCTGCTATGACAAAATATCACACACCAGGGGGCTTCAACAACAAAAATGTGTATCTCACAGCTCTGGAGGCTAGGAAGTCCAAGACCAAGATGCTAACAGGGTTGCGTTCAGGTGAGAGGTTTCCTGCCATCTTGTAGGAACCTACCATCTTCCTGTGTGCACACATGGTGTGGGGTCGGGGAGGTCTCTTGTGCCTCTTATAAGGAAGGGCACTATTCCTACTCCTGAGGCCTCCACCCTTATAACCTCATTCTCAAAGTCGCCAACTACCATCACAATGGGGATGAGGGGTTCAATGTATGAATTTTGGGGGACACAAGCCTTCAGTCCAGAACAGAGAGGAAACATTTCTCCCCTTCTGTGTCCTAAGTGCCGGGTCTCCTCTGGAGAGCCCCTCTCTCTCTCTCTTTTTTTTTTTTTTTAAAGATTTTTAGGTATTTATTTATTTGACGGACAGAGATCACAAGTAGGCAGAGAGGCAGGCAGAGAGAGAGGAAGGGAAGCAGGCTCCCTGCTGAGCAGAGAGCCCAACTCAGAACTCGATCCCAGGACCCTGGAATTATGACCTGAGCTGAAGGCACAGGCTTTAACCCACTGAGCCACCCAGGCACTCCATGGAGAGCCCCTCTTTTCATCTGTGTTTTCTCCGGGGTGTACTTTTCCTCATTAACCCGTTGACTGCAGATCTATTCCAGCTGGTGGCAGCTCTGGCCTCATCTGGTCTGTCCCCTTCAGTGTAAGAGTGTCACTGTGCTTTTCCATCCTTGTTTGTGCTGCTGTGCTCTACCCGCAACTCACTCCTGAGACTTGGCCTCCTCCATTCATTCCACAAACGTGCCCTGTCCCGCGTACCCGACTCCAGGAACGTGGTCCTCAGCTACAGGGCACCTCCTGCCACTGTCTCCAGGAGCTTGACCTTGCTCCCCATGCCTCGGCCAGCGAGCCTCACTGCAAAGAGCAGGTTTTGTCTTTTTTTTTTTTTTTAAGATTTTATTCATTTATTTATTTGACAGACAGAGATCACAAGTAGGCAGAGAGAGAGGAGGAAGCAGGCTCCCCGCTGAGCAGAGAGCCCGATGCAGGGCTCAATCCCAGGACCCTGAGATCATGACCTGAGCCGAAGGCAGAGGCTTAACCCATTGAGCCACCCAGGTGCCCTGAGCAGGATTTGTCTTTAAGAGATGTAGCCACACTGGACTGTTGCAGCAAAAACTCGATGCTGTTGCTCTCATCACAAGGGCTGTTTGACCTCCCGCAGGTGCAGACTATGGTTGATTCAAGCTAACCTCCATAAGCTGTGGTCTTTTTTTTTTTTTTTTTAAAGTTGTGGTCCTTTTAAGTCTTCTCACAGGGTAGGATTTGCATCTTTGAATTTTCTCTTGCTTTGCACAAGGGGCTGAGTCACAGAACTAAAGTGTGACAATTTCAGCAGGACTTTTTTTTAAAAAAGTAATTAATTTATTTTAATAATCATATAATGTATTTTTATCCCCAGGGGTACAGGTCTGTGAATCGCCAGGTTTACACATTTCACAGCACTCATCATAGCACATACCCTCCCCAATGTCCGTATCCCCACCACCCTCTCCCGTCCCCCATCCCCCCAGCAACCCTCAGTCTGTTTTTTGAGATTGAGTCTTTTATGGTTTGTCTCCCTCCCAATCCCATCTTCTTTCATTTTTTCTTTTCCTACCCCCCCATCCCCCCACATCGCATCTCCACTTCCTCATATCAGGGAGATCATATGATAGTTGTCTTTCTCCGATTGACTTATTTCACTAAGCATAATACCCTCTAGTTCCATCCACGTCGTCGCAAATGGCAAGCTTTCATTTCTTTTGATGGTTGCATAGTATTCCATTGTGTATATATACCACATCTTCTTTACCCATTCATGTGTTGATACATCTAGGTTCTTTCCTTAGTTTGGCTATTGTGGACATTGCTGCTATAAACATTCGAATGCACGTGCCCCTTCGGAGCACCACGTTTGTATCTTTAGGATATATACCCAGTAGTGCAATCACTGGGTCATAGGGTAGCTCTATTTTCAGTTTTTTGAGGAAACTCCACACTGTTTTCCAGAGTGGTTGCACCAGCTTGCATTCCCACCAACAGTGTAGGAGAGTTCCCCTCTCTCTGCATCCTCACCAGCATCTGTCATTTCTTGACTTGTTAATTTTAGCCATTCTGACTGGTGTGAGGTGGTATCTCATTGTGGTTTTGATTTGTATTTCCCTGATGCCGAGTGATGTGGAGCATTTTTTCATGTGTCTGTTGGCTATCTGGATGTCTTCTTTGCAGAAATGTCTGTTCATGTCCTCTGCCCATTTCTTGATTGGATTATTTGATCTCTGGGTGTTGAGTTTGCTAAGCTCTTTATAGATTTTGGATACTAGCCCTTTATCTGATATGTTGTTTGCAAATATCTTCTCCATTCTGTCAGTTGTCTTTTGGTTTTGTTAACTGTTTCCTTTGCTGTGCAAAAGCTTTTGATCTTGATGAAATCCCAATAGTTCATTTTTGCCCTTTCAGCAGGACTTTTTAACGAGGTGTACAAATATTTACGTGTCTCCCCTATCATGAGTTTGTCATTAGAGGCCACTATTGTAGCAATCTAATTGCTGTGGGGTCAGCTCCAACGTCTTTTTTCCCCTCTACTTCACCCCAAGAGAGGACAAAGATATAATTTTTTTTTGATTTTTTTTTAAGATTCTATTTATTTATTTGACAGACAGAGATCACAAGTAAGCAGAGAGGCAGGCAGAGAGAGAGAGGAGGAAGCAGGCTCCCTGCCGAGCAGAGAGCCCCATGCGGGACTCAATCCCAGGACTCTGGGATCGTGGCCCGAGCCGAAGGCAGAGGCTTTAACCCTCTGAGCCACCCAGGCGCCCCAAAGATATAATTTTTAAGTTAACTTATATTCAGGAAATTTCCCCCCAAAGGTGTCTCGGTAGGAGGCAAACCCAGCAAAACATGACCCACGTTGTGTGGGGGTTTTATTTGTTTGTTTTTGTTGTTCATTTTTCATCTCCTTTTCCTGAAGGAAATAAAACTTGTACTGCAGAGTGGTACCTCAAAGCATAACAAAGTAGCCAATGGATTTGACATGACAGGTCACATGCTGGCCAGGGGTTCTATCATAGCAGGAGGACCAATACGACAAACAGGAGGTAGCAAACATCCCTAACACCCAGTACAAACTCTTCCATATGCAGAGAGTTTGGCCATGCATTGTGAAAACAGGGTCCCTTTACACCTGGCAGAGTGAGGGGACATGCAACATTGACCTGACAAATCACATGCTCTCCTCTGGAATTCTGAGGCTCCTAGCAGGGATGGGAAATCTCCTTTAGCTGGGTGGTGGGGATGGGGGGAGGGCAGGCAGCAGAGTTCTGGTCCTGGGGAGAAGTGATGTAGGGTCCTCGGGAACCCTTACCCCAGATTGATTCTGGGACCTGATTTTGGTTGTGATTCTTCCTGTTCACTTTCCTATTGTCCTTGTGCATTTTCTGAGTCCCGATCCCAAGCCTTCTGATAAATGAATTCTCAGCTTAAATCAGCCAACATTAGTGCTGTTTATGCACCAAATAATTGAGATCGATACAGAGTGAAGCGCTAAAAGGGGTTAAGGCCAAGTACAAAACTAGGGCACCGTATTAGGGAATCGAATTTTCGAAGGGGTTAACAAAAAATGTTAAAAACTATTCATTTGGGACAAGATGGCGGGGAAGTAGGAGGAGGCGCCTTTTCAACCTGCACCCTAAAGTGAGCT
This sequence comes from Martes martes, assembly GCF_963455335.1. Lineage (NCBI taxonomy): Eukaryota > Metazoa > Chordata > Mammalia > Carnivora > Mustelidae > Martes > Martes martes. Next base: position 163,076,155 of record NC_137890.1, read on the forward strand.
GATTACCTACCAAAGAACTCCGATCACCCATGAAATCAGCCTGAGATCAGAATTATACACGTCTGGATCTCTACGGGGGCCAGAAGACGCCAGCGGGCAGGTAAAGTGGAGTGGGAACGTCGGACTGATATCGGAAGATAAACAAAAGGGGGAGGGAGCCACCAGAGGCGACCAACTGAAAAATAATACCCCGATATGAGAGTGCCCGGCATCTGGGGACCAGCATTAACTTGGAGTCTTGTTGAAAGCACTCAAAAGAGCAAAGACTCGAGCGGGGAAATTGTGGGAATCGGGGTGGATAGGGATAGGGGCTTACGTCCCCAGACCCAGGGCAGCATCCCCTGGCGCTGAGCCGGAGAGTGCGGCGGAGAAACCTGGTCTTTGTCCCGGAGCCGCCAGTGCGCCCGAGAACGGGTGGAGTCCGGCTCCCGTGAGGGGCTGGGAGCCACACCAGACGGCAGAACGCGCACCTTACTGGAGATGCTCGCGTGCCTCAACCTCCCCTGAGAGAGGTGCACGCCCAGCCTGGTGTTCTGGGACCCACGCGGCGATAGACCCACGGGGCGATAGAGCCGATAGAGCTGGAGGCGCCGCGCCCCAAACCATCCCCTGGGAGAGGTGCGCGCAAGACCTGAGCTCTTAGCCCCAGCCAGCGGGAAAATCTCAGTGTGCGATTGCTGCTTGGAACCTCCCTGGCGGTCTGGAGCTGCCCAGACAGCCACAGCTGCCTTGGTTTTGCGTACAAGCAGGAGATCCTGCGTCCCCAGGGACCGTGACTCAGAACCTGCTCTGCCAGCGGCCCAGCGGCTGCAGCACCTGCAGGGGAGCAGACTGAGGCTTCTCTCTGAGAGGGAGGTTGGGGTGCAGTTTTCTTTCCTCTAAACCTCCAAAAACCATCAAAAGCTGTCAAGGCGAGAGAAAAGAAGTGAACAAACATAAAAACCTCCAGAGAACAAAAACCTGAAAAAAAACGTTTTTCTCAGAGCCCACCCCCTTGAGGGGTTCGGGAGGACTTAACTCAGGGAACATCATTGACTGAAAACCCACGTGGCAGCCCCCTCCCCCAGAAAACAAATCAGGAAAAAAAAAAAAAAAAAGACTACAAGAGAACAACCACCACTACTTCATAGATACAACTTTTATTTTTAATTCTTTCCCACTATTCTGGTTCATTTTTTTTCTTTTTTTATATAGATAATTTTTTAACCTATTTACCATCACAGTGAGATGTCCAGTACATCAAATTCCATGATAAACTTCTAACCTGAATTTTTTGATACATACACATGTGTTTTTTCTTTTGCTTTTCTATTTTCTTAATTTTTAAAAAAATTTTTAATTTAGTTTAGTCCAGTTTATTCCTTTTTTATTTTTATTTTCTAATATTCATATAGAGTTAAACTTCAAGGTAACCCCCTTTCTCCAAGCAATGCTACCCCTATAGGTGAACCAATTTTTAATCCCCCTTTTTCTTAGGAAAGTTGAGTCCTTTAACAAAGATATCAAGATACATCCAGGAAGAATCAAAATAACCTTCCTCGCCCACACCGAGAATCTATAACCATGCTCCCATCTTTTTCTTCTGCCAGTGTCTCTGTGTATTTATGTTTGTCCAGATAGTATATAAATCTTATACTTGGGGTTCTTCTTGACGAGGCTCCTCCTTTTTTTTGCTTATATATATATATTTTTTCTCTCGTCATATACTTTTATCAGTCTTTTTGTTTGTCTGTTTTTGTTTGTATACGTCATAAACCTTACCCTGGGGCCCATTTGGGCTGAACCTTCACTTTTATCTTCCCTTTTTTTCCTGTCTCTCTCTCTCCCTCTTTTTTCTTTTTCTTTTCTTTTTTCTCTCATTTGGGTGGGGAATCCTGAGTGCTCAGAAGCGTTCCAGGGTGCACCTTGACTGCACCACGGTCAATACATCCAGCTACATCTGTCCAGTCATCTCTCACCAAAATGACTAGGAGGAGGAATCCCCAACAGAAGAAAAATACAGAGGATGGGCCTTCTGCAACAGAGCTAACGGCTATCAACATAGACAATATGTCAGAAAGAGAATTCAGGCTAACAATTATCCAGGCAATAGCTAGGTTGGAGAAAGCCATGGATGACCAAACAGAATTGATTAGGGCAGAATTGAAAGCGACCAGAGAGGAGGTTCATAATGTTAGGGCAGAGCTGAAGGCCACCAGGGATGAGGTTCACAACGCTCTCAATGAGTTCCAATCTAATCTAAATTCTCTAAAAGCTAGGGTAACTGAGACAGAAGATAGAATTAGTGATCTGGAGGACAAACAAATAGAGAGAAAGGATCAGGAGGAAGCCTGGAACAAACAGCTTAGAAGCCACGAAAACAGAATCAGGGAAATAAATGATGCCATGAAACGTTCCAACGTCAGAATTATTGGAATCCCTGAAGGGGAGGAGAAAGAAAGAAGTCTAGAAGATATAGTGGAACAAGTTTTTCATGAAAATTTTCCCAATCTTGCGAATGGAACAAGTGTTCATGTACTAGAAGTAGAAAGGTCCCCCCCCAAGATTATAAATTCAAAAAAAACATCCAGGCACCTCATAGTAAAATTGAGGAATCATAATTGTAGATACAATCTCTTGAAAGCCGCTAGGACAAAGAAGCTCCTTACATACAGAGGAAAGCCCATCAGAATAACGTCAGACCTGTCCACAGAGACCTGGCAAGCCAGAAAGGGCTGGCAAGATATATTCAGGGCACTAAATGAGAAGAACATGCAGCCAAGAATACTTTATCCAGCAAGACTGACATTCAAAATGGATGGAGAGATAAAGAGTTTCCAAGACCGGCAAGGCTTGAAAGACTATGCAACCACCAAGCCGACACTGCAGGAAATATTAAGGGGGGTTCTATAAAAGAGGAAAAATCCTAAGAATAGCATTGAACAGAAATATAGAGACAATCGACAGAAAGAAAGACTTCAAAGATAACACAATGTCAATAAAAACGTATCTCTCAATAATCACTCTCAATGTGAATGGCCTAAATGCACCCATAAAACGACACAGGGTTGCAGATTGGATAAAACGACAGGACCCATCCATATGTTGTCTACAAGAGACCCATTTTGAACCTAAAGATACACCCAGACTGAAAGTGAAGGGATGGAGAAGCATCTTTCACGCCAATGGGCCTCAAAAGAAGGCCGGGGTAGCGATTCTCATATCAGATAAATTAGATTTTAAACTAAAGATGGTAGTCAGGGATACAGAAGGACACTACATCATTCTTAAAGGGACTATCCACCAAGATGATCTAACAATTGTAAATATCTATGCCCCCAATATGGGAGCAGCCAATTACATAAGAAAACTATTAATCAAGATAAAGAGTCATATTGATATGAATACATTAATAGTAGGAGATCTTAACACGCCTCTCTCAGAAATAGACAGATCATCGAAGCAGAAAATCAATAAAGAAATAAGAGCATTGAATGATACATTGGACCAGATGGACCTCACAGATATATACAGAACATTCCACCCTAAAACAACAGAATACTCATTCTTCTCAAGTGCACATGGAACCTTCTCCAGAATAGACCACATACTGGGTCACAAATCAGGGCTCAACCGATACCAAAAGACTGAGATTATTCCCTGCATATTCTCAGATCACAATGCTTTGAAACTGGAGCTCAATCACAAGGAAAAGTTCAGAAGGAACTCAAATACCTGGAAGCTAAAGACCACCTTGCTTAAGAATGCTTGGATCAACCAGGAGATCAAAGAAGAACTTAAACAATTTATGGAAACCAATGAGAACGAAGACACTTCACTCCAAAACCTATGGGATACAGCAAAGGCGGTCCTAAGGGGGAAATTCATAGCCATCCAAGCCTCCCTCAAAAAAATTGAAAAATCCAGAATACACCAGCTGTCTCTACACCTTAAAGAACTGGAGAATCAACAACAAATCAAACCAACTCCACACGTAAGAAGGGAAATAATCAAGATTAGAGCAGAGATCAACGAGGTAGAAACCAGAGATACAGTAGAACGTATCAACGAAACTAGAAGCTGGTTTTTTGAAAGAATCAATAAGATCGATAAACCATTGGCCACACTAATCCAAAAGAAAAGAGAGAAAGCCCAAATTAATAAAATTAAGAATGAAAAGGGAGAGATCACAACTAACACCAAGGAAGTAGAAACAATCATCAGAAGCTATTATCAACAGTTATATGCCAATAAGCTAAGCAACCTAGATGAAATGGATGCATTCCTGGAAAACTATAAACTCCCAAAATTGAATCAGGAAGAAATTGACAACCTGAATAGACCGATATCTAGTAACGAGATTGAAGCAGTGATCAAAAACCTCCCAAAAAACAAGAGGCCAGGACCTGACGGATTCCCTGGGGAATTCTATCAAACTTTCAAAGAAGAAATAATACCTATTCTCCTGAAGCTGTTTCAAAAAGTTGAAGCAGAAGGAAAACTTCCAGACTCTTTTTATGAAGCCAGCATTACCCTGATCCCCAAACCAGGCAAAGACCCTACCAAAAAGGAGAATTTCAGACCGATATCACTGATGAATATGGATGCTAAGATTCTCAACAAGATCCTAGCAAACAGGATCCAACAGCACATTAAAAAGATTATCCACCATGACCAGGTAGGATTCATCCCTGGGTTACAAGGATGGTTCAACATTCGCAAATCAATCAATGTGATAGAACAAATCAATAAGAGAAGAGAGAAGAACCACATGATCCTCTCCATTGATGCAGAAAAAGCTTTTGACAAAATCCAGCATCCGTTCCTGATTAAAACGCTTCAAAGTATAGGGATAGAGGGAACATTCCTGAACTTCATCAAATGTATCTATGAAAAACCCACAGCAAATATCATCCTCAATGGGAAAAAGCTTGCAGCCTTCCCATTGAGATCAGGAACACGACAAGGATGCCCACTCTCACCACTCTTGTTCAACATAGTATTAGAAGTCCTAGCAACAGCAATCAGACAACAAAGAGAAATAAAAGGTATCCAGATTGGCAAGGAAGAAGTCAAACTCTCTCTCTTCGCAGATGACATGATTCTTTATATGGAAAACCCAAAAGACTCCACCTCCAAACTACTAGAACTCATACAGCAATTCAGTAATGTAGCAGGATACAAAGTCAATGTCCAGAAATCAGTGGCTTTCTTATACACTAACAATGAAAATACAGAAAGGCAAATTAGAGAATCGATTCCATTTACTATAGCACCAAAAACCATAAGATACCTCGGAATAAACCTAACCAAAGAGGTTAAAGATCTGTACTCGAGGAACTACAGAACACTCCTAAAAGAAATTGAAGAAGACACAAAAAGATGGAAGACCATTCCATGCTCTTGGATGGGAAGAATAAACATCGTTAAAATGTCTATACTGCCCAGAGCAATCTATACTTTTAATGCCATTCCAATCAAAATTCCACCAGTATTTTTCAAAGAGCTGGAGCAAATAATACTAAAATTTGTATGGAATCAGAAGAGACCCCGAATTGCTAAGGAAATGTTGAAAAACAAAAATAAAACTGGTGGCATCACGTTACCTGATTTCAAGCTTTACTTCAAAGCTGTGATCACCAAGACAGCATGGTACTGGCATAAAAACAGACACATGGACCAGTGGAACAGAGTAGAGAGCCCAGATATGGACCCTCAACTCTATGGTCAAATAATCTTTGACAAAACAGGAAAAAATATCCAGTGGAAAAAAGACAGTCTCTTCAATAAATGGTGCTGGGAAAACTGGACAGCTATATGTAGAAGAATGAAACTTGACCATTCTCTTACACCGTACACAAAGATAAACTCGAAATGGATAAAAGACCTCAACGTGAGACAGGAATCCATCAGAATCCTCGAGGAGAACATAGGGAGTAACCTCTTTGATATCAGCCACAGCAACTTCTTTCAAGATATGTCTCCAAAGGCGAAGGAAACAAAGGCAAAGATGAACTTCTGGGACCTCATCAAGATAAAAAGCTTCTGCACAGCAAAAGAAACAGTCATCAAAACAAAGAGGCAACCCACGGAATGGGAGAAGATATTTGCAAATGACAGTACAGATAAAAGGTTGATATCCAGGATCTATAAAGAACTCCTCAAACTCAACACACACAAAACAGATAATCATATTAAAAAATGGGCAGAAGATATGAACAGACACTTCTCCAAGGAAGACATACAAATGGCTACCAGACACATGAAAAAATGTTCATCATCACTAGCCATCAGGGAGATTCAAATCAAAACCACATTGAGATACCACCTTACACCAGTTAGAATGGCCAAAATTAGCAAGACAGGAAACAACGTGTGTTGGAGAGGATGTGGAGAAAGGGGAACCCTCTTACACTGTTGGTGGGAATGCAAACTGGTGCAGCCACTTTGGAAAACAGTGTGGAGATTCCTCAGGAAATTAAAAATAGATCTTCCCTATGACCCTGCAATTGCACTGCTGGGTATTTACCCCAAAGATACAGATGTAGTGAAAAGAAGGGCCATCTGTACCCCAATGTTTATAGCAGCAATGGCCACGGTCGCCAAACTGTGGAAAGAACCAAGATGCCCTTCAACGGATGAATGGATAAGGAAGATGTGGTCCATATACACTATGGAGTATTATGCCTCCATCAGAAAGGACGAATACCCAACTTTTGTAGCAACATGGACAGGACTGGAAGAGATTATGCTGAGTGAAATAAGTCAAACAGAGAAAGTCAAGTATCATATGGTTTCACTTATTGGTGGAGCATAACAAATAATATAGAGGACAAGGGTAGATGGAGAGGAGAAGGGAGTTGAGGGAAATTGGAAGGGGAGGTGAACCATGAGAGACTATGGACTCTGAAAAACAACCTGAGGGTTTTGAAGGGGCGGGGTGGGAGGGTGGGGGAACCAGGTGGTGGGTATTAGGGAGGGCACAGATTGCATGGAGCACTGGGTGTGGTGAAAAAACAATGAATACTGTTACGCTGAAAATAAATAAAAAATTAAAAAAAAAAACTATTCATTTGGGGGTTCGGTGTCTCTTTGAAGTTTTCTTAGCTTTGATTCATTTGACTCTTTTCCTTTTGGATTCCTCTTTTCTTCTCCCTTATGGCTGTGGCAGTAAGACCTGCCCCCTCCCCTTTCCCACCTTAAGAAGGAAGCAGGATGGGAGCCACAGAGCGGGGCGCGGGGCCCCTTCTGAGAAGTGCTCTGGCTCTAGACTTTTGTCCAGGCTAGACAAGAAGAATCCAGCATGTAGTCTGGCTAGGTCACCAGAATAGGGCCTTGCCTTGAATTAGAACCCTTCCATTCACAAGAAAGAGAGACTGAGAACTCATTTAAACAAAAAGGGGGAAAAAGGAAAGCTATCACACATGACTAAAAGACTGTCAGGCAACCACAGCAACAGGGTCACACCCTCCCACCTAGCTCCCTAGCGAAGAAAGGGTCTTTTCCCAGCGCTTCAGAAGAAAATTCCTGGAGAGGCCCCTGATTGGCCTGTCCTGAGTCACATGCTCACCCCTGAGCCAATCAGTGCACCCAGGTGGTGGAGTTCTCTGATGGGTGAGGCAGAGGTTCTGTCTATTTGTTGGAACGAGATTTTGAGCTGACAGGAAGAAGAGAGGCAGTCCCACCTGAACACCACAGAAAGGGTCCCCATACGGGACGCCTGGGTCGCTCAGTCAGTTAGGCATCTGCCTTTGGCTCAGGTCATGATCCCAGGATCCTGGGATGGAGCCCTAAATCAGGATTCCTGCTTAGCAGGGAGCCTGCTTCTCCCACCCTCCCCACACACCCCCCCACCCCCGCTTGTGCCTGCACCTGCGGCCTCTCTCTAGCTCAAATAAATAAATAAATAAATAATCTTAAGAAAAGAGAGAAAGGGTCCCCAACAGGAAAGATTCCTATTAATCGGCGGGAGTGAGAAGAGATGCCAGCAGGCAACAAAAGCCGGTGTCCTGTCCTGGCCCAAACTTAGCTGCTAAGGAGGAGCCTCCCTGCATGGTCCCTGTGAGGAGGACCCCGGCAGCGGCTCCTGGTCACCTCTTTCTTACAAAGAATTTGCCTTTTGACAACATGAGGCCATCCAGCAGCTGGCTTCCCTCGTCTGCTTTGTTTGTTCTAGAGCCTGTATTAGTTTCCCAGAGCTGTTGTATGCAGGACCACAAACATCGTGGCTTAAAGCAACTGGAAGTTATACTATCATAGCCCTGGAAGCCACAGTCTGAAGTCAAGGTGCTGGCGGGGCCTCCCCACCCCTGGGGCCCAAGTGGAGAATCCTTTATTGCCTCCTACAGCTTCTCTCAGTGTTTGTTGGCTTGTGGCTGTGGAAAGGCCAATCTGTGCCTCCACAGTCAGTGGCCTTCTCCTCCTCTTTATGTCTCTGGCTGTCTCTTATAATGACACCTGTCATTGGATTTAGGGCTTGCCAGAATAATCCAGAATGGTCTCAAAATCCTTACCTTAATTACATTTGCAATACCCTTTTTCCAGATTAGGTCACATTTGTTATTTGCATCGTTGGTCACCCTTCCTTAGTCCACCGTAGTTCTCTCTCTCTCTCTTTCTCTTACACACACACACACACAAAACCTCCATAGAGTTAGGACCTGCCTGTCATTGTCATATTTGTCTTCATAAGGCCTAAAACAGTACTTGAACCAGAGTAGACACTCTGTGAATGTTAGCTGGTTGCATAAAATTAGGAAACACTTGATCCCCTTGGATTCTGTCCCTCAGTACTTCCTCCATACATCTAGTCCTGCTCCAAACCCATTCTGTTCCTGTTGAGTATGCATGTATCTCTGTCCCTCATTAAAATACACACTCCCTGAAGCCTCTTTTTCCTGATTGCGGGTTATAACTTTTGCCCTTTAATTCAGAGCAAGGAAATTTAAGTGCTAAATATTGTGTTTGATGTGCACCTAGGAATTTATAGAAGATGAAGACAAATATAAATGCCTGTGGCATGGTCTTGGTTTCACTCTCATTGCCTGCCCAGCTGTAAATAATTCTGGCTTCTCCCTCCTCCTCCCAACACGTTTCTCATCTCAAATTACAGGTGAAGTGAGCAGTCACTGTATGTCCAGAACATTTGACTATTTTTTTTTAAATCTATGTCTCCTTTCTCAACTGAGTCTCAACTCCTCCCTCAATTCTTATTTCCTTAACTTGGCCCTGAACAACGGACGCATGGAAAGGAAGCTTCAGATGGGCGCTAAACAGATATCAATAGGTTGAAAAGCAGGAGGCTAACCCTTGTTGTTGACTGCGTTAAATCTAATTAAAAAAAAAAAGTAATAATTAACATGCTCTGCTACCCAAGCCTTGTCAGTCTGCAACACCTGCTGGGAAAGGACTAGTAATGGAGTAATTTCTACTGAGACACTTCACAGCCACAAAGATAATTAAATGACAGCAGTGATGCCACACAGCTTTGCGGCCTGGTGTGTGACCACCCATGTGTGCGTGGAAGCTTCCCGATCACTCTTGACAAGACGCTCTTGAGCCCACCGCACCACCCAGCACCACAGGGCTAGACACTCAGGAGACTTGTGCGTGGTGAGGGGCCAGAGAGTTTTAGCTTGACCCCGGCAGTCTTCTCAGGAGAGCCCAGTTTTCACATTTCCGCAGCAAGGAATCAGTGTACACCAGAGAACCAGGTTTCAATTACTTTGCACATTGCTGTGCCAAATGAGCGAGCTTTCCAGGGGCCCTGCAGACACCACAAAAATGTTCCCCCAGGGCAAAAGCATAAAAATGTAATGGTCTTTCTGTAGATGTTGCCCCACAAACCCCCACGCAGGGCTTCTCAGGAATGAAAACCAGACTGGGAGCCGAGCCACGAGATCCACCATTGCGGAGACGCTCAGCTCCTCACAGCTTTTCACCACACCAGTATGGGCCGGGGTTTGCGTTCAGCCACACTCATGAAAGTTGGAGTGGTGGTGGAGTCATTTGACACCTAATTTGACTTGGGGAATATTTGCCCTTTGCATAGAAACAGGAGCTATGCCAATGGGGTGATTAGAGTTGACTCCACGAGAGACATTTTTTTCCCTTTTGTTGTGAGCGTAATTTAGGAAGGAGGCAACGCATGACTGTGTCCCTGGCTGTCTGTATGCAGTCTGCAATGTGTGCCTGTAAATTCAGTAGGTTAAATTTAATATGTTGGGCACCACGAAGTTATACTCCAGGCGTATTTCTGTCTCCTGTCGTGCTAAAATTAAGATGGTATTTTCTGTGCCTGCTTTAGGTTTTGTAAGGTGCAGAAAGCCTACAGAACTGAATGAAAATAGCAAGGTGCATAGGGAAATGAATGACTATCCTTTCCACTGTCACATGAGGCTGTGACCCTGGCTCCCAGTGGAGTGAAGGGGAGGGGTCCAGGAATAGGCAGTCATGAGAGAGATTTTTTTTAAAAATAATAATTTATTTTTTTTAAGATTTTATTTATTTGACAGACAGAGATCACAAGTAGACAGAGAGGCAGGCAGAGAGAGTGAGGAAGGGAAGCAGGCTCCCCGCTGAACGAAGAGCTGAATGTGGGGCTCGATCCCAGGATCCTGGGATCATGACCTGAGCCGAAGGCAGAGGCTTTAACCCACTGAACCACCCAGGTGCCCCATGAGAGAGATTTTAAAATTCATTAAGAAAGAGGAGCCAAAGCTCAGTTTTTACACAAAGGTGAAGCCTCTGCCTCTCTGAGTGGATGGCCCTGTAGTTTCTGCTTCAATATCCCTGGGTCACAAACATACAAAGATCCAGCGAGGTCTGCTGCCCCAGGATGAGGGAGCACCTCTGGGAACTGGGAGTGGCTGTGGGGACAGTTTCATCCATCCCAGGAGAACGCAGGAAGGAAGAAAGAAGTGCGTGTCTCTGGTCAGTGACAGGGGACAGTGAGGGGAGAAGAAAGGCACGAGTCCTCTAAGACAGAAGTCAGTCACAGGAACACGAGTAAGGGCAGGAACCAGCTCAGGATCTTGCTCTCTGTGACCAGTGGCCATGGCAACAGGACCGGACCTTTTATTTAGTGTGACAAGAGCTGAACCAAATTCCTAGGTGTCCTGTGGATGAGTTGCCATGAAGAGAAGGGTAGGACACTGAGCATCTTAGGTATGATGCCTTAGCCAACATGGGATCAGTGCCAGAGCCCCCTGGCTTTGGACTTGGAACTCAGGTAAAGCCCTTGAAGAAGAAACAGTGAGATCAGTGTGTGTGTGTGTGTGTGTGTGTGTGTGTGTGTGTGTGTGTGTGTCTGCCCATGGGACGCTCAGGTCTTTAGAAGGATTAATAATCATCATGAGTGCGCACTATGTCTGAGGCACTATTCTAAGATTTTCTTAAGTGTACAATCCACATTCTAAGATTTTTACATATAGTAACTCACTGACTTCTACAAGGGAGGTACTATTATTATCTGCATTTAACAAATCAGGAAACGGAAGCAAATGGAGTATAAGTAACGGGGGCAACGGGGAGGTAGAGCCCAGGCCAGCTGACTCGAAGTCCTGGCCCCATGTTACCTCCCTGTGTGTGGTCTGCCCCAACCATGTTCACTCCCCAGTTCCTGGCATCAGTGAATGTCAGCTGGATGTGGTGAAAGGGACCGTGCAGCTGTGAGAAAGGTGGAATCCTGAGACGGAGAGATGGTTCTGGATTGTCTGTGTGGGCTCTAAACGTATTCACAAGCGTCCTTACAAGAAAGAGGCAGAGGGATCCTTGACCACATGGAGGCAGAGGATGACATGACACGGGAGGCCAGGTGATGTGAAGTCAGGAAGGAGTCAGGAGCCACGGAGCACAGACACCTTCCAGAAGGTGCAACGGCAAAGAAATGGGCTCTTCCTAGTGCCCCCAGGAGGGGCCAGCCTGGTCAGTGCCTTGCTTTTAGCCCTGTCATACCCATTTCGGACTCTGGCCACCGGAATTGGAAGATAAGACATTTGTGTTTGTTTTCAGTCACCAAGTGTGTGAAAATTTGTTATAGCAGCCATAGGAAATTAATACACCATGGTTCTCAATGCTTTTCATAGAAACACATAGAGCTGAGTCCTTGGTGCGGGGGGCGGGGGTTGTGTCCCCAGACATGGTCACATTTCAATACCATCAGCTCCCACCAAATTAAGTTGTGTGTGTGTGTGTGTGTGTGTGTGTGTGTGTGTGTGTGTTTGGTGAAGGTAAGGCATAATAAACATGTTATAATTACATGATTCAGAGAACTAAGAAGATCTCAAAATTTGTTGTTAAAAGGTTAGTATTATAAATCTAACACATGGTTTTAAATCTTTTTACTTTGACTCCACAAAGAATACGAACAAGTAGGTAGTGCTGAAGAATAAACCTATGTAAACCTTATTTGATGTGCGCCTGGGTGGCTCAGTCAGTTAAGCATCTGCCTTCGACTCAGGTCATGATCTCAGGGTCCTGGGATCGAGCCCTGCATTGGGCTCTCTGCTCAGTGGGGAGTCTGCTTCTCCCTCTGCCCCTTCCCTCTGCTTGTGTTCTCTCCTCAAATAAAATAAAATAAAAACCTTATTTGATTATTTGTAATGACATAATATTATCATTTGCCTCATTAGTTTGGCTTGGCAATTGTTAACTGACACCCCCAGGAATGTTCATAGCATTATTCTGCACTCCAGAAATGTAGATGCAGGTGCCCGTACTCATGCCTTTTCATCTTCCCTTGTCCCTTTCTTAATAAAAGTATGTCCACAGTTAGAAGGATTAGAAAAGAAATGTAAAAGACAAAATGAGCCCCTAGCACACAAATCGCAGCCGGCTGCTAGGGGCTGAGGACAGGGGATGTTTCCATTCTGCTAGCGGTAGGGTCCTCCTTTCTGCTCTTGTTCAGGGAGTTGGTCCGGATGTAAGTGATAGCAAGTGAGGTTATGATTGGAATCACTGGGAATCTTATTTAATTACAAAAAAGCTAATCAGTCACAGACTTTGGTCTGACATTACTAATTGTAGAACAGTCCTGGATATGGGCACCCAGTGTTCATTGGGAGAGGCAAGGAAAGTACGTCTCTCTTCTACAGGCACAAGCAGGGTCTCATGGTGTGTGTGGGATACAGGTGTTGTGCGTTTGTTAGGACAAACACACAGGCAGCCCTGAGAGTTGAGAGCATAGGTGAAACTCTTCTCGTTCACGTAGGGCGTCAGCTCATAACCTGAGGTTACAGCTCATAACCTGAGGAGCATTTGCCTGGGCGCAGAAGGAAGGGGTCAGTAGATGGCAAACTGTGTCATATCAGGTTATTTTGACCTCCAAGAAGTGGAAGAGACAGCAAACAGGGACAGGGCAGGAAGGACACTTGCCATTGGGAGTGAGTCTCCAGGAGAAGTCTTCACGGGCCACCTAGAAATCCTACACTGGAAATCTTTGCAGTCATCTTACCTAAGATGTAAGACGACTCCCAACATAGGGACATGCAGATGCTTCATTGACATTAATGTTAAGTGAATCCTCACCTCTGTGTAAAACTTTATTCATCGTAAAAATCACCCTTAAGTGAGAAAAGAGATAATCCAACAGAGGCAGACAAATGATAGAATGGAAGGATTTTAAAAGATCTCTAAGTACTTCCCATGTTCCTTGCCAGGTAAACTTTATGCTAAACAGGCAATCTACTAAACTGTCACTAGTCCAGGTGAGTTGGCAGCCAAGTCCACATTGCCCACATCTGTAACGGAGTGTTTCACGTATAAACAAGTTCTGACACTTCATTTCTGTTTTAGGAGGAATTGTGTGCTGTAAAGATTCATAATCTGCCTCAAAACAGCATCGAAGTCTTGTCAGGTGGGCATGGTTTCCTTGAATTAATCGAGAAAGTGCTGGTCTTTTTTGAAGAATGATTTTTAAGTCTATCCATCTTCACGTTAATGCTGGGAAGGCTTAGTTCTATAGAATAAAGAAAGGCAGAATACACAAGAGAAGGTAAAAATGTTGGAGTCCATCAGCAGTGGCAATCTCGTCCTCGAAAAAATCTTCACTTTTACTCCCCTCCTGTGATTTCTTTGTCCCTCTGTAACTGCCATGATCATGGTTTGTCCCGTGATTTCTGTTTTTTATGTCACACCTGTATCACATTCCTCTAAGAGGTGGTGAAATCGGGAAAGGGAAAGATTGTCTTAAATTATTGTATTCCCCAAATCACACTATAGGGTGTTTGTGTCACAACAGACATTAAATAACAATTCTATGCCTTATATTGGCAATCGTGTTAGATTTTATTCTAACAATGTGGAAACGATCAGTAGTTCAAGGCTGCCTTGGAACCTTGTTAAAATATGTTTAAGGTAGTTTTTATTACTGTTCAGGAGAGGTGAGGCCAACAGACCAGAAGATGACCACCACTAAACAGAGAGTGTCCCCAAGAGGAAGGGACATGCCATGTGCTGCAGGGCCATGTGGGGAAGCCCCAGAGTTGGGCAGGGGGCAGAGAGAGGAAGGGTGGGGGGAGTGTGGGCAAGAGCCTTTATTGTGGTTTCTGTGGGAAGGGAACAGGCAAGGGAGGGTGTGCAGATTTAGGATAGCTACTTCGAATGATTCCAGCAAGGTCTGAGTGTAGGGGCTGTATCTAGCCGTCTAGTCCCTGTCTCCAGTGTAATTAGGATGGGGTAATAGTGGTTCCCTGAGAGATCTTTATGTGAGCTGGGAAAGGAGGTAGTGGGGATGTGGTCTCTGGATTGGCTGGTTTATACGTGAAAGGCATACTTTCAGGTGAGTCTTAAACTCTCTCTAGGAATTGGCCAGCTCTGAGAGAGGCGGAGTCTCTCCAGGGCCAGCAAGTCCCCAGATGTCAAGGCAGCAGAATAAAAAGACATGCTTAATACATACAGAGAAACTACTGTACAGAACAGTAAGAACGTGAATGGTGAATACCTGTTCTGAGCTTGGCCTCTGCCACATGTATGAGCTCAGAAGATTTTGAGCTGTTGCTGTTTTAGCGAGGCTAGATCACTTGCCTGAGAACATTCTGCTGCTAAATTTCTAAATTAGGATTACCAAGTGGCATGGCTCCTGTGAACCACAGAGGGGCCTGGTAGTGTTTAAGGGAGGTGGCATGGAGCAGTTAAAAGAACATAGCAGTGCTAGAGAGAGTGAGCTTGGTGAGAAGGAAGGTGGGGGCATGACGGTCTATATTCTCTTCTCATTGGAGAGATAAATGAGAGATTATATTCTGAATGAATGAAAAATACTATAGAGTTGAGGGTCCATATCAGGACTCTTTATTCTGTTCCATTGGTCTATGTGTCTGTTTTTGTGCCAGTATAATGCTGTCTTGGTGATCGCAACTTTGTAGTAAAGCTTGAAATCAGGCAACGTGATGCCTCCAGCTTTGTTTTTCCTTTTCAACATTTCTTTGGTGATTTGGGGGTATTTTCTGGTTCCAAACACATTTTAGGATTGTTTGTTCTAGCACTTTGAAAAATGCTGGTGGAATTTTGATCCGGAAGGCATTGAAAGTATAGATTGCTCTGGGCAGTATAGACATTTTAACAATGTTTATTCTTCCGATCCATGAGATAGGGACCCTCAAGTCTATGGTCAAATAGTCTTCAACAAAGCAGGAGAAAATATCCAGTGGAAAAAAGACAACCTCTTCAATAAATGATGCTGGGAAAATTGGACAGCTGTGTAAAGAAGAATGAAACTCAACCATTCTCTTATGCCATATACAAAGATAAACTCAAAATGGATGAAAGATCTCAACAGGAGGCAGGAATCTATCAAAATACTACAGGAGAACATAGGCAGTAAATTCTTTGACATCAGCCATAGCAACTTCTTCCAAGAAACATCTCCAAAGGCAAAGGAAAGAAAAGTGAAAGTGAACTTTTGGGACTTCATCAAGATAAAAATCTTCTGCACAGCAAAGGAAACAGTCAACAAAACAAAGAGGCAACCCATGGAATGGGAGAAGATATTAGCAAATGACACTATAGACAAAGGGCTGATATCTAAGATCTATAAAGAACACCTCAAACTCAACACCCAAAAGACAGATAATCATGTCAAAAGATGTGCAAAAGATATAAACAGACACTTCTTCAAAGAAGACATACAAATGGCTAACAGACACATAAAAAATGTTCATCATCATTAGCCATCAGGGAAATTCAAATCAAAACCACATTAAGATACCACCTTACACCAGTTAGAATGGCCAAAATCAACAAGACAGGAAACAACAAGTGTTGGAGAGGATGTGGAGAAAGTGGAACATTCTTACACTGTTGGTGGGAATGCAAGTTGGTGTAGCCACTTTGGAAAACAGTGTGGAGATTCCTCAAAAAATTAAAAATAAAGCTACCCTCTGACCCAGCAATTGCACCACTGGGTATTTATCCCAAAGATACAGATATAGTGAAAAGAAGGGCCGTATGTACACCAGTGTTCATAACAGCAATGGCCACAATCGCCAAACTGTGGAAAGATCCAAGATGCGCTTCAACAGACAAATGGATAAAGAAGATATGGTTCATATATACAATGGAATATTACGCCTCCATCAGGAAAGATGAATACCCTTTTGTATCAACATGGGCAGGACTGGAAGAGATTATGCTGAGTGATATAGGTCAAGCAGAGAAAGTAAATTATCCTATGGTTTCACTTACTTGTGGAGCATAAGGAATAACATGGAGGACATTAAGAGAAGGAAAGGAAAAGTGAATTGGGGTAAATCGGAGGGGGAGATGAAGTATGAGAGACTGTGGACTCTGAGAAACAAATTGGGGGTTTTGGAGGGGGTGGGGCGGTGGGTGAGCCTGGTGGTGGGTGTTAAGGAGGGCATGTATTGCCTGGAGCATTGGGTGTGGTGCATAAACAATGAATCTTGGAACACTGAGAAATATAAAATTAAGATGTTAAAGGAAAAAAAAAGAAAAATACCTACTCACAAAATTTAATTGAGCTAAACAGACATGCTATCTACTAGGTTATCACTAGGCCAGGTGAGTTGAAGAAATATATTTCTTGAGATGCCTGGGTGGCTCCATTGGTTAAGTGAGTCTTTGGCTCAGGTCATGATCCCAGGGTCCTGGGATCAAGTCCCGCATCAGGCTCCCTGCTCAGTGAGGAGCCTGCTTCTCCCACTGCCTGCCTCTGCCCCTGCTTGTTCGTGCTCTCTCTCTCTCTAATAAATAAATGAAATAATTTTTTTTAGAAAAAGAAGAAATATATGTTCTTAATGATTCTCTATTCTGTTGAAAAGAACTCTAGTTAATTTTCTCACATTGAAATGCACTTAAAAAAATGTAAAAATTAAGGTTTGGCTTCAGCAAGTGGGTGGGCTTCCAGGGGGTGGGCTATGCCAGTGTTCCCATCTAACAAGCAGGCTGGGAGCAGAAAGACACAGCCCAGGGAGAGAGCATGCATGACATTAAGGAAAGTGGGTAAGGAGATACCACCCAGAGGGAATGGGGCTGAAAGTCCCTGAAACATTTCTCAAAGTATCACAGCCACAAGTCAGGGAGGATACAAAGTCCAAGGGGTCAGAGTAAGGGCCGCACGGAAGCAGTGTGATTGGTGGGAAGTCGGGCTCAAGCCAGGCCAGCTGGGGTTCTGTTATTGTCTGTGAGAACCAGAGAGAATGAGGCTGGCTTGAAGGAGCCTCTGATATTGCGGTGATTCGTCACAAAGAGCCCATTTCAGACTATTCTTACCTGGGAAGCTTCCAAAACCATGTCTCATTGGAGCTCTCCAAGCCAATACAACCCCAGATGGTGTCAGGGCCCCACTCAAGATTCTATCTTTTTCTGGAAGCCTAGACTGTGTGTTAAAGTAATGCCGGGAGGTCTGCATTGAAGCCCAGACAGAATCCTTGGGCTTCCTCGAGAGCAACATGCAGTGAATATTCATCCAGTTAATTCAATTTCATTGAAAAAATCTTGTCCTGAACAGGGAAAAGGGTGTCAGCACCTGCAAAATACACTCTCACCTTTTTAATGAGTGTTTGCAAATGCCCAGAGCATTGGCTTCCTCTACATTAAATGAGTAGGGTGCTATTGCCACCTTGTGATCAGAGATAGAAGTGTTTTTATTCTGGGAGCTGATTATGTAATGCCTCATTTAAATAAGGATTAGCGTCCCTTGTTTGCTTTTGATCAACTCTTTCTTCTTTTGTTGCTTTACATGTATTTACAAAAACGTGGCTTAAATTTTTAAAAAATCTGCATTAGCCTAAAGTGGGCAAGAAAACCCATCCCAAACCATCAGAAGCCAAGGAAGGGGCCAGTATTCCTCGAGTCTCTAGCCACACCTGTTCTCAGAAAAACAATCTGGCAGCTTTGGGGCCAGATACTGAAAACATCTGGCCACCTGCTAGATTAAACTGTAGGAACTCCAAATTGTCCTAGACATCCCTTCAAGGGAAATACTAAAAATCGCTCTGAGTTTCATTGTCAGAGATGATTGGAGCTGCCTCCTGCTTTGATTTAACAAATTTTGGGGGGGGGGAGGGATGAGAGGATTATTATAAAATCAAGCTAAATATTTTGTAAATGTTATCCAGAGAGAACATTCCCAACCACTAGAAATTAAAATAAGCAAAATATTACTAGCAGGAAAAACTTCACATTGACTCTAAATGAATACGAACCATTTTTTTATGCTTCAGAAACTAGCTCCCCACCGCCGCCCATAGGAAGATCATGGATTGAAATGCCATCCACCTCCTGTGCAATTTTCACTCATTTCTTTCACATCTGTTGTTTCTGTCATTTGTGTGCTCCTTGAAAACTGTCTGTGGGGGGCCGTGACACTATTTTCATGAGAGGCTGTTGGCCTTACAACAGTTCTTCTGGCCTTTCATGAACCCTGATTTAAGCCCTGTCCTCACCCTCTGTCCTTTATCTCCAGCCCCCATAACTTCTCGTCTTGTTAACTAACACTCAACAGAAACGTTCTTTGCCAAGCGTGGAAGAGGGGTGTATTTGTAAGGGGCAAATTCAGGTCTTTTTGTTTTTATTGGTTAGAAAGATGAATCTAGGCCTTAGTCAGATATTCTCAGCAATAACTTAGATAAGGAAAGAATAAGCCAGGATTGTAAAAATGTATAAGCTACCTGGCATTTAAAGGAAGATTCAAATCACACGGGGGGTCTGAACTGTTAGCTCAAATGGCACTTTAAGCAGCTATGGTCTAGCTCTCCTCTTTAGGGGGGGAAACATTAGGGACTCATCCCAGAAATTACATCCTGAGGCTAATGTTAAAATGACTACTTCCTGTTTTAACATGGCTCATTGGAAGCTGTGTGGGAACAGCACTGGGAAGATGGGAACCCTTTAGTTTAGTTGCTCTGTAATAATATTTGGGCAACAGCTTCATTAGGGCTTCCAGAAGACGTGACCTCCATGTTCCTGTTCATCTAGCATATTCCTCTGTCAGAGCAAGTTTGGTTTCTTGGTTATGGTTACTTATTTCTGGGTTAGTGCTGAGAGAGTATGTTGGAGCCCTCTCTGAAATCATACCTTCTTATTCCATATAATCACAGCGTACCTTCTAGCTTCTAGCTCTGGAAAAAATGTTAGTAATTGAGTGGTCAAAAGGGAAGAAATTCTTGTGCCATTAAAAACTTCCATGACCACCTTGACCTTTGAACCTTCCCAATGAATTTCAACTTTCCTGAAGGCCTGGACTGAATTCCTACCTGGTCAGGAGATAGATAAATCTCTCCATCACTGTCCAGGGAGTCTCTAAATGCCCTAAGACTTGGGTACCACTCAGGGTTTGTATGGAACTTTCCTCTGATGCTCTGCACAGGTGCATGACATCTCATGGGATTCTATTCTCCCAACTAAATTAGAAGCTCTTTCAGAAGCAGGGAACCTGTCAACTGTCTCATCGTTCTGGGAAGCCTTGGAAATGCCTGTGAACTCAGCATGTGTGCTGAGTGTGGTCAATAATCAGATAATGAAGAATGAGAGAAGGAGGAAGAGGAGGAAGAAAAGGAGGTGGAAAAGTCAGAGAGAGATGGGTATCAAAAGAACCCAAGGAATCTCAAGAATGACACAAAGACCCAAGGTTCAAGAACTCTGGATTCAAGCATGGCATGGCACTATTGCAATCCTGGGCTAGTGATGCCTTCATTTGTATCTTGTCATTTTGTGTTTGGAGTCTTGGGGTATCTACTGGAAGGCAACAAGAAGTGAGGCTAGGTTGTTCATAGCCTGGGGAAAAAGTCAGGGAGACGGTTCAGTAGAGGGCAGTAGAGGAGCCTCTCTTCAGCTTCCTCTCTCACAGGGGCTCCTCATCCCCTTCCTTATACAACTGTTTCTGTTTCCTTGTGCTCTCATGCATTTCTCTCCTTTTTATACGGTTGCAATCCAAGTTTCTACGTAATTCCAAGTTCCATTTCCTCTCTGTCATGGCCACAAAATATTATTTCATAAACTTCCATTTTACTCCACGGTTAGCATCCACGGTAAATTGTGGTGCTTGCCGGCCATTCCTTTGAGCTTATATGCCCACGTTTCCTTTGGGGGAAATATTACAGGCTTTCAGTTTGTTCCTCTTTCAATTTCAAATTATGATCATGAAGATCTATTAGGTGCATAGAATTGAGCCGATCATGCTTCTAATTTCACGGCATATCATCACCATCATTCTCTCCTGCAGTTCCTCTTATATTATTTTAGTTTATTTTATTCTCCTCTCTTTCCCCTCCTGGTCCCCAGTCTCATTCCCTTCCTTGTGTCTGGTGTATTTACTATATACTTTCCCCAAATGACTTTCAATAAATTTCTTTATATGTGTGTCCACGGTAAACATATAGTATTGCTTTCTGTTTTAGAAAATGTACTTAAAAGGCATTGTGCCCCAAATCAATTCTGTTTCATACTTTCTTTTTTCAGCCACCTATGGTTTTGAGATCGGTCCATGTTGCCGTATGTGCAGCCAATTCCTTCCTTTCCCTTTCCTTCCTTCTGCACAGTGATCTGGCGTACGGATGGTGCACATTTTTTGATGGACATCTTCATGGTTTCTTTTCTTTTCTTTTTTTTTTTTTTGACAGAGAGAGGCAGGGAGAGAGAGAGCGCACAAGCAGGGGGAGTTGCAGACAGAGGGCGAGGAAGAAGCAGACTCCCCATAAAACAGAAAGCCTGACGCGGTGCTCAATCTCAGGACACCGGGAACATGACCTGAGCCAAAGGCAGATGCCTAACCGACTGAGCCACCCAGGTTCCCCTGATATCTTTGTGACTTCTAACTCCTGGAACCCCCAACACTGTTGTCAGCCCCCTGGTACATGGTCATTTGGGCATTGGAGAGAGAATTTGGGGGGCTATAGATATGGGAGTAGAAAAACTGTGTCTGAAGGTTATGGTGTGCCCAATTTCACAAAATCCTTCCAGATTGCTCTCCAAATGAACACTCAAGCCGTGGTTCCACTAGCAGTGTACAAGGGTTTTTGTTTTCCTATATTCCCACCAACAAATGGTTTTATCCAAGTTGCATTTTTGACCATCTGATGGGTTAAAATAGTATCTCAGGGTGGTTTACATTTGTCTTTCTCTGATACTAGTGTGGGGTCAATTTTCTTCTGTGAATTGTATAGAATTCGTGGTCATTTTCCAATTGTCAGTTGTCCACTTGTCCACATGCCCATTTCCTTCTTGTCCATTTTTCTATCAGGTGTCCCGTCTTTTTTGCCCTCTCAGCTGTAGGAGTTCCATTGACATGCAAAAAGCACTTAACTTGCCTGACTCTTTTCTAGTCTCATGAAAAATCAACTATGAACAATCTACCTTTGTCTGGATAAACTGACCCATAAGATCAAAGACTTGTTGCCCTAACATCACCTGCCAGTTTCAAAGCTGAGAGACAAGAGAAGGTCACAAGAGGGGGAGATGCTCTGAGCTGCAAACATTTGAGCTTTTATTTGCAAATGAGAAAAACTGTACTTAAATTAATTTAAGCATAAAGGAGGACTGTACTGACTTACAAAAATTCAGGGCAGTAAGACTTCAGGCATGGTGGGATACAAAGGTTTAAGCAGATCATCGTTCCATCTCTTGGTGACTTTTGCATTGATTGGTCTTGTTCCTGGGCAGACTTCCTCTCTAGTAGCAAATGGTCCCGGGGATCTCCAGGCTGGTGGATGTTTGGTGCTTCTGATCTCCACGGGAAGAGTGTTTTGATGCCATTAAGGGGGTAGTTTGTACTTAAACAAGATTACTCAGAGACTAATCGACATATACAAAATTTAAATGTGACATTAGTAAAATTTGTAACTTTAATAAGTTATAAATTCCATTCTAGTCACATTAGTGATGGTAATAAGTTATAAATGTAGAAGCCTAATTCTTCCTTATGCTTTACAAATTAAATTACAAATCTTATCATCTATTTATAAAGCTAGCAAATTTCAACAGTCACTTTTAAGAGTGCTTGAATAATCTAATAAAATTCTCTTAGACATTTAAACTACATTTATAAATTAAATATATTTAATTTTCTTTGAAACCCTTTAAATGTCTGATTAACAAACAAAGCCTTCCAAGTTCTTAGATACTACTCTGATAAATCAAGTACATTAAAACTGTACATATGGGGAAAGTCATAAATTCTCCTTAATGGTCTTACACTGTTTTACATTAGTCAACTTTTCTTGTTCCTTTCATCCTAAAAATGCAAGTCTAAATCAATTATCCAAATGCCTTTTTACTTTGGAGTAGCTGTTAATCTCTTAAGTACTCAGATTCTCTTAAGCATTACCAATGCTTAAAGTATCCAATATGTACAGATTGGTTTTTTTTTCCATATTTAATGGTTGCATACAACCTGAAGCTTTAGTTAGGATATAAGATCTGGAATAGCATGCTGGAAGGGTATGTTTTTCACCATCCAGATGGGACAGACAGAGCCTTTTTTAATGGCTGCTAAACCAAGAGAGACCACCAGTCCATGTGTATCAAAAGAGAGGCCTTATGGCCCTCTTCAAATTACAGGTTATTTAATTCTGAAATCAGATTAGAGCTATAAGCTCCTACCCAGATCCTTTCAACATTTGATTGGATTCACTTTAATTCTGAGTCTTCCTCCTCCTCCTCCTCTTCTTCTTCTTCTTTAAAGGAAGTGGGGAAAGGATTGGGGGGGGGAGAGTGGGAGAATCTTAAGCAGGCTCCACACCAAGTGTGGGGCTCGATCTCACAACCCTGAGATCATGATCTGAGCTGAAATCAAGAGTTGAATGCTTAGCTGACTGACACACCCAGGGAACCCTATAATATCCTTCTTATTTTGCAGGACCAAAACCCTAATAATTTTGTGAGTGCATCCCATTGGATTCTGCACACCTCTAAAGGTTCGGTCAGGCTCTGAGGTCACAAACTTAGTCATACTAATGACAGAAAAAGCCGCTTTGCAAGTATAACCTACAATTCTAGGTGAGAGCGTTTACTTGGTTCTGTTTGAGTTGTGTGCACACTTCTGAAATAATTTCTGTATCCTGGGCAATGAGATATTTGGAATAACCTATCTTGGGAAAGCGGCTTCCTTTTCTTTATGTTCACCTTAGGGAAAACATATATTTAATACATATATTTATAATTAACTAAACATAACTATATATATAAGTATGTATGTGTATCTCATAGAAAATGTTATGGCATATAAAATTATGATATGAAAATATTTATATATTCTTTTATTTAAAGGACAGAGATGGAAGTTTTTCAGATGTTGAATTTTAACAGTTGCCTTTCAGAAATCATGAAGATAATCATGTTGTTTTTCTGTGATTTACTAAAGTGGTAAGTTTGTGGTAAGATTTATTAAAATGGTAAATTACATTGGATTCCCTAATATTGAAACTTTCATCAGTATGAATCCAACCTGGAATCATGTGTTATTGCTTTAAAGTACTGACAGAATCTTCTGGTTAATATTTTCTTTTAATACATTGATAATTATAATTGAGATTCTCCTATAATTTTCTTTTCCATGGGTTTTCTTTGTCAGATTTTGGTATTAACTTGTTAACTCTGATTTAAAAAAAAAAAGAAAAGGATGATTTCTTTTTCCTTACTATATGCTCCGGAACAATTCAAATTACACTGCAACAATCTGTTCCTTAAAATGTCAATGGACTTCTCTCTCATTCTCTCACTGTTTTGTCTTTTTTGCAACTTTATTTCTTCCATGATAATTTGGTTAGAAACTCTACAGTTTTTTTTTGGTAACTCACATTTTCTGGGAAAATCATTAATTACATACAGATTCTCAAAGTGATTGGCTCAGATTTGAGTAAAGTGTTCTATAATTTTTCAAATGCCTTTGAGTGGAATTACTTCTCCATCCTCATTCTCATTTATCTGTAATTCCCATACTTTTTCATGAACAGATCAGACTAGGGTTTATCAGCCTGGGCACTACTGATGTTTTGGGTCAAACAGTCCTTGGTCATGGGACCTGACCTGGCATGTCTGCAGGCATCCCTCCCTCTACCTACCAGATACCAGTAACGTCCATTGTTACCCAACTGTGACAACCAAAAATATCTCCAGACATTGCCAAATGTCCCCTGGATGAAGGGGTGGGCAAAATCACCCAGGTTGAGAACTACCAGATTAGATGATGGTTTTTCTAGATTTTTTAAAATTTCGCTTTGTATTTAAAGCAACAACCATTGGATGCCTTAAACTTATGAATAAGGAAGGGAAATGAGGGTTCAGGGTGATGCCCGAATCCTAACTGCTAATGTGAGATGAATTTTTAAGTGGGTAAAGTTGCCTCTGAGAAGAGCTGCCTACTTTGGGCGATGCCTGGGAGTCGTGATCTGCCCCTTCTGCTTTGACACTGGAGGAGAAGACTGGTATGAGGGCAATAAATGAGGATGAGAAGGAAAGGAAGGAAGGAAGGAAGGGAGAGAGAAAGGGAAAGAGAAAAAGAAAGGAGGAAAGAACTATTGGATTCGCTCTTTTAGTTCTATCACTTTTTCGTCTTTATTTTCTTGTGTGTGGTTTCTTTGGATCCATTTTGTTTGTCTAAACACCTGGGTTGGCTGCTTCATTGATTTCTGACTGTTCTTACCGTGGCCTGTCACTCCATGGAGTCGAGTGGGATTCAGGGGGTCTTCTGTATCCCCAGCCCAGCCCATGCACATAAGTCTTTTTGTTCCACATAAGAGTCCTTGGCTTGTCCCATGGATGCATCATCATTTTGCAGAAGTCGATGCTTTGACAGCTCTCCCCAAAGTTCCCAGATCTCTCCATGATTTTGATATTTAGTATTTTCTGTTTTCCTGGAAGACCGAGTTGCCATTATTGTTTAGTGTCCTTCATGTATTTGATTCATTTCAGAGTGGAAGAAAGGTAGAGACGCCTTTGATCTACCATCCAAAATCCAAAATCCAATGTACTAATTATGTAGGGTTTGATTTGGGCAAACTATATTGTTGGCTGCTAATTTTCAACAAGTTTGTGCAACTTGTGGGAATAGCCGCTTGCCTTGACACTTGCTTAAAACAGTCCTCAGAACTGTCATCCAGATCTTCATTTTTGACAAATTAACTGTACTATCACTCTACCATTAGAAATAGCAAACAGGGGGCACCTGGGTGGCTCAGTCAGTTAAGGGTCTGCCTTCAGCTCAGGTCATGATCCCAGGGTCCTGGAATGGAGCCCTGCATCGGGCTCCTTGCTCAGTGGGGAGTCCGCTTCTCCCTCTGCCTGCCACTCTCCTTGCTTGTGCTCTCTCTCTCTCTGACAAATAAATAAATAAAATCTTAAAGAAAGAAAGAAAGAGGAAGGAAGGAAGGAAGGAAGGAAGGAAGGGAAGTAGCAAACAGACAATTCCAGTCTGATGCATTAGCGATTTAAAACAACACTTTTCTCTCCACAGATGCTTTTCATGAATAATGAGTTCTATACACTTGGTGGCTCAGTGGTGCTGATGACTAGAGGTGAAAGTGCCACCAGCAAAACACAGATATCAAGGAGCGTTACCTGGAAAACAGTGAGAAATGAAAGCCCGCTGTCTGCTTCGCTGTGGAACGCAGGTTTTATGGACAAAGCCATCCAAACTCACACACTTATGAGTCGTTCGTACACTTTTCTAAATAAAACATACTCTTCATGTCCTTAAACTATAGTATCATGTTCAGAATTTAAACTTGAAACGATATATATACCCTATCAGTCTCAAAAGTTTCTCCTTTTAGGCTGATAGGACTTGAGATTAATGAAATTTAAACTCTGAAAATGACCTACCACTCGGAGGCAGTAGCGACCATTTTATTAAAAACAGTTTGTCATTGTTAAGTGAAATGTCAAATTTTGGTTTGCAGTGGCACCCCAGGGGCAGGAGAAGGAGACCTAGCTGTTCTTCAAGATCTTATTCTTAGCACTTAGTATTGTGTTTTGTGTGGTGGAAAAGTGTGATTTCCCCCCCTCTACTTATAATTATATATACACACACACACACACACACACAATCAGACAAAATGAATTATAAGGTGCTTCTAAAAGTTTTAAGAAGATCAAAAATAGGTGCAAAGAGTTTTACTCTCATTTTAAAAGGAACATGCAATGCTTTCTACAACCCTGAGAATGCCATTAATGTCAGTGAAATGATATCTTTATTATATGAGTCATAATTCTTGGTACTGTTGAAGAGCGGAAAACTATTAATAACGTTAGGTTAATAGCATAGGTCTCTTCTTAGCTGCAAAAAAAGTGATTTTGGAATTCTAAGTCACTGACTATTTTATGATGTGGTGACGGTCCAGTAATTTCCTTAGCTGTACCTTTCTTCATTAGAAAATGTGATTTGTGTGTGGGTGTTGTCAGAATTTTGTTATTACATAAAAAGTTTCAAGACCACGTTTCCTATATTGCCTCGAGACATTTTTCCAAAATGGAAGGACTTGTATTGACCAAATTCACAGTCTGTGTAGATGAAGTCAGAAACAGTGATTAACTAATACTCTCCATATAATTAATCTGTAACCCATCAAAGGGATCCAATCACTTGTTTTGGTGTGCAATTGCTCATTACTTGCTGAGCCAAAACTCATTAGCCCTCAGTGTTTACCATTTTCCTCCCTTCCCCCTTTGCTACAGAAAATCCCTTATCAGCCAGGTCCTTTTCTTCCCATTGTCTGCTCTACCTTCTAATCATAAAGAGGGAGAAGGCCGTGTTGGCTGGGAAGGAGATTAAAAACACATAAAAAAAAAAAAATTCTGGTGAGTGGGGGAAAAATGGTGCTTGAGTTGGTGCTAAGAGGAGAGTAAGGGTTTTGTTTATGAGAGTTTCCTCAACAGAATTAGGAAGCAGAAGAAGGGACACTCCTGAGACCTTTAACCCTTTTGATGTGCTTTGAGGTGCTGTGAAGCGTAGACTTCTCTTTTCATTGCTGTTGGCTGTTCCATTGTGCTTCTTTTCAAAAAATTATTTTTTTATTTTTAAAGATTTTATTTATTTGAGGGAGCGAGAGCACATGAGCCGGGCTGGGGGAGCAGGCAGAGGGAGAGGGAGAAGCAGACTCCCCACTGGGTGTGGAGCCCAACGTGGGGCTCAATCCCAGGACCTTGAGATCATGCCATGAGCTGAAGGCAGATGTTTAACTGGCTGAGCCACCTGGGTGCCCCCTTGCTTCTTTAAACCTGACCTCCTAGAGTGGATCCTAAGCAATGTGAGCCAGCCCTTCCCATCCAACATTTATTCAGGGTGCCTCTCTAGAATGGAAATTCTAAGCTGATAGTGATTAAGGAATCACTATTTATTTTTGAAACAGTAATTTTTAAATAAATATTTAAAGAGCAAAATGTTTAGCATGCATTACTTTGTCCTAGACTACTATTTGTCATGCTTCTAGGATCTATGATTATCATGTAATATGGTAGGGATTCTTACTGTCTTAACACTTGCATAATATTTGTGAAACATATAAACTTCTACTTTTTTTTTTGATAATTTTTTTCCAGTTTTAAAATTGATATTTTGAGGAAAAGTATAGAAGGTTATAAAGAAAGAAAGAAATGTCACTCATAATCCTCATAATCTGACTTTAAATTAGAGATATTTGTTGCTAAACTCTTGGCTTACATTTGTTTACAATTCTCATTTGGCTAAATATATAGAATTTTTTTCAGAACAAACTATATTTAAGCTTTTATTTTTCTAATAATGTTGTTGTGGCTGGGAAATGTAGTTTTAATTCTATGAACCTAGGCAAAAATTTTTTTTTCTTTCTTTCTTTTTTTTTTTTTTAAAGATTTTATTTATTTGTTTGTCAGAGAGAGCGAGCACAGGCAGACAGAGGGGCAGGCAGAGGCAGAGGGAGAAGCAGGCTCCCCGCTGAGCAAGGAGCCCGATGCGGGACTCGATCCCAGCATGCTAGGATCATGACCCGAGCCGAAGGCAGCCGCCCAACCAACTGAGCCCCCCAGGCGTCCCGAATTTTTTTTTTTCTAAGAGAAAAAAGGAAGAATAGATATTTGGGGCCAGCTAACCCTCTGTCAGAGGCTCCTAGCAGTGAAATACTGGATCAAAACTCCTTTGCCTGGGGCACCTGGGTGGCTCGGTGGGTTAAAGCCTCTGCTTTCAGCTCGGGTCATGGTCCCAGGGTCCTGGGATCGAGCCCCACATCGGGCTCTCTGCTCCGCAGGGACCCTGCTTCCCTCTCTCTATGCCTGCCTCTCTGCCTACTTGTGATCTCTGTCTGTCAACTAAATAAAATCTTTAAAAAACAAAACAAAAACAAAAGAAACTCCTTTGCCTTCTAGAAGGCCCTGATATAGGTAGCCAGTGTGCTCCTCAGAAATGTTCTCTTACTCTTTTCTCTCCAGTAGTTCACAAGATTGTCTGCCTTATCTAGCTTTTGCCAATGTTTAGTACTATCATTGAAACAAATTGTTCAAAAATTTGATGGGAGAAAAAACCAAATCATCACTATATTTGCATTTTTATGATTATTAGTAGTACTCAATTTCTTTCATGTGTTCATTGGCCATGTGTATTTCTTCTTTGTGAAATGCCTTTTTTTGTGCATTTAGCCTATTTTTGATGTCTGCATTCAGCCATTTGGGGCATTATGTTGCTTGAAATTAATATTTCCACCAAGGAGAGAGGATATTGTTGTGTGTGGTGTTAAGGATTAAAAACAACACAAACAACAGACTTCTTCAAGCTTGTAGAAAACCTCACTGAAAAGCAACAAAATGGTAAATGTTTTTTGGCCAAATGTTTTTATAAATAAACATCATAAAAATTTTATAAACAAATTTAAATTTATATTTTTATAAATTTATATTTATATATTTATAAATTTATATTTATAAAAATTTTTATACATAAACATTAAAATGTTTTAGCCAAATGTTATTTGGCTCCCTTATAACTTAGGAAATTCAAGCTCATACTGGCATTATGTGGATGCAGCAGGCAAGCAAAAAAGACTGGAAAATACCCTCCACATGATTAACCATGGATCCTCTAAATTCTCAGAAAGTAGCAAAGCAATGCCAGCTTATTTCTTTCCAATAAGAGCTACCCTTGGAGTTAGGCCAGTAGCTCATTGCCCAGTGTGATCAGGGGCTCAGTGCCCAAGGGAAGGCTGTCTTTCTATGGGAGGGTGTCTGGAGCTCTCATCAAGTGCCCGGGATGGGAAGGAAATACACAAATGAGATGAGAAATGGGAGCTCCTCCTCCTTCTGCTGCCTGCTTGCATTTATGTGTCACTGTTAACCAGACTGTCCTTCAGCACATTTTCATTCAAATGTTCCAAGTGGAAAGGGGGTAGAATTCTCAGTGTGCTTTCAACCTTTGCTCTTTGGCTTCAAAGTCAAGCTTGTATCGAGTGGTCGTCATAAGAAAATGTGATTGTGTTTTAATTGCAGAGACCTAAGTACCTGCCGCCTCCACTACCTCCTTGCCAACTTCTCAGCCTTTATGGCGGTGAAAAGGAGGCTCGCCAACAATACGTGAGTCTCTTTTGGTGGTTCTTAGGCAGGATCCCTCATAGTATGGTTGAGAATAAAATACACCCATCTATCTGCTGCAGCTGCGGGCAACAGTGCATCAATCGAAGCAAAAGTTGACTTTTCTGGTGAGTAGACATTTAATGTAGAAAAATATTTCTATAAGTGGGTGACTCACTTGGTAAGTTGGTTGATCACTCACAGGGTCATCCACCTTAAGCTGTGTCTACCCCAAACCCACTGTGTGATACAACTTCATGAGAGATACCCAGACTATACACAGTTAATAGTTGTTTATCCGTGTCTAAAGGCAACTGACTGGGTTGGCTTTAAAATGGATGATCTCAACTGTGACTTGAACAGTGAAGTAAATCGCCATCTAGAATTTCCAAAGAAGTGAAAGAAAAGCTCTTATTTTTGATGGGTATAACTTTCTAATTTCAGAGTTACCTTTTGATTTGTCTCTCTCCCATAACTTACAAGAGTTAGTAGAATTACTGTCTTGGGGATTTGGGGCTGTATGTAGACCAAACACCCATCATTCCCATTAAATTGGGAAAGGCATGACACTCCTTCTAATCAGATAAATATTTCCGAAGCAAATAATTTCAGGTTGCACTTCAGGTGGGATTTGCTATAATTTTTGAAATGTTTCACTGGTGAACAAGTATTGAATAGCAGGGGAATTTCGGTTTCTGTAGTTTTATTACACGCTTATTCTCTTCTAAGCCTATAATATCCCCAAACTGAATTTTTATTCTCCTGCCTCTTTTAGACAGCAGAGCTGTGTCCCAGTTGATTAATAGATCAAGACTTGCAGAATATGGCTGTACTTCCCTGCTTTACTAAGGACTTTTTGTTTCATCCCGACAAAAGTCACTTAATTTTTCAATTTCTAAATCTCTATATAAAAAAGGAGGTCACAGAGCACTTAGAAATATTGCATTGTTCTGGTGTTCTGGTGCTTGAATTATCAAAATGAAATAATATTAAATGACTTTGTGTAATTTCTTTTCTACATCCTAGAATACCTTGCAACCATTAAAAATTCTGCACCTGCCCATAATAGGGAGCACCAAGAAATGGTGAGACAGGTTTCAAGGTCATGGTGGAGATGCTGAAAAGCCCAGAATTTGATTAAACTGATTAAAGTTTAATCAAGTTAAAATTTTCAAGTAAGCCAAGGTTTGTGTGTGTGAATAGAGAATCTCAGTTCTGAAAACTTGACATGAGCTTGAATTTTTCACCCTTATCAACATTTCCCTTAGCTAAGACTTATTGCTTTGAGGCAACTTACCTAGGTATGGTGCTACTAAATAATTTTGATAATTTATCACCGTAATGTAAGGTCTCAGCCTTAATAGATACTTTTGAGCTGGGTTGGGGTGGTGAAAATCAGAGAAAGAGATGTTAGATTCCAAAGCAGAAAGCTTAAGGAGGGCAGGTGAGAGTAGATATAGAGGGACACTTGAAAGTCTCCCAGAAAAGGAGCAGGCACCAAGAGGGAAGGGGACCACCCCAGCCACCGGCCCACACAATATTTCCTTTATATTAACCATGAGGACTTTGGGCTGTGGAAACCATGATGTGGTTCTAGGAGTCTCTCAGGGGCTGAACACAAGGATCTTTTCTGCTGGAGATGGTTTTTCCTCTTGCACATGAAAGTCTTGTGGATGGTGGAAGGCTTTTGAGTGTGGCTTTAAACGAGAGTAAAAGAGGTTTTCCTCAGAAAATAAGAGAATTCTATCGAAGAAGAGACTGTAGAAGAAAAAAGTAAGATATAATCACAGGATAGAATGTAATGAATATCAATGTGTCTTCGAAGAGTGATCACATGTCTGCCTTGTGAAGGAGCTCCTCCAAAGCTACATGTCATTGTTTACTTTAATGGGTTGTGGGGTTAAGAAAAAAGGGGAGGGCCCAAGAAGCAATTTGATATTTCAAGCGCTAAAGAAAAGTCAGGAGGCACGTCCAAAACTGTCTGAGGATCTACTTTGGAAAATGAAAATTTTGCTAGTGAGGGAGGCCCCTGAGACATAGAAACCTTGTGTTCAGACTTTGTCAACTGTTACTTACAGTTTTGCCCCTCCCTTGGTTTCCCAAGGATTAATTTTCATAATCAAATTCACTGGTGTGGAGAGGAAGGAAGTAGAGTCAGGGGAGGTCATTTCCTTAAATATTGCTTTCTAGGTGGCAAAGGTCACCTGACAGTTACTCAAGGGTCAAATTGAAGGTTCTAGATCTTGGCAAAAAAGTGGGAAGTGGGAACACCTGGGTGGGTCGGTTGGTTGAGCGTCTGCCTTTGGCTCAGGTCATGATTCCAGGATCTTGGGATTGAGCCTCCCGGCTGCTCACGCTCTCTCTCAAGTAATAAATAAAATCTCAAGAAAAAAAAAAGTGGGAAGTGGATTGCTATGTTTTTTTGAGGCTTGTGAAATAACCTGGCTGTTGTGGTCAGCTTTATTGCATAAGCTAGGGGTAACTTAAAATCTCACAAAGTTTAAGTAAGAAAGTCTACAGTGGGGGTGAGGGGAATGGGAAACTGGTCATTCTCAAGGCACCTCACGGTTGTTCTAACCAATCACTCTGACACCTAACATGGCCGAATCATGATGGGTAGCTTTTTCTTGTAATCAGATGAAGTTCCTTGTTATTTTGTTTTGAAACTTTTATAAACTTGAACACAATATCATGATCAATTAAAACTCCCTAGGTGAAAGCAATTTTTAACTTAAGCTGGTATTTAAACTAAAGTTCCTAGTTACTTTTTTTGGAATTCCGTAACACTTGACTTGATGTATTAGAAACTAGGGTCCTATGGAGCCTGTTAGAGGCTCATTCTAATGAGATTCAGAGTATGAGAGATGCTCTGTTTTGTGCCACAAAGAACTTCTAGCTCCATCAACTGTAAATGCAATGTTATAAATCTAGTACCTTTAATGAGAAGTTCGCTTAAAGTACACAGTCTGTCAATGGCGAGTCAGCAGTCGCGGAGAAACATACCAGGAGGACATGCTGCTGGGGGATGAAGGCTTTTGGTAGAAGCTACAAGTCTTTCAGGTGCCGGGGCACCATCCTGATCCTGAGGGTTGCTCCCTGAAGGTCATAACCACCCCTCAGCCCACTAGTCCCACCCCACTGCTAATGACCCATGGAATCCTAGAAGTCATACCTGGCCAGGATCTGAATGGTGGAGTTCAGAACTAAGGAAACTGAGGGCCAGAGATGTTTGACTATAAGATTTCAATATGACCAATGGGAGGTAAGAATGTAATCAGAGGCCAACGGACACTTTGTTCCACTGTGCGAAAGGCAGGACATCAAGGCCTTAACCAGGTCATATTCACCACAACCAAACCTGTACTTAGTATGGCCAATCCACAATGAGTAATGACAACCATAACACTAAACACAGCTTCTAAAGGTACTTCATCTGCTTTCTAGGCGTGAATTATATTCTGGGGAAAGCTGGCATGTCCTAGTGTGAAGCGTATATGGACGTTGGATCAGATTCCAGTTCAGGTGGTGGAATGGTCACATGGTTCAAACTTTGAAGCTCAGTCCTTGGAAGCCCAGACTGTTCTGGTCCATCCCACTGTTCTGCTCCTGGAGCTGGGGTCACAGCCCGACCACGTGGGTCAGGAGGATCTGGGAGCCAGCAGGGTTATGAGGCAGCCCCTGGGAAGGGAAGCAAATGGGGCCATGGCAGTTGTGTCTCCAATGTGAGCAGCCGCATGCAATAAGGCTCAAGACCACAGCAGGCGGGGCCTGCCCTGTAGGTCTCCCCTCACACACCGCACAGCTGCCTGGACTAGACGGGAGCAACCCCGCCTGGTCTCCCAGGGATCCCTACTGTGGATGGCGGCACTGGAGGAACATAAACAGGAATGTGAGGCAGATGGAAGCCAGCTTTGTGAGGAGTATCTATTAAAATGTGAACGTCAGGATTTCTAATACTTGATATGCCGTGAATTGATTTCCTCGATGGAGAGTATGTCATAATAAATCAGAGTCTCGGTTTTCTGCCTCCTAGAGCCAATGTTTCGCTTCCTTTGGGATAAACGGAATGGCCAGCCACCCAGGAGGAAGAGGACTCTCTGGATGCATTTGTAAAGAACGCCGATTTGGAAAAGAAATCCCAAAAGTCATGGTTGTCGTAAGTGTAACACCACGTGGCTTATCTGAGGAAAACTGCTTCTGGGAAACAGGCCTCGAGGAGCATAGCTGCTCAAGAGAAATGTCTTAGATTTGAGGAGAAGGTTTGTTTTAAAGACCCTTCGTCCTTCATTCTGACTTTTTTCATTTGTTTGTTTCATTTCGATAAAAGCTGTTTTTCCGCAACATT
Organism: Martes martes; assembly: GCF_963455335.1. Classification (NCBI taxonomy): domain Eukaryota; kingdom Metazoa; phylum Chordata; class Mammalia; order Carnivora; family Mustelidae; genus Martes; species Martes martes. The sequence goes on from NC_137890.1 coordinate 163,110,464, forward strand.
CACGGGTTTGCTAAAATTTGTTTGTCATTTTATTTCTCATTCAAAGGGTTAGGGCTCTCAAACTCTCTAATGTCTGGTATCCACAGCTTGAAGGTATCCTGACATAGAATGCTTTAGTTTTATCTTCCAAAGAGACATTTAGAAACGATCCTAGGCCTCACCAGGAGCTGAAGCAATGTTCTCTTATTAAAAAATATATTTTTCTACCACACTGTTGTAGAAAGAAATTGTAAGTACAGTGATGATCTGGTTATCAGACCCTCAGTTTCAGAAGACTTTGGCACTTTGGAAAATGTTTTATATCCCCAAAGTACCTACAATATTAATCAGGACGTTTGCATTTGGGACAGAAGTGTGCTTCTTTTCTCCTACAAAAATTTACTGGACAAAACAAAGGTATTAACAGAGAGTTAATCCTTGAAATTAAAAATAAAATCTGAAAAAAAAATTAGAGTTTTGTCTTTGGCTTAACATCTTTGTATTACTTCCAATACCATTACCACTGGGCATTAATCTCGTGCTCTTGACATATATGACCTTGCTTAATCTCCTTCTTTACTCTGTGCATTGGGTATTGTATTAGTTTACTGAGGCTGCCATAATGAAATAGCATAGAATGGGTGCCTTAAGCAACAGAAATAGATTTTCTCGCAGTTATGGAAGCTGGAAGTCCTAGATCAAGGTGCAGGCGTAGTTGGGTCTCGCTGAGGGCCTGTCTCCTTGGCTTGCCAAAGGCTGCACTCTTGTTGCTTTGTCCCTGGTCCTTCTTGCAGAAGCACTTGGTGTCTCTTCTTATAAGGGCTCCAGTCAGAGTGAATTGGGGTCCCACCCTAACAGCCTCATTTTAACTTAATCACATCTTTAGCTGTTCTCTCTAAAAACAGTAACATGTTGAGGTACTGGGAATTAAGATTTCAACACCTGAATTTGGGGGACATGGACAATTCAGCCCATGACAGGTGTCATTTCCATTTTACAGTCGAGGAAACTGAGGCCCATGGAAACAAGTCACTAGATTCTTACTACACTGATTCTACTTAAATATCTAAGAAAAATAAAGTTAGATTCAGCCTCCTATTTTAAATCACATAGAATATGTATGTATATATATATATGTATGTGTATATATATGTATATATTTCAAAGATTTTATTTATTTATTTGACAGACAGAGATCACAAGTAGGCAGAGAGGCAGGCAGAGAGAGAGGAAGGGAAGCAGGCTCCCCGCTGAGCAGAGAGCCCGATGCGGGGCTCAGTCCCAGGACCCTGAGATCATGACCTGAGCAGAGACTTTAACCCACTGAGCCACCCAGGCGCCCCAGAATATATTTTAAACCAATACTGAAACTTAGCTATCCTTTACCTTTACCCTTACCTTACCCTTTACCTTCCCTATTTACTGAGTTTACAGGTTTTTTTTAATTATTTAGGGTAAAAGAATCTGAGACTTTAACTCACCAAAGTTAACTTACCTTCAAACTGTAGAATTAATTGGAGACATAAAATAAAACATTTAAGGTACCAGAATTTCTAATATTATACATTCTAAAATTCTAAGATTCAGTTAGCTTTTTAGTAGATGCATATTTTTTTTTCTTGTTTCTTTTTTCTATGCTTATGAAGCCATAATGATTCTTGTTCTGCCACTTACTAGCCATGTGACCTGGGGCAAGTTATTTAATAGTGTGGTGTGTTAGCTTCTTCATTCACAGAATAGTGATATTAATAATTTCTGCAGTTGAGGATTGTTATCAAAAGCAAATGAGTTAATATATGTAAAATACTTAGAGTTGCTCATGGCATGCAGAGTAAATACGTATTAAGTGTGAACAAATATTATTATAATATCTATGTGTATATATCATATATGCCATTTTGTTTACAAAAGCAGGACCGTACACTCTATCAGTAACAATCAATGCATTGTTTTCCATTCTTCTTTGTCCTGCTTAGAGATACTGTAGCTCTCTTATGACAATATCTCCTTTGCCAGGTGGCAAAATTTTAGGTTTTGCTAATAGAGGGCACTGGGGAGACAGCACAGTCTTGATAAGTGAAGGGGTTTCTCTTTCATGGAAAAGCACAGCAAAACCAAAATAATCCAGTTTAAAAAATGGACATAAGACATGAATACACATTTTTCCAAAGAAGACATACAAATAGCCAGCAGACACATGAAAAGATGCTCAACATCACTCATCATCAGGAAAATGCAAATCAAAACTGAAATGAGATTACACCTCACACCTGTCAGAATGGCTGAAATTAAAAACACAGTAAACAAGGGGTGTTGGCCAAGATGCAGAGAAAGCGGAACCTTCTCGCTCTATTGGTGGGAATGCAAACTGGTGCAGCCACTCTGGAGAACAGTATGGAGGTTCCTCAAAGTTAAAAATAGAACTTCTCTATGATTAAGCAATTACACTTCTAGGTATTTACACAAACCATACAAAAATATTAATCTAAAGGCACACATGCACCCCGATATTTAAAGCAGCACTATCAACAATAGCCAAATTATGGAATGAGCCCAAATATCCATGAACAGATAATGAATAAAACAGAGATGGTGTATCTATATATAATGGAATACTACTCAGAGACAAAAGGGAATGAAATCTTGCCATTTGCAATGATGTGGATAGAACTAGAGGGTATTACGCTAAGTGAAATAAGTCAGTTAGAGAAAGACAATTATCATATGATCTCACTCATATGTAGAATTTAAGAAGCAAAACAAATGAACATGGTGGGAGTGGGGAAGGAAAGGCAAACTAAGGAACAGACTCTTAACTATAGAGAACAAAATGGTGGATCCTGAAGGGGAGGTGGATGGGGGGGGTGGGTTGAATAGGTGATGGGATTAAGAAGGGCACTTGTGATGAGCACTGAGTGTTGTATGTAAATGATACATCACTAAATCCTGTATCTGAAATTGAATAGGTGATGGGATTAAGAAGGGCACTTGTGATGAGCACTGAGTGTTGTATGTAAATGATACATCACTAAATCCTGTATCTGAAATTGATATTACACAGTTTATTAACTAACTGGAATTTAAATAAAAACTTAGGGGGGAAAAAAAAAAGAAAGAAAAGCACAGCTGCAGGGGCTTGCAGAAGACTCACGGGTACTTACTCTCCAGGAAATTTTGTGGGCACCCTCGCGGACAGCTTTCTGCTCAGCAGCCCCCACTTGCTGATTGCAGACGAGCTCTGGCCTCTGACACCCCCAGAGAACCTCTCTACCATCAGCAGGAAGAGCCACACCTTCTTCAGCTAATTCTGATTCCCCACTGTGCTGTGGTGGTGAAGAGAGGAGTCTCACATTTGTCCCTTGGGAACTAATAAGTATATTTTTTATGAACTTATAGTAGTTTCTGAGTGCTGCTGTAACAAAGTAGCACGGACTTAGTGACTGAATGCAACACCTGTTTATTATCTTACAGTTCTGGAGGTGAGATGACCAAAATTAACATCCGTGGGCTGAAACCATGATGTCGGTGGGGCTGCCTTCCTTTGCGGAGGCTCTAGGGAGAGTCCGCTTGCTTGCTTTCTCCAGCCTCCCCAGGCTGTCCCATTCCTTGTGGCCCCCACCCCCCTTCCAATCCAGCAATGCCAGGTGGCCTTCCTCTCATGCTGCCATCTCTCCGGTTCTGCATGCTGGCCTCTTTGTCTCACTTAGAAGGACTGTGGTGATTACCTTGGACCCACCTGGATAATCCAGGATCCTCTCCCCATGTCAGTGTCAACGGAGCAGCAACCTCTATTCCATGGCCACTTTGCTTCTCCTTTGCCAGCTGCCCTAACGTACTGTGTTTTCTGGGGTTGGTTAGGACACGGGCGTCCTTGGGAGCCCATTACTCTGCTACCACAGCTTTTCAGTTTACTTCATCTGTCCTGTTCCCTTTGTTTGTGTCTGTCATTTCCCTTCTACGGTCTCCTTGCAGCTGTCGTCTTCAGCTGGCTTCTAATCCTGGCTATGTCTACATCTATAGGAACACGGCTTTCGTGGAGGTTGATACTTCATTAAATATTTAAGTGGACCAGGCTGTCATTTTTCTAGAAATTAAGCATATATTAGACGGAAATGCCAACTAAAGACTTTTTTTTGTGATACAAGAAGAGCCCATGATATATTTTTAAGTGGGAAACACCTTTTGCAGAGCAGCTAAAACATAACTGAGAGAAGAAATTATTTTTTACTTTAAGCTTAGAAACAGGGACCTTGCCTCCTCAATTGTATACTATTTGTTAAATGTCTACCTCTAGCTGAACCGTCAACCTATTGACATTTTTTACTGTTGTAAAACAAATGTTATTCCCTTGTAGTTGTACAGGAAAAGCTGCCTGAGCAGGCTGAAATAGCTCAGTTGGGAGAGCATTAGACTGAAGATCTAAAGGTCCCTGGTTCAATCCCGGGTTTCAGCAGTTGTTTTTTTTTTTTTTTAAACACAGCTACTTAGCTCACTCCCGCTAATGCTGGCTTTCATGATCTCTTGCCTGGATTTCTGACATGATCTCATAACTTTCACCTTGCTTTTCTTTTTGTATATATATATATATATATATATATATATATATATATATATATATTTTTTTTTTTTTTTTTTTTTTAATTTCACACACACAGAGAGAGATCACAAATAGGCAGAGAGGCAGGCAGAGGGCAGGGGGAAGCATGCTCCCCGCTGAGCAGAAAGCCGGATGTGGGGCTCAATCCCAGGACCCTGAGATCATGAATTGAGCTGAAGGCAGAGGCTTTAACCCACTGAGCGACCCAGGTGCCCCTCAGCAGTTTTTTTGATGTTTATGCTAAATGTACTTTCTGGCAGTATTTAACAAAATGTAAGCTGTAAGGGGAAAATTAGGTTCTCATGCACATTTCTGGGGCGGATCATTGGCTTTTTAGGAGGAGTGGTGTCAGGTGTCTTGGGGGGCCTTTTTATATAAACCCACTAGCACTGTTGAACTTCCTGAGTGTGATAGTAATAGCTGACATATCTAGAGTACTTGTTAAGTGTCAGGCTTTAAAATGACCACTAAGGGGCACCTGGGTGGCTCAGTTAAGCCAGTTAAGTCTCAGACCCTTGGTCAGTTAAGTCAGTTAAGCCTCAGACCCTTGGTTTGGCTCAGATCATGATCTTTGAGGTCGAGCTCTATGTCAGGCTCCATGCTGGGGTGTGGAACCTGCTTAAGAGTCTCTCTCTCCCTTTGTCCCTGCCCCTCCACCTCTTAAAAAAATGGCCCTTAAAATTCTCAATAACTACTTGTTAAATAAACAAAGTGTGTGTCTGAGGCCTGAGATGTGGTAGGTATACAGTTAACGATTTTTACTTTGAGCATCATTATTATTTCTAATGGCTAGGAACTTCAAAAGCTAGAACTATGAGATGTGAGTTATTTCTTCTTTTTTGGAGGGGGAAGGAGGAGGTGGCTTCAACATCACTTTCAATTGATGTGAGTTATTTCTAATGACCTTCACCCCACCATCTGATAAGGTAGTATTAAAGGTCATCATTTCCCTCCGGATTATTTTTAAATTCTGTATTAACAATTCCTTGCTTTTATATGGTCAATGCAAAAACATATTTCCCCACTGGGCTTTAGTTTTGCAGAATGGGATTTAGCTTCTATTCCAAAGGTCTCCCCTGAGTTTACAAGCAGCAGAGGGTGGAGAGGGGTCTTTGAAGTCTCTGAAACGGAATGCAAACTTGCGTGTTCATATACACATTTCCCTGGGAAGACTGTCCACAGGTATCAGATTCTAGGTTTGTGACCTAGAAAAGGTTTAGAAAAGTGATGCCGAAGATTTCCTCATCACAACAACTTGCTGATAATTTGTGACCCGACCTTTGAATTTTGCCAAGGTGTCGAGTGATAGGACTTTTCTTGATTATTGTGCTTGCCCCTTGCTCAACACTGTCTACTGAGAGGTGGATTTCAGGAGGGAGCCCAGACTGTCAACAAACTTTCCTTCTGTCTGGGTGGCGGTCTTGGAGGAAATTTTCCCATAGTGAAACCGATTTGACCATTTTTGGAGGCCACCCTGCTACTTTGGGGTACCCCCCATGACCCACCCCCATCACTGGGTTTAATCTGTTGAGGTGGATCTCATGCTCCTAATTGTTTCTTTTCTGGGGGAGATTAAGGATGAAATCCCCATGTTCCCTTTATTATTCAACTTTTTAAAAATCTTTCATTCTTGCTGATGGCATTTGTAGACAATCTGGATGCCCAAAAGCAACACCAGGCAATGACTGCCTGTTCTTCCATCTTCATATTATTGAATGTCTATCACCTATATGACATCACCATGACTTGGCCATGCTTTGGTCAACAGGTAGTGTTTTCAGTTAAAGCCAGGCATTCTCTACGCTTTGAGGATTTACATAAAGTACAAGTGTTGCAGGTTATTCTGTTTCAATTCCTCTTTTCCCCTAAGAATTTAGCCATACTTCCAGAAAATCTGCCCCCTGAAGAATGAATTGGCTCAGGAACTGAGCTCCCATGATGAGACTGGAGCAAGAGATAGGGTTCTCATGGAAGTCTGACAGCTGAAGGACTGAGTCAAGTGCATGGAGAAACATCTAGGGTCCAACATCAGAGTCCACTTTCAAATGCGAAGTCCATTGAGATAGAGGCAGGATCTGGGCCAAAGGGATGAGACCAAGCATTCTAGGCTAGGCCAGGGAGTCTCAGAAAAGTGGGTGGGGAGCAAGCTTTCATGGACAACAGGGTTAGGGTGGTATTAAGGGCTGTGAACAAGATGGAAAATACTTTTCATTCTTCTCAGTAATCGCTACACTTTTATTACATGGGATTCGGGTTCTGTACTATTTGTATGTGTATACACAAACACACACACACACACATACAGTAGTGTTGGTATTTAAAGGGAATGTGGATTGTATTGAACAATATAACTGGAAAGAGAATCAAGTATTTAAAAAAATTTTTATATTGTTTTTATGATTATAAAAAAGTATAAACTACTGAAACATTAACATTTTTATGGAACTGTATTTCTTAAAAAGTAAAGATAGGACTACTCTAATCCCAAATCTAGTATCTATTCCTTTTCCAGACTCTTACTATGCACTGCATGTAAAATGAATGTATATAAACATAAATGCACTTATATTTTATACAGAATTAGACCATTAGGTCATAATATTTTTCCATAATTTCCAAACAGCAAGACTGAATACCTAAAATAATAGTGAAACTATTTTCTTTGGTATGTTTCCTTTTCAAGTTTATTTTAATGGGAATAAAGTAAAATATGAAAGGAGCCAAAGACATGAAAACTCAAGCCCTAACTATAGCATAATCCAAAATTCTAAAAAAAAATCATACTTTACAAAATCTTAAGTGAGGGGGGCAAATGGGTCTCATTAGTAATAGAAACATTTATTGAATATCTGTTCTGTGTCAGACCCCATTTTGAGCAATTTACAGGACTTAGTTCATTTATTTATTTATTTTTAAGATTTTATTTATTTGACAGAGAGAGACATCACAAGTATGCAGAGAGACAGGCAGAGAGAGAGGGGGAAGCAGGCTCCCTGCTGAGCAGAGAGCCCGATGCAGGGCTCGATTCCAGGACCCTGAGATCATGACCCGAGCCGAAGGCAGAGGCTTTAACCCACCGAGCCATCCAGGAGCCCCAGGACTTAGTTCATTTAATCAGTGATGAAAAATGCAAAAAGCAAGCAGCAAATAAGCATTTATAGCAATTTTAGAGTATTATAGAGGGACCAGTCTATGTTCTATGACGTTCTATGGAGGAGTAAGAAGTTAACAATGTCACAAAGTCCAAGCAAGAACTGGTGGGGACTGGTGCTACGCAGAGCATTTAGAGAAAATGCTGCCATTATCTTTTTAAGGTCAGAGACCATAAATCGTCTACATGAGTACAATCTGTTCATTAATATGTATATGTATATTTAGGTAAGTGATGATACTTTATATATCTGTCATTTAACTCATATTGATCATAAAAATACCAAACTTGTTCTTTTAATTTCTCATTCTTAGTGTGGTGTTTAATTCACAATGATACAAATCACTTTTATAATCTTCATTATTATTAATTATAATTTTCATGAAATCACTTTAAAAACTCCAAAGGTACTTAGAGTCAGCCGGAATTACCTTTATAAATCATTCTCTTTGAAAATGTGTAATGTTGACTAGAACTGATAACTTGGCCAGTCTAAACTCTTTCCTGTTGGAAAGAGTATCACTGTTTAAAGGCTAGTATTTCTTCCAGGATGAATTCATTTTGTTTCTACACTTGGGATCTGTAATCAGCGGAGTGGAAATTAAAATTGTGTTCATGCTTTTCTTTCCCTCAGAGTCTGTGAAACTCTCCAAATTAACTCCAGAATGGATTCAACCTAATTCCTGAAAAGTCTGGTGGGTAATTTTATGGAGGTTGTTCAGTGTCCTAGAGACAACAGAGATCTTCAGGTAAGTTAATGGAGGAAGAGAAGGACTGTGAGATAAAGAAAGAACAGGAAAGAAAAAGTGGGTAACCACTTTTTTTTTTTTAAGATTTTATTTATTTATTTGACAGACAGAGATCACAAGTAGGTAGAGCAGTAGGCAGAGAGAGAGAGGGAGAAGCAGGCTCCTTGCGGAGCAGAGAGCCCGATGTGGGGCTCGATCCCAGGACCCTGGGATCACGACCCGAGCCGAAAGCAGAGGCTTTAACCCACTGAGCCACCCAGGAGCCCCACCACTTTTTTTTTTTTTTTTAAGATTTATTTATTTATCCCAGAGAGACAGAAAGAGAGAGAGAGAGAGCATGTGCATAGGAGCGGGTGTGAAGGGCAAAGGGAAAGAATCTTTTAGCAGACTCTGTGCTGAGCAGGGAGCCTGACGCAGGGCTCAGTCTCACAGCCCTGAGATTAGGGCCTGAGCCAAAACCAAGAGTCAGATGCTTACCCGACTGAGCCACCCAGGTACTGCATGAGAAAGTGAGTATCCTCTTAGGAAAGGGCTCAGAAATCAGGAGTAGATTAGAAGAATTAGGCTGGAGAGTCTATATTCCCAGGTACACAGGGTGTGGGCATCTCCTAAGGAAGGAAACTAAGGAACACAGATCTCCAGTCTTGAGAACCTCTAATGGTTTAACTGAATTGGCGCAAGTTCAAGGACAAGCACATCTTCTACTATGTTATTCTAAAATTGTACATTTCCATGTTTTAATCATGTTTTGCATTAAAATCTGGAAAAGCTAGGGGCGCCTGACTGGCTCAGTTGGTAGAGCATGCTCTTGATCTCAAAGCTGTGAGTTCGAGCCCCATGTTGGATGTAGAGATTACTTAAAAACCAAATCTTTTTGAAGAAGTTTAAAAATGTAGAAGTTATTTCAAAACCCACAACAGTGATTACTGTGTTCCAAAACACAACCACTTCTTGGTTTAAAAAAGTTGAGAAAGTGGTCCTGACTAAATGGGAAACCACAAAATTACTCTATTTTTTTTTCCCTTCCAAGGTTGTCTCTTATTCTGTCTTTTAAATAATTTCCAGAAAAATAAAATAAGATGAAACCAGAGAGGGAGACAAACTTTAAGAGATTCTTAATCACAGGAAAAAAACTGAAAGTTGCTGGAGGGGAGTGGGTTGGGGGTATGTGGTTACTGGGTGAAGAATATTAAAGAGGGCTCATGATATAATGAGCACTAGGGGTTATACAAGATGGATAAATCACTGACCTCTACCTCTGGAACCAGTAATATATTACATGTTAATTAATTGAATTTAAATTAAGAAAACATCAAAAAAATACATAGTTTCCATGTTTAGGTTCTTCTCAAAGGAAAGCTCATAGGAATGATTAAATACAGCCAATGGAAAAGAATGGTGCCATGTACCCAACCCTCTCAAGAATGTCACTCCAAAAATATAATTTCAAAAACTCTGAAATGTGTGAAACCATCTATGTCTACTTCCTTCCAAATGAAATACACCTGGATAATTTTGTGTTACTGATGAAGATCACAATTATTCTCCTTTTTCTTTTAGAAGTAGTGTTTTTCCCCTAGGATCATTAAGGGTAGATCTGACAAACGCTATATAATTTACACATTCTTCACTCAGTCCGCATGCTGGGCCTGAGTTTTCCTATCATTTAGAGAACTGAGTTGACCTAATATGCCTTTTTTTTGGCTCTATGGACATGTCAGATCCGTATCTACCATCAGTGCCTTTCCCTGTCAGTTGCACTGGGGACGAGTCTTAGCTTCCTTTACCCACATGTCACTAATTTTATGCCCATCAATCTTGCCTTCTGATGAAAAGGAAAGGGGGTTCACTTACTTTATTTCTGGGACATTACATCTCCCTATCATCTGGCAGTAACTCTCTGCAAAGATGACAATCAATCCAGGACACACTGGCTAGCCTACAGTGATCTGGAAAGACTTTCAGAGGTTATTTTGCAAAGCTGACAAAATTCTTCTACCAGAAGACCAAGAATACGCACCTTGTTCTTTCGCCAACTTATTGGGACTTGCAAAAAAGTAAATTTGCCCAGAAGTAAACATTTGTGCTCCCTGACTAGTTCCATACAGTTAATGAATAACGTCTTCTGTAAACCAGGGCTTAGTTAGCTTCAGCCCTGTCCTCAGTAGTTTCTGTTCTTCCTCCTCTGTAATCCTCACAACATCCCCATATCAGCCCCATTTTACAGAGGAGGAACCCAGATGTGAGGAGTTTCAGTGGCTTGCCTAATGTCTCACAGACGATGGATCAGGTTAGCTTTTAAACTTGTCTGACCTCCAAACCCTGGCTTACTTGCTCTGCAATATCCCTTCCTGGATGACTGGTCTGTTCATCAATTCCACATGTCATCGGATTAGATTAAAGGGTCTGTATTAGTTGCATAATTTCATCCTTACCTTCTTTTCCTAAATTAAATGTTCGCACTGTCATGGAGACAGCACTGATTTACTGGTGCTGATTATGTGCTAGGCTCTCAGCTGGACAGCTCCACATACTTTCATTTCCTTGTAATGACAGCTCTGGAGGCAAACATTATTATCCTCAGCTCTAGGGTAAGGACACTGATGTACAGAGAGGTAATCCATCCGTGGTCACACAGTGAACTAGGGACAGGGCCAGGACTCAGCCCATCCATGCTGATGCCACAATAAAGTCTTCCTGGAGCTGATAGTGTCGTTTGATGAACCAATGTTCTAATTCACATCTATGCTTTGCCCTTCACCAACCAAGCAGCACATGTTAGCTTGTCTTTTTGTTTTTTTGTTTGTTTGTTTGTTTTTAACAAACCCACACTCCATGATTCTGGGTGGAGTCTTACAGAAAATAACTAAAAGTGACATTTTGAAGGATTAGAATTTTCTCTTTGATCCTTAATTTTTTTTCTCATTTGCCGAGTCTCCTCCTCCTCCCCCTCCCTCCTCCTCCAATCCCCCTTCTCCTCCCCTTGCTCGTCCCCCTCCTCATCCCCCTCGTTGTCCCCCTCCTCCTCCCCATCCTCCTCCCCATCCTCCTCTCTCTCCTCTTCTTCCTCCTCCTCCTCCTCCTTCTTCTTCAAGGAAATATATCTTTTGTTTTAGGACATAGAACTCGGAACAGTCTTGAGCTTGAGGGGGTCAGTACCTGCGAATTTCAAACTTCCATTAAAAATAAGTAATCCTTCTTCTGAGAACACACTCAAGTTAAATATGAAAGTTCCTCCTGCACTAAAGGATAGAAAGTAGTTTGAATATCATATGGTTTCCTTTATCTTGACCCAAACATGTATTTCTACTCTGAAAATTGCCCTTTGTGTTTGGAGAGCCCCCAGAGAACTGAGGAAATGCGACTTTTTCCAGAATACCTCATACAGCGCCATTTACACATTATGCACTCAGCAAATATGTTATTGAGACTTCTTCCCCCCATTCAACCAAAAACATCTTATCCTGTGCCTAGTAAAAACGGGTGTCAGTCATACCTTGTCAACCAACTCTGTGGAGATCCCCGGATATGTAAGTTCTGTGGTGGGTGTGAACTTAGCTAGAGTTATGTTTGGCAGCTGAACCCTCTTGAATGGAAGCAAGCCAAGCTTAGGTTTCAGAGTGTGCCAGACTCATTCAAAACCAGATTTACCCTGTAGCTGAAAAGACACTACCCTGCTTCTGAGAGGAAAGGCAATTTTGGTGCCAGGTCATTTCTTCCCTTCCTTCCTTCTGACAGTCTTTAACTGGTCATTCCTGCTGCCAGAAATGTACTCTTTTATGGTCTCTGCACAAACCTCCAGATTTAGCTCAGTTCCTAGCTCCTCCTGAAGCCTCCAATAATTATTCAAACTCATATTCAAGCCTTCAATAATTATTCCACCTCATTGATCTCCTATCTCCAAAGTCCCATCAACTGCTGATGGTCATGTATTATTTGTTATGTGATATCTCATCATTTCATCTAGACTGGCTTTCCCTGAGACAGGCGTCCTACCTTATGCTTCTATTATGTGCCACTGTCTTGAAGATGTAGCACATGACAGTCCCAAGCCTTACGACTTCAGAATCTCTTGCAGATACATTATGTACTCACAGACCAAAAAGCCCAGGGATCCTGTGCCGTTGCCAAAACAACTTAGCAGTTGTATGAAAATTACACAAGGGGATTTTCAATTTGCTTTTAATACCCCTGGCAACCCACTTAGATGAGTTGGGACTTTGAGGGGACATCATTGACAAGCAAAAAACCAAATAAGTGATAGTCTTACAGAGTCATCTTCCAGACCAGTAACCTGGTCATCCTCCAGTGACCTGAAATCCCATCTTACAGACTTTGTATTTTGTATTTTTAGAAAGATTTTACTTATTTGAGAGAGAGAGAGAGAGTGAAGAGAAAGAGAGCATGAGCACGGGGCGGAGAGGGGATGGGGTGGGCAAAGGGAGAAACAGACACCTTGCTGAGCAGGGAGCCTGATTCGGGGCTCAATTCCAGGACCCTGGGGTCATGACATGAGTTGAAGGTAGTTGCCCAACTGACTGAGCCACCCAGGAGCCCCTAGACAAATAAAAAATACAATTTTTAAAAATTTATATCTTCCTTGAACAACAGAAATCACTTTAGACATTTACCAGTAAGTTTCAAATTTAAAGTTGGCTTAGATATGAGACTAGTCCTATGCATATTCTTTTAAAAAATGTTGTAAAGTTGAGGTAGAATTTACACACAGTAAACTCACTCTTTGTAGTGTACAGTTTTGAGTTTGACAAACAGAAAGTCATGGAACCACCAACACAACTAGGATACTGAAATCTTCCATCACCACCCCACCAAATTCTCCCAGGCCTTTAGAGTTAACCCCTTCTCCCATGTCCGGGAAACCACTAATCAGTTTTCTGTCCCTAGTGTTACCTTTTCCAGAATGTTCTAAATGGAATTAGGCAGTGTGTGGACCTTTAAATTGACTTTCTTTCACTCAGCATGTGTTTGAGATTCACCCATGCCGTTTGTGTGTGTGTGTGTGTGTGTGTGGATTGTTTACTCCTTTCCATTGCTAAGCATGTATATTCAATTATGGATTTAGGGCATCTTGGTTTTATAGCGAGTGTGAGGATCTGAGATCAGTACTGATGATGTACACACAACCATGGGCAATGCCTCCCTTTGTTCATCCTCTGTATGATACATCGGCAACGGCTGCCTCTCTAATGTTTAACAAGTACAGCTATCCATGCCAGGACCCAAGTATAAGAAATACACCAGCAGACCCTTCTTGGGAAGGCTGGGGTGCAGGAGGAGAGGTTCAAGGGTGCTACAGCTGTCCATAGTAGAGCTCTTCATGCCAAGACACAAGTTATAAGAAATACACCAGTGACCCTTCTTGGGAAGGCCCGGGTGCAGGAGGAGAGGTGCAGGGGTTGTACAGCTGTCCATGGTACAGCTATCCATGCCAGGACCCAAGTCACAAGAAATACACCAGCTGACCCTTCTTGGGAAGCCTGGGATGCAGGAAGAGAGGTAAAGTGTTGCCTGGGACATTAGGATTTTACATTTGGGAGTTGAGAAAAGTGAACATAGGTCACCATACTGTGCATTAATCAATCCCCTTGTGCCTGTGGGGGTGGAAATAGTATTTTTAAGTAAAAAACAAACAACAAAACAAAAACCTCTGCATTCCTGTAGTTTGATTGCATATCCCTGTCAAATTGTACAAATATAAATATAAAAAGATAATTATGGAGAAGGACGTTGACAGGAAAACAAGAGATGTTTTAGTGTTCTTAATATACTTGCCACACATCAGTTTCCAAATATCTTGTCTAAGTTGGAGCTGGCAACTTTCTCAAGACTATGTTCCAAGGACGTATGTGCTTGGAAAATCCCAAATCTCTTTCCAAGACTGTTTTTCATCTTTTGGGGCCATGATTTCCCAGTCTCCAGCTCTTCCCTGCTCAGCCTCTGTGGCTGCACCTACTCTCAGGTGGGTCATTAAAACAGCCTCCTACCCTGTCTCCCGGCCTCTGCTCTGACCCCTACATTCTTTTTTTTAAAAATTAATTTATTTATTTTAATAAACATATAATGTATTTTTATCCCCAGGGGTACAGGTCTGTGAATCGCCAGGTTTACACATTTCACAGCACTCATCATAGCACATACCCTCCCCAATGTCCATATCCCCACCACCCTCTCCCGTCCCCCCTCCCCCCAGCAACCCTCAGTCTGTTTTTTGAGATTGAGTCTTTTATGGTTTGTCTCCCTCCCGATCCCATCTTCTTTCATTTTTTCTTTTCCTACCTCCCCCCAACCCCCCCACATCGCATCTCCACTTCCTCATATCAGGGAGATCATATATAGTTGTCTTTCTCCGATTGACTTATTTTGCTAAGCATAATACCCTCTAGTTCCATCCACATTGTTGCAAATGGCAAGCTTTCATTTCTTTTGATGGTTGCATAGTATTCCATTGTGTATATATACCACATCTTCTTTACCCATTCATCTGTTGATGGACATCTAGGTTCTTTCCATAGTTTGGCTATTGTGGACATTGCTGCTATAAACATTCAAGTGCACGTGCCCCTTCGGAGCACCACGTTTGTATCTTTAGGATATATACCCAGGAGTGCAATTGCTGGGTCATAGGGTAGCTCTATTTTCAGTTTTTTGAGGAACCTCCACACTGTTTTCCAGAGTGGTTGCACCAGCTTGCATTCCCACCAACAGTGTAGGAGGGGTCCCCTCTCTCCGCATCCTCGCCAGCATCTCTGACCCCTACATTCTTTTTTTTTTTTTCAAAGATTTTTATTTATCTATCTGACAGAGATCACAAGTAGGCAGAGAGGCAGGCAGAGAGAGAGAGGAGGAAGCAGGCTCCCCGCCGAGCAGAGAGCCTGATGCGGGGCTCAATCCCAGGACCCGGGGATCATGACCTGAGCCAAAGGCAGAGGCTTAACCCACTGCGCCACCCAGGCACCCCTGACCCCTACATTCTAACCTAGCCGCTGCAGTGATCCCTAAGCAACAAAGCAGATCTCTCATTCCTCTGCTCAAAACCATACAGTGATTGCCACTTCCCATAGAGGAAAGCCAGTGTCCTTACAATGGCATGCACTACCCATTCCCCCCACCCCAGTCTGACACCACTCACACTATCCACCCCACTCGCTCTGGAGCAGGCACACTGGCACTGTGCCAGTCCACGACATGCTCTTCCTTCCTACCTCATCTCCTTCAAATCTCTGCTCATGTGACCTTCTGAGTGATGCCCATTCCATCCTCCCCATAAAAACTGTAATTTGTCCTTCACCCCATTCCAGCCCTCTAGCTCACTTTTAAACTGTATTTTTTTCTCTACCTCCCAAGAGCTATAAACTCTTATAACGCCTGGCCTCCTGGTATTAGACTTCAGGTGAGTCACATTTCTAAACTGTTACTTATAATTCCGATTATTTGGCGTAGTTTCCAGCCAGGCACTGTTGTGGAGGCTGGGGATGAGTGCTTTGAGACGAACATGCGCAAGGATGTAAGGGAATGTCTGAAAATGAAGCAGGAAGACAATAGAGAAAAGAAAAGGAAAAATTCAGAAGAAGCAATCTCTGAGTTCAGGCAGAAAGATGAGCAGAAGTTTGCAAATCAGATGAGGAGAGGCACGCTGTTCTGTGTAGACGAGGACAGAAAGGCACAGAGCTGTGGAGCCATCCTGGGGCTAGATTTGAGAAGTGAGCCGAGTTGGGGTGGTATCACAGCGGTAGGAGAGAAGGTTGGACCTGTGGGTGGGGCCAGACCATTAAAGGCCTTTATACCCTACCAAGGAGTCTGAACTTGATCATTGAGTGTCACTAATGCAACTTAATTTAGAAAGTCGAACATTTCCCAAATGCCGACTTGTTCAATATTAGGAATCTCTCTCAGCTTGAGGTGTGACTTCTTGGGTTAAGAAATGTTTAATTTTCTCTGCTTATTCTGAATCCAACATCTGATGTGTACACAAGGAAGTTGAAGGTCCAGAGAACAGGGTCTCTCAAGTGCATGCTTTTAGCTGATGAAGAAAGAACATTATGTATATAAACATTCTCATGTAAATATACCCACTGGTCAAGTGAAAAGCTATTTTAACGTATCATACTATCTTTAGGTGTGTGGCAAAGAAATAATAATTTAGCATATTAAAGAGATTTCTCCATGAGAAATAAAAATACTGAGGTCTTTGGGTTTTCTTTTCTTTTTAAGATTTATTTATTTATGAGATAGAGGGAGAGCCAGGGAGCACGCTCACACATGAACCTGTGGGGGGAGGGGCAAAGGGAAGGAGAGAGAGAGTCTTAGTGCCAAGCTGGATACAGGGCTGGATCTCAAGACCCTGAGATCATGACCTGAGCCGAAACCAAGGATTAGTCACTTAACTGACTGTGCCATCCTGGCGCCTAGAGGTTATTTGATTTTCAGTAATTTCTCTCTTAAATTGCAGAGGTTCCTTTAGTCATTTCAATAAATCAAGATTCGCAAAAGACCAAGAAAAAAGATCAATCCCAGCAATCTTTCTCTTTATACTTCCTCATTTCTGCTCCCTGGGATCTAAAATTCAATCTCTCTCCAGCCCCCATACTTTAATTTTTTTTCTTGCAGTTTTAAAATTCAGCAATGTTCAGGTATCTTTGACCCTGAGTTTCAATAGCTCAGATTGTTCTGGACACAAATGAGTTCCGTGGTGCCCTAAATGCAACAGAAGCAAGACTGTCCTTCCCATGATTCCACCGATCCCTGGAATCATAAAAGATGTCAGTGAAGATTTGCCCACTCTTTACACTGAAGGTGACGCAGTCATGAATATCCAAAGAGATTCAAAATGAACCATCAAAATAACTATTGGGTTTAAAAGATTTCTTACAAGTGCTTTCCCTAATCAAGTGACATGAAGTTACTTTCTTTCAGGAATCTTATTACTTATTCAAATGAGCTGTTTTGTTTAAATAAGTTTGGGTGCTAGGCAAAAGGCAAGTGATGTGTCTAATGATTGACGGCCAATGATGTGTCCGCTCAGCTCTTAGTGCAATAAATTCTTGGGGGATGCAAGAATCCATCAACCAAAATCAACTTTTGCTTGTTGGAAATTACTGGTGAGCTTTGTAATAATCTAAACAATCCACTTATAGTATTGGATGAGGTGTTCGAGTTTTACCCTCTTGCAAAATCAAAATTTGCTGCTTGTTAAGTGAATGTGGTATTTGCAAAGCTGTTATGATGATTTCCAGCTCAAAGGAGGGTGATTTGCCTCCTCACCCTGCAATACTTGCAGATCAATCAAAGAACAGTCAAGCATTAAATATTTGTGGGGGAGGGGCCCCATATCTCTAGATCACTGTCAAGTCAAGACAGATGAGACAGTGGGGCCTGATGAACAGGGCTCTAGTTCAGGCTTCGTCAACAACTACACTTACAAGTCATAGAAACTACCTGAGTCTCCTTTTCTCCTTTTTAAATCTGTAAAATAAAGGAACTAAATATACCTTACTTAATTAAAATTAAATATCTTAAAATTCTACAAAACTATAAATCATTCTTTTGTTCTTATTCCTCATAGCTGATAATTTTTTGCCTGTAACTTCCAGGGAATCAACTCATAACCAGGGGTCTTAAATCATATCAGACTCTGGAGTTAAAGAATGAGATTAATTAAAAACATTAATCTCTAAATTGGCAGGCCTAGGTATTTTTCTATAGGTTTCATTTATTTGTACCACTTAATAATTAATAAAAAATAGTAAGTATTTTTAGGGGCACCTGGGTGGCTCAGTGGGTTAAAGCCTCTGCCTTCAGCTCAGGTCATGATCCCAGGGTCCTGGGATCAAGCTCTGCTTCAGGCTCCCTGCTCAGTGGGGAATCTGCTTCTCCTTCTGCTTCTCTCCCTGCTTGTGTTCTTTCTCTCTCCAATAAATAAAAATCTTTTAAAAAGAAAGAATAAGTATTTTTAATAAACATCAGACAATTAAATGAGATTCTCTAGGAATTGGCATGGGCATAATAATTTTGAAATATGTTAATATGCAGTCAGGGTTAGGAAGACTTACTATATAGGTATCCTGATTTTCCTTTTCGCATTTTAGGTGAAGCCCACTGTGCAAAAATATATCTAGACCAAAATAATGATTTAGCTGAACTAACTCATGCACAAGAAAAAATCTTTGTGAGTTTCTGCAAAAGTAGCATAAGAGAGCTTTGAGAAGGAAAAGCTCCACTACCTGTGCAATCTGCCTTCCCATTTTCTACTAAAACACACAACTGCAAGGATGAAGGAGAACAAGTGAAAGGACAATCAGATTTAGAGAGAGTATGTGCAAGTGTTTTATATAAATATTTTCAGTTTGGTGTGTTTTATATTTTAAAGACATTTCATCAGATTCTTTGGGATGCTTAGAAACATTGAATCATCCCAACACGTAAGAAATTTGTTGTACTGGAGAATCAGGGCCATGGCCTGTTTGCTGGTTGCCATAGAAACAGACTGTATGTATACTGGATTTCCTAGGATGCTGTCAATTTCATGTAATTTCATTGTCTTTAATAAAGTCCATTTATGAAATGTACATGTGTGATTCGATTGACTCATTTTGCTAGCTGTCTGCCACATGTGTGTATGCGTGTGTGTGTGTGTGTGTGTGTGTGTGTGTGTGTGTGTGTGTGTTTAGGTAGGAAAATGCTTTGGGCCTGGGTCCTCCTTTCTAGAGTCTTTATACCCAGGGTTTTTGCCACACATGCTCTGTGACTACATTGGCTCTTCAGCAAATAGTGCATAAAGAGCCTCTGAGAATCTCCAAGAAACAGTGGATCCCAGTCTTCTCAGAGCTTACGAATGAACGGCACACATGTCTGTCACACACTCTCAATGATCCCAGTGGGAACACTTCATTAACATTCTGTCCAGACTATCTTATTTTCAGTTCCTCTGAAAATGTACTCAGTTAATCAAAATGCTATGAATTTTTAAATTTGTTTTAAAAAGTTGAATTTTTTATAACACATAAGTCTTCCATAAAGAGCAATACTTATTGTTAAGTTACATTTATTCAAAATTCAAGATTTAAGAGCAACTCTTCCAAAACAACATGTTTGAACATGTTATTGGATTATCCTTGTGTCTTTCCTTGAAGATGCATTTTATCCAAGGTAATTTGTATCCTGAAAATAAATGGTCTCTAACCTCCCTTTGAGCTGAGGCCCTCATTCCATGGCTTGCCACTGTTTCCAGGATGAGGGTAGATTTTGTTCATTTTACATGACTCTGAACACTCATCTCTCTACCAGCTTCTCTACCCTCTCTGTACATCAGATCCCCTTTATTTCTCTCTTCCAGTCACACTGTGGGTCTGTCTCTCCTGCCCTCCAAGCTACATGGGCTGCAGGACTTCTGTCTACACTATTATTCCACCTGGATGGTTTCTCCTGGCTTTTGTGGCCTCATTAATTCCAATTTACCTTGAGATCTCAGCCAACCACGTCTTGCTCAGGGAAGTCTTACCTGACCAACCTCACTAGATGCAATCCCCACTCAGATACTCCAAGATCCTTGATTCTACCAACAACCTTAATTCCCCTTTGCAAGTAACTTAATATAGTCACAGGTTCTGGGAATTGGGATGTGGACGTCTACGGGGTTCATAATTTTGCTTGTCTATCACAGTTTCCTAGTGTAAATGGGGCCCTGCTCACAGAGGCTGTCCTGGAGATGTGCTGCTTTCATGTCTATTTCTGTATCTTTCACTTTATTTCCAGGTTGGATAACAGGACTAGTTAGAAACCAACTGATGTATTGTATGCCAACACATATTCTGAGAAGAAAATCTTGGCTGGACAATGGAAAAGAAAAGTGTAGATTCACCTAAGCCCGTTGGCTCTTGGGACCTTGATTTTACGATTTCTGAATGTAAGGATGGAATAAGGTATTTATAAAATATGTAGAAGTCTAAATCCTAGGAATCTTCAAATATAGTGTAAGAACAAGATTTATAAGGATTGCGAGTTAGTCACCTTGAGAGTTTTAAAATTGCATTATTCCCGAGAACTGGGAACTTAAAAAATGATAAATGTCTATCTGGCTTCTGTTTTGTCTTACCCATTTTACAAATTGATTCACGGAGAAACTTGGTAAAATAAATGAGCATACTTGGAATCTAATTTTTTTTTTAAGATTCTATTTATTTATTTGACAGACAGATCACAAGTAGGCAGAGAGGCAGACAGAGAGAGAAGGGAGGAAGCAGGCTCCCTTCTGAGCAGAGAGCCCGATGCGGGGCTCGATCCCAGGACACTGGGATCATAACCTGAGCCGAAGGCAGCGGCTTTAACCCACTGAGCCACCCAGGCGCCCCTTGGAATCTAATTTTTAAAGATTTATTTATTTATTTTAGAGAGAGTGCGAGAGCATGTGGGCAAGCAAGGGGAGGAGAGAATTTCAAGCTGACTCTGCTGAGCATGGAGCTTGTCGCAGGGCTGGATCCTGAGCTCATGACCCGAGGCAAAATCAAGAGTCTGATGCTTGACCGACTGAGCCACCCAGGACACCCTGGAAGCTAACTTTTAAACATGCTTAAATAAGCTTCTAAATTAAAGAAGAATTTGGAAAGCTTATGATACACAAGATACTGAGTTTTCTATTGAGATTCTTTTAGCCTGATATTAACTGGTTCTTTGACATACAGGAATCCTTGATCAGCTCACAGACTCTCCTACCACTAAACCTTCCATAAAAGGGATTCTGCCCCAGCTAGACTTGCAAGGCTAGATTTTCTATCTCTTGTAGCATTCATCAAATTCTCAAGGTTAAATACTTTTTGCCCACTGTTAGATTTCAAAGAACCTGGAGGTTTTATTCCTCGATGCTTTTCCTGTAGACTTTAAACATAAGAGGTGCTTAAGCAAGATTTGTTGAATGAACACATTTATTCTACATGGTATTTTAGGGAAAGCTGGAGGTAACAAAGAGGCACTTGATTTCAGCTCATGGTAGTTAATAGAAGGTCACAGCTAGTATCCAACAGCCCATCAGGGCTCTCCAGTGGACAAAGTAAATGAAAATACCCATCGGGGGTTGATCAAACCTGTAACTTAGTAGATTAAATAGTTCCTACTTTAAGGTCAAAGAGAGGAAGCCTTTCTTCAGTTGAATATCATGAGTCATGGTCATTACTTGGTGAAACTATTCTTGTGCACATGTCACTGTTAGTTAAGCTTTTTCTTCTCTGCAAGCTTTGTTCCTTCTGTCTGCAGTAAATACCCAACCCCCTACCCCCCAGGTCTTTCAGGCTGGCCTCAAATCACATGCTACTTTGTGTCCCTTTTTAAGGGACACTGACCCTCACCATGTAAAGTAGCTCGCATCCCCAACCTCGTATGTGGCACACGGTAATTGCTTTTTGACGTTTTGTTTAATTAATGCAGAGCCCAGGGTGGGAAAAGAAAAAGGCTTCCATACCGTGAATGTCAAAGGCAAGCTGTGAACCATTTCACAACTGTCTCTGGGTGCTGGAGCTCTCTGCCCTGCCTGCCAGCTCTCTCCTGCTGCTGCTTCTCCATTTACCCGGCTAGCCTGTCCCTTGCTTTCCTATCAGCTCTAAATGGAGCTAGATACACAGCTTGCCTGGCCCTGGGCAATGTGGAAATGTGGTGGTCTGGCTTCAAACGTCAAGAAAAGAGCTTTTTCCCTTTCTCCTGTGGTCTTTCTCCACCAGTCATGGTGGTTTTTGTTTGCTAGTTACAGTTGTGATCTCTTAGTACCAGGGTACTTGAGGGGTGAGTGTGGACCTCCCAGGATCCCAGGGTGCATGCTCAACCCTGAGTTTGTGGTGCCTGGTGTCAGCCTGAGCTCAGGTCCGCAAAGGGGAAGGGCAGCAGAGAGATGGCCCCAACACCTGTTCTTGGGAGATGGGATGCTCCTAAATGAAGGCCCTGGCCCTTGTGCCTATGCCTGTCGGACTTTACATGAATGCAAAGATAAGGTTATTTAAGCGTTTCAAGGCAGTGACTGCGGAACATCACACCCCAGGCATAAAGCCCCGAGTCCACCAAGCTGTCCCAGACTCTATACTTAACCCAGCTCTGGAAGTTTCCCTCTTTGTTGTCTTTTTTTGGTTTCCCCCTCTCCCCTCTTTGAGCTTAACAGTACATTGCATTCAAGGCTGACAGAAGTCGAATATCTGAAAATCACTTTCATGGCTTGCATTTCTCCTTCCTCCAAGTCACACCTCCTGACTCTTAAGAAGCTTGCAGTCTGGCAGATCTGCGATCCTCACTCTGATGCTCACAGAGAAGGACTGCCTGGCTCAGGGGGCTGCAAGGGGCCGGGCTTTCCTTGGCCAGGAGATGCAGCCATTCCCTGTCGTGTCAACAAGAAAGAGGCTGTTTGAGCCCTCGGGAATGCTCACCATAGCTGATTCAAGTTTGCAGACCCAATGGAGACTAATGTCCATTTTATATTCCTATCCGAGAGTTTGCGTTTTATTTTCTCTTGCTTCCTGCACTGGTCTATGAATGTCTGTCTTGTTTTGCCCGCTACCATAAAATTATCACGATCGCCAAGGCTGGTGGCGCTTTGGTAGGTATATTCTAGATGACTTCGTTCCCCTGGCCCTCCACTGGAGATGGGAATTGGGTGTTATTTATTCTTGTTCCTGGACCTCCTTTTTCTCTTCTTTCTCATGCACAAGGAAGGGCTCCAAAAGAGCAGGAGTGAAGGGAAGGCGGAGCTGAGTTCTTGCTGCAAAAGCTGAAAATTTGAGACGCTTGTTTTTTCCCTTCTCTGGCATGGAGGACTGGGGACACTTCCTAAACTTGGTGGAACAGATCTACCCATGAGAGAGTGAATCTGGAGCTGAAATGGAAGACTGTGAATCAGAGCAGAGATCTCCCCGAAGCTCGTCATAGAGGTGTGGGTGGCCCAGTCCGGAGTGCAGGGCAGGGAGGAAAGGGGACCCGGTCAAGACCTGTGTGCAGCCAGGAGGGGGGTCTCTCCAGGGTGACTTTGTCTGTGGTTCCTGCTGTTTATCCTGGCGTGTTTCTCTGCCTTTTCAAAGGCTTGTTTCCTGCCTTCTGTTCTATGAACTCCTTAACATGTTGTTCAAAAAATTATTTTCGGCTTCTGCCCACACTGGACTTCTTATCATTCCTTCAGCAGGCGAGGCACACTCGCTTCTTAGGGCCTTAACCCTGCTCTTTTCTCTGCCTGGAAGATTCTCTCTCCCCATCCCCCACAGAGCCACATGGCGCACTCCCTCACTCCTTTTGAATTTGCTTCACGTCACTGTCTCAAAGAAATCTATGCTGTCCACACTATACCTTCTTCACAATTTGCAAACTGCCTCTGCCTGGAAATTCTGATGGTTTCACCCTGCTTTTCTTATATTTCCCCATAGCCCTTACCAGTTTCTACGGTGGCAGTGACACATATTAGGTCTCGTCACATGAAATGGGCCATATCTTTTGATTTTTGCCTACAGAGCAAAACCCATGGTTCAACTTAATAAAATACCTTTTATTGTACCCCTTTGCAAGTAAGCTACAGAAAAGCAGAGAGCTCTGCCTATTTTAACAAACTTATTGAGGTATAATTGGGACCATAAAGTACATCTAATTAAAAGGTATAATTGGATGAGCTTTGACATGTGAAACGATTGTCATCATCAAGATAACGAGCATGCTATTACCCATGAAGGGTTTCCTGTGCTCTTCTATTGTTCCCCTTCCTGCATTTCCCCAAACCACGACCCTCTCCTGCCCCCACACAGTCACTGAGGTGCTTTCTGTCACTACAGATGCTTGAATTTCCTAGAATTTTATATAAATGGACTTGTTTAGTATGCACACTTTTGCCTGTCTTTTTTCACTCAGCAGAATTATTATTACTATTATTTTTTACTCAGCAGAATTATTTTGAGAATCGTTCATGTTGTTTTATGTACCAGCAGCTCACTGATTTTCACTGTTGACCAGCGGGCCATTGTACGGATGTACCAGTTTGTCTACTAACCCCTTTGTTGATGAGGATTTGCATTGCTTCTAGTTTTTGCCTATTGCAGATAAAGCTGCTAGGAACATTCATGGAAAAGTCTTCGCATAGATATATGCTTTCATTTGTCTTAAGAAAAATACCTAAAAGTTGGATAGCTGGAGCATATGGTAGGCAGATGTTACCTTTTTAAGAAATTGCCAAACTGATTTTCCATCATGGTTGAGCCATTTTTCATTCTTACCAGCAGTGAGTGTGTGTTTCAGTCTCTCTACGTCTTTGCCAACACTTGATAGGGCCAGTCTATTTCATAAGTAGTTTTGAAGCAGGAGACGAGATCCCTGTCTCACAGAGAAGAAGAATGAATCTCGAGGACAAAGGGTTAAGTGATAGAGTTTTATGAAACAAGGATACAGAAAAAACTCAGGAGTGAGAGGGGTCCCGAAGGGGTTGCCAACATGGGCCTGCATTGACCGTCTTTTATTTAGAACTGACCACGGAGGGACACCTGGGTGGCTCAGTCAGTTAAGCATCTGCCTTCAGCTCAGGTCATGATCTCAGGGTCTTGGAATTGAGCCCAGCATCAGGCTCCCTCCTTGGCGGGGAGGCTGCCTCTCCCTCATTCTCTCTCTTGAATAAATAAATAAAGTCTTTAATTAAAAAAAAGAACTGACTGGGATCTTGTGACCTTATCATTCTTGTGATGTCTTGGTTTGAATAAGGACTGGTGATAACATCTTTAATGCCTTACTTCTTCTTTGGGGTCTGGTTATTCTTTGGTGATCTCAATGTGACTGCCATTAACACAACTTATTTCTGACCCCCAGGGCAGCGTGGTCTGTTTCATTATGCCTCAGCATTTCTGGGATTTCTGTGAGCCTGATCAGGTAGCCTCCTACCTATGTCTCCCTACCTAGCCTTGCCTGTCCCTTACTCAATGAGATCCTTCAGGTGTATATCCGTGAGTCATACTCTTGGAGGCAAGATACATGATTGCCAACATGTATCTTGGGAGGGGGTAGTGATAAAAGAAGTTTCCAAGGAATTTTTATATGTAAAATTAGACTTACAGGATCCTGGGGGTCAGGCTAAGATTGCCTTTTGCCTTTGGCAAAGTGTCAGCAGCCAGGCAATTGAGTTCCTCCGGGAATGCCACCCTGCCTATTTCAAGGACTTGTCAACGGACTGTAAGTAGTGAAGAAATTTAATAATTTTTCTTCTGTCTTTGCTTCCCACATCAATGACATTTCCAGTTTGTTTGTAGTAGTATCTCATTGTGGTTTTAATTTGTATATCCCTAATGACTAGCAATGCTAAGCCTTTGTTAATGTACTCATTGTTAATGTACTCATTCGCCAACCATGTATCTTCTTTAGTAAGTATCTATTCAAATCTTATCCCCATTTGTTTTATTAGACTTGTTTTCATATTAAAGTTATTACAGTTTTTATATGTTCTACATTCAAATTTTGTGTATGTTTATTTTTATTGTATTTATACATTTTATATATAATTGTTTTTATATTGATATTTACATATTTTATATATAATTTCGATTTATAATATATTTATATGTGTTAAATATTTACAATTATAATTATAGACATAATTTCTAGTTATAACATATATGTTAACTATTTATAATACATATATAATTATAAATATAATTTATATTATATTTTTATATATTATATTCTATATTATATAGTCCATGTTTGGGTAGGAGATTTGCAAATACTTTCTCCTGAACTGTGGCTTGTTTTTTCATTTTATTAATAGTGTCTTCCAGAATAGAAAGAATAGAAGTTCTTCATTTTTTTTTTTAAGATTTTATTTATTTATTTGACAGACAAGAGATCACAAGTAGGCAGGCAGGCAGAGAGAGAGGAGAAAGCAGGCTCCCCACCGAGCAGAGAGCCCGATGTGGGACTCGATCCCAGGACCCTGGGATCATGACCTGAGCCGAAAGCAGAGGCCTTAACCCACTGAGCCACCCAGGTTCCCTAGAAGTTCTTCATTTTGATGAAGTTCAATTTTTTCTTTCATGGCTCATGGCTTTCGTCATCTCTGAGAAATCTTTCCCTAACCAAGTTCATAAAGATTTTCTTTCTTTTTTTTTCAAGATTTTTTTTTTTTTAAATTTATTTGACAGAGAGAGACACAGTGAGAGAGGGAACACAAGTAGGGAGAGTGGGAGAGGGAGAAGCAGGCTTCCTGCCAAGCAGGGAGCCTGACGTGGGACTCGATCCCAGGATCCTGGGATCATGACCTGAGCTGAAGGCAGATGCTTAATGACTGAGCCATCCAGGAACCCTAAAGATTTTCACTTAATGTTTCTTCTAGAAGTTTCACAGAGTTGGATTCCGCATTTAGGTCTGCAATTCATTTTGGATTTAGTTATGTGTATAACATATGGCCTGAAGTTCTACACAGGAAACAAGAGCCCTGGGAATGGTAACTATGTGAATAAAAATACTTTTTTTATTATCTTAATTTCTTGTGGAAAGCAAAAATACTAACATTGCAGTGTGGTGCTTAAAACAATAATAGAAGTAAAATTTATGACAATAGGATAGAGCCTGGGAGTGAGGAGAGAAATGAAAGCACATTGTTTCAAAATTCTTATCCCATCCAGGAAATCTACTAGAAGACAGACTGATAAATAAGTTCAAGAGGGTACTGGGGAGCCAAAAGAAGCCGTTCAATAACAATATACAGAGAGATACAGCTAATGCCCCAGCGAGAGCTCCAAAGGCAGACGGGAGAAGAGGAAAAAGAGAACAAAGAACAGACGGAACAAATGGAAACCAGACAAGATAGTAGCTTTCCACTATGTCAGTAATCACATTAAGCAGAAGCCACAGTTTATAGCCTGATATCGAATATTCATCGTTAACAAGAGGGATGTGGGTAGGTGCGTAGATACTGTGTGTTGGAGACAGTAGAAGTTTTCTTTTGATTCCTTAAATTTTTTCAGTGAAGTTGGATGTTAGATCATTAGCCGAGAAACTCTCGTCTTAATTTAGCTCTCTACCTTCAAGCCAGGCATCATCCTGAATTTATTTTTATTTTCTTAATTTGGATCTCAGCAGGTGAGGCATAAACACGAAATTCCAGATAAACATGAAATTGATTTTAATTAAACAGAAAAACAGGAAGAAAAGCAAGAAGCTAAACATTTTTTCCCCAACTGCCTTAAATCTAAGAGGTTAAAAATATTAATAATTAACACACAGCTAGGAATCTGCACACGGTGCAGCTGCCTCATTCATTTAGAATGCTGGCTGGGAATTAATATTAATGGGGTAGTTTTCATTTAGACTTTTACAGCAGCAAAGACAATGACAGCACCACGGCAGTGCCCCCCGGCAGCTCGGAGACTTGTGGGTGCGTTGTATTTCCAAACGAACCCATCAGCAAGGACTTCTGGAGCTCTGGCCATGCACACAGCACCGTGCTAGACCCTTGAATATTCCTCTGGCTCTAGATCAAGGGGTGTTAAATTAATTGCTACAGCTTCCTTCCAAAGAGTATCCGTCACAAAGTCGAAAGTGATACATAAACACTGCAGTGCTCTGTTTCGGTTGTTTTTCATGCCATCATGCCATCGGACAGTGCTGGAAAATGGCTCTCACTGTACACCTCCCTCTAGGAGTCGGAACGCAGCACTCTTACAGAATAAAAAATAGCAATGGGATCAGAACCCTGTGGAAAGGTGTGCAATTAGTGAGACGGCCATTTACATGACTCTTGTCGGCTATGATGGGCCAGATTTGCTTTTTACTTACACCTGAGAGGGTCTCCGTCCATTTGGAGCAAAGGTAATTGAGCACATCATTTAACCACAGGAATATTTGCACTTTGCAAATGGAAAGGAGGTCTTTCAGCGTGGGTGATGAAGTCCGCTTCTTAAGACGAACTTGCCCTAAATTATGATCCCATAATTTAGGAAAGAAACAAAAGTGTCGATGTCTCCTGGATTGTCTCTGTTTCTTTTCGCAACGCTCTGTCTACCACCTCTTGGTCTAAGAAGAGGGGACACAAGTCCGTTATCCTCGAATCTGTGCTGCTCTGTCCCACTGTGCACCAAAATTAAGATCATAAATATCTTGGGCTTCAGGCGGGGGAGTATCTGTGTGTCTTCTCCTCTGTGTGTTTGCGTGTGTGCATGATTCCTTCTTAGGGAATATGGGCATGGCAGATTTAATAAATGGGTGTTTTTCTCTGTGACAGGAAGCCCACTGATGCTTAGGGAAGGGTCCAGCAATCAGGGAGAGCCAAGCTGTAAGAAATGTGTTGCAGCCTCTCAGTTTTTATCTTGTTAAAGTGACTGCTTCTGGGGAACCTGGGTGGCTCAGTGGGTTAAGCCGCTGCCATTGGCTCAGGTCATGATCCCAGGGTCCTAGCATCGAGCCTCGCATCATTGGGCTCCTTACTCAGTGGAGAGTCTGCTTCTCCCTCTCCCACTGCCCCTGCCCCCAACTTGTACTCTCTCTGTCAAATAAGTAAATAAAATCTTTAAAAATGATAATAAAATAGAGCAAAGTGACTGCTTCCTACTTTCTGCTCATATCAGTCTCCAGAGGGTCCCAGGGTGAATGAGAAGCTGGCCACGGTGCCGTTTGGGTCAATTCTTTCCCATGGGAAAGATGTAAAGAAGAGAAGCAGTGAGTCTCTGGCCTGGCGAGTTTCTTAGGTGGAGGAGGCATGAGTGACTCTGTGATCCTTTCTCTGAGAAGAGCAGCTGCGGAGTGAGGAGGAAGCTCCTAGCCTGGCCCTGCCAGGAAGTGGCCCATGGCCGAGCAGCCATCTCTTCCATACATGGAGAAAGCAGCCAACCGATGTTCCCTGGGGCTCTGTGGAAGTTGCCTGATGTCTAGACAGCTTGCGTGGTCCCTTTGCAGTGTGCAGACTTCAGTGGTGTGACAGTGATAGCTAGCGTGTCTCCTGGACTTACCATGTGCCAGGCTATGCTCTGGGTCTTACAGGTTTTCACTCAGTTGGTCTTTGCACACAACAGCTCTAAGAGGTGGGCATTAGGAGTCCCTTTCACAGATGTGGAACTGAGGCCCTGAGAGGTTACATAGCTCACACGAGGTCACACAGCTGCAAGAGGGCAAAGTCAGGATTCGAACACAGGATCACAGGACACACAAAACAGGTGGCATTCACATAGGGCAGACGGCCGACCATAATGCTGACACTAATATGACCTGCATTTTCCACAAATGGGACTCCACTTACGGCTTTACAGACGTTGTCACCGCAGTTTAAACAGTACTAGTGCTTTAATGAGTAATATTATCTCAACCAAGTGGCCATTATCAATAAGACTAACAAAAGTGTATTAAAATAAACTTAACATGGCCTTCTTTGATTATTAAATAATACACTGTATTTGTAATTATAAGAATATATTAATGTGAGGAATGATAATATGGCAAATCTCTTTTACCTCATGGGGCTGCACAGAAAACCCCAGGAGGGTGCTGTGGTAGAGAGTGACTACTGTAGACTGGGCATCAGAGAAGACTTCCCAGAGGAGGTGACCCTTTGGGCTGTCATCTAACTATCAAACAACCCTGAGTCATGCTGAGGTCAGGAGGAAGGGTGATGGCAAGGGGATTGACTTGTGCACACAGATTCTTTAACAAAATAAATAAACAAGATACTTACAGAGGATGACATAAATCTTTCACAAGTAAAATATGTAAATAAAGCTTGTAGCGTATCAACCACAGCCAGTCGGTTAGTAGAACACCATCATAAAACATTCTGCATGCGTCTCCCCCCACCCTTTTAAAAAAATATTTCCACACTCAGATCTCTGCTTTCTTGGCAGGTAAAACTAACTTCCTAGGACAGGTTGCCATCCTTCTGTTCTTCCCACAAGAGGATCTTTTGTGCAGGATATGTATTTTTCTAAATAAGGACTCCAGCCATGAGTATCACTCATTAAATCTTTATGACACCTATGAAATTTTTATCTGTTTATTTTATTGTGAAAAAATTTGATTTTCCTGGCTTTACTAGCTCCATTGTCTTCAGCAAATACAAGTAGCTGGGGGAGGGGAGGGTGGGTGGGGTGACCGCGGGAAAGCTGGGGATTCCAGGAGAATGTAGACTACACTCTACGGGGGAGTGTAGAGCGCGATTTGGAGGCTTGGTCTGGTGCATTTAGGGAAGGGGAAAGGCCTGGCGTTTGATGGGCAACCTCCTGGAGCAAGCAGAGAAAGGGATTGGGGAGGTAAGCAGGCCCCAGAGCATGAAGGAGCTAGCAGGTCATGGGTGGGGACTGGATTTTGTTCCAGGTGAAAATGGATGTGTTAAGAAGGGAAATGTACCAAAAGGCCCTGCATACTCTTATTTGTGGAGAGGGAAATGAAACAGTATATTTAACCAGGGGAAAAAAATAGAGCACAAAATTTTCATCTAGACAAAAAAAATTTTTTCTATGCTGTTTATTCTATCCTACTGTATTTTATTTATTCAACTGGACTCCAATTAATTACTTTATATCCATTTTTAAAATGGATATTTTATAATATTTATAAATATAAATATAATTTATAAATATAAATAAATAAATATTTATTTATAATAATATTTATATAAATATTTTTATTTATTTGAGATAGAGTGAGAATGAGAGAGCGAGAGCGAGAGCGAGAGCGAGAGAGAGAGAGAGAGCATAAGCCAGGGGAGCAGCAGGGAGAGGGAGAGGCAGGCTCTCTACTGAGCAGGGAGCCTGACGTGGGGCTCCATCCCAGGACTCCGAGATCATGACCTGAGCTGAAAGCAGATGTTTACCAGAATGAGCCACTCAGGAGCCCCTAGATCCATTTTTTTTTTAAAGGGAAATGGTGCGAAGGCTCAGCAGAGGTTTGCTATGCTGGCTGTCCAAGTTCCAGAACATGCTGGAAAAAAAAAGGAGTAGTAAGTAAGCTCAGGAAGAACCTGGAGGCCATTCCCACTTACATGCAGAGCGGTGACTGGAAGCATGAATTGGAGGGAAAGGGGCAGGCAAACCCCAAACCAAATTCCTGAGCGGGTGCTGCTGATACCTCACAGGTACAACTTCCTAGGTCTGAGGGCGGGGGGGTCTGTGAAGATGACAACTACGCAGAAGCAGTGAGGCCACGGAACCTTGGCCACAGAACCTTGGACACGGTGAGAGAGACAAAGCAGCTGACAGCCCCTTGGGACAGCGTTGTCCAACGTACACATACCATAAGACACATGTGCAATTTAAAATTCTCTAATATCCACAGTAAAAGTTACAAAGGAGACACGGGTGAAATTAAATTTAGAAATCTATTTCACTTAACCTACCCTATCCCAAAGAGGATCATCTCAACATAGTAACGATATAATGGGATCTTTTACATTCACTCTTTCCCTACAAAGTCCTCCAAACCCAGCATATGTATCACACATTTCAATTTGCCCCAGGCATATCTCACGTGCTCAAGAGCCACTGTGCTGCCTGAGGACTTAGGAACTGGGTTACCCAGCCTGTTGGGGGTAGGAGGCCAGACTTCTCTCTGGAGAATGCCACAGAGGAGACTTTCCTGCCACACTGTGGTTGCAATAGAGGTAGCTTGTCAGAAAAAAAGAAAAACTCACTTTGAGCCGGTGTTCATCAGAACAATCCCCAGGTCGTGCCTATTACGGAGCTCTAAGCCACTTCTACCGTTAACAACCCCAGGTGCCTTCTGCAGATCTGGTCTCGCTCTAGAAGCCATGATCTTGGGCCTGTAGAGCTGAGGGCGAGTGTGAAAGGACCACACCCCTGAGTCTCCCTTGCTTTCCAGTCAAAATTCATTCCACTAACTCAATTACATTGAAAAACTTAAGCTTCAGCGAGAAAAAGGTGTCATATATTTATAGTAACTCTGCCTATTCTAATAAGCTCTCTCAGTTCATTTTTGTAGTATTTAACCTTTGCAAATTCCCTTTGAATTGAGTTCATCTGCATCGAGAGAGAGTGCTGCGTCATTATGCGCTGGGGAAAGGTCATCATGTAATACCTGCCAAAATGCACATTATCCTGTCTCCTTAGGTTTCTTTTCTTCATTTTCCTGCTTTAGTCTTAGAAGAATTTGCAAGCCTTTAGGTTAAGAACTCAAGGACTTTACTCCCTGAAAGGGTCAAATAATAAGATGGCAAACCTTGGGTGTGGACCAGATATTTAGAGAAGCCTCACAGACCAGCGTGCATCTCTCCACCCCACATCTCCACACCTCTGCACACCGTCTCTCCTTTGATAGCTTTAGGGCAGACAGCCAAGCCCTTGAGTTATTAAAACAAATCTGATTTTTAAATTCATTTACAGGCAGATCTTTCAAATTTCCTTGTGGGAAATCACTAGAATTCCATTTGCAGCTTGCATCTCTCTTGTGGGCAAGGAAATCAAAATCCCACCATAGCGGTTCTTTGGTGAGACAGGTTCAGGCCAAACCCAGCTATTCCTAGGAAATGCTCCTTGGAAGTCAACATTTCTCACCGACGGGAAGTGAAACAAACGTGCAAATATGCCATTCACAGCAATAATGCCACCTTCATCTAAAAGGAACAGAAACTTTTGGGGCCCCTGGGTGGTTCAGTTGCTTAAGGGTCCAACTCCTGATTTCAGCTCAGGTCATAATCTCGGGGTCTTGAGATTGAGCCCTGTGTCACTCAAGGGGGAGGTAGCTTGAGGATTCTCTCCTCCCCCCTCCTACCTTCCCCCTCATGAGCTCTCTCTCCCTCTCTCAAATAAATAAATAATTGAAAAAAAAAAGGAATATAAACTTTTTATTTATTGAGGAAAGTGTCAGGGCCAGAGACTCATCCATACTGGAAAGATATTACTTATAGTATTGGGGCTATAGACAAAGTATGTTAAATTCTTCTCATCTTGAGGGCTCCTGGGTGGCTCAGTTGGTTAAGTGACTGCCTTTGGCTCAGGTCATGATCCTCGAGTCCCAGGATTGAGTCCCGTATTGGGCTCTCAGCTCAGCCTGGGGGTTTGCTTCTCCTTCTGACCCGTGCCCATCTTGTGCTCGTGCTCTCTCTCTCAAATAAATACATAAAATCTTAATAATCAAATAAATAATAATCAAATAAATACATAAAATCTTTAAAAAAATTCTTCTCATCTTCTGTGGACATGCACCTGTATTGTATGATGGTGCCTGCCTCTTTGAGAACTTCACCACGTGGTAGTCACTAATTTTGGTGGTTGCTAGCCTTATACTATTTTTTCGTGCTCTTTTTTCCCCCAAGCTTGGCCTGTTTTATGCCCTCCCCTCCCTTTAATGCTCTAGACTCTAGAACTTACCATGGTTTTTTGGCTGGTGGCGATTTATTATCTTTAAGATTTATATTCTTACTGAGTTAGTGTCTCTAGTTGATCAAATTTCCACATCCTAAGAACTCTGTTCTATGAAGTTCTTAAATTAACATTATTGTGGAATAATTTACATATAATAAAACTAACCAATTTTAAATAAACAATTCAACATGCCTTGACAAATGGTCACAGTTATATAATCATCACCATAATCAAGATCTGGAAGATTCTTCTTACCCCTAAAATTTCCTCCATAACACCCAGAACTTTTAGTGGTATTTTCTAATATCGGGCAGGAAATATTCTTGCCAAGACTGTGAAGTGTGGGTGGGGGGAATGTGGGGTCATTCTATTTTTAATAGCTAAAAATCAGATAAAAGGCTTATTCAGATATTCTTAGCAGTAAGTACTGTATGGAATGAAGAGGGTACTTATCACAATTTTCTAATCTTATTATTAAAAAAAAAAGAGCTATCTGATTTATAGCAGAAAGAATTGCTTGATCGGATGATTGACACAGTCAGAAATTTTAGGCAGAATTCTGTCTTCAAACAGCTATGTAAGCTTGAACTTCGTGGAGAGAAAAATTAAAAGGCCAAGACAAGAAATTTTCATGAGATCCGTTCCCAAATCCTTACTTCCAGCATCCGTGAGTATCCAAGCCTGTGTGAAAATGGGACTAAGAAGATGTAAATCATTTAATGATTCATGATATAAATTAAATAATAAAAGATGCACTTTCTTGAGAAGAAAGCATATATTACTGCTCTTAATTTATTTCTTTCTTGGGGGGGAGCCTTGATATCTGGATATATATATTTGAGGAAATCAAAATCATTGCCAGGAGAACATGTATAAAATTTTTCGTATAAGCACTATTCTTTCATATACTTAGAATAGTAGCTAATGCTTATATAAGGCTTACCTACTATATGCTTGACACAGGACTCCCCAAACCCTTGTGAGTTCCTAAGTGATAAGAACATTGGGAGCATCTTTTGTTCTAATGAGGTGACTCTGGGTGGTCTCCTGGATGGGGACTGGCTGGTCACCAGAAAAACCAAACCATGATTAGAAGCTTGGAATTTTTAGCTCCCACCCACCTTCCCTAGAGAGGACGGAGGGGTGAAAGAGGAGTCCCTTCTTCCTCCCCCACTTCCCTTCCTTCCTTTTTGCGCAGTCTCCCTCGCGTTCTTCCTTCCTGAGCACTACAAGGCATTCCTGAGGCAGAGCTGCTCTGATGGCTCCTTAGCTCTGCAGGAGGCCATTAGGGGTTGGGTGTTTGGCACACGTTTGCCGTGGGTAGTGACACTGTTCAGAAGGTGACAATGATGGGGATGACAAGGATCAGGAGGAGAGAGCAGTTGCAACAACGGTTTTGCAATGAAAGAACCAGAAGGAACAAAGAGGATGGAAGAGAGACTGGGGTTCAAATGCTTCGATGTCTGTCCAGCAGCACCAACGGGAACCTGGACTAACAACACATTCCTTTGTACCCTGTTATCCTGAGCTCATGTCCTGGAGTCCTATGAGAAGACCACAGAGGCAAAGCAACAAGGAAAAGGGAATTGTTCAGCAGAGGAGAGAGGGAAGATTTGCAGAATCTCCCACTTTCATCGTTTTCATTGTGCAGCCCTAAAGGGCTCTTTGTAGCCCCATGGAGCCACAGTCAAGGCCGAGGGTCAAGGTGGAAGCACTCCTCTGTTTAACCTTTCTGCTGGAAAGTGCCCATTCGAGCAGGTGAGGTAGGTGGCGGCGGCGAGTGTTTCTTGCTAAGAGAAGCCATCAGACAATCCCAGGGCCTTTGGGCCAATGACCCATGCCTGGTGGGGTCTCACTTCCAGCCAGTCAGCCATGGCTGTGCTCCGGGAGGCCGCTGCTCTTTCTGCTGCTGCTGTTCTGTTTAGATGCTGAGTTTCCTTTGCAGACAGATTTGGTCCAGCCTGTTGTCCTCAAAGAAACCTCTTACTAATGGCTGGCTTCAGCCGATGCTCGGCTATTTTAGCAGCCAGTGTATGTCTGTTCGGTCACAGGTAAAAAAAATCCATGACCAAGACAGGTGGTGGCAGGTGGGAGGATGGCATAAGCCTGAGGTCGCTGTGAAATATGGAGATCTGAGAGGTAATGGAAGGGGTAGAAAGATGGTTTCTTAATGCCCTGGCTTTTGCTAGGCATTTTATGTCATACTGAACTTTTAAAATATTTTTACATCTTTTGTTTGATTATAAAATATCTGAAATATATGGACATATAGAAACAATGATGTGCATGCCTCTTGGATTTAGCAGCTGGGACCTTTCTGTCATCCCGATTCACATCTCTTCCGTGGTCCTTCCTGGATTTGCACCTTAAGTCTCTCGAGGGGTGTGCTTGGGGGCATCTGATCAAAGCCAAAATGGTTGATTTAAGAATAAGATGATCACACCTATGTTCTGAGCAGCATTATTCACAATAACCAAGGTGGAAATAAGCCACTGGATAAAGAAATACATCTATACAATCTATACAATTGGCACATCTATACAATTGGATATCATCCAGCCTTAGAAAGGAAGGAAATTCTGGCACATGCTACAACATGAATGAAGCCTGAGGCCATTATGCTGAGTGCAATAAGCCAGACACCAAAGGACAAAGATTCATAGAAACAGAGGTGCCAGCGTGGCTCTGCCGGCTAAGCATCTGCTTTTGGCTCAGGTCATGATCTCAGCATCCTGGGATTGAGCCCCGCATCTAGCTCTGTGCTCAGCGGGGAGCCTGCTTCTCTCTCTCCTCTTCCCCCTGCTTGTGCTCTCTCTCCTTGTCAAATAAAATAAAATAAAATAAAATAAAATAAAACAAAATAAAAAGATTCATAGAAACAGAAAGTAGATGGTGGTTACCATGGGCTGGGGCTAGGGGAAAATGGGAATTATTGTTCAGTGGGTACAGAGATGAGGAGTTCTAGAGATGGAGGGAGGTACTATTGTACAACAATGTGAATGTACTTAGTGCTACTAAATTGTATGCTTAAAAATGGTTCAGATAGTGAATATTATGGGATGTGTATTTTGTCACAATTTAAAAAACAATCAGATGAGCAAACAAGCTGAAACCCAGAGAGGTTTATTATAAAAACCAATTATGATGTGTCTCTCCATTTATTTTTAGTTTGTGTTTTTGTCAATATTCATTCTCATACTTATGTTATTTATTTTAAAAACTTTCTGTCACTAAAGGTAATTTCATCCATAATCCCACAGCCATCTATAAAGCCCACAAGTTTTGGATATTTCTGTGTAGTTTTTTATTGTGTGCATTTTTATCTTTTGTTTGACATTTTACTCAGTTGAAATAGGATACTTCTCACTCTTTCCAAAACTAGTTCTCTGTATATTAATTTGCAACTTTTATTGATGCTTTATAATCTTAACAGTTGTTTTTAATGGCCTGAGAATATTTCCTTCAGCCAGTATGCTACCTTTGGTCAAGTCATTTGTTTTTGGAGGATTATTTTTTGTATTACTTGTTTGTTTTTTGTGTGTGTGTGTGGCTTTTTTTTTTTTTTTTTTGGTAACTTGAAATCATGACTATCACCATGTTATATGTGTTTTAATTAAATTTTTTAAAAACCAATGAGTTTAGAAACCTAAAAATTATTTGTTTTTTATCTCCTATGAATCTAGTCGGCTATGCTCCTCAATGTATGACATAACATCGGTTTGTATGTGGCTTTTTAAATTTTACTTCTGCCTTCATTTATGATACCCAGTCGCATTTCTGCTTCTTCCCCTTCTTCTTTTTCTTCTCCTCCTCTTCTCGCCCACTTCCAACTCACCTTCCATCGTTTTCTTTTTTTTAAAGATTTTATTTGTTTATTTGAGAGAGAAAATGAGATAGAGAGTATGAGAGCGGAGAGGGTCAGAGAGAGAAGCAGACTCCCCACTGAGCTGGGAGCCCGATGCGGGACTCAATCCTGGGACTCCAGGATCATGGGCTGAGCTGAAGGCAGTTGCTTAACCAACTGAGCCACCCAGGCACCTGACCTTCCAATATTTTATTTACGTATATGTATATGCTTCGAATGCATAGTGTTTTGTGTTTTGAAAAGCCTACTTTAATAGCATTGTGCTTTCAATCTCACTTTGTTCCTTTCTCATTCAATGTAGTATTTTTGATACCTATCCATGAAGCTAGTTAATTCCTTCTAACCGTTGCATAGTGTTCTATTTCATGGACAGTTCGCATTTGGACAGACTCCTAGTTGTCCAGCCCCTTGCTACCGGAAGCAATACTTTGCCTGCTCATGAGTTTACATCTCCCTTTGCATTTGTGATGTAGTATTTGTGGGGAGGACTTGCATGCTGACTTGGAACTGCCATGCCTTGGCGCATCCCAAGTACTCAGTTACGAGAACGCTGCCAAGTCGCTCTCTAACGGCTGAGCATGCTGATATCCCACTAGCTGAGGCCGAGGATTCTTACTTGGCAACATCCTCACCAGAGTTTTGTGGGTGGTAGGTTTCTAACTATTGAATTATTAACAACCTCAACACAGTGCAATAGTGTTTTAATTTGCTTTTCCTTGATAATTAGAAAGGTGGAAGATCACTCTGGCTAGTTTTTATGTGAATTAACTATTAATATCCTTTATCTTTTTTAAAAATTGTATTTCTTATCTTTCTTGCTGACTTATAGGAATATATATATATTTTAACGTATTCTAGAAGTGCTGAATCTGGTTACTTCCTTTCTAGTCCTATTAGAAATGGGCTAATTAGACCATGATTAGTCTATGCTGAGATATGTCAACATATGGGTTAAATATAAACCCCTAAACAACAATTCTTTTGACAAGTCCGGTAGGATTCTGCAAAACGTTCAAAGCTTGATCTGTCTCTGTAAACACAATTCAAAGGTCTGACACTTTACAGGATGGAATTTTTTTTTTCCCCTCAGGGACATCAGCAAAAATCTAGGGCCAAGATCTCAGAGGCTTATGTTGTGTCCTAAACCTTTTCTGACTACCCTGCTCAGGAATATGGAACATTCTGGTTGACCAGGTCTTGAAAGCGGCTTCCCTTTAGCATGTCATCAGATAGTTCTTTTTTACAGAGGGTATAACTCTGCAGAGACACATAAATAAATAAGCATATTTATGTCGTTAAGATGTATATATTTTAGGGGCACCTGGGTAGCTCAGTCTGTTAAGCATGGGACTCCTGATTTTGGCTCAGGATCTCAGGATCATGAGATCCAGCCCTGTGTGGAGCTCCACACTGAGTGTGGTGTCTGCTTAGGTTTCTCTCTCCCTCTCTCTCTGCCCCTCCGCTCCCAACCTCTCTCTCTCCCTCTTGAAAACAAAAACAAAAACAAAAACAAAAACATGTCTATATTCTATTCCAATATTAAGACATTACCCATCTCTCCTTTCCTGTTAAATAAATATACACTGAATTTTATCCAATGCATTTTAGCAACTATGGGGATGATAATCTTTCTATTTCTACCTTGACTTATTAAAATGCCAAAATACATTATTTCCTGTAATGAAACTTCCTGGCATTCCTGCTCTGAATCCCACCTGCTCATCAGGTAATGTTATTTTAATGTGACACTGAGACCTATTTTCAAATATGAATAATTTACTAATTTTGCTTTGAGAATCATAATTGAAAATTTCTCTTAATTTCTTTTTTGTCTGCTCTGTCAGATGTTAGTGTTATGCTCTATGAAAAGAATGTATAAGATTCTTACTTCTTATTCCTGCCATGCCCTGGAGTAGCT
Source organism: Martes martes (assembly GCF_963455335.1). Lineage (NCBI taxonomy): Eukaryota > Metazoa > Chordata > Mammalia > Carnivora > Mustelidae > Martes > Martes martes. Next base: position 163,150,039 of record NC_137890.1, read on the forward strand.
GAAATAGTATTGGCATTAGTGTTGCTTAATTTTTTCATAGAATTAACTGTGAAATTATCTGGTGATCCCACAGTCAGGTTCATTTTTTTTTTAAAGTTTTAGGATTTTTTTTCCCACTTGTATTAATTTACTTTTGTTTTCTGAAGATGCAAAATATTAACATAGGTCAAAAGTCAAAACTATTTTAAAAGGTATATTCTGAGGAGCCTTCTGCCCACCTGTATTTTTTCCACCTCTTCCCACCCAGACTCAGAAGGTAACACATTGTATTAGCTTCTGATTTATCTGTATGCAAAAACAAACATAGTAAATTCTTATTTCCCTCTTTCCCTATGCAAATGGTGCAGCTTCTCTGTCGTGGGTTTTTCTTTTTCAACCTTAACAATACATCATTGAAATTAGTCCATATCAGTTTATACAAATTTTTTCCTTTTTAAAATACCAACATCTTTTCTCATTGAGTGAATGATGGCAATTATTCATTCAATCCCCAATGTATGGTTAGGTTCTTTCCAACATTTTGCTATTACAAATAACACCACAATGAATACTCTTGTGTATGTGGTTTTTTTCCGGTGATATTCAGGGTAAGTTCCCATAAATAGAATGCCTAGTATTCAAAGGCTTTGAAAAGAAGGTGAATTCTTAGTGTTTAGTGTCTAGAATTTGATACATATTAATCAGATACATATTAATCAGATCTACACTGTTATTATGTGACTTAGATTTTTTTTCACACCCAACCTGTCATGATCTGAAAGATGTATTCAGGTCTCCTTTTACTCCTTTATTTCTTCATATGTTTCCTATAGATTTTTGTCTGTGCATTTTGATCCAATGTCATGTAGCACACAGACACTCATCACTTTAAGATCTGCCTTACAACACACTTTTCTTGATGGATTTAACACATTGGTACCTGAATCCCACCTCGTCTGATACTATGACCACAACCCTTGCTTTCCCTGGTCTGCATTTCCATGTATGTGCTTTTGATTTTCAACCTGTCTGAAATAGGCATCGTTCTGTTGGGTTCCACTTAGAACCCTATCTGAGAGCTTTTCTTTTAATAGATGAATTTATCCTGTTATAATTTTGACATGACAATGACATTTATCTTAGTCATGTTATGTTATTTGGTTTTTTTTTTAAACACGCTCTTTATTTTCCTTTATTTTAGTGTATTTCTCAAAGTGAAATATTTTTTCCTGTGTGTGCAACTGTGTGTGTGTGTGCTCATGTGCACACAGCTCCTAGTAATTTGGAATGTTCATACTCGGTTTTCAGTTTTTCTAGGGATTACTTTATAATTTTGTGCAATATACTTAATCCTTTAAATTTTTAATTTTGACTAACTTCTCATTATGACAAAATTAGTTTTTTTCACATTCTTCTGTCTTCTCTCTCTCTTCCTTCTTTTTCCTCCTCCTCCCTTCCTTCTTTCCTCCCTCCCTCCCTTCTATTTTTTTCCTTCCTTCCCTCTACTCTATTTTGGAATTATATCATAAATGATATAAAAACTTTGTTTAAATAATGATTCAAATAAGATCCAGGTATTTTGATGGATTACTATGTTTTAAGTCTCCTTTAATCTATCAGCTCTCAGATCCCGGCTTCAGTTCTCAAAGTATTAGTTTCATCAAATTTAATTTTGTTTTATAATTATCTAGAATATTTTCACTGTCATAAGGTCAACTCTACAAAGCAAGATAATTTAATAAACCCAATTTTGACTGGATCTATTATTATTCTTTGTGCCTACTTTTTAAGACCTTATAAAAGATGAAACCCTTTGTTTATTTGCACGTTAACTTTCCACTCCCCGCCCCACCTGTCTTTACTTCCCTACTTTTGTTAGTGATCATTCTGTTTCTCATCTTCAGATTTTATGGCATTGACATTCTGTTTGATAACCAGAATCTCAAGATGGTTTTAGGCTTAGTCTTATATATAAATAGATTTGTCTCACTTACCTTCTTTTCTTTATTTTAAAGATTTTATTTCTTTACTTGACAGAGTGAGAGAGCACGAGCTGGAGCAGGAGATTGGGGGGAGAGGCAGAGAGGGATGGAGAAGCAGACCCCGATAAGCAGGAAGCCCAACGAGGGGCTGGATCCCAGGATCCTGGGATCATGACCTGAGCTGAAGGCAGACACTTAACCAACTGAGCCACCCAGGTGCCTCTCTTAAAAAAGGATTTGTCTATTTCATGAATTTTAATACTTGCCTATTGTCTGCTTAGGATGCAATTCAAATGTGTTGGATTCTCTTCCTCAAGCTCAAATGCACTGTTGGAATTTTTTCTAATACTGCATGCAGGAAGTGGAGTTCAGCTACATAGGGACTTTCTGTCTTTTTTTTTTTTTTTTTAAGATTTTATTTATTTATTTGTCAGAGAGAGTGAGCACAGGCAAACAGAGAGGCAGGCAGAGGCAGAGGGAGAAGCAGGCTCCCTGCTGAGCAAGAAGCCCGTAGTGGGACTCGATTCCAGGACCCTGGGATCATGACCCGAGCCGAAGGCAGCCGCTTAACCAACTGAGCCACCCAGGTGTCCCGGGACTTTCTGTCTTAATGCCTGACACATTTCCTGGAACACATCTTAGTGTGCAGGGGTTGAAATAAGTTGTTGTTGTTGTTGTTTTAGATTTTATTTATTCTTTTGCGAGAGAAAGAGAGAGAGCACAAGCAGGGGGTGAGGCAGAGGGAGAAGGAGAAGCAGCCTCCCCCGCTGAGCCAGGAGCCAGATGTAGAGCTGGATCCAGGACCTGGAGATCATGACTGGAGCAGAAGGCAGATGCTCAACCATCTGAGCCACCCAGCCGTCCCCAAATCAGTTTCTCCTGAGATACAGTCTGTCTTTTCAATCAGGAGATTAAATCTTCCATTTTACAAAACTTTGCTGATTTATATATTTTTTCTGTTCTGTATGTGGAGTTTCCCTCTTCAAAGTCATCAAATATGCATGGGTTGAATGTCCTTTGTCTCTTCCCCACAGCTTTCATTTACTGTATTTCTTTTAGGCACCTTTTCATTGATTCTGCTGATTCTCCTCCGGTTTGTCTTCTCGAGTCTTTACTTTTGTGAGTAACGGTTATTTCTATGACAAGCTTGTTTTTTTGTTCCACTTATCTTCTGAGCGTGATCTTTGTAGTTTTCACCTCTTTATGTCTTTTTTTTTTTCATTTTCTGGAACATTTTTTTCTCTTCTCTGATTTTTTTTCTTTTTTAAATAGTGGGCTAAAAATCAAGGTGTCTGCAGGGCAACACTCCCTATGGAGGTTTGAAGCAAGAATCCATTTCTTGGCCTTTCCCTGCATCATGAGTACATGCCTTGGCTCAGATCCCCTCCCTCTGTCTTCAAAGCCAGCCACACAGCACCTGCTTCCCTCTGCTTCTATCACATGGCCTCCTTCTCCTTTGTCTGAAGTGAAATTTCTCTCTGCCTGCCTCTTATAAGGATACCTGTGATTACTGATAGGACCTGCCTGAATTATACAGAATAATCACTTTATCTTAAGATCCTTAACTTAAGCACATCTGAAAAGGCCCTTTTTTCCATATAAAGAAATATTTCCAGATTCTATAAACATACATAAATACATTCGTGTATATATATATATATATATATATATATATATATATATGTGTGTGTGTGTGTGTGTGTGTATGTGTGTGTGTGTACCTATGTATACACACACACAGGTACACACACACACACATATTTTTTTAAGGGCTTTTTTTAAAAAATATTTTTAAGTAATCTCTACACCCAATATAGGGCTTGAACTCACAACCCTGAGATCAAGAATCGCATGCTCCTCTGACTGAGCCAGCCAGGCCCCCTTATTTTCAAGGTTTCATTTTCAGATTTTATAGATTAAGGACCCAGGTATCTTTGGGGTTACTATCCAGCCTATCAAACTGGGTGATGGGCACTTGGGAGATTCATTATCTTATTCTCTGTACTGCAGCAGAGTTTGGAAATTTTTCTAATTAAAAAGCAAAAAATAAATTTGTGCAATGTGTAGGCCCCATGGCTTGTGCAAGATCATTGATTTAGATGGGATCTTGGGACCCATCACCCAGATCTTTGTTCTGATAAACCCGATTGTGTTGCCACTCACTTATCCCGCTACAGGGCTTGGGGAGTTAGTGACCTACAAGAATGCTTTCTTCTTACAGAGTTATTTCATTTATCACGACTTCTATAAACCTGCAGGCCCAGGGGTTCTAGTGATTGGAGGGGAGATAGCTGCCAGTGGAGGCTCATGTTACCGACTGTTACCTGGTTACCAAGACACTGGGAGCCTCCTGCTTACTTCTGGAACACAGATTTTATGGACATAGCCAAACAGTGGGGTAAGTCTCCGGGTTCCCTTTGTGGGGCTGTTCCAGTTGCCGCTGTTATTTTCCCTCATTTCATGTAACTTAACTCTAAACGTACTCCTTTTTCAGAAGTAAACTTATGGAAAATCAAACGATAAAAAAAGAAAAACTCCAGGTAAATGATGGGGATGGGGCGGCTTTCTTGATACAAAGACTCACGTGGAGTTTCTTTTTGAATAAAATATACTCCTCTTGTACTATAATTTCATGTTGAAATTTTAGATTTCCCTGGACATAGTTGAGCAAAATGATATGCCTGTAATTTTTTTGGTACTCTGATGGAATTTACATAAAAATTAGCCTCCCCATGGAAGCAGGGGTGACCCTTTTATTAAAACAATTTATCAGTGGTAACCGATGTCTTACTAAGTTTCAGCCTGCAGTGGCAGAATGAGAAGCAGGAATACGAGGTCTATTTTTGCCTCAATAGCTTATTCTTGCTTCCTACATTTTGTTTTTGTCAGTTGAAAGATATATCTTTAGCTTACTTGCTTATAATTACAAACTGTTCATTGCATGAAGTCAAGCAAATAGAATAGAGTTTAAAAAGTGTCTCTGAAGGTTATGAAAAAAAACCCCATGTAATGTCAAAGTCTTTTATTCTCATTTAAATAAGAAGTAAGGATTGCTCCTTACAACCTTGAGAATGTGATTAGTGTCAGTGAAGTGATACATTTATTATATGAGGCATAATTCTTGGGACTACTTATTATGACAGACCAATAATTACTTAAGGTTCCACCAGCTTCTTTCTAGCTGTGACTCAACAAAAGTGATTTTGGATTCTAAGTTGCTTAATTTTTGGTGGTAACGTAACTCTTCCAGTGTACAAGAGGGGAAAAAAAAATCCTTTTTCTTTCTGCTCTCCTGGATTCTCCAGGTGGGGCCCTGTAATATTAGACTGGCAATAGACAGACCAGTGGGGGGGAGAAAAAAGAGAGAAGTTTCTTAGTATGTGCATGTACACACACACACACACACACAATAGCTCACAGAGATGAGTAACTCAAAAGGATGGTTAGAACTTGGGCTTAGACATCATCTTAATCAAAACCAGGAAAATTGCAGAGAAGTTGACAAAACAAAGAAAAAGTACTGTAAGTTTCTAGAGTAGCATGGTGATTCCACAGTTGTCTGGGACCCAGGCTATATCCAGTTTTCTGACCTGACACTAATAGAACAGGGAGCTCATCTCCTGGTTCAGGATCCACATTCCAAGCTGCACAACAGGACAGAGAATACCCTTACATCAGTTGTCTTTATAGAACATTTTTTGGAAGCTTGCACAGAATATTTCCAGTACCTCCTTATTGGCCTGAACTTAACCAGGAAGTCCCTAGTCTGGCTGTAAGGGTGACTATGGCATGTAGTGTTCATTCCAGGCAGCCATGTGCCCAGCTACAATTCAGGAATTTAATTACCTAAGAATGACAGGGAGAATGGATATTAGAGGGAAATTACCAAGTCTGTTATGGCTTCTCAGCAGTGGAATTCCCGAGCCAAGCTCTATTTTTTGTCTTTTGAAACCCTTGTTACATGAGGACAGATTGCTTCCAGATAGGTTCTACCACTCAGTGCTTCCACAAGTGGTGCACGAGAAAGCCTGCCTCATTACATCCATGCCCACACGGAGTGTGATCATCTGAGATAAAAATCTTCACCAGCTTGATAGAAGGAAAAAATATCTCAATTACGTCTGCATTACTTTGATAATAAGAAGAGCTCAACTTTTCATATGCTTGCTGGTCATTTGTTTTTCCTTTTTGTGAAAGTCTTAAGTCCCTTGTCCACTTTTAAATTAAAATTCAGCTGGTTGTACAATAGCATTATAAGATTTGAATTGAGTGGGTCAGGGATGAGGGATTTTTTCCTTTCAATAATTAGGATTTAAAAAAGACAATCCTAGGCTAACAAGAAATCTTCTTATGAGAGGAGCAACACTGAAAAGCAACTAAATAGTACGTTTTTATTTAGGGGTTTTTTTGTTTGTTTTTTGTTGTTTTGACTGAGGAAACTCAGATTTCAATACGACTCTGTCTGACGTAGCAGGTAAACCACAAAGACTGGAAAATAGCATCAAGTACAATTAACTGAGTTTTTTTGACTCCTTGGAAAGAATTAAATCACTGACAATTTAGCCCTTATAGAAATGGGTTATTTTCTGAGTCAAGGTGATAATTTGGTGGTCATGGTTCTGTTCAGTATATGAGAAAATGTCACCATAGGGATAAGATGGTCACTTGAAGCTCCTTCATTGTGGTGACAGGGGAGAAACAATCAAAGTGAGACTTTGAAAAATGACAGCGATTATTGCCAGTCCCTGCATTTACATCTCACTGTCATCCCAATGATCTGAATCAAATTTTCACATGGGGCCTCGTATCAGCATGCTTATAAAAATACACATTTTTATTTTGGAGTTGAGCCTTTGTCAGGCAGCTTATTGTTCTGTTTTGCTAAAAAGTGTTTGTGCTTTGTTTGGAGAAATCTGAGCATCTGCAGCTTTAACCTCAGCAACAGGCAGACCTTGGCCAGCGTTGTCAACATCCGAATGGCAATAGTAAGAGTGCAGGAAGCTTACCCATGACATGTGGGTGGCCTTTGGCGATTCTTACCAGGATTCCCTGTCAGGTGATTGAGAAGAAAATACACCACCTTCTTCTCTGCAGTCTTGGGTGGTCCAAGTGAAAGCTGATTTTTATAGTGAGTATTCACTTACTAATGAAAGAAGTTTCCATCAGCGAATGAGTTACCTTAACAAGTGGACCAGTAAGAAACACAGGGTGACCTCAACTCGAGTTGGGTCTATGCCCATCCCCCACACAAGACTTTCCAGGAGAGAGTCCTAACCTAGTTGTTATCCATATTACAGATATTTGATCAGTGATAGCTTTTGGGTAGAGGAGAGGGTAAGGTAAGTCTCGGCTGCTGATTTGACAGTGAAGGAATCCATGATTTAGCTATTTCTGAAGAAGTGAAGGGAAAAACTTATTTTTTGAGGAGCAAAATTTCCTATCTCAAAGTTGTCTTTCAACTATCTGACATGTTGTTAAGCCATTTATAATTCATGTCCTTAGGATTTTCCCATATGGATAAATACTCTTGATTGGCAATTTTGGCCTCTGCATGCATGTTCCTGTCAAAATGAGTAAGGGATTAAAATGACTTATTTTGCCAAACAAAATAAAACAGAATGACAAAAAAAAAAAAAAACCCCACAAAAAACAAAAAACAAAACCCAGAGGTATGTTCTGGGTAATATTTGCTAGAATATTTGAATTTTTCAAAGGTGACTAAGTATTCAGCCGGCATTCCAGGTCTTGTTTCTGTAACTTTGATATAATCTCATCTGTCCTGATGACTCTGAAAGCTGGAACATTGAGGTATTTCTCTCCCTGCCTCTTTTAAAGCATAAAACCATGTCCCAGTTGATTAACAGATCAGGATTTGCAAAACGTGGTCAATAAGTCTCTGTTTGCTACTGATTTCTTGGCATCCTGTCAGAATCCTGGTAATTTGAAGTTTCTTCGATTTGTTATATAAAAGAGAAAATTGCAAACTTTAAAGAAGTCCATTCTATACATGAATACCATTAAACCATCCTAAATGCACTGACTTATTATTATCATTGTTATTATTTTGTTTTCTTAGAGTACCTTGAAGAAGACCAGATGCCTACGGCCACTCATAACAGGGAACATCCAACTGGTACTGGGAGAGAATTCAGACACTATTCTGGAGCTGCTGACCTATCTGGCAAACTTTATAAAGCTTATAGCCGCTCTCACGTAAGTGGACTAGTTAGTGTGTGGAAGGATCTGTGCCATGACGGTCTTGCTTTTATTGAATTTGTATCAATGTCCTTTTCTTAAGTGAAGGTGATTTTATCTGGGAAGAAAGCGGATTTTGAACAGTTTGTTTCCTTTTTCATATTGTTTATGTTGAGTAGTTTTGTATTGTGTAAGAAGGGAAACTGGGACCACAGTGGATGTTTTTTTAAAGTCTGGTGAGATGGATATTGGAGGAATAAACTGGGCACAACAGACAGGGCTCACAAGGGACAGGAGAGGGAGGGAGCCAGCACTGGGGTCCTTAGACAGCCAAGAGACACCACAAAACACTCCCCCTGGAGAAGGAGTATTAAGCCAAGGGGAGGGAACCCTGAGGATGAAACTAGCCATGACCATGAAGCAAATAATGGTGAGGTTTTCCGTAGGATTTGGACAGTCACGACATGATGTGGTTTGGGAGCATTTCAAGAACTGAACTAAAGTGTATTTGCATTTAGATTTCCTTTCTCCCCTTGAATAGGGAGGGCTTTGTTGTTCTACATCTAGGCTGGAGATTTCCACAGTATGGTTGATTTTTTTTTTTTTAAAGGACAGTTCTCTGAAAAGTGAATTTGGGAAAAGAAGATAATCTACAAGTGAAGGATGAGAAATTATGGCATTTGTCCTTATCTCCAAAAATAAAAGCCTAAATGTAGTGGGAGACTGGCTTCCAAAGGCATCCCATGGTTTTGCTCTTACAGGTACTTAGGTTAGAGAAAAGAAAGGAGGTGGTGACTGCCTGAAGATGAACAACGCACCGAGCCAAATGTTAAAGAAGGGCAAGGTGGATCTCTGGAACTTTCAGAGGACTTGTTGGAAGGAATCACAGTTTTGCATGAATGTTTCACGTTAACCATGCTTCATCTGATGAACAGCTCTTATCAACCATTCCTTTGGCACGCAAACACTAAGTCCTGGTGATAATAAAATTGACCAGCAGGGGGTGCTATCCCCTCAAATTTCCTTTCCTGGATGCTAGAGGTCATCTCAAGGCTTTATGTCTTTACAGTTAAGTGAAGACTAAGTGTAAGTTTATCAAATAATTGAGTTGTCTCAGGCATGGCACTGTCTAGATTGGGTATTATCCTAACAAAATGGGAGCACTAGCTTTCATCCCCACATGCTCTGCTTTGTACCCATGAAAGTCTACCCTAGGCAACTGGCACTCAGATGTCCTCCTTTGGCCACAAGGGGACAGGAGAAGATCATGCGAGCCGGTTAATAGCAACCCAGCACCTTTAATGGAAAACCATCTCAACATAGGCCAACGGAAAGTCAAGACCCTTTTTCCTTTAAATCAAAAGCATTTAGATTCTTATTGTGTTTATAGATTTTAAATGCTATTTAAGGAAGAAGATCTTTCAACGTTAACTCATCAATCACATTTTATCTTCAGACTACAGAGTTCATGTAAGGCATGTTTGTTGTTATATATTCTGATATTCTGTTAACTTATTAGCAGATACATTTTTTTTTCCAAGCCTTTTCAATTCGCTTCACATAAACTGTTTAGTTCTTCCAGTGTCAGCCAACGGTAGGGATCACATGGAGGACCTGGCCAGATTGCTCCAGGCTAGTCCAGGCAGCAGTGCCGGTGTGAGCTGACACCTGCAGGGCAGGCCCCGCCTGCTGCAATTTTGAGTCTTGTTCCATGGACTGCTCACGCTAGGCACACAGTTGCCCTGGCCCCATTTACTTCCTTGCCCAGGCGCTGCCTCAGAACCCTGCTGGCTCCCAGATCCTCCTGACCCACGTGGTCAGGTTGTGACTCCAGGTCCAAGAGAAGAACAAGACGGACTAGATCTTACTGGGATTCCAGAACCCAAGCTCCCAACGTAGACCCACCTGCCTCCCAATACCTACTTCTGACCGCACCAGAGCTGGAATCTGATTCAGGCTTGGTTTACCCTTCAAAACCTTCTAGGTCAAAACACAGTGGACTAAGGTTCAGAAGTGCCAGGCTCCAGTCCAGGCTACCCTTGCCTGGCTGAAACAAGCCACGCCACCCCAGGCCTCACGCACGCTGAAGCTCTTTGCATGACTCGACCTCCTGAGGACCCTAAATGAGACCTTCTTACCTTTTCTTGTTCCCATTTACTATTCTCCCCCAATGTCAGAGCTGATTTCTCCTTTTACTTCCTTCTATTCTGTCAGCCTTTCGTCTATTTTGGCTAGAATAAGATATTCAAGAGACACTTGACATAAGAAAATGGTAATTCTCAGGCCTACATAGAGGTTAGACTCCAGGATACTTTTCAAAAATACAGAGCTTAATGTTCCCCACCTCCCACCACGGGCTTATGGGATTAGACACCAGTATTTCTAGGAAGCTTACCAGGCCATTCAGTGCACAGCCAGGTTGAGAACCACTGAAGTGAGCAAAGAGATTCGAGAGGAAGGTAGTTCGTGGAAAAGGGAGGCTTAAGTATTCAGTAAAGATATTAAAGGAAGGGTAACCCCACAAAAAGAAGGAAAGCTGGTGACAGAGGGAATTAAACCTCTTCTTCCCACTGATAAAAACCAGCACAGATACATCTTTTTCATTGATATTTTTTCTCTTAGGTGTTTTCTTTTATTACTTTCCTCCTCCTCCTAGATGGAGAGAGCGGGGCATGAACATCGGGTTGGAGGAGACTGGGCTGGGAAGGGTCAGGGAGGCTTATGAGAACCTGAGGACTGCAGGCAGGTGATGAGTCCTGACATCCCAGCTCAGCCACCAGCCACCCAGGCAGGAGGCACAGGAGAGATTTTCCGCAACACAGCAGCCGCGTGCGGGGTTTGGGGCAACACCGCCGAGTCATAGAAGTGCCTCTCAGATGAGCTCATGCCTTCCAGTATTCCAAAATCCTCTGCCTTCAAAATCGGCCCCTTCCTAAAGTCCCTTCTTCCCAGAACAGTTCCTTCCTTCTGGCGCTTTCTAAAGAAAAACGTACTTGCCAAGACCTTATCACCGCCCAGATGTAAGAAGCCTGAGTTGACAGGAAGTAAATTGTGATCTTTGCTGCGTGGGAGGTCCCAGGGGTGTGCTGTGCACAAATGTCCCTCAACTTCAGTGTCTTTCTGGATGTGAGTAAATTAGAGCAGTACGCCCCCAGAGGTGGTGAGAGGAACGGGTGTAAGAGAGATCCATGGGGCAGATCCCAGTGATGAACTCGATCTAGGGTGTGAGAAATGGGCAGGAGTCAGGAATAACTCTCGGGTTTCTGACTTACCTGACTGGCACCAATTTGTCCAAATTTCAGAGAACAGTGCGATTTAACGAAACGGAGTCAACCTTTGCTATTCTTCGGCACCACAGAGCTTAAAAGATGACTGAGACCGTGACTTGAGTCTAGCAAGTTCACCTTATCCTAAAAAAAGACAATAGTTAGAAGACTAGAGTAAGTATATCCCTTACATGTACATATTCTAGAAACATAGCAGTTAATAGAACATTCCGATTTTAGGTAGTTATAAACCAAAAGTGGGTGGTGAGAGAGTTATGTTATAGGATAGATCGGTCATGAGTGCCCAGCGTTATGAAGGTCTGTTTTTATTTAGATATACGGAATTGCTAAGGTCCCCTCTTGTGTCATTGGGAGGACTGAATTTCCGTCTAAATATGCCCAGTTACTAAGAGTCTGTTTGATTCCTACTTTACCTGGGGACGGGTTGGTGAAATCCCCATGCTTTCTCACCGTGGATTCTGGTTGCCAATTTCGATGCGTGTCAAGGTGCATTACAAGTTCACTTGTTTGTCCACTGAGACCTCCTATAACACCTCTGATGGAGTTCAAATGAAATCAGTATCTGTTTTCTTAAATACATTTCAGGACCTTGTCTCTGCATGTGCAGAAGCACCACTTTTTAGCAAATCTGCAGGCTCATGGCCTTTCTATTGTGCAACCGCTTCCTTGCATACTGAACAATACTGAATTCCTTAAACTGCTTATGCAAAGTGACAGACCAGCCTTTTTCTCATCCAAGGTCTCTGATATTACAGCTACTGGAAATCTTTGAATTCCTTTGGGTCTCAGTGTTTTCATACGCAAAATGAAGGGGTGTATCTAAGGTCACTGCCACAATTCTGGGATCCTATCTGTGCTTTGCAGCTCAGCTTAACTACTCCAAACTCTGTCTCTAGAAGGCGTCGTCTTGAGTGATTAAATCTTTTTTATTAGCATCTAACAATTTATGTTAAAATGGGGTGTTATCCACTATACTTCAATAACTGATTTTTTAAAATGTGCTCTCATAGAAACATCATTTCTGCCTCTGAGTTTGTTCATGTGACACTCCCTGTTCTGAAATGTTCTCTCCCTTTATCATAACAAAATCCTATCCATCAGTCAAAGCCTTGATCAAGCCCTGTCTGCTAGGTAATGGCTCATAGCTAAGCATCACTTCCAGCAATCCTCATGATAACCCATGAGGACGCTAATGTTCCTCTCCTCTTTACACAGCCGAGGACATGGAGGCTTAGAGAAGTGAGCTGGCTCACCTAAGCATTGTTCTGCAAGCAGGTGACTGTCACGGGGTCTGAACATGCTATGTTACCAGTGTGACATTCATCTGTCACCTCTACAGAGACCCCTTTCCTTGCTAAGGGCACAGGACAACTCCCAAGCATTCATCTTTTAATTCCCCCTAAATGTGCAGTCTAAACCCCACGAATGAGCATTCGCTTATGTTTTTTTTCCATGTGCCAACTCTCTGCCCAAAAAAGATCTGAAATCCAGCAGACACAAGGGCTGATTTCTATAGGTCCACACAGTAGCCCCAACTAATATCTGACAATTGATTGAAGATGGAGGAAACATGTGAATTGTAAAAATGTGCAAGATGATGTTAGTGTTTATAAAAGAATATCAAGTGAGAAGAGCTTCATTCTTTTGCAAGAAATGCTTTTTTTTTTTTTTTCCTACATGAATTTAAGGATAGGAAGGAGATAGAATAAGAGACCCATTTCCCTGTGGTCAGATTTAGGTTCTTGGAGATGTTGGTCCATGCCTCTGGACCACTCTACACTATGGGATTGTGCTGACCTGGAAAATATGAAAATGTTGGTCTTGTGAAATCTTTTTTGGCTCAAATCAATTCCATAGGAGCAGAGCAGTATGAGGTCCCTTGCAGAATTTACACCCTGAAATGACATATCCCTAATCTTTTAACAGAGAATTGGGCGGATGGATCTGCTGATGCAGTCACAAATCAGAGTGAGGTTATTTTATTAAATGGATGAAGTAAAGTGTGTTTTCCTTGGTCTTCGGAAGAAAAAATCATGTATCAGTGCTTACTGTATTTGCCTTAAGAGTAATGTCGGCTTCAATATTAGCAACTAAGGTTAAATTTAGAGAAATGTTTTTAGATGGCTTCTGACCTGGAGTAAATTCTATTTGAGGGCATTTAAGTTTTCTTAAGTGGACATTAAAGATAGTTGCCAGAATAAATGTATGTAGTGTCTTCTTGGAAGACTTACACTAGTGCTAAAAGATGATCATCTTAACTGCTCTCTTGTCTTCTCCCACTTTTTAGTAGTTTTAAAAATTTACCTCCGGGAACACCAGGGTGGCTCAATGGGTTAAAGCCTCTGCCTTCAGCTCAGGTCACGGTCCCAGGGTCCTGGGATCGAGCCCCACATCGGGCTGTCTGCTCATCGGGGAGCCTGCTTCCCCCTCTCTCTCTCTGCCTGCCTCTCTACCTACTTGTGATCTCTGTCTGTCAAATAAATAAATAAATAAAATATTTAAAAAAAAATTGACCTCTGCATATACATTAATTCTGGGGGGGGGGGAAGGTAACTAAATTACAAGTCTTTTTTCCCAAGCATCCTCAGCATTTAAAATTACTGAGGAAATTTTTGTTCCCACTGTCCTTTGGGTAACTCCAAGCGAGAAAGCTGGGATGCTAAAACACATCATTATTTTTTAAGATTTTATTTATTTATTTAGAGAAAGAGCACGTGAACCCATGCAAGCGGGGGGGGGGGGGTAAGGGCAAGAGAGAGAATCTCAAGCAGGCTCTGCACTGGGTGAGGAGCCCCAGGTGGGGCTGGATCTCATGACCCTGAAAACATGACCTGAGCTGAAACCAAGAGTTGGAGGGTTAACTGACTAAGCCACCCAGGCACCCCTAAAATAGATTACCTTTTATTAGAGTTTTAAAAATGAACAACTAATAAGTTTCTTTGAATTTTTGTGATGATTTATATTGACAAAGCATCTCTTCCCCCAGGGGTAAAAATGGATTGTGGGGCACCTGGGTGGCTCAGTCCCTGCATTTGGCTCAGGTTATGATCCCCGGGTCCTGGGATTGAGCCCTTCATTGGGCTCTCTGCTCAGTGGGAAGCCTGCTTCTCCCTCTCACACTCCCTTTTCTTGTATTTCCTCTTGTCATCTCTCTGTCAAATAAATAAATTTTTTTAAAAATTTATAAAAATTTTAAAATGTATTGTGAACTAATGTGAGGGTTGAATGTTATTTGAATGTTACTAATTCAGTTGTGAAGAGTACAAGTGGTGGTGGTAAACACGTAGGAAAGACAATAAACAATTCAGATTTCTTAAATTCTCGCAGAATTTTGGTTTGAGGCTTAGGGGTAATATGAAGCTATGGATTTATTCAAAGATGTTACATCAAATATAATTTAGGAAACCTGTTTCTCAAGCATAGAATCAATACAGTTGGTTGGATTCTATTAATTTTTCCAAATGTTGTTCAGAAATTAATTTCTTGAAAGCCCCATCACTATAGTCTTGAATTTTCATGCTATTGTCAATGCTTATTGCCAGATACTCTCTTTTTGGGGTCCTGTGAAAGGAATGTAAACTCAGGGACAAGCTCTGGTTCTTATTTGCTTCTGTCCTGCTTTGAAATTAGCAATGGGGCCAATTTTTATTTTATTTTATTTATTTATTTGTCAGAGAGATAGAGAGAGCAAAAGCAGGGGGAGCAGCAGAGGGAGAAGGAGAAGCAGGCTCCCTGCTGAGCAAGGAGCCTGATGCGGGACTTGATCACAGGACCCTGGGATCATGACCTGAGCAGAAGGCAGATGCTTAACCAACTGAGCCATCCAGGTGTCCCAGTGCTTATTCTCTGAGTGCCTGTTGTGCACAGGGCATGGCTCATGCTGGAGGCTCTGAGATTTTTTTTAGAATGATGAATTTGCAGAGAATTATGGGAGGGGTCCCCAGTGGTAATTCCACATGTCTTCAACTTTGTATAACAGGGGATTGAGACACGATCGATGTGTCAGTAGACCTGGAATTTGTGCTTGAGTAGTCACCCTAGCAGGAGACACACTTACTCTCAAGAGATGCCATCATTCAAAACTTTACTCTTTTTAGATCTTAAGTGGAACGGCCCTAGTGTCAGTTTGAGGGGACAGAACTAATTGCTTCATGTCTCAGGTCAAGTGGAATTCCGCAGCTTGATTATCCACTTTGTTCACCTGACTTGGAGCTAAGCACCTTATCATAGTTTTAAAAGTCTTCCGAAGGACAAATTGAATCACTATTAAAGGTAGTCAAAAGAACAAGCAGTGTCTCCAAAGGCAATTCAAAAAAAATTAGTTTCCAAAAATATCTTGTGTGTGGTTGAGCGAGTGTCTGGGATGAGGTATCATTTCCCATAGGACTTCTTTGAAAGAGACCTTCTTACCTGGTATATTTGTTTTGAAGCCAGACATGTTATTTTATACTTGTACCTCATGTATTTAATTTAATTTCCTATCATTTCTCCATCCAGACACATTTCTGTGAATTACTCTGGGAGAGCCATTTGATTTTTTAGAAGCATCACACTGTGCCAACATTCTACACTCTACCATGGAAAACATGGGCTTGAGCTCCTATCTTTCTTTAAAAGTCAAGTTCTCTAGGTAACTTACAGTCCTACGAATAAAGAATAGTCAGTGAAAAGGCCCTCATAAAACAGGAATGCAGGAAAGTGAGCCCTCGGTTGGTGTCTGAATGGTACTTCAATATTTCAAAATTAAGCTTTGATGAGCTAGACTGGAGATGCATCATAGGATTTAATTAGTGCAAGAGCTCTTAGAGATCCTCTAGTTACAAGGCTTTTAGATTTAAAAAATCAATGCCTAAAAACTAATATGACTTTTCTAATGCCACTAACAGAATTTTTAGTCCTCGGGAACGCCTGAAGTGTCAACCCTTCAGTAGAATACCATTCTACCATCTAAACCGCCTTAACAGTGTCAGGTCCCCAGAGACCCATCACACACATGGTCTTTGACATTGTATGTTTATGAACCCTTCTACATTTCTTAAGGTGTCTCCTTTATATAAAATTTCTCATTGTTTACAGAAATTAATACATCTCACATTTTAAAAAATATACAGATACCTCGATTTCCATGTAATGTGTATCCTTGACTTTGCTCTTCTGATATTGCCTGTTCTCCTCTTCAGCTCAAAATTGCCTTTTTATAATGTATAGAATAAGAATTTTGCTGAAGGATTTTCTATCCATGAAAGGATTTAGAGTTTTTTGGTGTGGTCTGTTTCAACCAGAAGAACTCCTTTTGATCCTTCATGTCTTGGAGTAAGTGTCTCTTCGTTGGTGAAGTCTTCCTTGATCTTGCAGACCAAGTTCGATGCATCTATTACTAAACTTGAACCTTGGACACCTGAACTCCTCCCTTATGACTCCTATACATTATAGTGAGTTGTTCATTTCAGGCTTCCTTAGTGGACTCTGGGCTGAATGAGGACAGATCCCTCATCCATCTAAGACCCTGGTATTTCTCTAGCACACAGCATGCACATAGCAAACCCTTCAGGCTAGGACTCTGGTTTGGAAGCTACAGAATTGCAATTCATAACAAATTATGCAAGAAAAAGGAATCGCTGAGTCATGTAACTAAAAAAGATAGAGATAGCAATGGGTGGTTTCATCTTAGCTGTGTTCCTGGACTCAAACTTTGTCCATTGGGTGATTTTTCCTTTTCTTTTTAGACTGGTTCTACCTTTATAAGGACCAAGATGGCTCTGGTTTCTCCAGGCTTATCTGATCCTCAGTGCCGTATACCTTAGATAGCATATCAGCAGATATCCCAAGGAGGGTTTTCATTGGTCTGCTTGGATCACAGGTCCATCCACGAGTTTGTCCCCGTGACTGAGGGATGTGCCACTCTGACTCTTAGTCAGGGTCAGAAGACCTTCTAGAAACTAGGAGCAGAGGTCAGCCCCATCCCATCCACATAGACTAAGAATGACTTCCAAAGGGAGAAAAGGGACCCAGGTACTACAGTGAATGCTCCATAAGCAGAAACATTGTCATAATGTTAATAGCTAATAAGTAGTGAGTGATTTAGGTGGATTTACTCATTTCAGGTGTCCACTAAATTACTCTGACAATTGGTGTTGATGGAATGAACGAATGAAAACAAAGTGTCATGCTTAGGGCTTGTGTTTCATGCCTTTGACATATTGGTAATACTGTGAGTATTGCTATTTTTGTCATCATTATTGTTATCATTGATGGCTAGAAACTCAGCAAACTCAATTCCTCAATAACAAAACAGTTATGAGTTTTGTTAAGAGATTTTTTTTTAATCAGTGGTTATTCAAAAGCAGTTTGGAAGGTCAACATCCCTGTAGCTATCTCTCATGACTTCTGTATTTAAAGAACTTTGTACAGTTCTTTGTTTGTATCTTGCAATTTGCATCTCATTTCTGGCTTTTATTTTTCTGATTTTAGCTCAATTGCCTCCAATCTCCCTTGTGTTCTCTTGGGTAAACTGGCCAAGTTTCTTTTTGTCATTTTAATTTGGATTCGGGGTGTCTGCAGAGTCCATCTTTCCTCTTCCCACTCCTCTGTTTCAGAGAAGATAACTTTCCACTCTCATCACTGACCCATGGGGTCTTTCTATTGTCGCTTTGAAGAAACATTCAGCTTTACTAGATGACTTTTCTGTTCAAATTCTGGCCCAAAGAGATTTTGCTATTTCACTAAGCCTATTAATTTTGGCTTCTATTTTGTTATTAATTTTCCTATCCCCCCCCATATTTATCTTACATATTTTAAATTCCACACTAAGCACTTTCTGATTTTCCACTGAGTTTTAACCTCTTTCAAGGAAACTTAATGATTTGGAAGTCCCTAAACAGGGTTCTTGAAATTCCTGAGACTATGCGAACATCTGTGTGTGGTTTTAGTTTTAGAGGGGGCAATGGTTCTCATCAGAGTTCAGGTTTATGACTCATGCACGTTTCAGAGCTGTGATCCCCTCACCACAATATTGCTGACCATTATTTGCTGTCGTCTCTGGCTTCTCCCACAGAAGGTAAGGGCTGTGGCTTTTCTTCATGATTGTGTCTTAACTTTTGACTCAATTCTGTATGTATCCTGGGGTGGGGTGGGGGGCAGTTGGGGAACATTCTGGAGAAGGGAGTCCAGACTGCCAACAGATTTATCCTCTGTCCAGGGTCAGTGGCCCCTCAAGGGCCAACTTCTCAGCATGACACAGTCCTTGAAGGCTTACCTGCTATGCTGAGGCACCTTCTTAGGATGTGACCCCTCCCCTTCTTCCATACTTTATCTGCAAAGGTAGCACTTGCTTCTTTCCCATGTTTCCCCTATTTGGGAGATTGGTGACACGTTGTATTTACTGTCTTCCCCTTTCCTCAATTCATGGAGAAGTTGAGTCTCCCCTTAATTCTTAGACTTCAATACATGTGTGTTGAACTTGGATGTACAAAAACCACACCAGGCAGTGACCTCCTCTTCCTTCTTCTTGAGGTCCTCAATTCTTTCACATAAATGATGGCACCATGCTTTGGTTATGCTTTATTCAAGAACAAGCATCTTCATGACATCTGCATACTTGCCAGGCTGCTTACCAATTAGATCCCTCTTCTTCCTCACAATTTATCCGTGCTGCTAGGCGTCTTTTGCCCTGGCCATTGCTAGCAGAATAGAAAGGCTGGGGGACTGGGAAGAATGGTGCTATGGGGAAGAATTCCCACAAGGTCTCAGTGCCATAGGAGTAAAACAAGCTAAGGTTCAATCACGACAGACTCCTTATAAACACCAAGCGCCTAGGACTAGAGGGGGGGATGGAGGTCAGTGTTATAATCGCAACGGTTTTGAGGCAGACAAAGAGACCAAAAGAACAGGATGTAAAGGACCAGCAGTCTTGAGATATATGGCTAGGTTAGGCTGGATTCAAATGCAAGAGATAAGAAGGACAATGTCTATGATTTCCCCCTATAATCTAAACTTTCCTGTGCATCATTATTGCAGGGTGAGTGATATGCTAATATACATTCTGTGTGTGTGTGTGTGTGTGTGTGTATGAGTGTATAGTGATATGGGAATGGGATCAATATATGCATATTGTTGGCCAGTATGATTGAGAAGGGCATCAATTATAATTTAATCCTTATTGACTAAATATTATGGAAACATATTCCTCAGAAAATGAGTCTCCTGCAATTTCAGTCCTTCAGAGATAAGCGCGGTTAACAGCATGGAGTCTGTTCTCTAAGATTCTTTCCATGCATATATTAAAATAAATGCAATGTGCATGTGCCCACGCACTTATATTTCATCCAGAAATGTGACCATCCATAGTCCTGTTTCTACCTTGTTTATTCAGTTACCAAGTATCCTAAGTACTGTCATTTTAAAAATAAATCTTGAAAACAGAATATATGAACATTGCCTGGAAATGGTACTGAAGAGCACTAGATCTGATTAGATCTCTACAGAAACACCAGGGAGAAATTTAGAAGACACTAATGACTAAGTCTGGAACCATGTATCAGAATCAATTATTTCATTTTTTTTAAAAATTAAGAATAATGCCGGTACAGGATTAGAGATAATCTGCACTTGGTAATTGCAGCTACCGCCAGCTGACAGCTGATTAAACACGATGTCCCTTTGGAGTGCATCTGTGTCACAGTTCCAAGAGAGCTCCATTTTTATATTATTTTCAACTATTTAGCAGGGTTCAAATTAGAGAAGAAATTATTAGAGAGGGTTAAATCAATATTGCATTAGGAATTGAAATTCTAAAGTTCCACGATACTCGCTCAATAGTTTGCTCTCTCTGCCCTTGAAATCTGTCCTTCAGGATTGGTTGGGATCATTCAGATACTCAGATCCTCTGATAATGAGTTAACAGCTGGTTAAACCAGGCCGCTGAGGTCAAAAGCTCATGCCACGTGAGTAGTAGAAATGAAAGAAAGAAAAAATCTCTGTCCCGTCTCCCAGCCAACTTCTCTTTTTGGTAAAACGTGTATTATTTTGAAATATTTATAGACTCACATAAAAATTGCAAAAATGTGACAAAGAGGACCTGTGTACCCATCAACCAGCTCCCTCCAGTGGTAACAAACACCTTATGTAACTTCAGGAAGTTAATGTTAGAACAATGCAACTAATTAGATTGTAGATGTTGGTTGAATTTCATGAGTCTTTGAGCCACTTATTATTTTGGGGGTGTGCGTGTACATGGTTCTATTACATTTGACTCCACATACAGATCTGTATAAGCACCAAAGCCATCAAGACACAGGACTGCTGGGCCACCACTAGGGAACTCCCTAGACTTCTTCATTGTTACACCTTTCCTTCCTTCTTTAAGACCTGGCAACCCTGATCCTGTCTCCATTCCTCTCATTTTTGTCATCATCATAATTTTGTCTTTACACTCTCCCTCACTACCTTGCAATCACTATTTTCAGAGCAGTTCCTCTTGAAATGCCCATCTGGTCCCGCTCAGTCTTTCCCCTTTGGAAGACAAGCTCTTCAATCAACCATGAATGTCCCAGATGACCAGTGGCTACTAAAGCAACAACTAAATAAGGTGTGAGTAATCTAATGCCAACGAGAACTGGCCTCAGCCTGTTTCACCGAAGTATTTCTGGAGCTGTTGTAACAAAGGACTGCAAGCTGCTGGCTTAGACAACAGAAATATCTTGTCTGACCTTTCTGTGGGCTGGAAGTCTGAGGTCACGGTGGTGGCAGGATTATGTTCCCTGGTGCTAGGGAGGGATGTGTTTCATGCTTTTATCCAGCTTCTGGTAGTTCCTCAGATGCTGGTACCATGAGGACACATTCACGTGGTGTCCTTCTATGTGCATGTCTTTACATCATCTTCCCCATATATTGCTCTCTGTGTCCAAATTTCCCCCTTTTATAAGGATACCAGTAATACTGGATTAAAGCCCACTCTAATGACCTCGTTTTAACTTGACTACCTCTGTAAAGACTTTCTCTCCAAAAAAAAGGTCATATTCTGAGAGACGAAACCCAAGGGAAATAAATGGAGAAATACCACTAGAAAAGAAAAGTGAGGGATTATGGAAAATACTTCCTAACTTATTAAACTAATAACCTCCGAACCTTCAGGATTTGACCTATGGGAGATGCTCCAGATGGGGTTCCCGTGGGCCCCTGAGTGTCACCCCCAGTGGTGACCGTATGTTGTAACTCTGGGAAGCCGGTGCTCCGTTGCCCAGATCTCTAGCCCAAGTGCAGCCACAGTCCCTTCCCCCTGGTTTATCTGAATGCAGGTAAGGGCGACTCAGAGCACACTTTACATATGCCAAAGGAGAGCAAATGAGAAATAAATCCAGAGGCTTACAGATAAGGTTAAATGCCACATGTTTCTTAAAGAGTAACTTCCAGATCCTGCCCAGATGTGCCTCTCACAATAGCATAAGAACTTGGAACCCCGAGGATCTGCAGAGAGGGGATATTTCTTACTTGGGCACAATCATGAAGAGGTCGTGATGTCTAGTGATGGTTTCCAGGTGATCTGCTCCACACACCATGCTAGGATGTTGTTATGAACTGTGTCGCCCACTTCAACTCATATGTTGAAGCTCTTACGCTCAGTGTGGCTGCATTTGGAGATAACGTCTCTAAGGAAGTAATTAAGGCTAACTGAAGTCATAAGGATGGGCCCTGATTCCATATGACTAATGTCCTTATAGGAAGAGACACCAAAGAACCATCTCTCCTTCTCTCCCCAAGTGCCTGCACAGTAGAAAGACCATGTAAGGACATCGTCTTGCAGGTGACCATCTACAAGCTAGGAAGAGAGCTTTCACCACAACTGAATCTGCTGGCACCATGATTGTGGATTTCTGGCCGCCAGAAGTGTGAGCAAATAAACATTGTTTAAACCACCTGACCCGTAGAATCATGTTATGGCAGCCTGAGAAGTCTACTATAGATGTGTACTCTTCAGCTCCAAAGAATTGGCACAATTTCTCAGGTGCTCAGCTCCCAGCCTCTCTCCATGTGGAAATGCCATTTTAACACCCCTCACTTGAGATCTGTTGCCTGTGTTCAGATACCTACAGGACGAATCCAAGACGGATCCCCTCCCTGTAGTTCATGTGGGCTCGAAGTTCCTGCTTTGGTCATAAAAGACCTACCTCCCTCCCAGTTAACTTTGGAAATGACCTCACCCTTCCAAGGTGTGGCCCTCTTCTCCAAAGTAGACCAAGAAAATGAGAATTCTTTACCTCTATAGTAAACACAATCTCTAGGCAACAAGACCAGAAAGACAAAAATGAAAAAAATGGAAGGCTTGGTTTTCAAATAGGATGAGTCAGGTTTTTGTTTATTTGTTTAAACTAATTTGCTCTAAGTTAAATAATTACTAACCACTAGCTAAGAGATCAGAGACTAATAGAAGTATACCACATCCTTTGGGACCTTGTTTAGAGGCCGTGTGAGCTAAAGATTGGAGAATTTTTTTTTTAAAGATTTCATTTATTTATTTGATAGACAGAGATCACAAGTAGGCAGAGAGGCAGGCAGAGAGAGAGAGGGAGGAAGCAGGCTCCCTGCTGAGCAGAGAGCCTGATGCAGGGCTCGATCCCAGGACCCTGGGATCATGACCTGAGCCGAAGGCAGAGGCTTAACCCACTGAGCCACCCAGGTGCCCCAGATTGGAGAATTTTTTAAATCCTTTTTTTTTCTGAAAACTGGTTTTAAGTACAAGAGACTGTTTTGGTATTTTTTCTGTTTTTGGTATTTTCTACCTTTGCATAGTTTCCTTTCATTAGATTTAAAATAAAACAAAATATTTAATAACATCAAAAATAAAAATTGAAAGTCTAAGCCAAAGAATTTTTAAAAATCCCACTTATAGGATGTGAGGGCAAGATGGCTGTGACATCTGTCATCCCATCGATCACCAGGGCTGATCTGGCTGATCTGGCTGGCTAGGCGGGTGGCCCTAGCAAGCTCCCCAGGACCATTTGTAAAAGAATGTAGGGTGTCAAGCTTCCAAGACTCCAGACACATCCAAATGAGGCTCTGTATGTTGCAGCCTGCCTTTCTTTAAAAACAAAAAAATAAAACAAAGCAAAACAAAAACTACACTTCTAAAAGGCAATAACAGGAGGTGGCAAATAAAACGTATTTATAATTGATTAAGTGCTAATGTGCACAGGCACTGTTCTAAGCATCTTATATGAATATGCTTATTTCATCATATAATCAGGGAGTCTTAAAAATAGGAGGTGGCAAGTAGGAATTTATAGCATACTAAGAGTTCTGCAGAAAAATGGGTTTTGTGTGGCAAAGTGGGGGGCCGAAATTATCACAGAGATGTGAAAGAGAATCAGAAAAGAATAAGGACCTACAGAGCATTCCAAGAATAATGTATAATGATTTGAACAACTCTGAGATACAGAAAATTTAAAAGAAAATGTGAATAGAAAGTAACTTTTTTTTTTTGCTCTTCTGTTGTACTGGGTCACAGAATAAGAAAGGCTTTGAAATGCAAGACTTGTGAACATTGATACGTCTAGAAAAAAATAACAACTCTATTTTGGGAGATTAGGGTAGTACAGGGTTTTGAGGAATGTCAGAGATTACGGGCATGTCCCTGAGACTGGGACAGGTTTCCCAGGCGGTCCCACACCCCCAGGTCGCCCTGTTCTAGCTGCCAGAGGGGACAAGACCAAGGACAGCTGTCCGATAGAACAAGGGGAGAAAGGATACAACGTGCACTGACTTTTGCAAAAAACCTTTTATTTTGAACTAATCACGAACTGCAAGAAGTTGCAAAAAATGCAAGGAGAAGTCCCACGTTCCTTCGGGCAGCCTTCTCCAAAGTTCAAGTCCTACCTACTGTGGTACATTATCAAACCCAGGGAATGGACATTGGCAGAACACAATTAAGTAGACAACAGATCTTGAATTTGACCAGTTTTTACCTGCACTCTTTTTGTTTTGGGGTTGATATTTACAAGTTGATAATAGTCATTACAAGTTCCCAAAGTCTTAAGGGACAATGTGTCTAATACCATCCTCACCTCCCTTCTCCCTTCTCTCACTCTCCCTGGCTTTTACTTTCTGGCTTCTATCCTCCTACACTGAGAACCAAGTTAGTACCAGGCACGGTGCTGTGTGCTGGAAAGTTGGTGAAGGCAGTCAGTCCTGGCTGGTCCCCCCATCCTCCCTACTACTCCTTCTGATGAGTTTTCCCACCTGCCGTGTGCCCCCAGCCTGCTCACTCCTATACACAGCTCCAGCTGAGGCTTCCTAAAGGACAGTCCTGACCGCTGCTTCTCTTGCTAGAGTCCTTTCAGAAGACTCTTCTTCACCAACAGAACTGACCAGTTGAATACTTGTGCGGTCTACCCCTCCAGAATGCCCACAACTTAGGTTCTCGCCAGGTTCTACAATGAGCTGTTCCAGAAGTCCCCCTACTTGTTTTCACCTCCTGCTAATGTAGCCCTCTGCAATGCACTGCTTCCAGGAGCCTCTCCTGATAGCTCCCAGCAGATGCAACGTCTCCTTTCTTTAACCCTCCCTCAACCCCCATCTCTCGCCACTGGTCATTTGGGTACATTCCTGCTACTAGATCATATCCCCAGCCTCTAGGACAGATGCTCTAAATCACTCTTTCAGTTTTTCTTTAATGTCTGGAGAAGGAACATAGATTTGGAGTCAAAATAGATCTTCACAATCCACCAGCCACTCAGCATCTGATTTGTCATCTTTATGACCTATAACAGGATACCGTATGGGGTAGGTATTACTAGTTCCAAGTCTCTTGGGGGCAGATGTGCCTACATTATGGGTCTTTCAATGAAATAATGCAGGTGAGTGTCTCACACAGGACCTGGCATGGGAAATGCTTATAAAAGAAAATGGGTAGAAAATTATATCTCTAAAAAAGAGAAAATTGATTTTATGAATATCCCTGTCTTCCAATGAATTAGAGGTGCCTGGGTTAGCGATCATTCCAAAACACCTAAAACGAGTGTTGAGTGCAGAAAATCAGAGCTCTGAAAATCAGAGCCACTTTGAAAAAGGAGCTGCCACAAACTTCTGACAACAAGTGTTGGGAGTTACAAGGTCAGGCTTAGGGAGAGAAACTCCCAAGTGCTTCTCTGCGCAGACATTGTTTCTAATAATCCAAAGTAGCAGAATCATAGATATCTACTTTCTGCGCCCCCCTCCTCTCCTCACACTTGGAAAATTTCATTGCATGGAATCAAAGGAGGGTTACACTTCCTTCCCCATCCTCTTTGGAAGTAACTGGTGGAGCCAATTCCTAATTGTTTCTAAATCAAAAAAAGACTTGGTTTATGGTTTGCATATGTGTTACCTAATTTGCATATAATGTGTAAGTTTTTCTTGTATTACCCACCTAAATAGTTGACTCAATACACATTTTTTTTTAAAGATTTTATTTATTTATTTGACAGAGAGAGAGGAGCAAGAGTGAGCACAAGCAGACAGAGTGGCAGGCAGAGGCAGAAGGAGAAGCAGGCTCCCTGCCGAGCAGAGAGCCCAATGTGGAACTTGATCCCAGGACGCTAGGATCATGACCTGAGCCGAAGGCAGCCGCTTAACCAACTGAGCCACCCAGGCATCCCTCAATACACATATTTAAAATCTCTTTAAAGGCATACAAACCCCACATTTTACCAGAATTGAATGGATTCTTGTGAGTACAGGTATTTCCCTGTGATTTAAACCATATTGGTTAACTTCTTGCCCATCTTTTTACTCAAGAGCCTGGGGCATTTGCTTACTTTGTAAGGAGTGCGCCAGGTCTCCAATTTGGCTGGCTGGAGCTCTCTGCAAAGATGACAATCATTCCAGGACTTGGAAGCCAAATGCCATGTGGCTGGCCTCCAGTGATCTGGAAAACAGTTTAGAGGTTACTTTTGAGGCTGATAAAGTTGTTCTGCCAGAAAGCCAAGATCATATCATTTGACCTTTTGCAGACTTACTGGACTTGTACCAAATACGGTTGTCTAGAAATGAACATTCAAGCGTCTGGATCTATTCTGCATTGTTAATAATAATGATAATAATGAGATAATAGTGTGGAGAATGGCCACCGAGAACCAAGGACTTAACTTGTCCCAGACCTTATGCTAAGTAACTTATATTTTTTTCCCCTGGAAATTCTCACAGTATCTCTCTGTTAGTCCCCTTTTTACAAATGAGGAGGCTAAAGCTTAAAAAGTTTCAGTAACTTGCCTGCAGTCACAATGTTACTAAAGGGCCAAGTCAGGATTTAAACCCGTGTTTCTCTAAAAGTCATGTCTTAGCCATTGGGATCTCATATGTCACATTTTCTTAACTACGTACAAATAAAACTCTAAATTAAGTTATTTCATCCTTACTTGCTTTTCTTACTTTCTCAATTAGATGTTTACATTATCACGGAGAAATCTGATAGATTTACTGAGCATATATTTTTATCTCATTTCCTTCTAATAATCACACTTGTAGGTGGACATGCTTATCTCCATGACTAAAGATATGGAAACTGATGCCCAGAGAGGCCAAGTAACCTGTCCAGGGTCACACAGCCCAAGTGAGGCAGAGCCCAGATATGAGCGTTTCCTGCAGGTAACAGTAGAGTAGTGTCTTCCTGGAAGACTCTTTAAAGAGGACCCATGCGGTCACTAAGACTCAGAGCTTACCCTTCACACTCTAGATTCTTTTGCTCAGCACCTATCGGCCTGGTGATTTTAATAAATCATCTCCAGTAATTTCTTGTGGTGGGCTTTGGAGCTAGGAAATGTGGTCAAGGAGAGATGTTTCTCATTGAGGCCCAAGATATTTTTAAGTTCCCAAGATTACTGTTATTTACAAGAGGATTTATTATACCTTTTTGCTTTATGACTAAAATTTCATAACATTCTTAGAAATATGTGGGTTGGTAACTACAAATTTAAAATCTGTACAGCATGAAATTTTCTTAGGTAAAAATTTAACTTTTATTCTGAGAAGAGACCAAAAAAATAAACGGGGGGGGGGTGATTTTTATGCACCCTAAGCTTGAAATTCATGTGGTTCTCTTTTTCCTGAACCTGATGTATGGGTTTAGGGTGAAAAAGAATACCTGTCCTTTGAAGGGCCTGCTAGAAACGGGGAATATTTGTTAATTCCCTGATATCTAATGTCATGTCATCTACAAATCCTGAATTTGGCCAATCATGGATATTTAGGCTTTTTCCCTCACTCAAGCCAACACTGCTAATCCGTGCCTTGCAGTGATGCACTTGTGTGATACCAAACAGAAATCAAATCCCCCGAAACCCCGGCATAGAGGCCACAGGGCAGGAGTAGGTTCTATCTTTCAATGCCAGCTTCTCAAGTGGTTCAACGGTGCGAGCATTCCTCCAACCGTGGATTGAGGGCAATTGCATCGAGATCAGCTGGCTCATTAAAATGCAGAGTCCTTGGCCTCCTGTTCCTCCGGGGATTTTTACACAGAGTGGAATGTTCAGACCCCGTCCTCTGTACTCCCCACTCACGCCCGTCCCTACCCCTCACCTTAATGCTGCAAAGGGGAAGTCTTACTACTGCACGCAAAAGCGCAGATTTGGAAAGGGTGATTACACTTCCTGTCCCCACATTCCGTTTCTCTAGCAACCCTTGTTCTCCAGGAGGCTTCTGATTTTCTCTGCAGAGGTGGCACAAGGATGCCTAAACCCACAGGCAATCCAGCAAGCCTCAGTCAAACAGTATCATCCAGCCAACTCTTTTGACCTTCCTCCACAAGAAAACATTTACAGCTTTTAATAAACAGCAAATTTGCAATATTGTTTTATCACTCCTTTCAAAAAGTTCCTACCAAAGCCTTTTATTCTTCTCTTGTGTATTATCAACAAAAGCGTAAAATGTAGGCATTAGGATGAGAGAGGAAAAGCTGAGGATTCTTTCGGCACGTGTTTGCGTCCCGCCTCAGTTGTTCCAGGTGGGAACGCATGGCATGGGGTGTAATTGGACAGGAATTTGGTGTGCATTTCTCTGTCCAGAGTTATTTATTTATTTATTTATTTATTTCCTTTCTTTCTTTCTTTTCTCTCTTTTTTTTTTTAAGATTTTATTTCTCTATTTGACAGACAGAGATCACAAGTAGGCAGAGAGAGAGGAGGAAGCAGGCTCCCTGCCGAGCAGAGAGCCCGTTGCGGGGCTCAAACCCAGGACCCTGAGATCATGACCTGAGCTGAAGGCAGAGGCTTTAACCCACTGAGCCACTCAGGCGCCCCCCGCCCTTTTTTTTTTCTATGTGAAACTACAGGAAATTGGTTTGGGGCCCTTTGTAATTTCTGAGACTCTTTCCCCTAGAGATAACAGATGTTGACCTGAGCCCTTCCCTGTGGAATGAGTCAAAATGCCAAGGGTGGAGAGTATTATTAAGCCCGAAAGGGATCCAGAGCCCCCACAGGATGTAGCTGGCTGTATTTTGTGGCATTTGCTGGTAGGTGTGGAGTGGAGAGTGATTGGAAATCCAAGTGTTGCTCTGCACTCGGGTCTGAAGTTGGTGCGAAGACTTAGCGGTCAGCTTCTCCAGAACGCGGAGAAGCCGCACTTCAGCTCTGGGAGCTTGCTGGACACCCGGAGTCCTGATTTACTGCTCAGGTGAACAGACACTACACTGCCTCCTAATGAAAATCATGGGAGCTGCTTCTGTTAGGCAGGAGGGTTTTACTCTCAACTCACTTTCTCTCTTTTCTGGCTCGGAAAGCCAACCCAAACCAAACCCAAGCAACCACCACCATCCTAGGACTCCCAAAATAGATAACTCCACATGTCCTAGTAACATAATGCCCTTGCTACAAGGAACAAATGCTCCCAGTCCCTGAATAGCATGTTGTTGGAAAAACATATTTTTCTTTCTAATAATAACTGAAAAGGGGCTTTTATGACTTTTAACAAGTGAGGTGAGAAAAGTCACACATTCCTGTCCAAATCTCTTTACAGGTGAATGATGGCATTTCACAGAGTTATTCTCTCATGAAAGGATGTCTTTAAGTCAATAAATGAGTCAGTAAGAGAGAGTTGGAATGTTCCTCACCTTCTCGTAAGTACAACCCAAACCCTCCTTGGGTCCTCCCTGACTCTCTTCTATAAAGTTAATCACCTGTTCAAAAACTGAGTTCTCATTATTCCTTCTTTTCAAACTTATAGTATTCCATAATCTAAATACATAACTATGATCCATAGTGTCTCCCACTTTCTTCTTATTGGATACTTCTCTTGATTAAATAACAATGATAATGATTAATAATAAGCATAATGACAATGCTACTTTTTACCGAATGCCCTTTGTTCTAGATACGCCTCTAAGGGCTGATTTCACTTAATCCTCGCAGAGGATTATCACACGATAAAAACTCCTTGTGAGTTATTCTGATTATCTGATTCTTATCACCTCCAGTGAAGACAAGGCCAAAGTCAGGCTCGGCACTTATAGGGAAGGGGCTCGGATCACACATCCACGTCGGCCTAATCATCTTGAACACTGCCCATTCCTGCCTTCACTTTTTCAGACAGGTAGCTCCTCTGGCCTGAAATGCGCTCTTTATCTCCTCCTTCCCTTCCTTCCCTGGGGGCGTCTAGGGGCGCCTGGGTGGCTCAGTGGGTTAAAGCCTCTGCCTTCAGCTCAGGTTATGAGCCCAGGGTCCTGGGATGGAGCCCCGCATCGCATCGGGCTCTCTGCTCAGCGGGGAGCCTGCTTCCCTTCCTCTTTCTCTGTCTGCCTCTCTGCTTACTTGTGATCTCTGTCTGTCAAATAAATAAATAAAATCTTAAAAAAAAAAAAAAAAAAGAAGCCTTCCCTGATGCTAGCTAGCTCTCACTGACCTCCCTCTCCTCAGAATCCCCTTGTAGCTTGGGTGCCTGGATGTCTCTTGATGTCAGCTCTTGATGTCAGCTCAGGTTATGATATTGGGATAGTGAGATCGAGCTTCACATCTGGCTCTGCATGCTGGACGTGGAGCCTCCTTAAGATTCTCTCTCCCTCTACCCCTCCCTGTGCTCGCTCTCTCTCTCTCTTTCTCTCTCTCTCTCTCTCTCTCGTAAAAAGAAAAAAAAATCCTTATGTGTCTCATTACTGTGTTCCTGTTGTCTGTGTCTCTTCTACCAAGCTTGTATGTTCTGCCCTTCCAAAAGCCTCTAGCACTAGCCCAGCAGCACAGTAAGTGCTCAATTAAAGACTTCATATTTGTAAACCCTTCAAAACCAAATATCTACCAAACGCCATAAAGCCCTCACAAAAACAAGCATTTTTATGAGCTATGTGTACGCACAAGGGGTATCACTTTGCTTCTAGTAGACTCTACAACTCACTCAGGCAAGTTAGTTGTATTCATGTATTGATCTTCAGGCAAGACAGTAAAGAGTATTTGCACCCTCCTTTGATAAAAAGCAATCAATCACTTTAAGCATTAAACGCTTAAATGCTTAAAAAAGTTTTGGAGCTGAATTCAACTCAGAGCCAATATACATCCAATGTGTATATTTTTTAAAGGATATTGGGTTTTTGCACGGAGTACTGAGGTCTGAGGTTGACATTGATCTTCTTTATGGACTAACACTTCACTGGGTTCACCATGTCACAGATTTGAAACAATTTTAAGTATCGTGCTCCAAAAGAATCACACATCTTTCCATAAGTTATAATCCATCTGTGGATTTCCTGTCTGAATCCTGGAACCAGCAAAATTTGGGAGCAGGTAAAGTGTCACCTGGCAAAAATTGGAGTTTTCCTTTTGGGCTGAGAAATCTGATCATAGAGAACCAACAACAGCCACTAAACACTGTAAAGTGTTAGGTCACATTAAGCCTCACGAGGAATGACAAAGAAGAGGTAGATAAGTGCTTTACACAGGGCAGCGGTATTTTCACCAGCTTCGGCAGCTGTAGCAAATCCCATAGATTGGGCAATTTAACACACATTTATTTCTCATAGTTCTGGAGTCTAGGAGGTCTAAGATCAAGGTACCTGCAGCTTCAGTTTCAGGTGAGAACAGTAGACAGCCACTTTTTTCAGGTTCTTCTACTCCAGGCATTAACTCCATCATGGAGGCTCAACCCTCAGGACTTAATGTAAATCTAATTACCTCCCAAAGGCTCCAAATACTGCTGCATTGGGAATTAGAGCTTCAACACAGGAATACCGGGAGGACACAAATGTTCAGTCTATGACAGGCAGGCCCAGAGAGTGGGTGAGTCGAGGAGCTGGCCATACACAGATCAAACCCTTTTATTGGAGATGTAGAAATATCAGGCGCTGAGGGGTTCAGGAAGCAGGATAAAGAAAGATCCCATCCTTGGTACTTTTCAATATCAATCAAGCATCACTCACACTGAGAGAATTCTTCACCCCATCTCAAGTTCTGTCTAGAGCAGTTCTCAAACCTGGCTGTCCCCTAGAATGATCTAGAAATTAATTTTTTTTATTTAAAAAACAATGCCTGAAGTCACCCTGACTGACTGAACTGGATTGTCTAGAAGGAGCATCTGGGAATCTGTATGTCTTGAACTTCCCTCTCCTGACTCTGACGCCCAGTGACCATGGACCATCTCTTTACGTAATTACCAGGATCTGGATGCTTTTGGGTTGATGCTTAATGCTTCTTCCCTGCAAATTTTTGACAAGTGCCACCCGGGTGTAGCTTTGAGGACTGGGATTAAGTACATTTCTCTTGAAAAAGCTCACACAGCTTTTAGGTGCAAAGGAGCCTCTATAGCCCAAGTTGTAATTGGGGTTTCATGCCAGTAGGTTCTTGAAATATTTTATTCAAAAGGATTTTCCAGAAGGGTGTGAGAACGGGGTACACCCTAGAAGGGGTCCAGGTCTCCAAGGTGGGAGGGAGTTTGGAAATGACAACTGGTACCAGTAGAAGAAGGGATCAGAATTAGTGAAGATATGAGGTTTAAATTTAAAAAGCCTTCTTGGGGCGCCTGGGTGGCTCAGTGAGTTAAGCCTCTGCCTTCGGCTCAGGTCATGATCTTAGGGTCCTGGGATTGAGCCCTGCATGGGGCTCTCTGCTCAGCGGGGAGCCTGCTTCCCCTTCTCTCTCTCTCTGCCTCTCTACTTGTGATCTCTGTCAAATACATAAACAAAATCTTTTTAAAAGCCTTCTTGCGACAGGTCAGCTTAAAGCCCAGAGTTTCTGTTTGTCTCGGGTATATTCTATAGGCTTCTGGAGAATATAGTGCTTAATACTTTAGTGCATATAAAATGACCCATTTGTGGGGTCCCTGGGTGGCTCAGTCCACTAAGCATCAGACTCTTGATTTTGGCTGAGGTCATGATCTTCGGGTTGGGGGATCCAGCCCTGCCTCAAGCCCTGAGTCCAGCTCAGTGCTCAGCTGAGCTCAGCTCAGTCTGCTTTCCCTCTCCCTCCCACTCTGCCCCTCCCCATGCTCACGATCACTGCCTCTCTCTCTCTCTCTCTAAAATAAAATCTTTTAAAAAAAGGAATTTTTTAAAAAAAGGAACCATTTGTTTACTGCTGTCCTTCTTGCTTTTCTTCCAAGACAATTATGTAATTTCAGATAATCAAGTGAGATGAGGTCCTTTTCTTTTGTGAATCTTATTATGAATTAAGAGAAGCTATTTTGTCTGAGAGGTCTGAAAGCTAGGTAAACAATGTGTCCAGTGGCACACCTGCTTAGTTCTCAGAGCTGGAAACTCCCTTGGAACACAAGATTTTCCCATATGATCCATTTTATGTGCTAGGATTACTGAAGTTCGTTTCAAGATAATCTCAATAATCTATTTTTAGTACTGGATAACATGTGTATTCCCACTGCAAAACCAAAATCTGCTGCTTATTATGCTAATGTGATATTTACAAAAGCCATTCCCATGGTTTCCAGCCCAAAGTCCCTCAAAGCCTTAAGACCTGCTCAATAAAAAGTCGGACGTATACACATGCAACTCTTAATTTTTAAAAAAGCTTTCTTAAAAAATGTGAAAAAGGGTCCAGGGAAAAACATTTTTGGCCATGGAAATGTAGCAAATGTATCAATCACCAAAAGACATTCAAATGATGACTCTGATCGACTCTTAGATGTTTAGTAATAAGATCATTAGAGAGCAATAGGGTGTTTTATTCCAAAAAGTATATTTGCTCAAAATAATATTCTATTTGATACTTTCTCCATGATTCTATATTTCTTAATAACAACTATAAATTGAGTAAAAACCTTCTACTTTCTACCCCCAAATTCTTTGCTTTGTGATAATAATATCATATTATGTTCTCAAGCTTGCATTTGGTTCAGTAATATTCTGGGCTGTCAAAGTTGGCAGTCATGTGGGGATCCAATGCAGACAGTTAGTTCTGGGTGAAATGCCGTCCTGTCCTTAAGGACAGCATTGATGGAACCGTGGTGGCCACGTGGAGTGACGCGCTACCTTAGCCTGACAGTTTGCTCCACAGATCAAGCTAGCTCCCTGGAGACAACTTCCTAGGTGGGAAGATGGCCACGACATTGTCTCCATTTTTTCAGCCCTCCGACAGTCAATTTAAGGGTGCTTATTAATTTGTTGATGTTCCTCGTTATCTGGAGACAATCCCTCTAACTCATACATTCTAAACAGAGGTAATATCACTCCAAAGAGAACCATGATTTATGAAAATTTTTTACTTTTTCATGAAAAACGTTTACTTTTTAATGCATAAAACGTGGATAGACAGGCTGTACAGAGATATACAGTGTATCCGAGGTATTAAAATGTCTTGGGATGGGGGGATGAGTAGATTAAAACTGTCTAAAGTGACTCCTAGGGACGCCTGGGTGGTTCAGTGGGTTAAGCCTCTGCCTTCGGCTCAGGTCACGATCTCAGGGTCCTGGGACGGAGCCCCGCATTCAGCTCTCTGCTCAGCAGGAAGCCTGCTTCTCCCACTCTCTCTGCCTGCCTGTCTGCCTACTTATGATCTCTCTCTCTCTGTCAAATAAATAAATAAATCTTAAAAAAAAAAAATAAAGTGGTTCCTAAAGGGGCAATAATGAAAAAAAAAAAAAAGGTTGTATTTGAAGGGATTAAATTAAGATACCGGTATTTGTCCTTCTCAGGAAAACACATAGCAGAAAAGTTGGCAATAATGGTTTAGTACTGCAACTATTACTGTTATTGATTTTTAAAATTCTTCCTTTGTTCCCTATTCTACTAATTTGACCCCTTCTGTTTGACTGTGATGGTAGTAGGTCATAAATAACTGAAAATTTATGTAATCATGGGTTGACTTCAGAAATCCTTTCATTGTTCAAATTTCTACATAACTATCTGTAACTTCATTTAAAATTCACTGAAAAATAAAAGATGAAGCATGTAATATTGTAGACATATATTTAAGAAAATTCTTATCATCTCTCTATGCCATCTGGATGTTGGTTATTCATTAAACAGGTATTTATGAAATAACTCTTACGTGCTGTGTACAGATAGTCGGCAGTAAAACAAACAAACAATTTTCTGTCTTCATGGAGAGAAGAAATGAGCACTGAAATACTAATTTTATAATTAGTACTTTAATGTGCTCACTTTAGCAGCACATATATCATTACTAATTTAACTATAATTCTTCTAAGGCTTAAAAGATCAGAGAGTGAAGACTCAAATACTTATATGAGAGAGCGTGTATCTAGGGAACGGGTCTTGTTGGGGGATACAAATGAACCACTTCAACACACACACACACACACACACACGCACACACACGAATTCAGCTGAGATCTGAAGGATGCACAGGCAAAGGGAGGGGAGTGGGAAGAAAGGAAGGATTAAATATGTGAGGATTCTGAGCAGAAATGAGCTTGGCTTTGTGGAGGACCCTATAAATGGGCGTGGTGGGAGAGAGGGGAAGTAGGGGGACATGGGCATGAAGAGGCCTAGTGGACAGTGGGCCAGATAATGTAAGGGCTTGTGAGCTCTTTTAAGGATTGGGGACATATTCAAACAGAAATAAAATAAAAGACAATTTTAGGGTTTTATGTAAGGGAACGAATTAATATGTGTGAATGTTTGAGATTCATCCGGGCTGTATTGTGGAATTTAATTGGAGGAGTGTGGGTGTGGGACACCAGTAGAAAGGCTTTTTGCATGAGCCTAGTAAGCTTGTACCGATAAAGCAATATTTAGAAATTGATGATTGATTGGATAGGAGGGGTGAGGAAGACAAAAATACAAAATATGAGGCTTGGGTTTCTGCTCGTGTTTTGGGTGGATGGTGGAACCATCCGTTAGATAGCATCTCAGCAGGGCCAGGACAGGGGTGGCATAAAGAGAAGGACATGGAGAGAGATTGGAGATTTGAAGGGACTCAGATATTCAAGTGGAAAAGCTGAGTAGGTGGTTGGATATACTACCTGCCTGGGCTTGGAAGAGAGATCTAAGCTGGAGACAAAATTTGGAGTGCATAATTGGACAGGTGGAGCCCCAGGCATGGTTAAGATAGCCTTGGAAAGAATCATCAAGGAAGAAGACAGTCAGGCCTAGTGGTGAACCTTATATTCTTCCAGTATGAAAAGTCCAGCGAAAAAGTCTGAGGTGGGCAGGAAGTTTACTGGAAAGCCAATGGAGTGTCGTGCCACAGGGGAAGAAATATTTCAAGGTGGTGGGAGTCAATCGGAACATTACTAGGATTCCAAACAATACGGAAATGGGAAAACAGTCCTTGGATTTGGCCACCTGGGTCTCTCTCCCTGAGAACTACTCAGGTAGAGGCAGTAGAAGTGATATTCCAGGGAGACAGAGCAGGGGGAGAAGCAGAAAGAACAAGCACAGACAACTCAGCCATGAAGGGGAGAAGAAAGAAAGAGCAGCTCCTGGGAGAGGAAGGAAGGTCCCAGAGGAACCACACTGTAAAGGGAAGACTGGAAGAAAACAAAGCCAATCGGAGTATGGAGGACTGGCCTTTAGGGGTGCAAGGGCCATCTGCCTGTTCTACAGAAGAGAAGACGTTAAGGAGGAGGAAAAAGGCAGCAAGTCTATAGACTTGGTCACGGAATTTGAGAAATTTCCCTGGTAAGATATTCCCATTCTTACAGATATCCAACCCAAATGAAAAGCACTCAATTTCATGCTACCCAGCTCTTGAATTTACCTGGGCCCTCTCTGGGGACACTGAAAAAAAGGTATCTAACCTGTATCCCTCATCTACTCTCACTCCAGCAGCGCCAGCCAGTTCTCTTACTCTCATTCTATCCTGAAATAAGAAAGAAGAGATTGTTCTGGTTCCCAATGAAAATGGAAAGAGGCACGATCTCTCTGATATTTTCTGAAGATAACACCATAAAGCCTCATCCAAAACTCACCATGGTTTTGCTCCTTTTGGCTCAGGGACTACAAACTCAATGCCAAGAAAATCTCATGCCCCATCTTATTTGTGCAAAGAGTACACAGCTTAGATGTCACCCCAACACAGACAAGATTGACACTTGGTTCTTCCCTTTCTCTTGCCTCTGCGTAGATGCCGTGGCTTTATATCACTTACCGGTGGGAGATGACAGTTCCTTTAGGGATTAATTTAGTTGAAACATAAAAGAAATTGGGTGGGGAGGATTTTTTTCAGCACCTCAACACAAAAGAGAAGAAATGCTCTTTAAGTTGATTTTTATCTCAAGTCTGGAGGGCATGGAGTTTAAGGTTTAAGGGTCAGTGATGCTTCCAGGAAATGCCAGCCTTTAGAAAATTTTCTAGTCTTTTGTTCTTTCTCCAGAAGGAATTTTTGGCCTTTTCCCACTAAGATGAGGCAGAAAATGTTCAGATCTGAGTCACATTCCCAAAGACATACTGAGATCAGAAGTATACACTACGGCTATGACAGGGACACATTTGCTGTGACTGCCATTTCTTTCCTACTCCAGAGGGATTATCATTGTTCAAGAGCAAGACATGTATATTAACATAATAGAAACCTTGACATCAGCTCTTAATAACATACTATGTGTCATAAGCTATATATGTCATTCACAAATCATAGGACTATATTATTCAAGAGGACAACGAGTGCAAAATAGTATAGAGCCTGACGCATAGCAAGTGCTCACTTACTGGTAACTGAGGAAGAACAGCAAATGACTTGAGAGAGGCGTCTCTAGTGGCCCAATAACACCACAGAATCTTTCTTATGCACAGAATTATTTCACTGCACCCACATTAATCTTTTATATCCTGCTTCCTTTTTTAAAAGGTTTTACTTATTTGAGAAAGAGAGAGCATGCGCCCAGGAGAGAGCACGAGGAGGGGGAGGGGCAGGGGAAGAAGCAGACCCCTCCTGACCAGGGAGCTCAATGTGGGGCTCCATCCCAGAACTCTGGGATCATGACCTGAACCGAAAACTGACACTTAACTGACTGAGCCACCCAGTCATTCCCTATATCTTGCTTGAGTCAGTATCCAACACTAAAATTTTATAATGGTTTTGCATATTTTTAAATGGAAATAATTTTGTTTGTGCCCAGATACCATTTATTCCAGGGCTGTCCGATAATGTAAGCTGTGCATTTGAACAATATATGTAACTTTAAATTTTCTAGCAGATACACACACAAACACTCATTCACACAATAGATGAAGTTAACTTTAATAGTATATTTCCTTGGATCTAATACATTAAAAATACTCTCACTGCAACATGTGATTAATATAAAAGGGATACTAACAAGATGCTTGTGTTCTTTTCTTCATACGAAGCATTCAAAATATGATGCAAATTTTAATTAAAGCACATCTCAGTTTGGAGGAGCCATTATTTCAAATGTTCAATAGCCACATATGGCTCATGGCTTTATGTTCAATAGTGTAGGTTCATACCTTATGTGTCTATTCTCATTAAGTCTTCTTCAGAGTCAAGGATAGTGATTATCACTTTTCTCATTTTACAGATGTGGAAACTGAGCACACAGAGGTTGTCACTGGCCTAACATTGCAAGGGTAGCAAGTGGTAGGACCAGGACTCAAGTCCAGAGAGTTTGGTCAGAAGTCTTGATCCTTAACTACTGTGCCATATGCCTACCAAGTTGCTTGGAGATCTAGGATCTTAATGTTTTCAAAAAGGTCTTGAAAACCTGAGAAAGCCACTGCAAATTTTTCCTTCTCTTTTCTCCCTTGAGTCTTCCCAACTTCTGGTGGATCCTGGCAATCCTTGACTTTCTTTATCTTGCAGTGATTTCACTCCACTTGCTGCCTCTGTCATCATGTGAATGCCCTCCTTCCATGTGTATGCTTCTGTGTATCTTCTCCTTTTCTTAAAAGGACACCAGTCATATTGGATTGAAGGCTCACTCAATTCAGTATGACCTTATCTTATTGAACTACATCTGTAAAGACCCTATTTCCAAATAAAGTCATATTCTCAGGTTCCTGGTGGACATGAACCCTGGGGGGACATTTTTCAACCCAGTACAAGGGTCTTCTTGTTTTGTTGGGCACCAGAAACGTGGTCCCTGTCTTCCAAGGGCCACTAGTCATGCTTGGAGGCAGAAGGCAAACACTGATCAAGTAACTGCAGACAAGTTTTTCTCGGTAGTAGATGTCTGAACAGAATTGAGAAGGAGGAGGAAGGAGAAGGAAGGCTCACCCTTTAGGAAGCAAATTCTGGGATCAGATCCTATTCATCTTTGAATCCTTCATGCTTGGTACAGAGTTGATGTTCAGAGACCCGGTATTGAATAAAAAATACCGCTCATCTCAGTGCAGAGATGAAGACAAAAGAGCCTGGCAAGAATGTCAAATACTTATTTTGAGCTTATTCATATTGGCCAAAGAAAAGACCATTTATTTGTAACTAGAGAAGATTTCAAGCTGTGAGCTAAATTTTGTAAACAAATGTATCTTTCTCACTTTACTTCTATTTCATCATCTCTTACACCATTTCTGATTGGTATGGTGTTTACTTCGTTTCTTTGTGCTCACTGAAAATACAGTGGTATGGGTCATTATATTAGATAATAATAAAATCAAGTTGGCATAACCCTGCTTTCTCTTTTATTAATTTGTAATGTATTCATAGCTATTCATAAGTTCTGTACCTTCTAGAACGATCA
The DNA here is from genome assembly GCF_963455335.1 of Martes martes. Taxonomy (NCBI): domain Eukaryota; kingdom Metazoa; phylum Chordata; class Mammalia; order Carnivora; family Mustelidae; genus Martes; species Martes martes. Next base: position 163,189,547 of record NC_137890.1, read on the forward strand.
TGCTTTGGGCTGTTCAAACCTAACCAGTGGCCAAGTTAGGTGCTAGAAGACAATGGCGACCATTCAGTGATTGAGAATTTTTATCTAGGAGGCAGGAGGAGTGAAAGGAAGCTGGAATTGTCATGGTACAGAAAGACTAGTTATTCCTGTGAGTGGGGATAGAAGGATATTTTGTTGCTTTTGTGGTTTCATGATGTCCTTGTTTTTTGTCTATGCTCAGACATGATACAGAATGGTCTTATTTGGGCTTGGTTTCATCATGGTCATGGTATGACCCCATTTGATGTTGAAATTCTGTGAAATTGTTTTTGTTTATGGGGAACACTGTGGGTTGTTACCAGCTGTTAGTTGTCAAAACCTTCATTTGGTTTTCAACACAGAGACATCTTGTCTCTGCTGCCCTATTTCCTTAGCATCCTATTGAGGAGCCATTTTTATTAGGGTCTTACTTATCCTCAGTATTTCTTTTTTTTGCAAATACAGTCATCTATTCTTATTTCTCCCTTTGTCAACAAAAAATAGTACATTACTAAGCTGTTTTATGCCTTGTGTACTTCTTTTATAAATGGACACAGGAGATCTTCCCATATCAGTACACAGAAATCTCTCATGCTTTTTTTTAATGGATGCATCATATTCCATTGTCCAGATGATTTATGGTTTTTCTAGGATTTTGGCATCTTACGATGAATACCTTGGGCCCCTAAAACAATATTGTATGGATGGATGCTTATTTGTAAAATTCTGAGCTTACGTTTCAAAGCACTATGTAGACTGGAATCAGACAGATGTGAAGAGAGACACTCTTGTGAACTGACTTTTATTCTTGGGTTCACCAACAATTTTCTTGACGAGTCATTTAAACTCTCTGAGTCTCAATTTCCATGTCTGTAAAAACAAGGAGTTGACAAATTTTTGAAGCCCAGTCATATTTTGGCCCTTTGATCTCACCCTCATAGTTGAAAACCAGTAGTTTACATGTAGATATTTAACAACTCTCCAGAAGAAATGAAGCTCTGATTTGTAAACATTTGCTAATTACCATGGTGTAAATATCCTAACCAGGGCCAATTTCAGGCTACTAACAATTTAACAGCCAGCTAGCAAAATTTCTGAAAATTTTATAATTGAATCTTGGAGCCGGTATGGTCTGGGTCCAGCATAAAGGTGGGAAAACTTTCTAAAATGAGGCTCACTGAGATTCAGACATATAACTTCCTCATATGAAAGGCATATCCCCAAAACTTAAATTATATTACACTTGGATTGGAAAAAAAAAAAAACAAAACAAACCCCAAAGCAGAAAGAACATAATCTTTTAAATCTACTACCTGAACCATTCCCTGAAGCCTTCATTAGTTTGTAGCACAGAAGGAATATTAAGTAACAAACAGTAACTCACTTTAATGAATACCATATATTTATCCAATCTTTACCTACAAAGAATTTACTTCAGTGGGTCAAAGCTAACTAACTTAGTATACATACTATCTAATCCTGATTCTTAACTATGGTTACACATTTGAATCAGCTTTTGAAAATTTCTGGTACTGGGCCCCAACCCAAATGAATTTAAGTTAGAATTTCTGAAGGTTGGGGCTCAGACATTGGTTTGTTTTAAAAGAGTTCGAGGTGATCCTAAGGTGCCATCATAGCTAAAGATAACAAGTTTTTGGATATTTGGTAAATAGATCCCTGACGTTTCCCTTTCTCATTTTAGGTGAAGCACATTGTGCAGATATATACCCATGAATAGGTATTGATTTAGCTGAACTTATTCAAGCAGGAAAAAAAAATCCTTTAGATCCTACAAATATGGCTGATATAATAGATCTCTCTGAAAAACAAGCTCAACAAAACTCAAAATCTGGCCTCTCATTTTGTTGCTCAAATGTAAAATCCACTGCAAGAGTGAAATTAGAGCATACCCCAAAGTCTAATTCCTCTATGTGAGATTTAAGTTTGTTTTGTTTTAAAGAAAGGTCATCTTGTTTCTTTTTTGCTGGCCTTGAGAAGCAGCAGACCATCCCAGCACACAAGAAATTAATTACCCTGGAGGACCAGGTGCAACCAGTTAGTTGGTTGCCATGGAGACAAAAGCTATACATCCCTGATTTTCCACCATGGTCTCTATTTCATGAAATCTTATTCTTTTCAATAAAAGCCATTCACAAAAAGCGAATGTAAGTGTGGTTGGATTACTTTTATGTGTGCATTAATACATAAATAGAAAAAAATGTTTTGCCAAGTAATGAACCCTTGTCTTTGTGAAGAAAACATAAGGATAAGTACAATTTGAGCCAATTACAATTTACTCAAATTTTTATTGCATTAAAAAAAAAAGTAAATCCAAAGTGTTTCAAAATCCTGTTGGAAAAACTGGAAAACCACCTTTCCTGGAGTCATCTGACACTTACTAGTGCTGCTGTGCCTGTTTCTCCCCACCCCCCGTTTTTTTTGTTTTTTTTTGTTTTTTTTTAAGATTTTATGTATTTATTTACCTGAGAGAGAGCAAGCTGGGAAAGGAGCAGAGGGAGAGGGACAAGCAGACTCCATGTTGAACATGGAGCCTGATGTGGGGCTCGATCCCACCCTGAGATCGTGACCTGAGCTGAAGCCAAGAGCTGGATGCTTTAGCTGACTGAGCCACCCAGGCGCCCTGCTGCCGTTCCTCTGAAGTGCAAGTTTAGCCCACATGAGAGTCACCACAGCTCCTATCCGAGATTTCATTTTAGGTTCTATCCAAATCCATTTACTTCTAACTCTTCTAAAAAGAACCCAGTGAAATGCTAAAACTCTAGAACTTAACTCAAAGGTAATATTTCTTAGCTAACATGGTAGTAGCTTTTCCTTAAAAAAAAAAAAAAAAAGCTTAGATTTACACCCATTTCAATAATTTTTGAGTTATTCCACACAACTGGCATTTAGTTACTAGTTATGTGCCTATGTTTTGTTCCTTATTTTGGAGCATGTTCTGTAGTAGTTTATGAAAAAGGTTAACATTAAGGGAGATTATCTGGGGGGAGGTGGTATATGGGAACTCTCTGCCTTGTCTGTAGTTTTTCTGTAAGCTTAAAATTATTCTAAAGTAAAGAGTCTATTAACAAGCAATTTGTGACCATTAATTGTAGCAAATGACTTAATGATAGTGGATACTGATATGCATTGTGCTGGTTGTGTTGGGTTGGCAATGAAAATAATTAGGTGAAATTTGGGGAATCTGGCTATACTCTGGGATTTCATACTGAAATTTAAGTGTATTCTAATGAGTAATCCAAACCTACAATTTTTGGACTGTTTTTACCCTTGGGTACAACATCTATAACTGGAAATGTCATGACTTTCATTCTGAACAAAGTACTATGGAGATTTAAATGGCAGAATTAGTCATCTTTGAAGTATTGAATTTCTTAATTTGATATCTGATACACTAATACTGTTTGCTATGGGCCAAATATTTCCAAATTTTCTTTTATTAAGCTAATTTTTAAATATTTATTTAATATTTATTTATTTATTTATTTCTTAATTTGATATCTGATACACCAATACTGTTTACTATGGGCCAAATATTCCCGTATTTTCTTTTATTAAGCTAATTCGTAAATATTTATTTATTTATTTAAATCAGTTAATTACCACTTAATGTATGATTAGTTTCAGAGGTAGAGTTTAGTGATTCATCAGTTGCATAGAACATCCAGTGCTCCTTACATCAAGTGCCCTCCTTAATACCCATCCCACAGTTACCCCCTCCCCACCCACCTTCTTCTGATAGTTAAATGACATATTTACAATAAACTCTTACTTGCCCTCATTTGAAAACAATCTGCTTTTGTTTTTCTTCAACCTCTCAAGGCAAACAGCAACTGAAAACAGGTCTGTCTGTGTCTCACAGGGTTGAAAGATCTCCTGATGTTTGCTACTACTCACATGTTTAGAGAAATTTAGCAAATGTCAGTGATGTACCTTCCTCTGGACATGTGTCAAGTGAAGTATATGTAATTCATATTTAATACCAAATGATATTAATTGTATTCTTAAAAATGCTGGACACATAGTAAATGCTTAATATGTTTATTAGATGAAGAAATGAATTAAATAATTAAATTCAATGATTTCATATTTAGCTGCTTTTATTCAGTTTTTAATTTGCTTGAACATTTAGACCTGACCTATTTCCAGGAAAGTTTATTCCTAGGTGTATATTTATCAAAGTCTCCTATTACATAGCAATCCAATTGAATACATGACATATCACTGTGACACAACTTCCCGATCAGAGAACCAATTTAACTTTTGTCTAACTCAGACTTTGGACCCATATGAGTTTTGCACTTTCTTGGTTTTCTTCCTTTTGACCTGGGCTCTGGGACTGACTCCACAAAGACTGTTCAATATCGCTTCCAGCCCTCAATATATAAGAGAGATGAAAGGTTGAGGTTCTTAATATATAAAGTAATTTAAAAATCAATAAAAAGGGCACTTCGAGTCAAAATGGAGTGACAGGAACTGGATTTACCCTCTGGCCTGAAACAACCAAAACACTGGAAAACTATATAGGAAACAAAGCTTTCTAAGACTTTACAAAGTAGGGAGATCCTTGTGAAACAGGAAGCAGGGAGGTGAGGCCACTGGTCACTCCAGCTTACTGTGTACATAGAGGTTTCAGGAAGCAGCCCAGGAAGGGGAACTGAGGCAGAGCCCAGAGGTCAACCTGAGTTGAGGAACTGGAAATAGGAGCCTGAGAGGGCCAAGGTGCCTAGAGCTTGCTTGGGAATGTCCCAGAGAGGAGAGAGAAGCACAGAAGGGGAACTCTGCAGAAGGCTCTGCCTTAAGTCTTCAGGCTGAGTACTGATTAGGGTATGTGTGTGAAGAAATTACCTGAGACCTGGAAAAGAACCACTGACAAGATATGGAAGAAATGCCAGCCTGTTCTCATACAGTTGGGAATAGTTCCTGTTCCAACAAGCCAAAGTAGAATAACTCATAATTCATGAAATTATGGTAGAGTGCTCAGAAGGCTTTCATCTCCGTGACATTACTGGGGTAGCATGTGCCCTCAGTAGTAGAGAAAAAGTAGGATCAGACTCAACACTGTTCTGGACCTGCTTGACAAAACTTGAAAGTTAGATCTGAAAGAATTAAAACTGTCTTCTAGTACCTTAACTGTGTTCCAGACCAAAGCTCAGGAATACTTACAGGAATACAGAAATATCCAGGACCCAACAAGTTAAAAATCACAATGTTAGGCATTTGATGAAAGTATATGAAGAAGCGGGAAAATACAACCCCTAATGATAAAAAAGAAATGTACAACAAGCCAGAAATGACCAGATGATATGTTGTTATGACTATTCTCTATGCTCAAGAAGCTAGAGAAACTTATTCCTGGAAGACATAAAGATACAAAGATGTAAGGTACCAAAAAGAGACAGGAACCAAATTTCTCTTTCATTTCTTTTTTTTTTTTTTAAGATTTTATTTATTTATTTGACACAGAGAGAGAGATCACAAGTAGTCAGAGAGGTAGGCAGAGACAGAGAGAGGGGGAAGCAGGCTCCCTGCTGAACAGAGAGCCCGATGCGGGACTCGATCCCGGGACCCTGGGATCATGACCTGAGCTGAAGACAGAGGCTTTAACCCACTGAGCCACCCAGGCGCCCCTCTCTTTCATTTCTAATGAAAACAATAATGTCTGAGGTTAAAAACATACTAGTTGGGATTAGTAGCAAATCAGAAGTTGTGCCCCAGACAATGATTAGTGCCATGGACTGAATTGTGTGCCCCTCCCCCCCACCAACCATCACCACCACATTTGTAGAGTGAAGCCCCAACCCCTGATGTGAGGGTTTGTGGAGGTGGACCCTTTGGGAGGTAAGTAGGGTTAAGTGAGATCATGGGGTGGGGCCCCCATGATGGTATTTGTGACTCTATAAAAAGAGAATGAGAGAAGGGTCATTCCCTCTCCATCAAGTGAGGACACAGTGAGGCCTCTGTGCACCAGGGAGAGGATTCTCTGCAGGAATCAAATCGACTTCTCAGCCTCCAAATTGTGAGAAACAAAGGCTTGTCATTTAAGCCAGTCAGTCTATGGCATTTTATTATGGCAGCCCAAGCTAAGACAATTGGTGAACTTGAAAACACTCCAAGGAAACTACTGGAAACACAAAGAGAGAAAATAATTTCTTGAAAATGAAAAGAGAGCATCAGGGAACTGTAGGACATGATTAAGTGGTGTTATAGCTGCATAGAACCAGAGTCTGTGAAAGAGAATGAGGGAGCACAGGAGACATATTTGAAAAGTAATAGCTGAAACTCTGATAAAAACTGGAAGCCCATATATTTAAGAAGCCCAACAAACCTCTAGGACAGTAACATAAAGAAAAATACAAGGTACATCATAACCATATCGTTGAAAAATAGTGATAGAGATAAATCTTAAAAGTAGTCAAAGGAAGAGAAACACATAACACACAAAGAAATAGGGAAGAGGATGATGGAAGATTTCTTACCAGAAGCAATTCATACCAAAAGACAGTGCATTGTATTTAATGTATTGAAAGGGAAAAAAAAAAAATCTTTCAACCTTGTGTTCTATACCCAGTGAAATTATCCTTCAAACACCAAGGCCAAAGACATTTTGAGATGCACAAAAAGAGAAAGGGGTGATCACCATTAGATAAACTCTACAAGAGATGCTGAGGAAGGCCTGTCCTTCTGTCTAAGGACAGAAGGAAAATGAGACCGAAGGGAAATCTTGATCTAAACACAGGAATCTAAACAAAGAACAATAGAAATGGTAACAAAAGAATACTGAAACATATATATGTGGATAAGCATAAAAGACTTTCTTTTTTTTTAATTGATGAAGTCTCTTTAAAAGATAATTATGTAAAGCAAAAATCATGACTATGTATGTGAGTTTCTGACATATATAGAAGTGAAATGTATACACAAAGGTGGCACAAAGGCCAGGAGGACAGAAATGTGAGATTTTTCTACTATGTATCTCTTGAAAGTACACCTTGAGCAGTAAATATGTATACTATAAACCTTATTTTTTAAAGATTTTATTTATTTATTTGAGAAAGAGAGAGAAAGAGAGCACAGGGGGAGGGGAGAGGGAGAGGGAGAAGCAGACTCCCTGCTGAACAGGGAGCCAGATGTGGACTTGATCTCAGGACCCTGGGATCATGAGCTGAGCCAAAAGCAGATGCCTAACTGACTGAGCCACCCAGGCACCTATAAACTATAAATCTTAAACAACTACTATAGTAACACAACAAAGAGAGGTAATAAACCAATAAAGGATATTGAATGTAATCATGAAGATATTCAATACAATAAAAGGGAGAAAAATAAGAGAAAGGAAACAAAACAAAAAGGGACAAATAGAAAACAAAGACAAGATGGTAGATTTAAATCACAACCATATCAATAATAACATTAAACATGAATAGTCTTGCACTCCAATTAAAAGGCAGAGATTATAGATTGGATTAAAAAGTGAGATCAAATATGTATGTCTATAAAAAACACACTCTATAAAAACACAAAGAGATTAAAGTAAAAAGATAAAAAGATATGATATATATAAATAACCTAGATACTCAACAGTTGCATATTGGTTAAACAAATTATAGACTATTCATAAAATGGAATATTCTGCAGTTATTAATGGTGTTGATGGAGAAGCATATTTATTGACCTTGTGAGATAATCATGATGTATTAAGTGAACTGCATGCTGTAGGAAACTATTTAGAAAATCTTTCCTCAAAATATTAGTATGATTATCTGTGGATGATATGATTTGGGGTAATTTATTGACATTGTATTATGTGCTACTCACTATTAGTAACCAATTTTGAAAATTAGCAGCCAGACTGACCATTGGGCTATGTGTCCTTCCTTTGACTAGACCATACATTCCAAATACAGAAGGTGGGTGGTGTCTTAGAAGTTCCCATTGTCCTTCGGAAATTTCTTAGTTTAAACATACACACACACACACACACACACACACACACACACTTTGAGGTCATCAAAGTATTTCAAAGTATTTCTCCCCTTTTCATCTGGCATCTTCCCCATGTGTAGACCCATGGGCTAGGATTCTATCTCCCGATTCAGTGTAGACCAGTGCTTCTCAATTACTTATGGGGAGAGACTTTTAAAAAGCAATTCTGATCCATCTTTGATTACTTTGGTCCATTTGTAATTGAACAAGATGCTCCTTGATGGTTAGTCTGAACTTCTGCACCAAGACGGGTACCAAAAGGTTTGAGACCACAGCTTATAAGCAGCACTGCTGTAAATAGTCATCACTGCACAGTGGTTCATTCACTTAGTGCTAATAACTGGTCCTAAACAATTTAATGATCACGGAGCACTAAATTCATGCAAACTCAGCTGACAGAAGTCAGTAAGTGACAGCAAGCCTTAAAACAAGTCAGAAACTGGAAACTTGAATTGGGACAGACTCGTATCCATGGGAATTAGGACCGTATTGGTAAGCCTGGGATGCTTGCAAATGCCACACCCTCGCGCCATGTCTTCACATTTCATTAACTTTCACTTGTGGCATTTTTATTTTTGTGTTAATATGACTAACATAGCCAATTTAATTTACTTTAAATTAATGCTATAGAGGAGATGTGTGGCATTCTTGGGTTCAATTTTTTATTTCCTTTTGGAAGTCATTTGTGTTTTGAAGCAGTCGAATATATTGATTCCATTTTAAGAAGAAAGTCAGCGGAAAAAAGTTTGCTATATAAAACCTTGCTTTGCAGTTAACTTTCGTATTTGTTTCACATATTGAGGATTTTTAAAATGTATTCTCCTTCCAAAACTTTTCTATAGATTTACAGAATGTTGAGGGTAAAAGAGAAGGAATGCACATTCTCTCTGGTGAAGCAATTGAACATTTCTGTTTCCAATTATTTTCATAGGATTTCCATAAAGTAGTTGAATAAGAAATATTTTTGCCAATTCTGGTGTCCAATCTTACTAAGTAATATCAACAGAGTTGGGCTAAATCTTATTTTTCAAGGATATGTAACTAATTCTCATTGCTGTTTCTATTGGCAGATATTTCCTTTCTGAATCTGACTCTACATTTTATCTCCAAAGAATGAAATATTTTTCTGTCTACTAAGAACACCATGAGACAGAAAGGCATTTTTAAAAAATTTTCCTTTCCTTATAATCAAAGCTAGAACCTCTCAGACTGCCAAAATAATTTGTCTCTTTCCTAAATTGATGTTGTTAAAGAGTTACACATGGGGCTTGCAGTTTTCCTTAAAAGTTTGAATGGCTAATTTAGGATTCACAAATCAATCATATAGTAAGTGCTAGGAATATTAATAGATACCTAAAGGAGTACCACAGTATAGCTGAAAAGTTCAGAAATACTGTGTTTCCCAATAAGTAGATTTAGCATCTACTTATTGGGAAACACAGTATTTCTGAACTTTTGCAAAGGCATTCCTTACTTTGATCTAGGAAAAACACATTTATAAAATCAAGGTCATTTCAATTTCTGACAATTCTAGTGTGCTTTGCTGTAGTGGATTATTGAAAAGATTTTGATTGCCTAATTAAGACCAAGGATATAAAGGTGTTTCTCCTGTATCCCGGCAATGATTTAGGGCATCAAGCCCTTTGCAGTATCCTGATGCCTAACTCTGTTCTTAAGCCTCAAATCTGCTTTTCATCCATTTTCCTTTCATTAAAAAATTTTTATAAGTGATACATTTAAATATTTTCCTCCTTACCGTTTTCTGTTCTGCTTTTCCCAATCCTAGGCTAAAACTTCTTTATGCTTATTCCCTTTGTGTGCTTTCTGCTTATTAATATTTTTCTCTAGTGAGATTCCTTCCAATGGCTAGTTAAGGAGCTGCTGACTAAAGATGCTTTTATAAATAATTTTTAGTAGTATTTGACGATGGTTTGGATTGGAGTGCAATCACAATATTTGGAATTTTCACTAAAATTGACTCCCTCACTCAGGGGTGTATCCTGATGTTTGAAAAATAGAGAATAAGGAGCAAAAGGAAGAGGAAGAAGTGGAAAAAGTGGTAGGAGCCTTCCTTCCTGGAGGTGTCTCTGAGTTAAAGGCATGTTTCCCAATCCCATTTGCCTTCAGACAACTTCTAGCAACTGAGGCCCGAAGATATAATTCTTTAATTAGCCCCCTTTGCTTCACACCCAGAAGCATTGCTTAATTCAGACCCTCATCATTTCTCACCTGAATTTTTGCAGCAGACTGTTAACTTGTCTTCTTGCCCTGTGGTCTTGTCCTGCAGCAAACCATCTCCTACATGTTATCAGGAGACTTTTACTCATAACAAATTTGATCATGTCCGTCCCCCTGTTAAAAACTTCTTCAGGGATGGGTCTCATTTTCTACCTTCAGTCATTGTGATAAAATCCAATCTGTTACACATGCTGAAGTAATCAAGAAACTGGTCAGAGAAGGTATAGCCACTTATTAAAAGTTCTCAGCCCAGAAACAACTCCTTGCTTTTGATCACATGGCATTGGCTAGAACTCAATCACATGGTCACACTTATTTGCAAAGGGGACTGGGAAGTGTATTCTATTAATATGCCTGGTCAGAGGAGATGAGGACGTATTTGGGGGAGAGCTCGCCTTCTCTCCCACAGTATATTATTTTTAGAAACCCTTAGCCATCCACAATAAATATTCATTAGTTCAGAATTTCTCTCACTAGCAGAAAAAAGAGAACTGACATTTATTGAATGTTTACTGTGTGCTTAACATAGTTTTTCTAGGAGAGAGATTTGGTCTTACTCATCTTTCTATTTCCTGAACTTAGCAGATTGCCTAGCACACAATAAACCCCCCAGAAAATCTTTGGTGAATGGAATTTCATATAAAAATATAAATTAAAAAAAAAACTGAGCTGTAACATCAGGCTTTCAAAGCCTTATTAATTTTTTTACTTTTCTTCAGCTTCCCCCCCATCCCTGTACTGTTATTTTTTCCTTTTGTTTCTTGTAGTGTTCACCTCAATTATTAAGATAGATGCTCCCCAACTCATGATTGTCCGACTAATGATTTTTCAAGTTTACGGTGATGCAGAAGCAATCTGCATTTGGTAGAAACTGTATTTCAAAACGTGGATTTTGATCTTTTTGCAGGCTAGTGATACGCCATGTGATACTGTAGTGAGGCTGGGCAGTGACCATGGCCACAGCTCCTCATCAACCTCATGATGACAAAGACAAACAACCGATATGCTCACCAACAGTCTTTCCCCATACAACCATCCTCCCCTTCACTTTCAGTATAGTATTCAGTAAATTACATGAGATATTCACTGTTTTATTATAAAATAGTCTTTGTGTCAGATTATTTAGCTCAACTGTAGCCTAATGTAAGTATTCTGAGAACTTTAAAGGTAGGCTACACTGAGCTATGATTTGGGTTAGGTGTATCAAATGTATTTTTGACTCCGTGGCATTTTCAACTCACTATGGGTTTATTAGGGTGTGATCCCGTTGCAAGTCAAGGAAAATCTGTAGTCTTCTGCTCTTACGCTAATGAAAACGAGCTCTTCAAGATCACTTGAAGGCAAGCGTTACTATTCTTCAACAGGTGCCTGAAACTGACTTCTGGTTGGTTCTGCCCTTACTAGAAAGGTGATTCAGATGAGTTCACAATTTTCACATGTTTGATTGCTGATGACTAAGGATGTTTTTTCTGGGTTATTCTTTAAGAAGCACATTTAGAGGGGTGCCTGGGTGACTCAGTGGGTTAAAGCCTCTGCCTTCAGCTCAGGTCATGATCCCAGGGTCCTGGGATGGAGCCCCGCATTGGGATCTCTGCTCAGCAGGGAGCCTGCTCCCCGCTCCCCCCCCACCCCCCCCACACCCCCACCCCCGCCGCCTGCCTCTCTGCCTACTTATGATCTCTGTCAAATAAATAAATAATACCTTCAAAAAAAAAAAAGAGCACATTTAGAGAAAAGGGAGACCTGAAGCCCCAGTCATCAGCCCTCAGGCAAGGAAATTTCTTTCAAATTCCAAAGGATTGTGTGCCCACTCACTCCTCCTCCTTATTGTAAAAACAAACACGGTCATTTAGAGTTGAAATGTGGCTCTGAGGCCCTGGTCGGTATTGATGCTTGCTCTGTAGAAGTGAGAGTGGGAAGGAGGGGAGGAGGAGTCTCACAAGCGGCGAGCTTTAGAAGAGAAGTTGTATCTGTAGGCAACAAAGGGTTACAAAAGAGAGGATGCTGGCTTGGGAAAGAAAGAGCCTCCTCCTAGCCAGCTAGGTAAGTCACCCGAGCAACCTGACAACGCCATCCACCCCATCCATCAGGAAAGAAATGCATATTGAAGCCAAATCAACCTCACATCCTGAAGGGAAGTCTTCTACTTCAAACAGTCACATTCACTTGGTGGTCAGACGCTAGCCCCCATTTTATCTTCCAGAAAGCCAAGGTCTCACATGTTGTTTCCGCTGCGTCAGTGAAATGCAATGCTCTTCGTAATCTTGCCTCACGTTGTCTAGCATGTTGTCTAGATTAGATCAGGAGGGGGCTGATTCCCAGGCTTTCTGGGCCGAGGGATCGCAAAGGCTCCATCGCGCCATTTCCTAACTATCCCCATATAATGTGGTGTGCCCTGCTCGTCCTTCTGCTCTTAGGCTTATGAGTCACACCTCCATGGACCTCCGAGGGCTCTCAAGTCCCATGAGGGAGCTAGGCCAGCCTGAACTTGCTTTGAACAAAGGTGAGACCCTCACACCTCAATACACACACCAACAACTAGCCACTTTGTCCAGGGGTGCTGGCCTCTACCCCATTGCTTTAGATGGAAGCTGCCAAATTTCATGAGACTGAAAAAATTCTCATGATAGGAAACTGCTCTCTCCATCAACTTTATCTGCAGCAAATGTCATTTTCCAACGAAGTTCCAGAAATATCTCTACCTTGAAACTTCCACGCTGTCTGTTTCCTTATCTCTTTCTCAGAATGACTTAGCATTGTCTCAAATGATCTATTAACAAGATGCCAACATTTCTCTCCTCTTTTCTCTCCTCTTTGAGACAAGAATCTTACAGAAGGGCAGATCTCTATAAAGCTGAATTCAGCTTGTTCTGTCTACACCTACCTCTGGGGAGCCCAGAAGGATTGCTTCCTCTGGTTGAGAATCACTGAGAAAAGCCCAGGACAGGGAAATGGGAAGCCCTGAACTCTGAACTCTATTTAGGGACTCAAGGGATATTTTTGGAGGTGTCATCATTTGTGACAATGTTGAACAGTGTGCTCTGAAGAGCTCAGCGTGAGGACTAGCTCTCAAGTAGTTGTTTTCCTTCATGTTTCCAGTTGCAGATTTTTAAATCCACTTTGTAAGTGTTTCTCATGACTCCACAACCAACTCGTTCTGTTTCCAAGCTACATAGTAAATGTTCACTAGACAGACAGGTCACACGTTACTCCAGCTGAAGGGTCTGGCCGTGGAATCGAAATGTTCCCGTCGTCACAATTTTGGACATTCCCAGAGTGAGACTAACCACCCTGTAAAGCTGGATAAACGGTCTAGATTTGACATAGTTGGTGATAAAATTGGTCAAGGGATAATTATGATGATATCATATCCGGCAAACCTCTTGCAAAAGAAAGTACTTTGAGAGGAAACACAAAAAGGGAATTTTCAAATACTATTTGACTAGTACAACTATGGAAAGTTTTTTTAAGCTGACAGGAAATGCATCTGAAAGTTGTTTACCCTAACTGTCTGAGAAGGCATGTGGAATGAATGAGTCCTGCTGTTCTCTAGAATTACCTCACCGTGGATGCTGGCACGGGTGCCCACAGCAGCAGGGCGCTGGGCATGCATCTAGTGCGGGTGGCTCTCTCCCCGCTGCCTCAAGCTCAACCTGGAGCAGAGTTCTTCTTCAAATTTGTCAACTCTAGGGTCACTGTATTGTTTCTGCTTACCCTTTCAGCTGGTTTTTATCCCCTGAGGACTGGTCTCTCAGTCTTCAGTTTGACAAAGATCATTCCAAGGAACACCATGAAGAAAGGGTGAGGCATTCATGTGGCATTATGTAGGCTTTCTTCCTCTGCCTTTGAGGGGGGAAAAAAAACCCTGAAAAATAAAAACCAGGTCAGTACTTTTTTATTTTCAAATACAAAGATGAGGTTACCCAGATTGGCAGTGATCTACTGGAGTGGAACAATCACAGCCAGAAAATTATGGAAACGGCATTAACGCTCCATTTGGACTTTCACTCTCACTTGTTGTGTGAATTTGGGCAAGTTGCTTGATCTCTCTGAGCCTCAGCCTCCTCATCTATGAAGTCAGGGGCTTTTAATGCCAATCCAACAATGTTATGGTGGAGATTAAATGAGATAATGCACCTGTGAGAGAACACAATCAATTTCGTTCTCTAGATCCCTTCATTCTGTATTCAAAAATTCACTTTGCATGGCCCTTCCTGAAGCTATATGAGCCCTTCTCCTTCCCCTAATATTCATCCTGAGTCATGGATAAAAGGAAAGTGAATATCTGAGCAAGATAATGATGCACTTTTAAAATGAAAAGCTAAGCTTCTTTTGTATATACTCTTTTAACTACGAGATGTGCTTCCATGGAAAAGCTACATTTTATATGATACACATCTGGCTCATAATTACTGAAGTTTCTTGAACTAGCTTTAAAAATATAATTTATTTTTCCTCTCTACACATCTAAGCATTACTGACTTACATAATTTTTCTCCTCCACATTTTTGACAGACTTTTCTTTCTCTACATGATTGAAATCTTTGCTTAAGTGGATTCCAGATTGTCACAGGCCTAAATAAAGTCCCCATTAATATACCTCACTTTGATCAAGGACTTGGCTCAATCTAATAGAGCAATCTTATCATCCATCAACCACTGGACTTCAAGAAAGTCATTATTAGGGAAAATCCACATTTCCCCTTCTTCTCCCAACAAAATATGTGTAAGTGGCTAATACTGATGTCCAAGGAGGGCTTAAAATCTGTCACAGCCAGGATTCCATCTGGGTTCCGGTAACATCCGATCCTGGTTCTCATAACATTCTCTGAGCTCTCCAAGGAAGCAATATGGAAAAGGATAATAGGAATCCAGAGCTCTGCTTACAGAAAGATGACTTGGAATGCCTCCTGTGGTAAAGTGATTGCGAAAAGGCTTCAGTTCTCCAACCTTCCTTGAATCTCTGCCCTTTGCAATGTGATTTTGCCACTTTTCTCTTCCAAAGTATGATCTATTTTCCTGTCTCCTGAATCTGAGCTGTGCTATTACGTACTTTGGGCAATAGAATGGGGCCTCACCTCTGACCTCAGCCTGGCCTCATGAAGTCTGGCACACGTCTTCTCTTTAGTGCCTGCAGCATGAGAGGGAGCCTAGGCTAGCCTCCTAGAGGATGAGAGATCATGTGGAGGAAAGCCAGTCATCTCAGCCAAGACCATCCTATACTAATGAACGATCAGTTGACTGCCAGTTATGGAAGGGACCCCCTAGCCAATGCAAGAACTGCCGAGCGAAGCCCGGCCAAGATCAGTAGAACTACTCAGCCAACTCACAGAGTCATGAGTGAAAATAAATATTTATAATTTTATGCCCCTAAAGTCTTGTGTGTGTGTGTGTTTGTTTTAATGCAGCATAACTATAGCAATAGCTAACTGATGCATTAACCACCAAAGAAATGGTGGGAGTTCCTGGACTGGACAAGATTTGCTGCTTGTGATGTAAAAGGAGAGATTCTGGTTTAATCTGCACTAGATGCTAGACCTTCATTTCCTGCTACTATGCCTGCAGCATGTCCTGTGGCTAAGCCTTAATGAGGATGTATGTCAACCTTTTTGTCCAGAAGGCAACTCTGTTCTATGAGAGGGCAGTCAAGACTTGAAGGCCTGGATTCTCAAACTGGGGCACAAATAATCCAAGCATGGAACTGTAATGCCAGGGGTCAGAAAAAGCTACCAACTAAGCATCATGTTTCTTATTGGAATGTGAATTATCTTAAGGACCTGGGGGACAAACGCAACCTACCTTTAAAAGCAAAGGGTGGCGGATGGGCTAAATGGGTGATAGGCGTTAAGGAGGGCACTTGTGATGAGCACTGGGTGTTATATGAAAGTGAAGAATCACTAAATTCTCCCCCTGAAACTAACACTGCTCTATATATGAACTAACTTGAATTTAAATAAAATCTTGAAAGAAAAAAAAAAGAAATATATCCTAGAACAGAATGTAAGTTTCCAATACTTACTATATATATATATATATATATATATATATATATATATATATATCTCACACACAACCATCCATTTCTGTCTCCTCTCCCAGCCAGGGGTTCACTCTCCTTTGATGTTAGATTCATATTTTTTGAAAAGTTTGAAAATCACTACTCTGGGCAGTGGTTTCCAAATTCTTCTTTTATGTTTATTATTCTGCCATCATCAGAAGTTTTATTATGTCCTTTTTTTTTTTAAGATTTTATTTATTTATTTATCAGAGAGAGAGAGAGAAAGCATGCACAAGCAGGCAGAGTGGCAGGCAGAGGCAGAGAGAGAACCAGGCTCACCATCAAGCAAGGAGCCTGATGTGGGACTCGATCCCAGGGCCTAGCATCATGACCTGAGCCGAAGGCAGCAGCTTAACCCACTGAGCCACTCAGGCGTCCCTATGTTCTTGCCATGTCAAAAAGACATTTTAAACCTTTTAAACATAATCTGCGTTTGATGATTATAAAAATTTACAGATCAGGAGTTATTTAGCATTAATTTTTTTAATTAAATTAGATTTTATTTATTTATTTGACAGAGAGATAGAGAGAGAGCACAAGTAGGCAGAGTGGCAGGCAGAGGGAAGAGGGAGAAGCAGGCTCTCCGCTGAACGGGGAGCCTGATGTGGGTCGCGATCCCAGGACCCTGAGACCATGACCTGGGCTGAAGGCAGGTATTTAACCAACTGAGCCACCCAGGTGCCCCTAGCATTATTTTTAAAAAATATTTACTTATTTATTTGAATGAGAGAGAGAGAGAGGAAAAAAACTCATGATCAGGGGGAAGGGTAAAGCAAGAAAGAGAATCTCAATTCAACTCCACATTGAGCACAAAGTCCAACGTCGATCTCAATCTCAAGACTCTGAGATCATGACCCAAGCCAAAATTAAGAGTTGGATGCTTAACTGACTGAGCCACCCAGGAGCCCCTTACATTAAATTTTTAATAAAGCATTAGACATGCTTCGTAATCCTTCTATATTCCTTGTGGTCCAATTTACAACCATTTAGAAAAAAGAGCCTATCTAATGAGAAGGCTGGTATTTCACATTCCAGGTAGAAGGGAGGCTGGACCTAGTTAATAGTCTGGCCCTGCATTCCATTCATGTGTTTCTCACCCTGACCACTACCGACAGAGACCCCTATTCCATTATTCCGGGAATCTAGATTGTTCCTTCGGTCCTTCAGCAGACAATAACTTCACCTGCTATCACAAATGTCTCCTTACTTGTTATGGGCTGAGTTGTGTCCCTCCAAAATTTTACATTGAAACCCTAATACCTCAGAATGTGACTCTATTCGGAGATAGGGCCTATAAAGAGGAGATTAAGTTAAAATAAGCCCTATAGGGTGGTCCCTAATCCAACCTCACTGGTGTCTTTATAAGAAGAGGGAATGTGGACACAGAGAGAGATGCCAGACCACACAGGACATGGCAAGAAGGCAGACACCAGCAAGCCCAGGAGAGAGGCCTCAAGAGAAACCAGTCATGCAGACACCTTGATCTTGGACTTTCAGACTCCCAAACTTTAAGGAAATAAGTTTCTGTTGTTCAAGCCACCCAGTCTGTGGTATTTCATTATGGCAGCCCAAGCCAATGAATATATCACTCTAGAAAACCAGCTCTGGTTTTCAGATTTCTTGAGTGTTAACAAACAGTAAAAGGCCTCTTTTGTTCCTCACTCACAACCTTTTCTTAGGTCTCCATTATTTTCATAGTCTCCAGGATGACCCACTGTTGACAAGTGTTTGTGATCATTTCACTGATCCACACATATTACTGTGGGGTGGAGGGTCATCTTGTTCTTAGAGTTCCTAATGATGGGGAGAGAGAGACAAGGCTTAAGTAAACCCAGGCACACTTAGCACGGTGTTTAGGAAATAACGACTAGCTGTCTAATCAGTGTGTGTGTGTGTGTGTGTGTGTGTGTGTGTGTGTGTGTGTCCTCAGAAACTTCCAGTGACATTGCCTTAGAGATAAGAGGACAGTCTCAATACATTGAGATTTTAGCCTGTTCTGAACCCATGTTCTGGGTTCAGGAAGGACAGTCCCTGGTAAGCTGTGGAAAGAGGAAGTGAGCAGGGGCTAGTCAGAGACAGATGGGAAGAAGCCACTGGCCAAAGATCCATCGCCTTGCCTTTTCTTCCCTGCTTCTTACGCACTGAGCACTGATCTTCGCTTCTGAGCTGGGCTAGAAATCCAGGAGCAACAGGTCTGGGGAGTTGACTTGGAAAGTGGAAGGCGAAGAGAACTGGAGAACAAAAAGGTGACCCAAGGTGAGAAATATTCTCAGGAAGGTTAGTGACAGGGTCCAGGGGTTCTGGTCTCATAGAAATCTTTTTATTATAAATATGTCCCATGCAATATTTGAGACATACATATCCCAAAATTATTTGTTGTATATCTGAGATTTAAATTTAACTGGGTATGGGGTGCCTGATTGGCTCAGTTGATAAAATGTGCGACTCTTGATCTCGAGGTTGTGAGTTTGAGCCCCTGTTGGGCTGGAGCCAATTAAAAAAAAAATAGGGGTGCCTGGGTGGCTCAGTGGGTTAAGCCTCTGCCTTCAGCTCGGGTCATGATCTCAGGGTCCTGGGATCGCATCGGGCTCTCTGCTCAGCAGGGAGCCTGCTTCCTCCTCTCTCTCTGCCTGTCTCTCTGCCTACTTGTGATCTCTCTCTGTCAAATAAATAAAAAACCTTTAAAAAAAATTAACTGGGCGTCCTGTGTTTCATCTAGCAGCTTTATTGAAAGGTCAATTCTCCATAGATTCGGAGAGATCTTTGTAAAACGTAAACTAGATCATACTACTTCTCTGAGCTAACGCTTCCAATCTACCTCGAACTAGAGTTCTAAGTCCTTGCCACGGCCTTGCACATTTTTCCAACCTGCTCCTACTACTGTCCAGCTTGTGCATTATAATCTGTTCAAGAGTCACCTCCTCAGCAAGGCCTTCCCTAATGACTCTCTCTAAAATGACTGGCCCCAACCGATAATATCTATCCTCTTATTCGCAATACTTATCACTCCTGAAATATGGTGTGTTCATTTGTTATTGAATATCTAGCTTATTAGAATGTATTATTAAAATTAGAATGTAATTCCCGCAGGCCCGGGGGCAGTGTTCATCTTTGTTACAGGATACAGGAGTATCCTCAGCCCCTAGAACTGTATCTGACATATGAAAGGTGCTCAACAAGTAGTTGTGGGAAAGATAAAAGCACTCAGTTGTCATAGTCAATATAGAGCAAAACTTAGTACCTTGGAGTCCACTAGCAATTAGTAAGCTGGGTCTGCTTATCATTCTTAAGTGGATTAAATAAAAATAATTTTGAAAACTGTTATGTGTCTAGTCCCTTTGGAGAATCCACAAACACTTGAGTTCAGAAACTGTGGCTGGGGGAAATTAGTAAGGAGGATTGAACAGCACGTGGCATTGCTGATATTTAATTACTCTTTGCTAAATGTATATAAGTTTCTTGTTTAAGTGTGTCTATGTTAAAAATAGACTATACCCTTGTTTGTTTCTTCATTATGGTAACTTTTCTCAACTCTGTATTTTGTAATAGATTTTCTTGTATTTCTATACATTGGGATAAGCATTAAAAAAAATCCATTTCTTATATTTCCAGATGAATAGCTCAAAGTTGACTTTCCGCACCCCGTGCAGATTCTGCATCTTTCAATGAACTTCTTTCTCCTTCCCTGGGCTGAGAAGACATTTCATTTGAACTTTCTCCAGTAAGAAGAAATTCACAAAAACAACTGTCAGATTCCAATGGGAAGGGAGGAAAATAAATAGTAAAATCCATAATTTGCAAAGGAACAGTAACTCTCATCTTTACACGAAAGGGTAAATTGAAAGGCCCAGGCAAACCAGCATGGGAGAGAGAAGTCCTTGAGGCGATCCGTTGCTGGAGAGCCTCTGGAGCTGAGATCAAGATGAGCCTTCATAAGGCAGGAAGTCTGATCCGATCCCATCCACATTCTTGTCTTGGAGCAGTTGACTGTAACCTTCAAATTATAGTGAATGAATTGTGTTGCATCACAGAGGGTGTGGGAGTGGGGAGGTGGAGGATTTAGGGGAAATGTCAGCCTTGAGTGGGAGCTGGGCCAGTGACTGCCTTCATTTGCTTCACACAGCTGAAGACAGCAACCAAATGGAGCTGGGGATCCACTGAAAGAAACAGGGAATTATATAGTTCTTTTCTTAATTAAATGCTTCTTGTGTTTTCCTTCCTGGACTTGACTGGTATTTATTTTTCTCTTCTTGTATCAGAGCAGCATGACATTCTCTATGTGGGGGGTGGGGAGGGAATGGAGTTTCTTATGGTTGTAATGGAAATACTTACTGGCAGCAGACAAGAATATGTTTCTCTAAAGGGAAAGCTGCATTTGTCAAAAATTCGCCTGGATTCTGTCCTCCTTGCTGGGAATAGTTATTTACTCTTAATTAGCCCTAAATACAGTTGAACAGAGGAAGGGCCCTATTTTAAAACCATCATCGTTGTTTTAAATCTGACTGCAATAGGAAAGAAAGATTGACAATGATTAAAAGGGTGGCTGATGGGCACGTATTAGAAATCATCGTCAATAATAAAATCTGACGACAGGAACAACATGTATTTTATGTTCCCATAAACATAGATTTAGTGTAGGGAAGCCCACATAATAGTACTTGTGGCATGGGTTGAATTGCTCTGAATTTAATTTAGAACAAACATAAAAGATCAGATTCAGCTGCGGGCTGCTAACCTCGGTCTCAGCTTGGGGGCGGCAACTGCTCTGAGAACTAATGCAATTTCTGAGGACACTAATGCGTGTCCTTTCTGTGTAGGAAGGACCTCACCAAGATCTGGGATTCTCTGAAAGTGACTTCACCTTCCTGGAATGCTGGGAAGGCCAGTAGATCTCTTCTGCTGCCCCATGGCTGTGTCTTGATCACCTTTGCTGTGACACACACACACACACACACACAACTTCATGGCTAATTGAATCCTTTTATTATGTCCTGCCTGCCGACCTACATATAAATAAATTATCCTGGACATTCTTTGCCCTTAAGCTGCTTTGGGGAACCGGGAAGGGAACACACTCCAGGGGATGTGAGAAGCTCAGAGATGGTGCTCCCATATCTCCAGTCCTTTCTGACGTCCCTGGATCACCTCACTGATCACTTCTCTGGGAAGAGATACCAGCCTCTCCCGCATCGCTAGACCCGTCCATGCTTGCTTCCTACCTCCTTGGGCCTGGGCCAACGTCCTAGTGTTTTAGGTACATAATAACTTTTTAAAACTTCCATACACAGTTTCAGTGCCACTTTCCCTGAGGTATATCTTCAATGTGTCTGGATATTTCTCTGATCAAGACTGTGACCCCATCCCATGACTTCTTTCCCTGAGCTAATGAGAGAGCAGAGTAAGTTCCTCTCCTTTTCAATTCCAAGGGGAGCCCACATTTCCTATC
Organism: Martes martes; assembly: GCF_963455335.1. Taxonomy (NCBI): domain Eukaryota; kingdom Metazoa; phylum Chordata; class Mammalia; order Carnivora; family Mustelidae; genus Martes; species Martes martes. The sequence goes on from NC_137890.1 coordinate 163,211,311, forward strand.
CTGGGATCGTGACATTTTTTTCAGTGGAAATGACCCCTACTACCCCCACCACCACCTCCAGCCTCCTTATAAATGCAAACCTCACCCGTGCAGTCACTAGCAGGCTTGGTCTAGAGGAGCTAATGAATTCGCTATTATTTAAACCCGCCGTTATTTAAATTAGATCTCTATTCAGGAAAGCTGATCTCATCCCCCAAAGCCCTGCCTGCCTGGAGGAAGGGTGCAGAACATGCTGGAGTTCTTCTACAGTTTGCCAGCCAGAGTCCTTCCAACACAGCTCTCCTGGGGTGGCCCCATCTGGCATAAAGTCAGATCCCACCAGCCTGAAAATCTGCATTTTGCTCCACTGGGTTTCCATGCTCTGACAAGGTTTGAGTGGAAATGAGGTCATTCTCGTAATTTCAGGAGGAATTAAAAGGTAAAGTTTCTTTCACAGAGACATTTTGCAAACAGTGATAATTTCCGTTTTTGACTCTCAGTGGTTGACTTTTAAGCCTTAGAGAGAAAAAACAGAGCTGAACAGTTGGGCGACGCTATGTATCTTAGTTCAACCAGAATAACCAAACACCCCCTCGAATTTCCAGTGTGAAAGTTTTTACCACAATAATTGTTAGAGACTTGTTCTTTGCTACTTGCTGCATGGAATCCTAACCCCCAGGAAGTATATGTGGAGATTTAAGTCAAACCTGCAACCCAACACAAAATTAACGCCGGGACATGCTTTCCCAGGAAAATACGGGGATGACAAATAAAATACAATGACTGTTTTGTGAATCAGCCTCCACGAGTCTCTCGTGGCTCTGGGGAAATGAGCACGGTGTTCTTTGTGAGGTTCCTCTAGATTAAGCCAAATGTGGCCAGAGGAACTCTTACGTCTTTTCCATCTTTCTATACCCAAACTCCTGTGGATAAGACAGTGTTGCAAATGGCCTAAAATTTACAATCACTATAATTTTAGGAAGTGAAACGTCTGAAATGGCCCTTGGGAGAAATTGCAAGTCGAAATAGGTGACTGAAGTGAGCAACCAAGCCAGCTGAGGAAAGGCTGTTTGGCAGTTATTAATGGAAGAAATGTACAGAAGTTAGCTACCTGCTCTCACTTTGCCAAGTGGCCAGCAGGGTGAGGTCCCAATGGACTTGAAACAGCTCTGGCTGCTTGTTCCTCGGAAAGTAAATTGGTCTAACTTCTGGAAATCTCCAAATGGTCAGGCTTAAAATCCAAGATACGCAGTTCCTGAATGTTCTTGATAGTAAGGTAAGGTTACCAAGTTCAGTGCTCTAAATCTCAACACAGAGGCATGTGATTTGGGACAGTACCCATTCTTGCTGACAGCTGAAGCCCTCCCCTGAAATTTCTCTCCCGTTCATTTATTCAGCACATGTTAATTGTGAATTGAAGGTGGACCGGGCACTGTTCTCAGCATTAGAGATCTATCAATGAACTAAAGGAAACAATCCCTGCCCTCATGGAGCTTACATTCTAGCTGGCAGAGAAAGACAGCTGTAAATGAAACAAAGCAGGTCACGAGTTGGTCACTGTGATGGGGGATAAATAAAGCAGGGAAAGGGGCTGCAGACTGGTGCAGGTCAGGGGAACAGATATGTGAACCAAGCAAGGAAGACAGTCATGAGGAAGAGAGGCTAGAAACAGACATAAAATAATATTAACCATGTCTCTCATCTCCATGCTATTACAACAAATGGAGGGGCTCAGAAATTCCCTTATGATGATAACAAGCAACATTTATTAATATGTGATAAGCATTCTACTAAGCATTTCTCATGCATCTACTCAAATCAATCCATTTATCAGCACAGTAACACAGCATCAGGGAGACCCAGAGAAGTTAGGTGATTGGCCAGGGTCACACAGACAAGCCAGTAAGACTTAGGACTTAGGACCTAAACCTTTTCAATTAACACCAAATTTGATAGAAATGGTAACAATGAGCATTTATTGGGTACCTGCTATGTGCAGGCATTGTGTAAGGTGCTCTGCATACATTGAATAGATGTTGGGGTTTGTAAGGGAAACCTGTATCACACAGACACTCCAGAGCTTTCTTTGTTTCTGATAACACGCCCTCTCTACATTTGGCATATACTTCTCACAAGACTGCCCTTTCCCCCCAGATTCTCCCCAGATCCTTATCACATAAGCTGCCCAACCAACCATCAATGCCTCTACCTCTCCAGCCTCATCTCCTACCCTCCTTTCAGATCCTTGAAAATGCCAAATACACAGAGAGCTCAAGGCCCTTGAACCTGCTCTTCCCTTTGCCTAGAACACTTTTCCTCGGATACATGGCTGCTCCTCTCCATCACTCAGTTCTCTCCTCAAACGTTGTCTCAAAGGGATGCCTTCCCTGACCAGGAAATAGAGAATAGCGCGGGAGCCCTGCGACTTATCCATCCTTTCCATTTTCCTCACACTGCTTCATTCCCCTTCACAGCTTTTATCATCTCCTGAAATATTGTTTGCTCTCTCTTGTCGACTTTCTTTATTAGAAGCTCTATTTTATTTACCTGTTTTTTCAGCAACTAGAACAAAGCCTGGCACAGGATAGACAATCAATACAGATTTTTCATAAATTATTGAATCACAGGACTATACCTTTTTAAGGTATCATCTGCACATTTAGAAGATGATTGTTAGTCCAAAAGAGAAAAAGGACAACTTCCATTCCATCACATTTTTCTAGACAAGGTTAAAGTTCTTTACTGAGAGTACAACACAATTCCTTTGAGACAAATAAAATAGAGAGCCATTTCTTTGGTCGCTTGTCATCAGAGAGTCATTGCAATGTGGAAGCCACTGGTGTACACAGGCCAGTAGCTTTACCTCAGCATAGTCCCAGGGGTTTTCTTAGATGATATTTGCAGGAATAGTGATTAAGTGGTATGAAAGAGTCAAATGTCCACAGAAGTCATAGTTCCTGTTGCTGTCTACAAGTCAGGTGGCTACACAGGAGTCCAGGGAAAAGATGTTAGAGTTTCGGATTAAGGTGAATGAACAGATGAGGAGTAGATGAATTTTAGGTGTATATTGCAGGTGGAACCAATAGGACTTGCTAAAGGATTGAGGGGGGAGAACTGAGGAAAATAGAAACTACAAGGATGATATTTAGGATTTTAGCCTGATGAAATTATTGACTAAAATGGAGAAGGCTAGAGCAAAATAGGGGAAATCAAGAGTTACATTTTTGAACTTGCTAAATTTGAAAAGCCTATCAGATATCCAGGTGGAAATGTCAAAGCTTCGGAAAATGCTTTGGAACTGGAGTAAGTCTTGGAGCCATCAGCATCAATATGACATTTTAGCCCTATTAAAGGGCAGGTTTGTCCTGTAAGAGAGTCTGATATGGGAGAGAAATCCCAAGATAGAGCCTTCAAGTATAGTCTTCCAAAGCTCAGTCATAAAATGCTTTAGCCTGGGTCTGTCTCAGCCTCTCTCTTTTTCTCTTTCTTTCTCTCCTGATGCTTGCTCTTGGAAGCAATCATCTTTTGAGAAAGCCCCATCTTCCCAGATCTCCCACGAGACCTGTGAATGAGTGAGCCTCCAGATGATTCTACTTCCCAGCTTCAAGCCACCCAGCTGGCATAAAGAGGAGCAGAAACACCTATCCCTAATGAGTTAATACAGACACCTGATTAGATTAGTGAGCTGTTATTGTTTCCAATCGCTGAATAGGGTGCTTGGTCAGGCAACCTTAGATAGCCTCAGTGAAGAAGTTACCAGGGAAAATGTAGCGTTTGGTAAGAGTGCAGTGGTGGAGCAGTGAACAGGAGATGCGAAGTTAGAAATGACGTGCAGACAACTGTTTTCAAGAGGTTGAGCTTGGAAAGAGAAGAGGGAGAGAAGGTTGTAGTGTGGTAGAAGTTGTGGACATAAGCTTCTTTTTCTTCTAAGGTGGAAGATGTTCACAAGATGTTAAGAATAATTCTGCATGGAGTTAGATTCTGATTTATGAGACCAAACCAGGATAGGCCAAAAGACTGGAGTCCTTGAGACATTCGTAAAAAGCAATTGCCGAGAGTGACCTTCCTCGATGCTAGGAGAGAAGAAACGGAAGATGAGCATGTGTGGAGGTAGGTTTGCAGATGTTTTGGTGGAAAGATGAGGCTTTCAATCCAGTGGTTTCTATTGTTTTAATGAGGAAAGAGGCAAAGCCATCATTGGAAATTGAAGGGGGCAGAGAAGTGGTTTGGGGAGTGATGGGAGGAGTAGGAATTGTCTTAAAAGACAGAAATATGGTAGAAATGATGGGCAGTGTTGAATGCACAGTGGAGCTAACCTATTCAGCCATTCAATCAGCAGTGTAGAGCAAGATAATAACTAAGTAAAACCCAGTTGTTCAGAGTTTCCCTCAGAAGGTACATCAGGGAGAGGGGCATGAAATGTAAGAGTATTTGGAAGGTAGAAATGATAATAATGGACCAGGACAAAGACACTTAAGAAGAGAAGATAAAACAATGAGAAAGTCCGGGGGTCCCTGGGTTGGTAGTCTCTACGTTGCAGTAGAAATTCTAGAAAGTCTAGAAAAATCTGACCCTCATAAGATTGAGGTACAATAGTTCGGAAGAGTGGAAAGTATTTGGTGAAGAGTTGTGGGTATTGTATAGGGCAGCTACTGGATGACAGAGTCCAGGGACTTTCACTAATGAGGGAAGCCCGAGTACTAACAAGTCAATGGACTGGCCTCGATGACCAGACACAGAAACTTTTCATTCTATTTTGAGAACAGACTGTGTTACTTCAAATGTAAAACTTCCCTAGGAGACAAACTGATCTGAAAAATCCTTTGAAAAGTTCCTCTTGAGAATTTTCTTCTCCAAGTACTGTAAAAAAACAAAACAAAACAAAAAACATACTGCAGTGTTTCTTATATTAAGGTTGCTGGTGCCACTAAATGTAGAAATAAATGAAAACCAGTTGGGAGTCTGTGGAATGGAACTAACACACCTGTAGCTGGCTTACATAATGAATCTTGCTTTATTCCTTGGTATTCAGCCTCAGGTAATTTGTTGATGTAGCCCACACTCTTTTGCCTTCCATTTGCTGAGTCTTTGCCAGTACAGCTTCATGAATTTTGTGGAGACAAATCTGATGTCCGCCATTACTGCAACTGAACTGGGGCCAGGAGTGCCAACTTAGCATTGAATGCACTCTCCTGGTGGGTTCTTCTGTCATTCTTTTGGCTTCTTTGTTTTACAGGGGTTATAGGTCATGAATTTACAAGTATCTGGATTCATACATTCCATGAGTTTGGGAGATGAACTGAAATATCATTGTTCTGTTGAGACACTCTGCAAAAACCACATGCTCATATTCATTTATTCATGAATGTGGTTACTAAACTATGGTTTCTAGAAGACTCAGAAAAATGGGAAAAAAACTAACATATCAGGTGATAGTTTATAAATATTATTTATGTATAAACCAGAGGTGAAAGGGGATTATAGAGCTCATCTTTCCTTCTGTTCCCTCTCTATCCATCCTGTCATCCCAACAGAGAAGCACTGTAAAGTCACATGGCCAAGACTATGCATATGTAATTTGTTACTGGGAGGGAGTGAAGAGTTTGGAACAATAATCACATCTATCACAATAGAACACCATGGATTTGGTTAGGGTAATATTTTCTTGGGGAACGAGTTAATCCTTTTCTTCAGTTGGTAGATTCTCCTTCCTCTTCCTGCCTACCCTAACTTCCTTAGGGGGAATCAACTCTCCTTGGTAACAGCAAGGAGCAGACAGAGCATGGGATCACATTGCTTCAGTTTCCAATAACCCAGACCAAATCACAAAGGCACTATGCAAGGGGAACAAGCCTGGAGAAACCTAGGACCTACTTCCATGCACCAATAGCCATCATAGAGAGCAGGAGAGTCAACCATGGGTTTGCCAAAACTCCCAGTTTAGTGACACTACCTAGGACTATAGAGGGAGAGGAGACATGGTTTGCAGGCTCAAGACAATCTTGACAACTTCAAAGCAATTCGGCCCCTTGTCATCTCATTCTTTGTCATTTTCCCAAGCCCTCCTCAGGCCTTCTTGCAAGGCAGAACTAGTAGGCCATGCATTGGACCTTTTCTAATTACTGGATTTCTTGGTTTGCAGGGGGCTTTTATTGTTTTATTATTTTTTATTTTTTCAAAGATTTTGTCTATTTCTTTGAGAGAAGGAGAGCGCAAAAGCAGAGGGAGAGGGTGAAGCAGACTCCCTGGTGGGTAGGAAGCCCAGTGCAGGACTCAATCCCAGGACCCTGAGATCATGACTTGAGCCGAAGGCAGATGCTTAACCAACTGAGGCACCCAGGCGTCCCTGCAGAGGGTTTTTAAATCATTCTCTTATCCATTTCCTTATTCATTAAACTAATATGGAGTGAGCATTGACTCCACCAGGCAATACTTTAAGATCTATGGATAGTCCAGTGAACAGAACAGAAAAATGTGTCTGTCCTCTCATGGCATTTACATTCTGGTAGAGGAGAAAAAAAAAAAACAATAGGCAATTGGACAAATCGATAACACAGAAATGAAGGAAAAGAACTAACAACCGACACCACAGAAATGCAAAGGATAATGTAGGCGATGTTTTAAAAAGATAAAGCAAGATAAAGGGCTTGAGAATGACCAGAATGTTTTCTATCTCACCTGTGGCGGTTGGGCGAGTTAGCCCTGAGGATACTACCTCTGAGAAAAGACCTGAATAAAGTGAGGAATGAAGAAAATGGTAGAAAAAATGTTCCAGTGGAAGGGAACCTCAGTTAGGCAGGGATGTGCAAGGCCTGTTCCAGGAGCAGCTTGAGAAAAAAAGCGAATGGAACAGAACAAGGTGGGGAGAGTAGGAAGTAAAGAGGCTGAAGGCAGATTGGGAGCCAGTAGGACTTTGTAGGCTGAGAAGTCACTGGAACATTCTGAGCAGGGGAATGACACAAATATAACTCTAGAGCGAGGTGTGCCATTCCAGAGCCCGGGGCGTGGTGTCTGCCGGCGTCCGTGTCAGACCGACCTCCGTTCTCTGGGAGCCAGGAGCCAGCTGTGCCTTTGCGTCACCTTGACTCATCATTTCTCCCGCTTCCAAGAATGGAAACATTCTGTGGTCTCCCCTTCTTAATCTCCCACATTTCCCAACATCTCCTCTGAATTCACTGTCCCTTTTCATGTCTGGTAACAGAATGCATTTCCCACCTTCAGTACATTAAGACAGGAGTGCAATCAAACCAAGGTGCCTGGGTGGCTCGGTGGGTTAAGCCTCTGCCTTTGGCTCAGGTCATGATCCCAGAGTCCTGGGATCATGCCCCGCATCGGGCTCTGTGCTTAGCGGGGAGCCTGCTTCTCCCTCTGCCCATTCCCCTGCATGGGCTCTCTCTCTCAAATAAATAAATTTTTAAAAAATCCTTTAAAAAAGTGTGATCAAATCTGCAAACACGTCTCATTCACAGGACACACGTGTGCTGTGCAAATGCTGTACGTACGATTCTGAATCTGGACCCATAAGGTTCACATGGGAATTGAAATGGACGTGGCAGTTCAGGAACTGACAACCTAATACAGAGTTTCGCGATTGTTTCAAGTATTCAGGCCTCTATTACCATAAAAAAACTCAATTTCCTACCTAATAATACTTTAGTGTATTTAATAGTCATTCATGGAGGAACTATGTAATGACAAGAAGCAATTTAAACTCAGTAATACTTTCATGCATTTTTTAAAGTGCAATGACTTCTGTGTAATAGTACGACATAATAGTAACTGTGTGTCTGAAACACTGTACCTCTTTAGTCCAGTGTGAGAAGTAAGTGTGGATTTGCCATAACCTTGTGATAATGTCATCTCCACGCTGCACCTGAGGAGCTGAGGAGAAGCAGGGGACTGGAATAGAACCCAGATGAACCCCTGCTCCATTACTCTGACCACAGGGACAGAGCTCAATATAGAGAAATATGTTTATAACTCCTATTATAGAAGCTCAGACATTAAACATGTCCCTAAGTCAGTGCAAACTACCTACGAGAGTTGGCCTGATTGTAGACTCCGGGTGCCTGGGCTTTTGAATTAATTCCAAAATGTGGGAAAGGACCAGCTACATAATTTGCAGGACTCAGTACAAAATGAAAAGGCAGGGCTCCTTGTGTGAAAATGTATTAAGAATTTTGAGTTGGTGACAGGAGAGAATTAAACCAAGCGTGGGGAGCTTCTGGCATGGGGCCCTATTCGATCTGTGAAACCAGCCCTGAACGGGGGCTTGGTATACATCACCCTGAATGCTGCGGACAGAGGACTTTGATGCAAACCCAACACAATCTACTGCCTCTTGGCAACGGCAAATATAACAGTGGCACGTGCTCCCTGCCAGGCATTCCCTGAAGTCTCTTGTGTGTACTGTCAAATGTAACTGATAAAATAGGTATTGCCACTATCCTCCTTTTGTAGATAAGGAAACCAAGGCCCAGATGGCTTTAGTAACTTGCTAAGATTATGCAGCTAGAGGGGCACCTGGGTGGCTCAGTTGGTTGAGTGTCTGCCTTCGGCTCAGGTCATGATCTCAGGGTCCTAGGATCGAGCCCAGCATCGGGCTTCCTGCTCAGCAGGGAGCCTGCTTCTCCCTCTCCCTCTGTGTGCACTCACTCTCTCTCAGCCTCAAATGAAAAAGTAGAATCTTAAAAAAAAGAAAAAAGATCGTGTAGCTAGTAAGAGGGAGATCCTCCCTAGTCTGACTTCAGAATGTTGGCCTTTAAATCCTAATTTTTTCCTAATGCTGTTTAGCTTGTTTTGAGGATTCAAAGAGAAAATGCGGGCAAGATGCTTCTTAACTTATGAGTATACATACTGAGCACCTGCTAGGTGCCCGGTATTGTTCTAAGCATATATTAGCTCATTTAATCTTCAAGGCTGCTGTACGGTTGTAGATTATTATTAACTGCATTTTAGCACTGAGAAAATTAAAGGACAGAGATATTAGGTAACTTGCCTAAAGACACACAGCAAGTGAGAGACTCAGCCAGGATTTCTTTCTTTTTTTTTTTTTTTTTTTTAAGATTTTATATATTTATCAGATAGAGATCCCAAGTAGGCAGAGAGGCAGACAGAGAGAGAGAAGGAGGCAGGCTCCCTACTGAGCAGAGAGCCGGATGTGGGGCTCAATCCTAGGACCCTGGGATCATGACCTGAGCCAAAGGCAGAGGCTTTAACCCACTGAGCCACCCAGGCGCCCCCTGAGCCAGGATTTCAATTGAGGAAGTAAAAAGTGAGAAACAAAAAACAGGAGCATTGGTTATTATATAGTTATACATATACATGATATAATTATATAGACATAAGAATATTTTGTGGTTCCTTATAGAAGGGTTCTGAAGCCATTATCTTTAAAATATTTCTCTTATAATGGAAAAGGAATGAAAGAGTCTAGTTAGAATCAGAAGACGCAATGTAAGTAGACTCTTGCTTAATTGGTATTCACATTTTATGGAAAAACAAGCAGCCCTTATCTTTTCTGGGTCTGCAATTCACATCTTACTTATTTATGATCTTGAAATTGATTCGCCAGTGGGACATAAATAAGGAGACCTCTGGTTTTTCCCCGTGTTTGTCCATTTTCACACTAATTAAACTCATCATCAGGGGAATCATTCATCTTCCTGGGTTACCAGCCACCCTCCCCCATCTGTGTTGTGCAGCAGCCCACACTGTGCCAACACGGTCTTAGAAAGCAACACCTGGGGCCAGGAGTGGTTTGTGTGCAGACAAAGAGATCAAGGTTTGTTCCTTGCGAAAACAAACAGCTCAAACCCTTCTTATCTCCTGCCATGCAGCGTGAGTTATTTAATTTGCTAAGACACAGGCCAGAAACCAAACCTCCAATGGATGTTTTCACTTTTATTGCCCATTAGAAAGCATCGATGAGCTACTGAACATTAGCTGTTAGAGATAATGGAATTACCTCCTTCTAATACCAGGAGTTGATACCACCCCACTCTTTGTGCTGCTTCCAGCATTCCCAAAAACCCCACTAGAGTGTGTTCATTTAGCAAATAGTGATTGAAAACCTCTTAATGCTTTGTGGGAGAAACAGAGGAATCAAACAGGGTTGGAGTCCAGTGTTGGTCACAAGACACATAACCTGAGACATCTGATGAACACATCAATGGCACAAAGACCGTGTTGTGGGCAGCTAGATGGGAGTTCAATTCCTTTTATCAGGGGTTTCAAACTGGAAGGAATCCATGAGCCAATCCATGCAGCAGTTAGGAAAGGTCATGTCTTTCTTTTTTTAAATTAACATATAATGTATTATTTGCCCCAGGGATATAGGTCTGTGAATCAACAGTCTTACACATTTCACAGCACTCACCATAGCACATACCCTCCCCAATGTCCATAACCCAGCCACTCTATCCCTCCCCTCACCCCCCAGCATCCCTCAGTTTGTTTCGTAAGATTAAGAATCTCTTACGATTTGTCTCCCTCCTGATCCCATCTTGTTTCATTTTTTCCTTCGCTACCTCCCACAACCCCCTGCCCTGCCTCTCAAATTCCTCAGGTCTTATGTGTCTTCTGCACTTCTCTTAATTTTCTTAGATCTTTATTAGTCAACTTGAAGCTTGTCTAAGTATTTTTAAATCAGATTAAAAAATCACTCGTAATCTGAAGGCATCTTATCTAACTTCTTCAGGAACCAGTTTATAGGAAGAGAAGAAAAAATCAAAGATCATAAGGAATTTAGCATTATTAATTGCCAGGTCTAAAGCCCACTAACATTAAATTCTCATGGGGACTATAGTAGCTGACCTCCAAGAGGGCTGTCATCAAGGACTTTCATTCATGTGACTCATGCAATTCTCATGAGAGTCTGAGTCTACTTCTTCCCTCTCCTTGAATCTGGGCTGGCTCTAGTAAGTTGTTTGAACAATAAAATATGGCAGAAGTGGTGTTCTGGGGCTTCAAGTCTAACTCAAAAGAAGCCTTGTGTTAGGAGATCTACCGTCTGTGTCTTGTAACACTGTGGGAATGTTAAGCTACCATGGAAGAGGTCAACTTACTTGCAACTGCCATGTTGGAATGGCAAAGTTTAGGTCCTCTGATGACTGTTTCTAAGTGCAGACCCTCTGGGCATCCTAAAGGCACCAGACATGGGATTTCTATCTTGACCAGGGCATCTGCTGCTTAAATAAAACTGAGTGGATTTTTTCAGTGTAATGTGGAGAGGAGCTATACCCCAGTCAGCCTTGTGTGAGTTCCTGCTTGATAAAATTGTGAGATAGAATAAAGTGCTCATTCTTTTAAGTCATTAAGCTTTGGGGTAAATGATCACAAAACAGTAAAATCTGGAACAGTGATCAACCAGATCTCCTAAAAAATTTTAGTTTCACTTCATGTATATAAAACAGAATAGGTGTTACATAAATGTAATTGATCTCCACATTTTACAGATGAAGAAACTGAAGTCTGACTATTCAAATAACCATCCAAGTTTTCTCTTTCACACTTCCTCTTTCATTACTCTCTCCTTTCATTAATCTTGGTTATTCTCAGAATAAATTAGGAAAGTTATTAATTTTAGTCTCAAACCCATCAATAACGTGAACAAATCTGAAATGACTGGGAAAAGCGAGTGTGGAGGAGTGGAAAAGCTCTGCCTAATATATCTTGTACCTGGCATAGTGCTCCATGCAATTTCGGCCACTCAGTGAATTACCGTTGAATAAGAGAATGAATGAATGTGTGAGTGAATGAATGAATAAAATAAACTGTCCTCTCTTTGTGTGAACGGAGAGTTCTGCAACAAGGTGGCTCAGGGTGTATGTATCTCATTTCATCTACTTTGCTTTTTATAAAGAATTCATTTGACCCACCACCTTTTGACAGATGACCCCCCAGAGAGCCAACTAGGAAACTGTCATTTGTGTCAGAATCTATGTCGCTCTACCATGGTTTTCTGGAGGCCAGAGAGGGTCTGTTGCCGGATCCTACAGAGAAAATGGCTTTTCTTAGAGGTTGCACATCTCCACATCATGCGCCACATTTGCTTTCAATGTTGCCTCTTATTTGGAGGCCCTGCTGGCTAAGGGATAATTCAGATAGCAATGACTCATTTTTTCTCCTGTGAGTGAATTAGTTCTTCACGATTACTGCATACCACCTTGGAGTCCAATTATTCGATCAAAAAGCTTACAGGGACCCAGTGGAGAATGGGGTCCTGCCCAGCAATGCTGTAAGCACCTGGTATGGTTGGTGTCCTATTTGTGTGGTGACTCAACACAGAAAACTGGAAATGACAGGATCCTGCTTATAGAAAACTCAGGTTCCTGGTAGAAGAACAGACTGTTTCTCCAAGACAGTTGGCCCTTTGTGCACTAAGCAGCACATATTGAATGGAGCCCAAAGTTCACTGGTCACTGAGCAAGAGGAGCCCCTCGCCCAAGGGAGAGACGAGAGAGCTCCAAGCTCACGTGCATTTGTGTCATAGATTGTACCATGTGCAAACTTGGAAACAAGCGGCACCCACAGCCTGAGCAGGAAGTTGGGGTTAGGAGTTGGGAAGGGGACAATTACTTGGCTGGACTTCATAGGTTGAGGTATCCTTCAACAAAAAGTGATCCCTGACCTTTGACCTTTGGCACCCTGAGAGCACTGAGTCTGCAGCTGTTGCATCTCCTGGACTCTCCCCCAAGAACTGGAGCTCTGAAGGCCCCTTGTGAATAGACAATGTGCTCTTATCCAAGAGGGATGGGATTGCCTCTTCATAGGGCAATGACCCAGAGCCCTTGTCTTTCAGGAAAATTATTGTACCACAGCCAAACCACAATAATCAGCTGCTAAAATTGCCTCAGAAAGTGTTTGTTTTTTTTTTAAAGGAATAAGTAAATCACTTAAAGAAAGATTGGGGTTTTTGGAGCCTGGCTCCCGTCCCTATTGGCACTCCCACCACCAGCGGGAGGCCAGGAGAAGTGCCAGTCTTGTGACTCTGATATGATGGCACTCACCACAGGGCTCAAGGCCTTGCCCAGCTGCACCCTCACACACACATACCACCTCACAACACCAGGCAGTGAAGACCACTCTTCTCATCCATGAGGTAAGTACTTACTGAAATCAGGACTAAATGCCAGACACTGGGCTCTGCTGCAGAAGATATAGTTTGCATAAAGAACGAATGTGGTTCTTGCCCTCAGAGAACTTAGAGTTTTATGGAAGAAAGGGACAGTAACCAAACAATCCCATGAACACTATGAAATGATAACAGTGATGAATGTCCATAGAAAGGGATGTCCAGCCACAGAAGAGGATTGATCAGTTAAGGAGGTCAGATAACTCTGCTGGGAGTGAGAGAAATTTGAGCCGAGATTTTAAAAAGTCTGAATTAACTATGGATAATTAACTATAGATAGTTAATAGATAGGAGTTAACTATAGATAGATGATAAATGGATGGAGTAGTATTCCAGCCAGACCAAACAGTAGATGCAAAGGCCCTGTGACAAACAGAACATCATGAATTTAAGGGATGGAAGATAGCCAAGAGGGTGGAATGGTAAGCAGAAGGATGACCATGTAGAACCCTATAAAACACATTCACATTTGGGACATTTGGGAGTAAGCATGTTTATCCCAGCCAAGTACTGTCCACAGATGGACCCCTTTCCTCTGATACAGCTCATCACAAAACCGTCTCTTGTACTTGCCCATGATGATTCTCTTCTCTATACTGGATAGCTCCTTGGGCCTCTGTTCTAGAAGCAAGAACCTGGAAAAGCCAAAGCCACTCATCACACAAGGACTTTGATAATAAATCCAAATATAGTCATCACTGGGGAAAGATGTTAGTATACTGAAAATTCTGACTTACTCTTCTTCTCCAGCTTCCTCATTCCCATAGTCCAATCAAAAAGCAAGGTGACATCCTGCCCAGACCTCCAGAGTGTAGCCCCCATACAAACTCTAACACATTCCTTGTTCCCTCTTCATCTGCTTCTCTGCTATACATTTCTCTCTTCCTGAAATCTCTGTCCCCTCATTTTCTTGGGAATGTTATCATCTCTCAGGAGTCAGCAGGTCCCATGTCCTTGGGTCTATTTTTGAAGACTTCCGGGGTCTGCAGTGAGTGAACACCATTGGCTTTTCTGCTCCTGGGTACAGGGAAAGATCAGCTTTAGATCCTCGAAGGGGAAGGAAGAACATCTAGATTGCATCTTGTAGTTTTTTCCATGAATCTACAAAACAGACACACCAAACACAAGCAAAAACAGAAACAAAAAACAAAATACCTCAGGAAAACACTCTCCCAGTGAAGATTAATGTCCTCCCAAAGGTCTTACTGACTTTCCTATTTCTATTTGTTCTCTGCACTCAAGTTTGAGGTTATTTTGCTATAGGAGTTTGCCCCCGTCCTGATCCTGGGCTACAAGACAAAACTTCTTCTTTGAACTGGACAGGGTTCAACCCCCAAAATCCTACAGGTAGAGGGTGGTCCTTCCACATGACCATGCCTCTCTCCTTCTCTCATACCATTACTGCTTTCTCGGTGTACCAAACCCTTTCTCATAGGCTGATCCTTCTCCTTGGGGAAATCTTTATTCTTTTCCTTAAGACTCAGTCTAAAATCACCTCACTAGAAACATCTCTCTTGTCTCCCCATGGTCCCTTCATTGACCATATTCACAGCACTCCATAAGACATTCTTCTGTCACAGCAAAATAATTATTCTGTGACTAGTTAACATATGTCTCTTCTGTTTGATTGTAAATCCCAAGAGGGCAGAGCTTCTGTCTTCCTCTGTACCGGATTGCCACACTATTAACACAAAATAATCTTGGTACCAGGAATTTTATATAAATTAGCTCATTTATTCCTCATAACATTTCTATAAAGTAGGTAGCTTACAGAGAAAAGAAAGGGAGGCACAGAGAATAACTTATCTAAGATTGCACAGCCTTTAGTGTGTAGCCAGACTCAGAAAGAATGGCCCCAAAGACATAGATTACATATATGGTAAAATGACATACATATCACTTTTAAAACTTCAGTTTCTTAATATCAAAATAAAATTGATACTTGGGAGAGCTGAGACTTAAGTATTGTCGACTCTCTAAGTAGGTTGCCGAACTTGGATATTTTCTCATTTTTGGTTGATTTCTACATAAATTGCAGTATTCTGAAACTACTCTTAAAATACGGCTTTTGCTTTCTTGTTCTTATCATTGATTTTTTATTTGTTGATATGTCCCATTATGGTAGAAACAAGCTAACTTAATAATTTGCCGATGTAAAAACTTATCTCCAAATGGGACAAAGATGGGATTTTCTCACTGGTGATACGGGCAAGATCTTAAACACTTAATGGAAATCACCTTCTTACAGTTCAGAGATGCTCTAAAAAAAACATCTGTGTGTGTGTGTGTGTGTGTGTGTGTGACTTCCCAAGATGAGAAGGTCTTATGAATTGGTGTACGAGCTACCAGGGAACTTCGGGATTTAAGAGTTGGCTGGGTCACTGGCCTTGAGGACACCCTTGGTCAGCTTACTTAGCTCCAGAGTGACTGGTGGGAATTCAGTGGCTCCAGCCAGTTGTTTTCACAATAAAGCAAAGATTCTTCAACTCGCTGTCACAGAAATAGATGATTAGAACATGTTTGTGGTCAGAGTGCCCAAGGGGATTCAATGCCCATCATCTCATAAGGGGCTCCAGGTCCTTTTGCCCCTTTAGACGAAGAAATGCGTTGAAGTCACAAACAACTAATTGACCGGAGAGGCTCCGTGCCATTTCGCCACACTGTCTTTGTTTCCTTCTTTCAGCAATAAGCCAAAAATGAGTATTAAATTCATCCTCAGTGGATGTAAAGCTCACAGGGAAAGACGGAATATCCTTTGATGTCAACAGAACATTGTTCTGAATAATTTTGCAAGAAGGCAGCACTGGTGTGTTTTGTGAAATGACAACTCAGAAGAGGAGGTTTGCGAGGTGGGGAAGCCAGACCTTACTTGGAGGGAAATGACATGTATTATAGAAGAGACAGGAAAGATGGTGCTTGGAGGCAAGGACACACCACATTCTCAGTGCAGAACAGGAAAAAGAATGAGGCAGATCATGGGGGTAGGGTACTGAGCATAGTTTTCTTTTCTTCTTTTTTTTTCTTAGAAGCAAGACTTGTGAAGAGACGAATCCCATGGACCTCTTTGGGCACTAGAAAGAGAAGTAGAAAAAAAAATCTACGTTGGGAAATCAAACAGTTAGCTGCACTCCAGAACCCCTAATGATATTTTAGGGTCATTAACACAGTGTTTTGAGGCCCCATGTCATAGCGAATCCCCTTCACACCACCCTTTCTTTCCATTCTGTCATCCGCTGATCAAGTGTGGAAGAGCTAAATCATTAGAATGGCTAATGAGTGTAATCATAAAATAATCCATTTTTATATGACCAATCCAGACATCAATTCCATTGTGTGGCCTTTATGAAGGAATTCAGTGTCTCCTGAAGTGTAGCCTCAGAGTCCCTGCCTCACCCTGGTGCAATGGGTGGGGGATAGGGATGCTTGTTTTGAATGTAGATTATTTGAAGCCACCTAAAATTGACTGTATTGGAAACCCTGGGGTGGAAGGGTGGCTGCCACCTGGGAATCTGCATTTTAACAATTTAACTGTCTCAGGCCGTGTTTATACACATCTACTTTTAAACTCAGGAAATGAGGCCAGATACTCTCTTTTGTTGATAAAATCAGCGATTTATCTCACTGTCCTCAAACCATGGGTTACCCCATGATAAACATCCTCCAAGACTTACCTTGTCTCCGGGGGTTTCCATTTGTTGAGCATGGAATAGAGCTTTCACCAAAGCTCTCCTTGGCCTACTCTAACCCTACTTCCCAAACAACTGAGCTTCTCCCTCCCAGGCAAATTTGTTCTCATGCCCAATGGGCTGAAATGCAGTTTACACAGTGTATTTCACATCATTGATGTCTGAATCCCACCACTGCAAGTATGAAAGCATTAAAATTGCCCATATTTTAAATCTCATAATAACTTTTTAGTAGTTTCAATATAATAACATAATTCTATTCGCTTTAAAAGTCCTAACATTTAACAATTCTCCTCTGATCTTTCCTCAGTATGTGTGATATGCTTGGGGATTAAAATATATGACCTGGATAAAAGACAAAGTCAAAGTAAATACTAAAGCCCAGCATACATGGTCATGAGCTTTAAGGAAATGAATTTAGATGAAAAGCAGCACCTGGGCATTTATACCAGTTACTGTGGATATGGATTTGGTCTTTTCATTTCCAGCTCTCTCTGGCCTTCTTCCTTTGCTGAACAAATTTACTTGATCACACTTCGGTATAAGGTGTATCACATTTCCAGTTTTTGAACAATCAAAGCAGTCTCTTGTCATTTTAAAGCAAACTCTCAAATGACAATTCAGCTTTGGTTTCCAGAAAGACATTATTAATTAGCCTATGAAAATTACTTAGAGTAACACCAGGCATGTTTGAGTTTGTATCTGGTTTCCTGGACCAGGGCAGGCAATATTTGAAACGAGGTTGTTGGAGCACCTGGGTGATTCAGTGGGTTAAGCGTCTGCCTTTAGCTCAGGTCATGGTTCCAGGGTCCTGGGATCAAGTCCTGCATCGAGTTCCCTGTTCAACGGGGAGCCTGCTTCTCCCTCTCTGTCTGTGTGCCGCTCCACCTACTTGTGCTCTCTCTCTCTGTGTCAAATAAATAATAAATAAAATCTTTTAAAAAAAGGAAATGAAGCTGTCATATGTTTTCAGATTTATCTGAGATGCTGTTCCCTACAACATCATGCAGATGTATTCTGGGAAATGACTAATAATGATGACAGTTGACTAAGAGGGAATTCAAATATCGTGTAATTGTGTAATCTGTGTAATCGATTGAGATATTGGGAGTGCAAGTGTCACTGGACAGAACCAGACCCCTCAGGGCCCATCTTGGTACCCAACAGAGCACTGATACATAGACAACGTGATAACATCCTTAGAGAAGTCTCCAAAAACAGCCAAGGAAATCCCACCCAGTACATACAACAAAACTCAACATCAGCTCTTTCTTAAAACAGAGCAGCTGCCCCCGATCTCTTCCCTCTCTCAAATGCTCCTTATCTCCTTTATCCAAATCCAAGCCATGCTGTCCTTTGCCTCCTGCCCCTTCCTCTCACCTCTCAGTGTATTTGCCTGCGACAGTGGCCAAGCCAGCAGGGGCTCTTGCCCTCCTCCCAGACAGGCAGGGTCCAATGCAACAGAGAGAAACAAAGCTTCCTTTTGCTTTACTCAGATCTTTATTTTCAACAAATTGGCCTTATTTTCACCCTTAAAACTAAAAAATTAGTCATTAACAGGTTAAAACCTCCATCACTACACAGTTACTTCCCTGCATGGATGAAACTCATATTTTTAGTCCTGAAGTAATTAATTTTAGTCTTGAAGTAATTTAACTGTCCCCATCCTTATGAGAGGATGTCAACATAATAGAAGTAAGTTTTTTCCTCCCTCTGTCCCTCTTTCTTTCTTGTAGTTCTAATCACATGAGAATGGTACCTCTTTTTAATGTTAAAAATTACATTGCAGATGGGGTGCCTGATTGGCTTAGTTGGTTAAGCATCTGCCTTCAACTCAGGTCATGATCGGGGTCCTGGGATTGAGCCCCCAAATCGGGCTCCCTGCTCAGTGGAGAGCCTGCTTCTCCCTCTCTCTCTCTGCTCCCTGATCGTGCTCTCTCTATCTCAGATAAATAAATAAATAAAAACTTTTAACAAAATTACATTGCAGAGAAAGCCACCTATGTTATGTCCTTACAAAACTCAACCTGATAGATAAATAGATGGCCAGACTAAATACCTATTTCCTTTGGCCTAATTGCAGATGGCAGATGGGCTTAACGGCTTTGTTCAGCTTCTACATACTCCATTCTCCCTCTGCAGCACTCACTGCTGGGCACTGTGATGCCTGCCTCTCTCCTGAGCCTGGAGTGCATGTCTTTAGGGAGGTTCACTCATTGGTAAGTTGGTGTGCTTGATTAAGCCTCTTGTGGGCTTAATCTTGGTCCTTTTGGTGGCCAGAGTTTCCTGACTTAAGGAAGATTAAGCAAAAAGTCCTATAAAAACAAATCTTGCTACTGCAAGTGTGTTTCTTCATTTCAAGAGACAAGGCATATGAGACTAAGTTAGCAAGGGGTATTAACAGAAACTACCTCTTGACTAGTTTTGTTAAAGAAAGTGTAATGGATAGCATCAGGTGCCTCAAGAATTATTCTAATACTTCACTCTGCTTTTGCATAATACATTTGATACACACAGCATGAACTGAATGAATCAAGATTTAACTATGACCAAAATATAGGGGCCATGAGATCATTGTTCTATATTTAATTCATCAGGAAAACTACATCATGACCACAACCAACTTTAGTCCTCAGAACAAGTAGTCCAAGGACCACACAGCAATAGAGAAAGACTTCCCAGGACAGAAATTCTAAATCCAGGATTAAAAATAGACTCTTTCACTCTGAAAAGCTTAAAGTAGAACAGTCTTACGAGCCCTTTATTGAAAGCTAGCCAGCAACCTCAACCTCTTGGTCTCTTTGGTAAGCAGCATGGGAAGTTTGGGACTGCTGCTTCGCTCCCCATTATGGGGGCTTCACTTACCTGGTCTTCTCCTAAACAAAGTCAAGCTAGTTGGGGACCTCTCCTGTCTCTCTTGGTTCCTTCCTTTGCCCCTGTACATTAGCCAAGACTCCTCAGGTCTGACTTCCTCCAAGTTTATGCTGGCTGTAGCAACAAGGGAGTTTATTCTAAGAATTATGGGCATAAAACCCCAAATACAAAGAAATGCTGAGAACCTATGGAGTCCCAAGGGACCTCAGGATCTGGATACAGCATGTGCTACCTTATTCTGCTTGTTCTACAGGCCTCACTCGCTGCAATCCCAGACAGGTCTTCTCCATCTCCATTGGGAGGGACACAGCAGCTGTCCATCCCAGAAATATATCAGTTTGAGGTATAAGAGGAGAGCTCAGTACAGTAGAAAGACCTTGCTAAGGAGCCTGGGCCATTTGTGTTAGAAGTTCATCCCCCAGCCAGTTACAGAGGCCAGTGGGTGGAGGTGATACCACAGATAATCCTCTGGTCCTGCCCAACTCCCTTCAGCCAGGAAGGTGGTGGGGAGGGTGCTTCGTGGTCAAATGGTGATGGCTACTAAGTAGTGTGTCCAATGTGTGTTCCAGGTCCTGTTATATTCATTTTGGGTATATGATCTGTTTAATCTTGCCTCAAGGCTCAGCTGTAGATTCAATTATTGTCACCATTATCCAGAAGAGGAGGGAGTTAGAACAGTTAGAAAGTAGTCTACCCAAGGTCACATAACTGGTAAAGAGCAAAGGCAGTATTTGAGCCCAGACTGGCTGGCCCCAGATCTCGCCACCCATCTACCACCCACTGTACCTGCCTAAATCTCTCTTCTCCCCCTTTCCCCCTTTGCTCTTCCTCTCCCTACTGTTGGATGACTGACAGATGGAAGAGTTTGGTGAGGGTCAGGCACTGAGGTGATGGGAATTCTCTGAAACAATTTTTGCCCAGACTACAAGCCCAAAGCACTTCCTCTGATCTTTCTCCACTTCTTCTAGCAGCTTCTACTGCTATTTCTATTCTATTCAACTACCAGCTCCCAATTGGAACCAAGAGCTAGATTCAGATTTCCCAATTTGGACAGAAGACAGCATGTAATATTCTTCACTGAGGCAGAGAACAAATGCCCACTGAACACCAGAAAACAATTTTCTACAAAAAACATGTGGGGGAAAAACAAAGAAGGAAAAAAAAAGCCATAATATACAGGAATTTATTCCAAATGATGAATCACTCATGTTTTATCAGATTACTGTCATACCTTAGGGCTAAATATCCACTAAAATATCATTTAACACTTGATTGTAAACTGTCTTCTCTGCCTCTTTCTTTATTTCACATCTGTGAAAGAGTCCTCAAGACCCAATCCAAATGCCCCCTCCTGGATGTGGTTCCCTGTCTCTGGTTCCCCTAAGGCAGATGAGTGGAATGTTCCCATCTCACTGTTCTCAGAGTCTTTGGTACACACGCAGCCTGTTGCAACATTGCTGCTTGTTTCCATAGACTTTTCTCCCATGTATGACTTCGAGTTTTCTTAAGAATTATAACTGGCTTGCGGGTCTATATTTCTCAATCCTCCCTAATAATGCCTGGTACAAAGTAATTCAATAAATATTAGTTCATCAATCTCGTTGGTCTGCCTTCAGCTTCTCTAGCACATTCTGTATTTTCCTGCCTTAAGGCTTACGGACTTATTCTAACTGGTTGAGTGAGCATGTCCGACTCGGTGGGGCACTTTCTACTGAGAGCAACTCTACTCCATCCCTCCACTGCCTCTCCAAACCTGCTTTTCAGAGCCACTCTGAACAACACCGTGATGAAATCTCAGGCAAGCCTTGCAGTTTTCCTGTTCAGTCTCAGGTAATAGATGAATGATCTCTCTCAGAGGCAGGAGGAGGTTAAATCACTTGGTCAGCATCACAAAGCTAGTAAGTGGTGGAGCTAGAACGGATGTCCATTTGTCCAGGCTCCAGGCTCTCTGTCCTTCCTGCTTCCAAAGTCATTTGTTGAGAAAATCCCTCGTTTTAGGAGAGACCTGCCTGAAAAGTCAGGGGCTTTACGGAAGGCTTTAAATTTCAACGGAGCAGGAACCTGCTCCGGAGAACCCTCTGGGGCATCTGCGCTCTTTGCTGTGTCTGTTACACACTGGCAGCAAGTGAAATGTCATCTGACTTTGTTTCTGTCTGATCCGCAGTCACCCCTCAAACATACCACGCTGCCCGCTGCCTTTGCACTTACTCTTTCTGCTGGGGATGTCCTTGCGTAGGTTAGGGGCAACATCTCCCCCTCTGTGAAGCTTTGTTATCAGGTCTGGGGGCTCTTTCCACTGTGCTTTCATTGAACTTCTCTTAGACCTTTGCCATAGTGTGTGTGTGTGTGTGTGTGTGTGTGTGTGAAAGAGAGAGAGAGAGAGAGAGAGAGAGTTAGTTCCTGGAGAAAAAGGATTGTACCTTCTTATCTATATAGCCCTAGCATCTAATTCAGTATCTGCTATTCAAGTATAAATTTTATCGAGCACCTAATAATGCACCAGGCCCTTGTTGCACACTATGGATATATAGTAAAAGTCTCTGCCCTCAAAAATTTTCAATAGTGATGACAAGTGTTGCAAGTTCCCCCAATTCATTTCCCTCTTCCCCCCACCATGACTCCATCTAAGTTCTTGGGGTCCTATTTCATGCTGAGGTATTGGGTTGTTGGGCGGGGAAGGGGATATCGCACCTTCCATTACTGTCCGTAATGTCCCAGCACAATGGTCCCAAGAGTCTTGTCTGGAAGGCTCCTTGAAGTCAGATTTTCTATGTCTTTAAAGCTAGTGTTTTGCATAAAGAGTAATTCTTCTCTCCCAGCCCACTCACCCTGCTCTGCCACAGGAAGATATGAGAGGCTGACCAAGACCTTGTCTACTTCCAGCCTCTGTAGGGCATGTGGTAGTGGCTCTTAAGCCCCCCTAAATCCATTGTGCATTCCTGTTGGGCATCATACCCTGTGGATTGTCCCCACCCTCCACCCCAACCACAAGTGTCCCTCTTTCTCAGGCTCTGAGAACCTCTTGGCCACCTTTCCCCGCACTGACAGGAGAGTTTCCTCTCACAAGGTGGAAGGCTGTTCAACCTACCACAAGCTCTTTCTGCCTCAAAGTCTTTTCACTTCCTTCCACTGCTGCAGCTTCTCCCTATAGTAATGGTTTGTCATGGTAATGCCCCAGAGGAAAAGAGGGAGAGTAACAGAAAATACCAACAAAATAAATTTAAAAATATTATGGATGAACAGTTATAGCAATAGCAGTTAATCAGTTCTGAGTTCTTATAATGTGCCAGGAATGACAAAGAGTAATTCATATGCCTTACATAAATTTATTGTCACAACAACCCATGTAGTAAGTCAAGTTGTTATCCCTGTGTTACAAATGAGGCGCAGGCAAGGTAGAGCCATGGAACCCACAGGGTTTGGAGCCAGTTGGGAGTCCAGGCCATCTGGCCTCAGGATCCACTTTT
Organism: Martes martes; assembly: GCF_963455335.1. Taxonomy (NCBI): domain Eukaryota; kingdom Metazoa; phylum Chordata; class Mammalia; order Carnivora; family Mustelidae; genus Martes; species Martes martes. The sequence goes on from NC_137890.1 coordinate 163,234,452, forward strand.
AACCACCACTCCTATAGCCTCCCTACATCTTGTGGCTCACCCTAGACCCAAAGTAGCTGAAAACAGCTCAGGGCAGGCAAGTCCTATCGTAAACCACCACAGAGCAGGCACCCAATAAATACTTGCTGAAAGAAAGCAAATGAACAAATGTAAAAATATGGTTAATAAAACCACACACAGGGGCAATTCATAAGGGAAATGGTTTGCGGGCTGTTCATCATATTCTCCAGTCAAATAAAAATGTGATAAGTCGGACATTTTTGCATGTTCTAGAAGAAACAATGACTGTTCTGAGCACAGAGCCCTAAATCCTTCTGTGTCCAGACATGTGATGGACCAGAGCCAAAAGCCAATGTGAATCTGAAAAGAACTCCTTCGAATGAATATATTTACATTTATTCCATAAACTTGTACTTCCTTTCCAAGCCATGACATCCATCGGCCACTCTTCAAAGTCACTCCTGCTGACTGCTGTAAGAGAGTGGTCATGCTGGAGCTCTATTTTTAGCTGGCCTGTGGGTTGGGGCTTGCAGACATATTTACATATTTACATATTCTGTTTGGGTCTTGATATTTTTCTTTCCCTTCACTCAGTCTTAGAGCCCATGTTTACTTCATCAGCAGTTCGAACTGAAAATCTGAAGGGCCTCCAGCAGGGAAAATCAGTTTCAAGTGTTTTTAAAGCTCAGTTCTTGATAGCATTGGTGCTGGCTCATCATGAAGAAAATTAAGGTAATAATAAAGATTTTCAAGAGACCACAAAGTGTGTTTTAACTGCATAAAAATTGGTTTTAAAGAGCAGTGAGCCATAGGATCTTTAAGCTGGAAGAAATTTTTGGACTTTTTACCATCAGTATTCCTGCTTTAATACAGCATGAATATTCAAACTATGATGACTTGGTATAATATCTTAATGATACATGCCCGAAACAGTAGTGGGTTTGGGGAAAGAAGTGCTTTTAATAAGCATATGGACTTCTTGAAGGGGCCAGCGATGCACATATGTGAAGCAAAACATAAGGCCACATAAGATAGACACGATTGAGAGACAAGTGAATCTCACAGACAGTGAGTGGGAGGTGGTTCCAGGAGGGAGAGATCTGTTTATGGGCTGAGTTGTGTCTCACCCCAAGTTCATTTGTTGAAGCCTTTACATCCCTGTACCTCAGAATGTGACTCTATTTGGAGATAAGGCCTTTAAAGAGGTGATTAAGGCAAAATGAGGTCATACAGGTGGGCTGTCATCCAGTAAGAAGAGGAAATTAGGGCACAGACAAGCAGGCACAGGGAAAAGGCCATGTGAAGATATGGGCGGGAGGCGGGGGGGGGGGGCACAGGGAGCAGGAGGACAGCTACCTACAAACCAAAGAGAGAGAGAGGCCTCAGAAGAACCAATCCAGCTGACTTCTTGTTCTCAGACCTCCAGCCTCTAGAACATGAGAACATAAAATTCTATTGTTTAAGCCGCCCAGCCAGTGGTCCTTTGTCAAGGCAGCCGTAACAAGCTAGCCCATCACCCTCAGCAGGAGAGCACTGCAGGAAGATCCCCCAAAAGAGGGAGGAATGGAAATCAGCCTGAAGGATGGGTAAGATCTATAGATGGGAATGGGAATTCCTGGCATGAGGTAGGAGATACTCATTTGAACCAGATGACATTGCTGATACCTGACTTCTTCTGGACCCTACAAGTGACAGTTTCACATGGTTCAGGCCAATATTAGCAATAGGCCTGGAGCAAGAGTGTGGCTCCCTGTCACACAGGTGAGTGACAACACACTGTGATAGAGTCTCGTGGTCACAAACTACTTACCTCTCTCACTCTGTGACAGGGTGTAAGTTTCCTCTCAAACCCTTACTATCTTCTTCTGTGAAATGAGGACAAAAATTTATACCTACCTCACATGATTTGGGGGATCTTAAAAGTAGGTGATGCCTATTGTGCTTAGCACAGGGCCTGGGACATATTCAGAGAGCTCAGAACATGTCAGGATAGCTTTAAGGGCTCCCTGTGGTGCAGGTAATAAGAAGTAAATCAAAATAGCTTAAGGGAAAAAGGAGAATTCTTAAAAGGACTAGGTGCCTCACAGAACACAAAGAAAGAACTTAGCCTGATGGCTCTCAACTGGGGGTGATTTTGCCCTCCAGGGGGATATTTGGCAATGTCTAGAGATATTTTTGGTTGTGCCAACTTTGGAGGTGCTACTGGCATCTGGTGGGTAGAAGCCAGAGATGCCAGTCAACATCCTACAGAGCCCGTAACAGTCCCACATGAAAGAATTTTCTGGTCCCAAATGTCAACAGTGTTGTGATTGAGAAACCTCCGGGGCCAAGGGGTGGGGAGTGACCAGGAGGTGATTCAAGGTTGATGTGTCCTGGCCTTTAAGTTTTTGTCTCCTGGCACCAACCTCTCCTCTCCCCTTTCTTTGTGATGCTCAGGTTGGGTCTGTCTACGAGTCACATTTCTGTTTTGCTGACTGGTTCCATGTCAGGCTCTGTCAAACGCAGGGGATGCTAGAGTCTGTGAGGCTGGAGGAGGGGAGGGGCTTGGCCCTGCCATTTGGCTTGTTGCCCCAGACTGTCTTTACCCCAGCACCCAACTGGTTGCAGTAATGACTGATTCCAGTTTCCAGCTTTGCTTTGCACACCCGTAACCTGCCTCATGTTGACCCCTCAGAGATATCAGTGCCAAAGAGTCAGCACTCTCTCCCAGCCCATGGATACTTCCTGTGAGTTCTATAGGTACCAGCGCTAGCAGGACAGTCCTCCTTTAGAAGTCTGAATCACGCTGTGTACACTGCTCTTCCCAACCTGCAGGTTCTGATAATTTCAACTTCTTCCCTTTGTTCCCTCAGCCCTAAGGATGTCAGCTACTTCCTGACATTATTCTCTTTGTCTGATTTCAGAGTTCTCTTTTTGCCTCTAGAGCCTCCAGATACCTTTTAGCCAACGCTCATTACAGGCACACCTTGGAGATCTTGCGGTTTCAGTTCCCGCCTACCACAATAAAGCAAATACCACAATAAAGTAAATCAAATGAGTTCTTTGGCTTCCCAGTGCACATAAAAGTTATAGTTGTAGTATAACATAGTTTATTAAGTGTGCAATGGAATTATGCTAAAAAATAATGTACCTACCTTAATTAAAAAATACTTTATTGCTAAAAATGCTATGATTTGCTTTCAGAGAGTTGTAATTATTGATCACAGATTACCATAGCAAATAGAATAAATAAATTTTTGAAATATTGGGAGAATTATCCAAATGTGACACAGAGACAAAGTGAGCAAACACTGTTGGAAAAATGGTGCTGATACAATTATGGAAAGAACCCAAGAGTCCATCAATAGATGAATGGATAAAGATGTGGTGTATATATACAATGGAATATTATTCAGGCATAAAAAGAATGACATCTTGCCATTTGCAGTGACATGGTTGGAGCTAGAGAGTATAATGCTAAGGAAAATAAGTTAGAGAAAGACAAATACCATATAATTTCACTCACATGTGGAATTTAAGAAGCATAACAAATGAGCAAAGGAGAAAAACAGAGAGAAGACCAATCAAGAAACAGACTCTTAACTATAGAGAACAAACTGTTGGTTACTGGAGGGGACAAGGGTGGGGGAATGGTGAAATAGGTGATGGGGATAAAGGAGGGCACTTGTGATGAGCACCAGGTGACATATGGAAGAGTCGAATCACTCTACTGTACACCTTCAACGACTATAACACTACATGTTAACTATACTGGAACTAAAATAGAAAAACTTAACTAAAAAAATAAATAAAATTCAGTTTAAAAAAAGAAGGAGAAAAATGTCACTAATAGACTTGCTTAATGCATGGTTGCTACACACCTTCAATTCATGAAAAAAGGCAGTATCTGCAAAGTACAATGAAAAAAGGTCTGCCTATATTAATCTTTTGTTAAAATGTCTGGTGTGGTTTCTGTTTTCCTGACTGAACTTGGCTGACTGATAGACACACACATTTACTTCATCCTTCTTTTTCTACAGAAAAGAAGGGACCCTACCCCATGACTCTACAGTGTAGATATTGCGGGTTCGGCCATGTGAGGAGAGAGAGAATCTTTCTTAATCCCAATTATAAATTCCCAAGGAAGGAAGTCTAATTAGTCCAGTCACGTGCCCTCCCTTGTCCAGTCAGCTGTGGAAGAGGGCAGGGCCATGTTGTATAAAATAGCAGCCCCTCTTCGCAATTCAGTTCAAAGGTTTTGTAGGAAGTTATTTCCCAGACCTTTGAAACTCTAAAATTTTGTTTTCTTAATTTAATTACTGTTGGTTGTAGTTTTAAAGTCAAAAGATACCCTCAAAATTGTTCTCAGGAAACCAGTATTAACATTGGCCTTTTGCATTTTCCCATTCAATCTTAGCAGAAAACAGGGAGGTGATATCTTTTAGGAAAGACAATACAAACTCACTGATACCCTAAGAAATATGGCACATGTGATTTACCTGGGAGTCCTCCTCTTCCGCTTCCAGATCTAGCCAGATCCTAAGGTTAATCTAAATACAGATTTGGAAACAAGACTAAATAAAACCTGTTCTCCAACAGAGTGAAGAGTTCCAAATATTGAGCTTTTGAAAGAGTTCAGAATTTCAGGATGAGCTAGTTAAGCAATGAATCCTGTTCTAAAGATTTCCTCTTGTGGGTTCATGGAAAAAGCCCTGGATACAGATGCTGAACCATGGGTTTAATCCTGTCTTCGAAACATGTACCTCAAATAATATATCTGAGCATCGGTTTTTTCAGCCATAAAATAAGGATTTTATGCTCGGGCTCACAGGATTGGTGTCCTGATTAAATAAAATAATACTTGTGAAAGCTCCTAATAGAATATCCAGAATTTATTCTTCTGTAACTGTGACCTATATTCGAATACTCTGCTTTGGCAATTTGTTCCTGAGCTAAAGTGTTTGAACACAAGTCAAGAGTTCATCATAGCACTGAAACAGAGGTCTATCACATCAAAGAGAGGCAAACTGTCCCCTGAACATGGCCTTGCTCAGTTTCCAGAACCCCTATCCACAATATCGACGGCACACAGAGACTTCTTGGCAGCTGGGCAGGCTGGTGCCCAGGGGCACAGTAGTGTCTGGCTAAGAATACAAACTCTGGAGTCAGGATGAGCTGGATTTAAACCCAACATTGCTATACACTAGCTATGGGACTTTGGGCAAATTATTTCCACTTCATCCATAAAATGAGACCGATAATGACAGTGGCTGTCTCTGAGATAAACCATGTAAAGCTCTTAGCTCCGTGAATGCCTGTTACTTGGGAAACATTCAATAGCAGTTGGGTTAGCTTAGCTCTTATTATTTTCTGTCAGTAAGCCTTTGGGGATTAGTTGGAGAATTTGTAAAGCCTAAAGTCAAAACCGTTCCCATTAACTAAAGAAACCAGAGGGTTTGAAGGCATATAGACTTCTTTAATTTCAGAGCTCATTCCATTTGTTAACACTTTTCTCCTATACATGAAAAATCGTCCCACCTTTTCCCAGTGGTCATTACAGTGCTCCGTGACTACAGTTTTAAGGGGATCTGTGTTTGACATCAACAAAGATGGCAGGGTTCTTACTTGGCATCTGCTACTTGCATTTCTCTTTTTGTGACAAGTTCTTGTATGAGATTTCTTGAGTTTGGGTACTATTAATAGGAAGTTCGGTGTCTGTTTGGAACCATGTGACCATTAGCCATGTGACCAGAGAGAGAGTTCTCCATGAGCCAAGACCAGCCATTTTGAACACACTGCATAACAGGTACACCAGGACTGCTTTAGGTTTGCAGATGGAACGTGAAATAATCCCCAGTGAGATGGGGTTAAAAAAATATTTAAAGGAGAAAGGTGACTTGAAAATTATGACAAATGTTTCATATTAATTTGTAAAGTTAAAACTGCCCAATGAAAAAAAATAGTTTCTGCCTATTTAGGATACAAATGGCCCTTCCATGACCACCAATAGGAGAATACATCTAGATTGTGACATTTTCTTAAATGAAATAATATGCAACACTAAAAACAAATGAACAATAGGCTTGTTTTGAATATGGATGACCCTTAGGAAGGTAATGTGAAGTGAAAAAGGAAATGCAAAAAAATGCAATTCTTATAAAATGGTATGATACAATTTTCTAAAGTTCACAAGCAAGCAAAACTAAATAATATATTGCTTAAGGAAGCATTTGCATGCAACACATCTATAATGAAAGTAAAAAGGATGATTTTTTTCCAATTTGAGAAATCTTTTATTTAAAAAAATGAAAAGGTGGGGGTGCCCGGATGGCTCGGTTGGTTAAGCGTCCGACTCTTGATTTGAGCTCAGGTTATGATCTCAAGTCATGAGATCAAGCCCCGCATCCTGCTCCACTCTGGGTGTGGAGCCTGCTTAAGATTCTCTTTCTCTCCCTCTGTGTCTTCCCTCCCCTCCCTCCCCCTCTCTAAAAAAGAAAAAGAAGGAACACCTGGGTGGCTCGGTTGGTTAAGCAGCTGCCTTCGGCTCAGGTCATGATCCCAGCATCCTAGGATCGAGTCCCACATCGGGCTCCTTGCTTGGCAGGGAGCCTGCTTCTCCCTCTGCCTCTGCCTGCCTCTCTGCCCTCTTGTGCTCACTCTCGCTCCTCTCTCTCTCTCTCTCTGACAAATAAATAAATAAATATTTTTTTAAAAAACATTTTTAAAAAAATAAATAAATAAAAAAGAAAAAGGAAATAAATAAGAAATAGTGCTGTATATTCATACAATGGAATGTAATTTATCGAAAGAAAGGAAGCAATAACTAATGCATGCAACAATGTGAATGAATCTAACAGACATTTTTTTGGGAAAAAAGCTTGTGCACTGAATGATTCCTCTTATATGAAATTCAAGAACAGATAAAACTAGTCAATAGGGACAGAGATCAATATAGTGGTTACCTCACTGTGGAGGGTTGGGGTGGGGAGTAGGGTTTTGAGGTATTAACTGAAAAATGCACTGGGAAAGAGCCTGAGGGAACCTCTTAAGTGATGTTATTTCTTGATCTGGGTGATCGCAACATAGGTGTTTATATAGGTAAAATTTCATCAAACTGAACACTTAAAATGTATGCATTTTACCATGTCTAAGTTAAGCTTCAATTTAAAAAATAATTAAAATAATTATAACAGTAGGTGTGATATATGTTTTGATTTTAAAGTCTTTTTTGGTAACATAAAAAATAAGCAACATCACATATATGCCAGAATTTATTTTGACACTCTGTTGGTCCACAAAATCACAAAGAGAAACTCTGTTCTAACCTGGTGACTTTTCTTATAGCACTTAGTCCAATCTCTCTTATTTATATGACTTCTCTCCTCTATAAGACTATAAAGACCAGGAGAGCAGAAGCCATGTGCCCATGGTTCCCAAACTGTGCACCAAAGCACCTTGTCCTGTGGTACATTTTAAATTTTGAAGGAAACACAGCATCAGACATGACATGAACTTATAGCCTGAAGTAGTTCAGCTTCAAATTACTGTTCACTGTCACAAAAGGCAAGGAAACATGAGATCAGTATGGGATGGGAAATGAGGCAGTGTCTAATCTGATTCCAGGAATTGAGAATTTGTGCAGTGCCCAACAGGCACATACATCTCATTAATAAATAATCATGGTTATTTAGAAATGAAACAAAAATATTATTTTTCTTTTAATTTACATGTAGCTCAAATGGCTACTCAATCGTTAACCCATAAACATTTATGAAGCTATTTTTATCTAGTTATTCAATCAAACAAAGAACTATTAGTTATTATTTTCACAAGTCTAAGGATGTCATGAAAATAATACTGAGACAGTAAGAGTGCCATGGACAAGGAAGTTTGAGAATCTCTGCTGTGACTCTTTATGACATAATCATAATCACATGCACACACCCATAGAAAGTACCCAACATAGTGTCTGATGTATAATAACTTCTCAGCAAATGTTTTGAAGAATGAATGAATGAATAAATGAGGAAACCATGCTCCTCTGGCCTACATTCCCTTGCTTGGAAGTGTGTTGAATTTACTCAAATCAATATGGAACCCCCTTAGTTAACTGAATCCCAGGGTTCCATTGAACAGGTTAGGGGTAAGGGAATGGAACCCAAGGAGGTTCTAAGAGGATGGTGGCACCACCTGGAAAGGGTGTAGGAGGATTTCACCAAGGAAGTGAGCATTATAGAAATTGCAAGTGTAAGGTAGAGATAGAGGCTGGCATCTGAGATGGAAAGTGTTTCTGCCATAAGGGCTGTCATGAGTGGAAGCACATGAGAAAGCCCAAGCACAAAACTACAAGAGCGCCGAGAAGGAGCCCGGGGAGGCACTGATCAAAAGGGAAGGGAGGTGTGAGATGAAACAAGAACAGGAGGCGCAGGCTGGCAGAAGCAGGGAAGTGACACATGGAAGAATCAGGAGGTCAAGTCACTGAATTTGAATTTATTTCGAATGTATTGAAGAAAAAGAGCAGGTCGGTTATTTAAAGAAGGGGCGATATGGTCAGAGACGTGGAAACAGAATGTAATTTTAGTGCCAATGCCTGCAACGAGGCAGCGAGGGTAAAGAAGGCCACCTGGTTGACATGTGGCTCTGCCGAGCCCCCAGATGGGCTCTAAGCAGGGTTCGAAAGGTATTCAGAAGCATGAGGGAGCGTGCAAAATAGAAACCAGGATAGGTTCCTTGGGGAGAATAATCGGCTATGTTAGAACGGTTGCAAATGAAGAAAAATGATTAATGTTTTCTCTTTAGGCTCAAAAGTCCCACACTGAAAATGTTCCGATGAATGTGTTTAGAGAACATTATCTAGATAAGTGTCACCTTTCGCCTACCATGGAGGCCAAGGGGGAATGTGGTTCGTATATCAAAATCTGCTCACAGATAGATTACATCCTCAGAACAAAGGCTCTGGATGGCTCACCAGGCTGGCAGTGGGATCTGCCTGCAAGGCTCATACCAAGTTTTGTCTTGTTCTGTCTTTAAGAGGGCTCATTCATCTTGTATGACAGCTCAAATTTTAATGTAGATCTCCTATCAGCATTATCCCTCCATCATCATACCATTTGAAATCAAATTTTTGCATCTGCTTCAACTTGGAACATTTTATAACTTCATGTCAGAACTTCATTCTTACCTGAACTATTATTCTCTTGGCACACGAGACACACTTATTCTAAAGTGCCAGTTATCTTTTCACTAATTCTTTGAGGTTGTGTTGTGTTGTGGTCTTCCTGATGGCTCTCTTGAAGCAATGGCCTCTATGTAGTCAGCACCCTTGAGAAATGCCTGGGAGGCAGATGAGTTTTATGGAAATTCACTGAGTGGGAAACTTGGGATCAAATCCCAAGTCTAGCACACATTTGCTGTGACCTCAGCCCAGTGGTGTTACCTCTTACAGCATCTGCTTCCCCATCCATCTGATAATAAGAGGCTGCATGTCACTGTGGGCAGAGCATGAGCTGTGGGCTCCCATGAGCCAGGGCCTGAATTCTGGGTCCACCATTTGCTAGCATTCTGAACCCAAAGAAGGGACTCACCCTGAGTCCAAATTTTATTGTGTGTAAAATTCAAATAAGGATCTCTTTCTCATGGGGCTATTGAGAGAAATAAAGGCAGTTATAAATAGAGTTGCCAAATATCTTGCTTGGAACCTCACCGTCTGGTATGTGAGCTCTCCTTTGGAGGGAGGAGGACAGGGACATTTTTTTTAATGAGGTTTTTATAGTTATAGATACTATAATGGTAGGTGTTACAGCTATCTTGTCATGCTGTGATTTATGTGCCATTATTCCTGCTTACTCTCCAGGCTTATGCCCACTCTGCTGATTTGCAAATTAGATGTGAAGGAAGGGATTTGGTTCTTTATAAGTTCTGGTACACAAGGCAGAATAGCTCTATGAAGCCAAGCACAGTCCAAAGCTGTGATCAGGCAGGTAGCAATTAGGAAATAATGCTGAACACTTTTATTTTATAAACATACAGTGCATGCAAGTCAGTCTTGGGTTTACTTTCATCTTATTTATTCAGCACTTTTATTTTCTCATTGTTCATTGTCATTGTTCTTAAACTTCATTTCTTTTTTTAATTTTTTCAATTCTTACTTTAATTCCAGTTAGTTAACATACAGTTGACAGTGTAATATCAGTCTCAGGTGTACAATAGAGTGATTCAACACTTCCATACATCACCCAGTGCTCATCATGACAAATACTCATTAATCCCCATCATCTATTTCCCCCTTGCCCCCTTGTCCTTCCCCTTAAACTTCATTTATTATAAGAATAATACATATGTATTTTTAAAAATTAAAAAAATACATATTACCTTTTTAAAAACTGTGATGTCAGAGATAACCACCACAATTCTTTTTACTGCAGCAAAATACACATAACATAAAATTTACCATTTTAGCATTTCAAAGTGTAAACTCAGTGTCCTGAGGCACATCTGCAATATTGTGCAACCATTACCATTGTCTGATTCTAGAACCCTCTTAAAACCCCAGAAGGAAATCCCATACCCATTAAGCAATCACTCCCCATTCCTCTCTCCTCCCAGTCATGGAAACAACTCACCTACTTTCTGTCTCTGTAGTTTTACCTATTCTAGATGTTTCATATAAATGGAATCATAAATATGTGATGTTGTGTCTGGCATCTCTCACTTAGCAAAATGTTTTCAACGTTCACCTGCGTTGTAGCATGTATCAATACTTCATTCTTTTATCTGATTGAATAATACTCCATTTGTGTATATACCACATATAAACCTGCCTAAGGGACTATATTTCTAACCACCCTAATTCTCACAACAATCCTGGAAGATGTATGATGTTATTTTCATCTTACAGAGGCAAACATGGAAACAGAGAATGTTACACAAGTGCATATTAATATTGGTGCCAGTGTCCAAACCCAGGTCTGTCTGTTCACAAAGCCCGTACATTTTCCATTTAAATTCTATTTACAAAACTATTTCCTTAGGAGAAAGTTCCAGAAGCAAAATTTATAAACCACAGGACATGCAAAATTTTAAATTACTTATTGCCAAACTTTTTAAAGGTGAGACACTTTTGGTAACTTTATTAAGCTTGAACCAAGAATTTTAAAGATTTAATTTAGCTCCAGAGTGCCTTTCAAAAATTGATGCTACGATTTTTTGGCATGAATGCCATATTCAAATTACAGGAAAATGAGTTCTTGTTTATGCATATCATAAATTGACTGCCAAGACACCAATGTGAATTTAAGGAGTCTCAAATTCTAGTAGTTAGAATTCATGATTTCATACTCTGAGTCTTTCGCATTTGGCTAATCGTGATCAATCTTTTGATGAGTAATTCAAATCTGGAGCCTGTCAACATGAAAAAGGGGGCTCTTTCCAAATTCCCTTTAAGAGGAGAGCTGGTATTAGGGACATGATGTTCAAATCCCTTGAGAAAACGTCATTTTTTGATAAGTGGGAATGTGTTTTCCAAAGGGAACCCGCTGCTCTGTGTAAAAACTAGTTTTGATAATTGCTCTAACTTCTGTACTAAATACCAGATTGAAAATAATTTTGGGGGCTATGAGTAATCTTGGTTTAATGGCTATAACAGAACCAGTTCTGAGTCAGTAGAAACCAAAAGTTGGTTCATTGGAAGCTTTTAAAATACTTTTACTTATTTGGTAAGAAAGAATGTAATGCAGATTGTCATCATTAAATATTCCGTGACACAAATAATTTTTACCTGGGAAACCTTTTCCATTTAGTGTTTTGTTAGAATGATATGACAACCTTATTCTAGTTATTAATTTCATTACTTGCATTAATTTCAAAAAGTTGTGATATGTAAAATGTATTTATTTGGGCAACAGATGTTTACTAGAACCTCTCTGTTAAGTCACAAGGATCTGTCAACGAACAAAAAAGACAACTCTCTACCTTCATGAACATGTTACAGTAGAGAGACGGTTGGATGATACAAACCCAATAAATAAACTGCTGTGCATCCAATGGTGATAAATCAAGAAAAAACAAGATGCGGGATAGAATGTGCCAGAGAGTGTAACTTTTGAACAAAGTCCTAAAGAGAGAAAATACGCTATGCAGTCATCTGGCAGGAAAGATGGTTCAAGCAGGGGTTTCAGTAGGAGTAAAGATCCTGGAGAAAGATTTCAACTGGAGGATTCAGGAATAGCACAAGGGTCAGCAGGACCAGAGTAGAGAGAGTTGGGGAAGGAATGGTTGGCAATGATGTTACAGAAATCTAGGGCCATGGAGGCCTTTGAAAGGATTTTGGCTTTTCCTCTGATTGGGAAACCACTGCAGTCCTTGAGCAGGTATAATGTATTTACTAAAAGGTTAACTCTGTTTGCTATGAGGAAAAATGACCATAGAGAAACATAAGTAGAAACAAGAAGACCTTTTAGAAGTCTAGTGCTATAATCCAGGCTAAGATGGTGATGTCTTGGGTCCAATGGTTAGATTCTGGACATATTTCTGAAGATCGGATCAGGGGGATTTGCTCATATTGGATGTGGAAATGACAGAAGAGCACACTGAGGGATGATTTTGAGGTTTAGCCTGCAAAAATGTCATTTATTTAAAAGGAACATTTCAAAAATAGGTTTTTAAGTTGTTTTTATAATTGGTTTTTGTCATGGGATGATGCATGAGCTTGATTTGGGACATGCTATACTCAAGATAGTCTAGTTAGAAAAGTCCAACATGTCTGGGAGCCAGATGGATATATAAATGTGAGCAGAAGATACACATTTGGCATAGACTAAGTCTAGAGTCAAGGTAAGTCTAGATGGAGAAGGGAGGAAATCTAAGGACTGAGCCCTAAGGAGCCCCAAAGATTTGCAGAAAGAGTGAATAGAAATAAGCAAATAAGAGTGACAAAGAATAGCTAAATATGTGGAAGAAGAATCAAAGAATAGTGTCCAAAAGTTAAGAGAAGAAAGTGTGTCTTGAGGGAGAGAGAGGCATACTGATGCTGTAGGTCAAATTATTATCTCAGTCAGCTCAGGCTGCTATAAGCAAATACCACAGACTGCTGGCTTAAGCAACAGACGTTCATTTCTCACAGTTCTGGAGGCTGGGAATTCTAAGATCAAGGTGCAAGCATATTTAGTTCCTGTTGAGAGCTCATTTCCTGGGTTGTAAATGGCCACCTTCTTACTTTGTCTTCAGATGGCAGAGAAGAAATGATGGTGTCTCTTCTTCCTCTTGTAGAGCCACTAATTCCATCATGAGATTTCCACTTGTATGGTCTCATAAAAACCTAATTTCCGCTCAAAAGTACCTCTTCATAATACCGTTGCATTGAGGGATTAGGGCTTCAACTTATAAATTTTAGGGACACACATTCAATCCATAACAGGCATAATGAGAACGGAGCTTTGGATTTGGGAACATGGAAATCACAGTTGATGTTGAAAAGGGTAATTTTTGTGGCATGGTAAGACATTAGAGCACATGGGAGAAAGCAGGGCTGCCATGAAGAGAGTGCACAAGAGCAGCTCACTTTGGGGCAAGTGGGTATCAAATCTTTCCACCTGGAGCTTCACTGGCCAAGTCCTCCACCCTGGATGGGCTGCATCAACCCGAAAGAAAGGATTTTTTTTTTTTTTTTTGTAATCTGTCTGCCTGGAGTAGACAGAATTCTAAGATCATCACCCAAATTCTGGCCCCGGGTACACATGCGTTCTCCCAGTTATTCACTCAATCACAAATATAAATACTAAATACTAAAGTACTATTGTGAAATTTGCTAAAGTAAGTAAGTTCTCACATCAGTTGGCTTTTAGGGAGATTATTTGGGTAGACCCTACTTAATCACTTAAGCTCCTTAAAAGTAGAATTTTCTCCCATTAATTGGAAAAGAAGAAATCAGAGAGACACATGCAACTTGCCCACAAAAAGTAAAGTATTTATGGAGGTCACAGGAAAGGAACTGTGGGTACCTCTAGGAAATGAGAGAGGTCTTCTGACAATGGCTAGAAAGAAAATAGGATCTCATGCCTGTTGACCACAAAAATCTGAATTCTACAAAAAATCAGTGAGCTTAGAACAGGACTCTAAACCCAGATGAGACCACAGCCCTGGCCAACATCTTGATTTCATCCCTGTGACCCTCTGAGCAAATCTAGCTATACTATGCCTGAATTTCTGACCTCCAGAAACTGTGAAATAATTCATTTGTATTGCTTTTACAAAGCTCTTTAAAATTCACACCATAAGTGCCAGTGTCAGCACTAAAGGAGAAGAAGTAGAGAAAGCTGGTGTAGACAAATCTTTCACTGAGTTTTGGTAGAGAGAGAACAGAGAAATGGTGATGTACAGAGGAGGGGGTCAAAACAGTGCTGTTTTGTTTTAAGTTGGGAAATATTATAATATTAAATACTGACAGGAAGGATACAGTAGCACAGGAGAGATAAAAGTGTATGCTAGAGGGAGAAAAATCCTAGTATAATGTCCTGGGAAGAGAGATGGGACACAGGAGCTAGGAGGAGGAGTGGATTTAGTCTTTAGTCTTTAGAATAACCTCATCCTTCCACTAGAAGGAGGGAGGGGGTACTAGAGGGAAGGCACTATGTGCACAGAGAGAGGCCAATTGGTTGATGACTGGTAGGAGATTCCCCATTGCTCCATCTTTGAGTGAAATAAAAAGCAAGTATATCAGCCAAAAAGGGAGAGAGTATAATAATCATCTAGGAGTGAGGATAAATGAACAGACCAGAGAAATATGGTGGGCTGGGTTGAGTCATATAAATTTAGTGGTTAGGAATTTTAAATCATCAGGTTTAGGCTTTCAAAATTCAGAAAGTTGCATTAGGCAAATTGAGAGTTTTCAGGCAAGTACAATGAAAGAAGAGAGACACAAGAGAGTCTAGGATATACGTAGGAGATTGGTCATGATGCTTGCCATGGTATCTAAGCAGGGTAAGAAAGTTTTGAGGAAGCAGGAGAAGGAGCAAAAGGTGGTAGGACCATTGAATTATAGGTTCCCATGGTAGGCTGAATAATACCCCCCCACACACACACACACAATCATGTCCACATCCTGATCTCAGGAACCTGTGAATGTTACCTTCTATGGCAAAAGGGATTTGGTAGATGTGATTGAGTTAAGGATCTTGAGATGGGGAGATTATTCTGGAGTATCCAGGTGGACACAATGTAATCAGAGTCCTTATAAGAAGGAAACAGGAGGGTCAGTGCCAGAGAGGAAGGCAATGTAGTGATGTCAGAGGCAGAGATTGGAAGGATGTACTTTGAAGATAGAGGAAGAGGCCACAAGCCAAGGAGCACGAGTGGCCACTACATGCTGAAGAGGTCAAGGAAATGGATGCTCCCCTCAGAGCCTCTGGAAGGAATTAGTTCTGATGACACTATGACTTAAACCTAGTGAAACTGATTTCTGACTTCTGTGCTCTGGAACTGTAAAGTAATACATTTGTGTGGTTTTAAGTCACTAAATGTGTGGTAATTTGTTACAGCAGCAATTGGAACCTATTGCAGTCCCAATAGAATTGAAGACTGGTTGAAGGTAAGATACTCAAGGGAGTGAGCTCAAAGCTAGAAGAATGTCGTCAGCAAAGAGGTACCTGAGTTGAGCATATGGGATTGTATAGTGAGTGTATATTGTATAGTGATTGTATAGTGAGTAACCATGTGACAAGGGTAAGACCATGAGATTTGTGGATGAGGCACATAGTCATTTGAAAAGAGACCAAGGGCCTCCGAGGCTAGGAGTTAGAAGAATTATCTAAGTGAGTAACAAAATCCTCAAGTATCGTGATAAAGTGGCATTGGAGAATGACTGTGATCTAGAAGCCAAACTTTTCTAGAAACAAAGTTAAGCAACTCTGGAGTTTATAGATGACTACAGAAAAGAGCAGTAGCAAGTGATTTAGTCTGATGGAATGAACCTTACAAATGAGAGAAGTGGAGGGAAGAGATAAGAGGGTGGCTTGGGAGCAGAATAATAGGAACAAGGACAACACCAGTATGAAGGGCTGAATGAGCTGGAACTGCCGCCACAACAAGAGAGCTATGGCACAAGCAGAGCCCTTGGGGTGCATCCAGGATCCAGAAAGGGTAAGAGGATGAAAGAAATGAGTTCCAGAGCATTCCATGGGTAGGCTTTGCTCTGTATGAAGGAGTGGGAGATGAAGCCACATAGAGGATGAATAGTGCTATATGTGGGGGAGGGTCCTAGCTTTTGAATGGTGGCTGATGGGATTTGTCTTGATGGCCTCCTGGCAGATGGTGGTAAAGAAATTGTAAAGTTTAGGAGGTGAGTGGGAGTCATCATATTATAAACACCCAAGAAAGCTTCATACCTTCATCTTCTTCATGTCTACTCATGACAGCAGAAGAAAAAGGGCCATTGAGTGTGAATGTGCTTTGAGATACATGATACAAAAGGGAAAAGATTACATTTTCATCTGATAAAAAAGTGATACACAAGAGAACCATCCAACCATGGCAATATTTCACAACAGCACAGCTAGGCATCCACCCCAGAAGTCTGCAATGGCTGTCAGGCCTCCAACAACTCCCACTGCAGGCTGGAGCCTGCCTGGTGAGAAGTTAGAGCACCATCTTTCAAAACCCACATCTCTGGCCAACACCAAGAAGGTCCAAGAACAGACTGAGCTCCTGTCTTATATTCAGGGGGTTGAACTTTGCAGGTTTGGTGCTTTGGGCCCATTTTCAATATGCTCCTAAAATAACAGCTTTATTATAAACACAAAGTGTAGGTCACGGGAAAAAATCTAGTACTGTGATTTATGGGAATGTTTGAATTAAGAATAAAAACCTACATGGCAGGATCAACCTTTCAAAGAGTGAGTGTCACAGCAAGTATGTGTTGGCAGCTGAAGCTGAGGCAGAGAAGAAGTGAGTTGTCAGAGGTCTTTGAAGTTTTGTGTGATGTTGAAGTCACAACAGCCAAATAGAGAAAAGGTTGTGGATGTACAGGGATTGGGGAGCCCAGTGGGGCAAGAATTGAAAGTGTGTCTTACAGTTGCCTAATATTCACAAAGAGGCCTTATGCAACTGTGTGTGTTAACTTGTGATTCATATATACTTGCTGTCAGGTTGGGTATTCTGGGGCCTTTCAGTTGATGCTGTTCACCATGTCATGGGTATAATGTGCCATCCTGTAAGTCTGGTCTTCATCTAGGGTGATGTATCTTGAACAATGAATAACTATGGAAATGCCAGTAGTGTCGTCAGTCATCAAAAATTGGTTCTATTTTGCCAATTACTGAAGAGCAAGTGGTATCTGGGGGACACCAGGACCAGCTCTTCTCCATTTGCTTCATGGTGTTTAATTCTCTCCTCAATCCTTAACACACAGCAATCATCAGGCCTACCTCCTTCTCCTGTGAATTGTCAGGGGTGGCAAACCAATTTTCCTATCAGTCCAAGAAAAATAATCTGGAAAATCCCTTCTGACTCTAACATTCTGTGGTCATAAATCAAACCTCCTGGTATCCCCACTCATAGTGTATATCCTTAAATTAGATAAGATTTGACTTTGAATGACCCATGTCAGATCTCTTTTTCTCTCTCTTTGAGTAGGAATGATCAGGAGGCCGCTCTGCTCTTCTTTCTACCATTCGTGAATACTCATGCAAGAACAGATGACTGCCACTTTGCTTGAACAAAGCACAATAAAAAATTACTTTTTTCAAAAATACTTTGAGATGATAGATTCAAGATAACACTGAAAAACTGACTTCTTGTCCTCATCTACACTTTCATCTTTATTCACCAGAAACTAGACTTTAAACACACCAAGCTTCCTGGGTTAGAGTCTTTCATCAATTCTTGATTCTTCTTAAGAGAAATTATTGAGTTCCTCAGCATCTGGCCTCTTACTAAGATCATCAACCAACAGAGTGGGTGACAAAGAGCTCAGGAAGTATGACACTATATGCCATATACTTATGCCATAAAGGGCATCCACTCATTAACTTGCTTTGCAAGTGACTGCTCTCTAGGCCTAAGTGAACATGAGGATATTTGGGTCTGGGGTGAAGAAGGTGGAGAGAGGAGAAGGATGCATTCCCTGTAAAGCATCAGGTTAGGAAGGGGTACAGAAGCAGTGTTTGGAGCATCTTGGAGCCAAATGAGAATCCTGGGCACCTGTTCAGAGGAAAGCAAAAGTGAAGGAAGCCCAAGACAGATTTTACCAGCTTTTCTATGTTTTCCTAATTTAATGTGATTGCTTCCCTATTATCCAAGGGGAATAAACTTTACAAATGGCTACCAGACACATGAAAAAATGTTCATCATCACTAGCCATCAGGGAGATTCAAATCAAAACCACATTGAGATACCACCTTACACCAGTTAGAATGGCCAAAATTAGCAAGACAGGAAACAACGTGTCTTGGAGAGGATGTGGAGAAAGGGGAACCCTCTTACACTGTTGGTGGGAATGCAAACTGGTGCAGCCGCTTTGGAGAACAGTGTGGAGATTCCTCAGGAAATTAAAAATAGATCTTCCCTATGACCCTGCAATTGCACTGCTAGGTATTTACTCCAAAGATACAGATGTAGTGAAAAGAAGGGCCATCTGTACCCCAATGTTTATAGCAGCAATGGCCACGGTCGCCAAACTGTGGAAAGAACCAAGATGCCCTTCAACGGTTGAATGGATAAGGAAGATGTGGTCCATATACACTATGGAGTATTATGCCTCCATCAGAAAGGACGAATACCCAACTTTTGTAGCAACATGGACGGGACTGGAAGAGATTATGCTGAGTGAAATAAGTCAAACAGAGAAAGTCAAGTATCATATGGTTTCACTTATTGGTGGAGCATAACAAATAATATAGAGGACAAGGGTAGATGGAGAGGAGAAGGGAGTTGAGGGAAATTGGAAGGGGAGGTGAACCATGAGAGACTATGGACTCTGAAAAACAACCTGAGGGTTTTGAAGGGGCGGGGGGTGGGAGGTTGGGGGAACCAGGTGGTGGGTATTAGGGAGGGCACAGATTGCGTGGAGCACTGGGTGTGGTGAAAAAACAATGAATACTGTTACGCTGAAAATAAATAAAAAATTTAATTAAAAAAAAAAAAAGAAACATGATATTGAGTTACAGAAGCAACTTATAGAAAGCATGATAAGGTATGATGTTATTTTTAGGAAGTTCCAGAAAGAACTAAATAATACATTGTTTAAGAAAATATGCATACCCAATAATATAATATTATTATATTATTATATATTATTATAATAATATCCATTATTAAAATAGATCTGGAAATGATAAATTTAGGTTAGTGTTCTTTTTCTCTGGGGAGACAGGCAGACGAACAGGACAGGAAAGGAGTGGCACAAATATGTGCAAAGGTACTGGTAATGTTTAGTAACCAAGTGAAGTTCCAGGTTCAAGTCTGTTGTTTTAATCATTGAATTTCATTACACACAGATGTTTTCTTTTTTTTTAGAAACATGATATAATAAAAAAAAATTTAAAGAAAAAAAAAAAAAAGAAAAGAAACCCAGGAAGCATTTTAAGGAAGGCTTGGTTTTCATCTAGTTTCCTGGTCTATTGAAATAATTAAATTTTCATCATCAGCCATGGAACAGAGAATATGGTTTCTCTCAACTCATCTCATGGGTTTTACACAGGGGTGGTGGTTTTTTGGATCACAAAGAATTTGCACACACTGGAGACCTTTGCATCTGAGAAGGAGATATCTGGGGCTTCTCCTTTCCCCAACCCCTTCAATCCCCAGCCTGGGCTGCAGATCACAATCACCAAAGCTGTCAGATTTAGAATCTCCTGAGTTGGGGCCTAGAAACCTTATTTTCAAAATTTCCCTGAGCAGCCTGCTTTGGAAAGCACTGAAAATTTCCAAGAACAATAGAAAAGATAGAAGGAGAAGTGGTGAGGGGACCAAGGGGGAGAGGTCATGTGGGAGGAGGAATCTGGCTGTCTCTCTGCATTCTTCTGCAACAGAAAGCTAGTACCTCTTTTCCCTTGCTGTTTCTTGTCTTTCCACCAGCTGCTGGAAAGAATGAGGGGAAGCTGGATGGGAAGGGCTTTGGCTGCTCTGTACTAAGGATATCTGCATTTGGAGGGTTATACCAAGTAGGGTCAGACTGGTTATTTGTGACCCTCGTGAATTACCTAAGTTAACTGAGCCTCAGTTTCCTCACCAATAGGACTCAGTAAATGGTCACCATCACCAGCCAATGAGCCCAGGGCCAACGCAGAGTAGGCCATGATTTACAGCCTCCAAACATATCCTGACACCAGGTCTGGCATTCCCAGGCTCCAAAGACATGCCAGGGCAGCATCGAGATGATTTTAAGTGCACACTGGCCCTGATGGAGCCAAACTGGGAATGGGATCAGTCTTTCCCAGTCCTCTTAGATTCTTCTCCTCCCAGTTTTTCAGACTCTGAGCTGCCAAGTCCCATTCAAGCCTGTCTTCTCCCACATGAACCATTATCTTTTTCCTTCCTACCACTGCCTTCTTGCAAACGCCATTCCTTTGCAACTGGCTACTGCTAATTATTGGTCTGATTTAAGCAATTATCACCATCTATATCACATGGATGATGGTTGCATTTTCAGCTTTTCAGGGAGTGTTAATTCAGATGCATCTCTGAGTAGTAAAATGTTTTCAGGAGATGGATTGTTATGGTCTGGAGGATTTCTGGGCTCCTTGACTATTCCAGGAAACTCTTCACCCCAAAACTGATCCGGCAGCCTCAGATTTGCCATCCCAGTTCCTTCATTGGACAGTTTTGCCTCTATGCCACACCCAACTGAGTTAAGTACATAGACACTCCTGGGAGGAGAGAGTGTTGGCTAGCATGAAGAATGTGTGACCCCATCAGAAGCCATGAGAGCATTCACCAGCATTATTTTTCTTCAAATATCAGAGTCTTCCTATGATAACTGTCAAAAATGTTGTGGTTTTTTTTGGGAAGATATTATTTATTTATTTTAGAGAGAAAGAGTGAGTGGAGGGAAGAGTGGGTGGAGAGAGAGCATCTTGAGCAGACTGTCCTCTGAGCTTGGAGCCCCACATGGAGTTCTATCTCCCTGAGATCATGACTGGAGCCAAAAACCAAGAGTCAATCATTCAACCAACTGTGCCACCCAGGCACCCTGAAAATGTTTTCTATTCCTAAGCTCACTTTGCTGTTTGGATGCCTCTTATTCCATGAATCTTAAATGAGTAAAATCTTGAATAAGTAAAAATGTTATACCTTCAAGTCCAGGAGTATAGTTAAGATGTTAAGAATCTCACAATTCTGGAGGAATGTTGTATAAACTGCCTATATTTCTTATGATTAGGTTTGGTTACGTGTAACCAAAAAAATGATTTCAACAAGAACTATATTTCTCTTCCATATTAAAGTCTGAAATAAGTGTCCTAAAGTCAGTATAGAGTTGTAAGTGTCACTGACCCTGACTTTCTGTCTTCTTGTATTTCCCTCAGCGGCCTGCATTCATTGTTAGTTCATGGTCCAAGATGGTGGCCTCAGTTCCAGTCAACATGTTCATGTTCCAGCCAGAAGAGAGGAAACAGGAAGAGCATACACTCCATTTAAGGACAATGTACACAAATTTAACACACAGTTCCCACTGAAATCCTGCCGACCAGAATTCAGTCACATAACCAGACCTTTTTGCAATGAAGGCTGTGAAGTGCAGCATTTTATTCAGACATGTTTTCGTTTCTAGGTTATTGCGGGTTTTCTTCAGCCCTTCTGACCTCTGCATACGTTAGCCCTGGAGCATCCATACGCATGTCACTACCCAGAGATGTCGCTTCCTGAGACATAATGCTGCTTTCTTGCCTCAGCTCTTATGGCACCTGCGAGGTCGTGGAATATCTAGGTTACATCTGGCACTGAGTCCTTGAAAACATTCCTCTTTTGTTAATTGCTCTAAGGCATGGCAAAAGACATTTTCTGTTCTGATATTGTAGTGTAAAGTTGGGGAAAAGCCCCTCAGACAGTCCATTCCATTAATCAACAAAGATGTTAATGAGGCCTCTGATGTGCCAATTACTGGGCAAGGTTTGAGGAGGCAGTGACAAAAGGCCCAAACTCTGACCTCAAGGAGCTGTGGAGTCTCTGGGGAGACAGGGATAAATGCAACAGCAGCAGGGAGAGTATTTATGGAGCTCTGGGTGAGGTTACCTGGACTGTCATAGGGATTAGTCAGGAAAAATGGAAACATGTATTCCACAAAAGTCTTAACATTACAAAAAGGAATGAGAAAGAAAAGAGGGCATGTACATGCAAGTACATGCTATTTGGGATTAATGGAAATGCAAGAAGAGGGAGTTAGAAAGGCAGGAAGGCAGTACCAACTCCCAGACCATCTTGTATGTAATGTGAGACAAGTTTCACTTCAGACTCACAACAATGGGGAAACGATCAAAAGGTTTCAGCCCATGACACAGTCAACTTTGTATTTGTAGATAGAATACTCTGGCAGCTCTGTGAAAGAAAATTTCAAGGAGGGTTAAAGAGATGTGGGGAGACCAAATAGGAACCCACTACATCAATCAAGAGACAGATTATGATAGCCTGAACTAGGGTAGGGGAAGGGAGATGGAGATGGAGATGGAGAGAAACATCCAAGAAGTCAACCTGACAGGTGTGATGTCTGATTGAATGGGAGAAGGATGGAAAGCAAGCTAACACAGATGACACTTTTCTTTCCAGTATGGACTTAGCTAGCTGGTTCTGCCAGCCAATGAGAACAAATGTGTACGGAGATACCGATTTAGGGAGGACACTGATGTTACGTTTTAGGCAATTAATTGTGCCGTGTCTGGAGATATCCAGGTGGAGAAGTCAGATAGATTGTTCTAGGAATCTGAAGCTTCTGGCCTGGGAGATCTAGGTGACCATTATAAGCATGTAAGTCTCAGTTTCAATTGTGAAAATGTACCAGATCACTCAGACAGGGCTTGTAGAGTGAAAAGAGCAATGATCCAAAAGCAAAGTATTAAGGAGCTTTTCCAGAAGGAGGAGGGTCAGTGTGGAGAGATGACATGAACGTCAAATGTTGAAAGAGTTCTGTAAAGAGGGTGTGGTCTGTGGTGTCTTGTTGGATATAACAGAGAGATCCTACATGAAAAGTGTTCAGACCGCTTTTGTGGTAAAATGAGCCTGTTGGTGACCTAACTGAGAGTTATATCAAAATAGTAGGAAATGAGCCACATCTCAGAGGAAATGGGGCATGAAGAAGAGAAATGCTGCGCTATGACCTCTGTGTGGAGTAAAGATATTGGACAGTTCCTAGTGGTTTAACAATGTAAAGGAAAGTTTTGTTGTTTTTGTTTAGTATGAGAGAGATTTGCACAAATCTCTTGGCTTCAGGAAGGGAGCCAATAAAGAAAGAACCTTGATTTCAAATTTCTCAGTAAACTAAGAGACGGGAAACCTGTGATTCAGGAAATGGCAGTGAGAAGTGACCTTTGGAATCATTTTTGAGGGGAACAGAATGGCAGATGACCAACAACCAGTAAAGACCTTGATGGCACTCTCTCTGGGATCAGAGTCCTATCCTGATACCATAAGAATGGAGTTCGAGGGGAGCCTGGGTGTCTCAGTTGGTTAAGCATTCAACTCCTGATTTTGGTTCAAGTCAGAGTGTTGGGATCCAGCCCCAGGTCTGGCTGCGTGCTGTATCAGTCTGCTTGGGTTTCTCTCTCTTGTTCTGCCTCTGCCCCTCATCCTTCTTTCACTTCTGTCTCTTTCTAAAGTAAATAAAATCTTAAAAAAAGAAAAAAGGAATGGAGTTCCAACTTGGTACTCCACTTTCTGGATTTCAATGTCTTTCTGCCTCAATCTTCAAATATAATTTGCTCATGGATCCCCATTGCTGGACTCTATCCACTTTCTGCTGCCCTTTTGTCCATTGTGTGACCTCCTTCATGTCTTGTTGACATTATTCTACAGCTGACACTGTTCTCTGTTGTCATTTCCTCCAGATACTTTGCTCTTCCTGCCAAACTTAAAGTTTTTCTTCACCTTACACACAGGCTCACTTCACCCACAACCTGACAGTGATTAAGTTTCAGGCTTCCCTTCTCCTGGTCTGTGCCAATCCAGTCTACCACAGCAAGCTGGTTCTGTAGACAGAAAAATCTAAGCAATGGGTAAAGAAAAGTGTGGTACATAATTTCCAAGAAAGTCCCTAATGATCCTCACCTCTCGGTATCCACACCCTTGTGTAGTTCCCTCCCATATTATACCAGGATTAGAATGTGTGACCATAGACTATGGTGGATGATGGTATGTCACTTTCAAAGCTAGGTCATAAAAGACTTTGTGGCTTCAGCTTTTCTCTCTGTATCATAGGTTCTAGGGGAGCCGACTTCCTGGTTTTTAAGACACTTTCAGAGCCTTATGGCAAGGCCTATGTGGGGAAGGACTAAGGCCTCTGGCCAATAGCCATGTGAATGAGCCTTCCTGGAAGCAGATCATCCAGCTCCCCTGAACCTTTAAATGGCTGTAACTCCAGCTGACCTCTTGACTGCAACCTCATGAGAGACCCAGAACAAGAACCATCCAGCTGAGCCAGTTCTGAGTTCCTGACCCCCCAAATTGAGATAATCAATGTTCATTGTCTTAAGCCATGATTTTGGGGTGCAATTTGCTATGGATGTAGCAATAGAAAACTAATACAAAGACTTTCCACCATCTTCCTCATTCTTCTCTTAGAAGAGGTAATGCTAAAATGATTGGCCAGATTTCAAGACATTGATTAGATTATGTTCACTGGGGAAGGGGGTCACTGGCAACTGCTCAGCTAGTATTTGCTGAGCTTCTGTCAGGTGCCAAGCACTGTTTTAGGCTTTGGAGATATAGCAATGAATAAGACAGAACCCCTGATGTTCTAATGAGAGGAGGCAGGCAATGAACACACACTTCATGAGTGAGTGCTACCAAGAATATGAAACAGGTTCCTATGTGGAAAGGGCCAGGAATGAGGCTATGACGAGGATGGTTGAGGAAGAGTTTTCAGAGGAGGTGACATTTGAGTTATGACCTGAAGTTGAGGAGGAAGTGGCTTTGTCGGGGAAGATCATTACTAACAAATGCAGGGTCCAAAGAGAGGGAAGAACTTGACCTATTTTACAGATGGAGAGAAGGCTGGCAGTGAAAAAGCAGCAGGCTGGAGGAAAGTGGTTCACAAAATCATGTACTCCCTGTTTCCTTTCTTACTGCAGCTAGCTGGGTCAGGAGAGGCAAAGCCCAAGTCCTTGAACAGACTTAGCCATCTTATCCTCTGGCCCTCCCTGCGTCCCCATTCAGGTGCTCTCCAGTCTGGGGAGCAGAGAGGTGGCTTCTGGGTTTTTCCAGAGTGCTCCATTGTGATACAGAAGTTGAGCCCTGGGACAATTTGCAAAATGATAAATAGGCTCTCATCTGTCTTATTACCTGGAGAACCCTGTGGGGAAAGGCATGCTTAAGAAGCAAAGAGAATTCAGCTATTCCCAGATTCTTCAAATACTATCAAATAACCAACACCAGCCGTTGCCATGTGAAGTTAGCAAATGATTGATTAAATGTTTATATCAAAATGAACACCACAAGCTTAGAGCAAGGGGCACAAAGGGGTAACAGGAAATGAGTATCATCATCTAATTTCTACCTCAGGTGCATCATGAACAAATTTTCTGAACTTGCCTCACACGCTCATACATGGGAATTAAATTCTCAACAGCCTGTTTCACGTGTTTACAATGTGAACATTTTCAGAACGCTTCTTTTTAAAAGGTAAAGAGGCAAGCTATGGATGAGACTGTGATGTAATATCCCCATTCACAAGTCCAGGTTTCCCTGGGGAAGCTGACGGGTTGAGAGGCATGTTAGATCAACAATCAGCAATCAATTCACTTTTGAGAGCAAGGAGTCACAAGTCTCCTGTTCAGGCAATGGGCAAATATCAGAAAACATGTCAGGAATTCCAAATTGGATGACCTCGGGAAGATGCAAGATAGGACAGGAAATAACAGGAAATGAAGACTAGAAAAGTGACTTAGCAGATGCTCCTGAGAGCTTCAGCGGTGGGACCACAGCATTGTTCTTTGGCATTAACCAGATGGGACAAAAATAGCTCTAACTTCCAGCAAAGGCTCTGGGTGGGTGGCGGAACTTGGGAATAAAATGAGGTGAGAAAAGGCTTCTGTGACCCCTGTCTACCAAATCACTTTGAAGGCAGAAAGTCAGAAAACCCTGTAGATTAGAAATAGAATAAGAATTGCTTCAGGGAGAAGATTGAAGAAGTAGCTGGTTCTCAGAAGATTTCTAAGCCACATGAAAATGGATAGGCTTTTTAAAGTTCAATTTTTTTCTAAACCAAAAATGAATCAGCCTCATCAAATGAGTAAAAAATCCACTGCTTAGAGAAAATAAAGGACTTGCTTAGGAAAGATTTCGTATGTTCTGTTCTTTGGTCTTCTTCCTGTTTTCTTTATAGTGCTTTGTTTTGCTTGGGAATCTGATCTCACAATGGGACTTTGATTATATTTGGGGCTAATAGTATATCCCTTTAGTCTGCTGATAAGGGAGTGGTCAGACCCTGGAGAGGGCAGAAGAGCAAGGAGGGAGGAAAATGAGGGCAGGCAATTCTGCAAGACCCAGTGAATACTAATGGAATTTGGTCATCTAAAAATCAAGGAAATATAAAACAGAAAGTCCTAATGATTAAAATAAGTGAATGACGTTAGTTTTCCTTTTAATTTCAACCTCCCACATCCTACCACAATAACCCAAGATCCCTTTATTTGTTCATGCACAGATAATACAGGATATGGCCCATTCTGACATGGAACTCCCATGGTTACTTGCCAATAGTCCTCAGGACAAGCCTGGATTGGGTAGACAGTCACTTTTAATGCTGAGCAGGGCTATACTTGAAGCTCCCTGTGGCAGGCAGAATTCTAAAAGTGACTCCCCAAAACCATTGCCCTTGTATTATCTTTTTCCCTTTGAGTGTGGGGGAATCTGTGAGTATGATGAGGTGTCACCCCATGACTGTTTCATTTATGGCAAAGGAAGGCTGTCCAGTGGGCCAGGCCCAATCACATGAGCCCCTTAAAACCAGAACTTTCTCCAGCTGCTTACAGAAAAGGAAGCTATGTCAGGTGATGGATGTGTTAGTTAACATGACAGGGGGAATCTTTCACATGAATGCCTCTATCTACACACCATGATGTATTCTTAAATATCTTCCCATTTTAAATGTCAATTATACCTTAACAAAGCTAAAATTTTAAAACCATGGATGGAACAGAAGGGCATGATGCTATGTGAAAAAAGTCACAAGTCTCCCGTTCAGGCAATGGGCAAATATTAAAATTAAAAAAAATTTTTTTTAAGTTAAATATTTCACTTATATGTGGAATCTAAAGGACAAAGCAAGTGAATAAACAAACAAATAACAACAACAAAAGAGAGAAACATAGGGAAGCTCTATTTTTAATTTCCTGAGGAATCTCCACACTGTTCTCCAAAGTGGCTGCACCAGTTTGCATTCCCACCAACAGTGTAAGAGGGTTCCCCTTTCTCCACATCCTCTCCAACACACGTTGTTTCCTGTCTTGCTAATTTTGGCCATTCTAACTGGTGTAAGGTGGTATCTCAATGTGGTTTTGATTTGAATCTCCCTGATGGCTAGTGATGATGAACATTTTTTCATGTGTCTGGTAGCCATTTGTATGTCTTCATTGGAGAAGTGTCTGTTCATATCTTCTGCCCATTTTTTAATATGATCATCTGTTTTGTGTGTGTTGAGTTTGAGGAGTTCTTTATAGATCCTGGATATCAACCTTTTGTCTGTACTGTCATTTGCAAATATCTTCTACCATTCCGTGGGTTGCCTCTTTGTTTTGTTGACTGTTTCTTTTGCTGTGCAGAAGCTTTTGATCTTGATGAAGTCCCAAAAGTTCATCTTTGCCTTTGTTTCCTTCGCCTTTGGAGACATATCTTGAAAGAAGTTGCTGTGGCTGATATCAAAGAGGTTACTGCCTATGTTCTCCTTGAGGATTCTGATGGATTCCTGTCTCACGTTGAGGTCTTTTATCCATTTCGAGTTTATCTTTGTGTACGGTGTACCCCAAAGATACAGATGTAGTGAAAAGAAGGGCCATCTGTACCCCAATGTTTATAGCAGCAATGGCCACGGTCGCCAAACTGTGGAAAGAACCAAGATGCCCTTCGAAGGATGAATGGATAAGGAAGATGTGGTCCATATACACTATGGAGTATTATGCCTCCATCAGAAAGGACAAATACCCAACTTTTGTAGCAACATGGACAGGACTGGAAGAGATTATGCTGAGTGAAATAAGTCAAACAGAGAGAGTCAAGTATCATATGGTTTCACTTATTTGTGGAGCATAACAAATAATATAGAGGACAAGGGTGGATGGAGAGGAGAAGGGAGTTGAGGGAAATTGGAAGGGGAGGTGAACCATGAGAGACTATGGACTCTGAAAAACAACCTGAGGGCTTTGAAGGGGCGGGGGGTGGGAGGGTGGGGAAACCAGGTGGTGGGTATTGGGGAGGGCACAGATTGCATGGAGCACTGGGTGTGGTGAAAAAACAATGAATACTGTTACGCTGAAAATAAATAAAAATTTAATTTAAAAAAAAAGAGAGAGAGAAACAAACTCATGAATATAGAGAGCGAGTGGTGGTTGCCTAAGGGGAAGGAAGGGATGGAAAGATAGGCAAAATGGGTGAAGGGGACTAAGAGGTACAAACTTCCAGTTATCAAATAAATAAGTCACAGGAGTGAAAAGTACAGCATAGGGAATGTAGTCAATAATAGTGTAATACACTTATCATGGTGAGCATTTTGTAATGTATGCAGTTGTTAAAGTGTAATGTTGTATACACTGAGACTAATATTGTATGCTGACTATACTTCAAAAAAAAGTCCTAATTACACCTGCAAGTTTCCTTTTGCCATGTAATGTATTCACAGTTTCCAGGAATTAGGATAAGGACATCTTTGGAGCCTACCACAAGAGGCTTCCCCCACTTTGTTCTATTTTAATATTTAACATTTTTTGTTATGTGAGAAGTAAGATACTTTAGACTTGTCCAAACACCCATTCATTTGCTTAATATTTTTTCAGATGCCTATTTTGCAGGATTTCCACATTGCACAAATCACTAATCTGTGTCAATGATATCCCCACTGACACTGTTCAGTCTATATAACAAAACAAGAGTACTCTGCTGATGTATGGTAGACATTGAGATATAATGGCGACTAAGAAGACAAATCTTTGCCCTTCTTTATTTACTGCACACCTGCAGGAGGTCTGGGATTGGCATCTGGGCATGTGTGTTTACTAAAACTCGCGTTATTTTGATGTGCCCTAAACTGTAAGACTTACTGAAGCCCTCACTACTAGAACTATCCAGATCTACTGAATTAGAATTTTTAGGGGTGGGTAGAAGCACTGTCTTCTCTTCATTGTGTAATTCTGATGGTCACCGAAACCTTGGGTTTGCCCACTTGAGACACAATGGTTCACTGACTAGTGCCTGCAGGGGATAGGACGTGCAAAGTTGAAAGGTCAGAAAGTGGTAAGAGTGGGGGGTGGGGAGGTTGTGAGAAGCCAGAGAGAGGGAGGGGGAAGAAATCCCCTCTTTTCCACTAGGAAGTGGAGGCACAAGGCTAGAGGCATATGCATCCACTGGTGAGCATGGGCTCTTAAGTGTTCTTAATAGCTTAGGGGGCCATTTGTGAGACATCTCAAGGTCACCATGGAATCTGTCCTCAGAAGGTTAAAGAAAGACATGTCAACTGAGGTTTTCCAGATGGATTGTTCACACCTTGTCACGGCTGTTAAAAGCTAAGATAGAATTTTTAGAAAACTATTTTGACAGAAAATAGCATAGGAGGATGGAAGGTCTAGTTCCCACCATTAAGAGTAAAATCCCCTCTGAGAAGAGCCTTGGGGTGAGAGTTGGGGTGGGAGGAGGCAAGGCAGATGCTTTCTAATGGATGAGCTGGGAGGACACCTACACTGTGGCCTCAGGGCTCTGAGCAAAAGCAAAAGCTTCTCAATGCCCAGAGTGGGAAGTGAATTGATTCCAGGTAACAAGAGGAAGCCAAGGACCAGAGCTCAGTCCTGGACAGGAGAAGAGTATGTGCTTTAGCTCAAATCCCCCGGGCCAGGCAGGAAAACCTCGGAGTCAGGTGAATGTCATCTCATTGGCTACATGATCAATGCCATGTTGTTTATAGTCAAGACAACTTTACAACAACATTAAAAGAATTTTTCAAGAAAATATGCACCCATAACACCACCCACCTAATCTAACAACTTGATGCATGAAGTCTTTGGGAATGACTCTTTTGAGGACCAACATTCATGCTTAATAGACATCAGACCTTTATCCTGACTCAGGAATTAGTTATTTTTTTAATATGTCACCTTCCATATCTAAGGTTAAATTGTGTTAGGTCCCCCAATAATGGGTCTGTGATTAAAGGAGTGAGACAGATACAAAGCGAAGGTCAAGCAAAGTTTTATTTCGTGCCAAGCATCAAGAATCAAACCGAACATTCGGGGCCGCACCTCTTACAAGAGAGGGCGACCTTTCTCTGTTTCACAGACTAGTTTTTAAGGGCAAAAGCCATGCGGTTGGGCCTGGCCACGCACAGGTGGCCAATGAAATTGTAACACACAGAGAAAGCTGCACAGTGATGCTAGGTGACCAATTGAATTACAATTTACCCTATAGTAGACGTTTGACCTCGCCTATCACCTTGGTTAGAATTGGCCCCCAAAAGGTTCCCAAAAGAGCCTCCATACTCCTTGGTATGCGCCCCCCCACTGATCAGATGTCTCCACTTGGCCTGACCCATCCTTGTATCTGGGCTTTGTTACCTGGGGCTGGTTTCTGGGACATGTTTTTAAGTAAGTGCCCTGGGGGAAGGGGAGCAGGGACAGTTTAAGGGTTAAACAACAAGGTTTTTGTTTAACCTGGATGGAAGCCTCTGGCTAAATAGGTCCTTACAATTGCAAAAGAAAAAACGAATATTAGATCATGAATAAAAATGCAAAATAAAAACCAAGTTAAAGAACAAAAAGAAACAGTTAACATTTTTGAATCTTAAATATTTTTTTCTTTGTAAAGTGATACATAACTCTTACAGGGCAAAAATTAAATTTGGATAGGTGAGGAAAAGAAAACAAAAAGAAGTCCTGATTTCACTTTGACAGAACAACATTAATATTTTGTGTCTTTGCATATATTTACACTTGTCATTTTTCCTAATAAGATCATACTGTACATATCATTTGTTAACCTGTGTGTGTGTGTGTGTGTGTGTGTGTACACACACACATCTCTCTATAGAGTTGGAACATCTAAGTCATGACATGTTCTTCTGCCACATTACCTGAATGCCTGATCCATAAAATATTGTATGGATGTTGGATTTCTCCAGTTTTCCATAAGCAGAAGAGGCATTTCAGAGTGTCACAGCTGGGAGCCCTGGTCAACTACACTCCTTAGAGTCAGAGAATTGTGAAGTTCATTCTCAAGGCCACCAAAGACGTGTAAACATTTATTTAAGCAGTAACGTGATACATAAGGTGCTTGAATTGTTTGTTATTATTAAAAATGCTGCAAAAGTACCTCTCTAGTTAAATTTATTTTCTTTTCACATCAAAGAATATCTTTTTAAATTAACTTCCAGGAAGTATAAAAGCAAGGTCAAAGGTTATGTACATCCAATAGACCTTAAATTTGCCTTACAGGAAGGTGGAGCCAATTTATACTTCTGCCAAGAGTTTGGGAGAGGGCACGTTTCCCATACTGGTATGGTCATTTAAAAATCATGAACATGGGGAGGGAAACAAAAAAGAGAGAGAGAGAGAGAGAGAGAGGAGGAGGCACATCATAAGAGACTGTGAACTGTAGAAAACAAACTGAGAGTGGCTGGAGGGGAGTGAAGTGGGGGAGGGGCTAGATGGGTGATGGGCACTAACCCTGGCACTGGCTGTGATGAGCACTGGGTATTGTATGTAAGTGAGGAATCACTGAATTCTGGTCCTGAAGCCAATATTACACTCTATGTTAACTAACTAAAATTTAAATAAAAACTTGAAACGTAACACAAACAAAACAAATAAAAAATCATTGCCAATTTAAGAAGTGAAAAACGCTGTTTCATTTTAAATCATATCCCTTTAATTACTCATTAGATTCATCATCTTCTTCCTAGTTTTTGGACATTTATGTATCTTTTAAAAGATTTTATTTATTTATTTACTTATTTATTTATTATTTTATTTAAAGATTTATTTATTTATTTGACAGAGAGATCACAAGTAGGCAGAGAGGCAGGCAGAGAGAGAGAGGGAAGCAGGCTCCCCACTGACTAGAGAGCCCAGATGTGGGGCCTGATCCCAGGACCCTGAGATCATGACCCAAGCCAAAGGCAGAGGCTTTAACCCACTGAGCCACCTAGGCGCCCCCTGGTCATTTATATTTTATAAATGACTTATCCATAATGTCCTATGCCTATTTTTTCTGGCAGAGGTGTTAAAGATTTATTTATTGATTTATATTTATTCACATATATAAGATTTGTTTATTGTATAATAACAGCATTGAGATTATAATATATTCTTGCTCTACTACATAGATAACATAATAGTATAAGAGATAATAATATAGTAGATAAGACTATAATACACTTTGGTCTGCTTTAGAAATTGCAAATATTTTTCTAAGTTCATTATTTATCTTCTATTATTGTTTAGAGCAGGTTGGTTCTCATTTTGCTTTGTTTATTGTGTTTTGAAGTTCAATTTTTTTAATATAATCAACTCTATCCATATTCCTTTCCCTTCTAGTTTTCTTCCTATGTTTTTTTAAATTTTATTTCTCATTTTTATTTTTTTAGAAAGGCCCTCTCTACCAGAGATCATTTAAAATTGACCTATATAATTCTTCTCCAATTGTTATGGTTCTTAATGCAGCTGGACTTTATTTTGGTGTAGAATATAAAGACAGGATCTAATGTTCATTCCCATATACTTAGCTGGTGGTCACAACACCTTTCACCAAACAAATCATTATATTCTCTTGCTGAAAGTGCTACTTTTTCCACCCGATAATGATAGCTTACCCTGAGGGAAGGATAACTGTGTTCCAGGAACTATGCTAAGTGTTTTTCACATATTAACCCTTTCCTCCCCACCCTATCTTGATTTCACGGAGAAAGACACAGAAGTGTTTGGTGACTTAAACAAGGCCATGCAGCAAGCCAGGACTGAAACCTAATCAGGCTAGGTCTAGACCCCAGACTCTTTAAGTACTTACTATCCTATCCTGCATCTCTAATTTTTTTCCCATATCCTTGAGTTCATTTCTATTCTCTTTATTTGTATCTTCCTTAACTATGTCATAATAATAAATCTCACAGTGCGTTTGGGTGAGTCCCTGTGAGTCAGAGCCTGTCCTTATGGCTCCTTAGCTTGCCCTATGCAGTAAGGATGCAGTTGGCAGGAGCACGTAGCTATTGGTCTATGTGCTGGAACTACAAGCTTCTCCTCCTGTACTATCTCCATTAGACATTTAAGTTGGAAGCATTAGGGGCATTCTCCTGAGCATCCCTTCCACTGACTTGTCAGTGAAACTCAGTTTGTCGATGCTTGTACCGTGGAGTCCATGCTTTACCATATCTGCATAAAGTTCCTTGACCTTTTGGGGATGCAGATGCTTCCTTCCCTTGTCCTGATGCAGTTGCTCAATAGTGATTGGGAAATAAGTGCATTAGCTCAGAACACTCTTGAGCTGGACCACAGTAATAATGTTTTTATATTCATTTCAGACATACAAGATAACAATTCAAGGTTGTATATATTGCAAAATGATTACTACAGTAAGCTTAGTTAGCGTCCATTGCCACACATACTTACAATTTTTTTTTCCTTGCGTTGAAAACTTTTAAGATAAGCATTACTAACTCTAGTCACCGCACTGTATATTCCATCCCCAGGACTGACTTACTTTATAACTGGAAGTTTGTACCTTTTGACTACTTTCACCCCTTTTACTCACCACCCACTCCCTGCCTCTGGCAACCACCAATCTGTTCTCTGTATCTATGAGGTGATTCTCTTTTTTCTTTTCTTTTTTTTTTTTTGGTTCCACATACAAGTCAGACCATATGGTATTTGTCTTTCTGAGTCTGACTTATTTCATTAGAAAAATGTCTTTGAGATCCACCCATCTTGTCACAAATGGTAGGATTTCCTTCTTTTTTAAGGCTAAATAATATTCCTGTATACTATATATATTTATTCATATTCTCCAAAACATTCTACTCTCTTACTAAAACAAGATGTGATTCATTCTCAAAGAGGAACCATCTCAGATGTACGTACCAATAAAAGAAAGCTTGGACCAAATACAACAAAGTTGCAAACAACCACACAAAGGGTGTATTTTTTCATGGAATGTCCCCAAGGATCTTAGGCAGGGATCTTTCTACTTGTATTTTACTTAATTAAG
This sequence comes from Martes martes, assembly GCF_963455335.1. Lineage (NCBI taxonomy): Eukaryota > Metazoa > Chordata > Mammalia > Carnivora > Mustelidae > Martes > Martes martes. The sequence continues at coordinate 163,269,024 of NC_137890.1, forward strand.
TCTGTGGTAAAATTAGTTTCTATTTTTTAAATTCCCATGAGATTGCAACGCTGTGGGTGCTTGGGGGTGATCTGAATAGAGATAGAAATGTTGTCTGAGACCTTAAATTTCTGGTGTGCTTAGTCACTCCCACCAGGTTGATAGATTAAAGAAGAAAATTGATCATTAAAAAGACAAAATTGCCAGAATTTGTGGGGAGAGCTTTTCAGGAATTGCCAACTCTACCAAAAATAAACAAAAAATGCCCCATAGCAATTACCATGGTGCCTGAAACCAGCAGTCTCTTGTGAAATGTTTCTTTAGTATGGAGAGAGAATATATTTTATAAATTCAAAGGAAGTCATGTGGGCCACATAAAGTTCACAGTTAAGGACCTGACATCTCAGGCCTGATGACTTTTGAAAAAAACTCAACTTTTAATTAAACTAATTGGGAAATTTGGGCCTTTCTTGATCTTTGTATGATGTTTTAGGGAAGGAATTAAATAAAGAGAGAAATCCAAGTGCTCACCTGGAGCTTTATGGAATTTGTCAATTACATAATTACTCTTTAAAAACTATGTCAAGTCTTGGAAGACCTTAAAGTCTCTTTGCCTATGTGCAAGTCCATTTCTTTCTACTTGGTATGAAATTATGTTAGATAATTCAGGTTGATTGGATGAGGCTACTTCCCACATATTCTACTTTCTGTTGACATTCCTCTAACACTAAAACATTCACACACTCAGGCACACACACCCAAAGCACCAATGTCTCTAGCAGGGCATTTTTATAAGCATGTTTGATTGGACTCAGCTGAATTTTCTTCTCTTTATAATTCAGTTTGAGAGTCTAGATATGGCCAAGATCAAATCCACTCTCGTTTTCATTTATACTCTGTTACATTATTTAGTAGGTAAAGGACTGTTGTCTCTTATTGTAATCCTGAGTGAGAACAGGTGTCAACATCACCTCTGTAAAGACAGAGGAGATCACAGCATTCTCAAGTGACATTTCTTCACTATCATATTTTAAATTAAATTTATGCTTAGATTTTGGAACATTTTTTTCTCTTTTTAAAATTGATAATTATCAGTGAAAGACAGTAACATCTACATAGATAGCATCTCAAGGGCTCTCACCACCCATTTTCAAGTGACTCATCTTGACAAATTGTCTTCCAAAGGAAGATCTTTTCTATTTAAACTTATTCTGGTTACAATGACACAAATTTGTTTTTTTCCTGTAAAGTTTGTGCATTTTAAGCATTGTTTAACATCAACAGAGTCAAAGACCAGACTTATTTTCTCTCTCTTCACTCTGTGAAATTGTACAGGTTCTGATGATTTCTGATGTCTTCCTTAGTTTTATTAGAAGTGTCAGCTACAAACCAACTATTAAAAGCCTTGACTCGATGCTGTGTCTTTTTCACCTGTTCTTTTTGAATTTAGTTCTATGGTATCCGTCTTTCAAGGCAGGAAGGAATTCAATAATTCCTTGAATTTAACCCTTAAAAATTCATAGGTGGAGCTCTTACAATGGAGTTGTTTTGTCACAATATCACTACCTTTAGTAGAATATTTTAAGATTTTAGTATTTTCAAATTCAGAGACATAAAATCTCAAAAGACAACTGTGGCAATGTGTAAACCTTACTCATAGAATATTCTTAATACATTTTTTCACTGAATATACATCTTCACTGACCCTACCACTCTAACACACGTGCTACCACCCCGCTCTGGTCACAAGATTGGGAGTTAGTGCCAGGACAAACCATTGCCTGGTGGAGGACTCCTTAAATGCTGAATGGTTCCAGAAACATCTGTGTGAGTCTACCCGGTGGACTTGGATATTACTTGGAGTGTGGTTTCTAGATGGTTGGTGATTCCTAGAAGGACGTAAGGATCAGAAGTATAAGGTAGTTTGGCTCCATTTATTGGTGAGCTTCTGGCTTTGGTTTCAATTCTACTGGTTAAGTCCATTGGCATCCATAATCCCCAAAATTAGTGTTTAAAAGGAATACAAAAGAAGACCTTGATGGGAGAAGGCCAAGATGACACCCAATAAAGTACAAACATTTATGAAGCCAAACAATAAGATATTGCTTCTGGAATTCATATCATCTGATTTTATTGATATTTAGACAGAAATGCTTTTTTTCCTCTCCTCCTGCCACAGAAGAAAAAAAAGTTACTTATTGGTTAGAAGTATCTCTCAAGATTATTACATGCTTTCTCTTCATTTATGCAGACAGCAGACAGGAGATAGGAGAAAATGAAGTCCTTTAGTTAGAGAAATTTTTCATTTGATCTAATGAAACAATTTTGTTTTAATTTTTCTTTTCAAACACAAACACATTTATTATTAAATATTTAAATATATATTATATATAAATAAATCATAAATAAATGTATTTATTTATAAAAATAAATACATTTAAAATATTTTTATTTATTTATTTGACAGACAGAAATCACAAGTAGGCAGAGAGGCAGGCAGAGAGAGGGGGGGAAGCAGGCTCCCTGCCGAGCAGAGAGCCCGATGTGGGACTCGATCCCAGGACCCTGGGATCATGACCCGAGCCGAAGGCAGAGGCATAACCCACTGAGCCACCCAGGTGCCCCAAAATAAATACATTTATTATTGTTTTGTTTTAATTTTTCTTTTCAAACACAAATATATTTATTATTAAATATATAAATATATAAATAAATTATAAATGAATGTATTTATTTGTAAAAATAAATACATTTATTTTTGTTTTTGCACCTTTTTTATTTTCCAGATGTTATTTGGTTTTGAATTTTTTGTCACCATTTACTAGCCAGAAGAGGGCTCGCTCAAAAGTGTTGGAATTTTAATAGGCAACTCCTGTTATTTTCTTTCTCTTGAACTGATTTGTATATATTAAAAATTGTTCATGTAAATTATTTCTTAGATCTTAGGTCTCACTTTTAGCTAAAGTTTTTCTCTTTTTTTTGTACACTCCGAGATTAACGTTATTCACTTCCGTGCAACTCAGATTTTATGGTTCAGTAATATTTTTTCTAATTACAAATCTCTTGTATCCTTTATGCAGTGAGTCAATGATACATTCAGAGCAATTTGATTAATACAACATTTTTGAAATAGTCAACAAAATTCTGATCACGTTTCATAGTTTCATTTCAACATAAAAAGTTTAAATGCTTCAATTCTTATGACAACCTCAATTTAACACACGTTTCAAAATTTTTAGTACACTTGTCTCTATAGTCAATGCTCACTTTTATTACTTCGCTTACTTTGTTTTGCTTGTCATTCCCCACCCCCATTACTTGTAGATTATTTGTAAGAACAGTTTCTACATCAAATTTTGTACCCTGAGGTTCAAGTTTCCATTATTCAAAATGACTCATGTCAGAGAAAGTAGATCCCAAAATAACTAGCCCTCTTGCCCTAGGCAAGTCTCTTAATCTTTTTGAAACTCCAAAAAACAAGATTGAGGATCTCTAAGGTTGGTTCAAAAACATAAGCTGTGTAATCATCTTGCCAGAAATGCAGGTCCTTAAGGAAAACATAAGGGTGTCATACTTTCCTTGAATACAATTCTCATGTAAGATGATAAGTAAATCTCTAGCATGCAGCCCCATAAGCTGGAACCAAGGTAGCCATATAAAATACAGGACCCAAGGAATGCATGGGATAGACTTATATTAAAAAATTAAACCCTGATTATCTGAAACTCAAATTTAACTGAGTGTTTTGTGTTTTCATTTGCCACCTAGCTCAAACGTTAACCAGAACAAATTCTTCAGTCATCAAGTAGGCTAGCCTCATAGCATTAGAAGAAAATTTCATCATCATTTCTATTAGCCATACATTATGTATCCACAATAGGTAAATTACAGTTGTCTAAAGCCCTGTAATCTCCAATAGTCTCATCACTATTTCCCCGTGTCCAGCAGGGAAGCCAACAACATGTAATATAACAGAAACACTACTTCTAATCCTATTATCCCCTTAGCCTCTAGACCATTGTCTCATATGCACACTACACATCCAGGGAATCCTGTTAAAATGCAAGTTGTTGTTTAGGTCAGGGTGGTGTCCAGGTGCTGCATTTCTAACAAGCTTCCAAGAGGCACTGCTGATGGTGACCACCATTAGTTAGCCTAAGAATAGGCAAGCTAACTAACACCATTCACTGGGCAATTTCACACCTGTTCAGGGGTGGACAAGATACCTAGTTGTTCCAGTAAGGCAAGAGATACAATCAAATCACTTTGAGGCACCATGAAAATCTTCGTAATATTATCTTTTTCCCCCATTCCAGGTGAAATTTCCCCTTTCTAGCTGCTGCTTAGCAACCCTAACACATAGCCTGAGGGCCAATTCAACTAAAACAGTACTGGAGTAGATTAAATTTCATAATCTCTGACCAGTTAGCACTACATTTATTTACTACTTTAAAAAAATCATTATCGAAAAGATCAATCAGGAAAAAGACAACACTATTCATTGAAATGGCTTCACTTACTAGGCTTTTACAGTTTTCCTATTAATATCCTACAATTCCCTCACTACTGGGGCACCTGGGTAGCTCAGTCAGTTAAGCATCTGCCTTCGGCTCAGGTGGTGATCCCAGGATCCTGTGATCAGGCTCTGGATCAGAGTCCCTGCTCAGTGGGAAGCCTGCTTCTCCATCCCCAGCTTCCCCAGCTTGTGCATGCTCCTCTCTCTCTCTCTCTCTGTCAAATAAATAAATAAAATCTTAAAAAAAAAAAGATTTCCTTACTATTAATTGCATAATCTCCTTGATTTATTCAGAAAAATGTCCTGGCTCTCATATTAATCAACCTGTTTTCAGTACCCATTCTGCCCAAATCACTGCAAGGTCAATGACGAAGCAAAAACAGAAAAAAAAATCTATTCTTTTCCTCAAACATAGAAACATTAAATGCCTACCAGCATTTTTCTTGACTATTTATTTTGCCTCTTTGAATTTTTACAAGAACCCTCTGGAGTGTTGATGATCATGATCTCCATTCTAAAGTTGAAGAACTACAACAAATTCAAAAGCTTCTGCACAACAAAGGAAATCATCAAAGAAAGGAAAAGGTCATCTATGTAATGGGAGAAAATATCTGCAAACCATCTATTTGATTTGGGGTTAATATACAAATTATACAAAGAACTCAAGCCATTCAATATAAAAAAATCCTACCTTAAAAAATGAACAAAGACTTGAATAGACACTTTTTTGAAGAAAACATATAGATGGCCAACAGGTATTTGAAAAGGCATTCAACATCACTCATTATCAGGAAAAGACAAATCAAAACCACAATGTGGGATATCACCCCACATCCGTTAGGATGTCTTTTATCACAGGGATAAGTGGTAACCAGCGCTGGAAAGGGTATGGAGAAAAGCGAACCCTTGTGCACTGTTGGTGGGAGTGTAAACTGGTATAGTCACTGTAGGAAACAATATGGAGTTTCCTCAAGAAAGTAAAAAAAGAACTACCATATGATCCCACAATCCCACTTCTGGGTATAATTCCAAAGGAAGTGAAATCACCATCTCAAAAAGAAATCTATACTCCCACTACACTGCAGGGTAATTCACAATAACCAAGGCATGGAAACAACCTAAGTGCCTGTCAGTAGTTAAATAAGTGGATAAAAACAAAACAAAAGTTGAACTCATAGAAGAAGAGAGCAGAAGAATGGTTGCTTGGGTTTGTGGTATGGGAGAATAGGAAGAAGCTGGTAAAAGTGCACAAACTTTTATTTATAAGATGGATATGGTCTGGGGTCTAAAGTATAATATGGCGACTATAGTTGATAATAATGTGTTGTATAATGAAAATTGCTAAGAAAGTAGAACTTAACTCCTCCCACATCACACAAAAGTAAATATGTCAAATGATGAATGTGGTAACTCGAAGTAGAAATATTTTAACAATGTATATATGATATGAAATCACCATGATGTACATTTTAAATACCTTATAATTTTTTGTCAATTATACTTCAAAAAGCTGAACAAAATTGAAGAAACTGGGGACAAGTTGCTTATTCAGGGTCACATGGCTAGTAGATGGTAGATCAGGGCTTGAACTCAGAAAGTCAAGTTTTGGCACCTGGATTTTCAAGCAGTGTGTTCTACTGCGTGCCTGTCTCATTGAGGCAGCCATAGATATATCTACTTCTTGGAAAGGATAATGACAAGTGGATCGGAGGCTGGAGAATAGTTTGCTATGCAAGTAAAGATACTGGGATTTCCCTTCCAAGGCCAGGGGCATGGGGGATGGCACAGAACACACTGAGCAAACAGGTGTGGTCCAGCCCGGGTGCCAGTACTTCCAGTGTGATCTGGGGCTGTGTACTCAACCTCTTTAAGCTTTCGTTTCCCTTGTGTAAATGGGCCACCTCATACAGATGTTATTATAGATAAAAAAAATAATACAAGTTTAGAATACAGGTGCCTTCTAAAATGTTAGCTGATAGTGTTAAACAATGTCCAAAATCAGGTGACAGCATAGAAGTGAAGGAAGGGAATGAAGACACCTCATGCAGAGACAATCCACACACAGCTTGGCAGTTAGATGTACAAGGCAAAAGAGAAAAAAGAGGAAAAATTCCTGAGGTCTCTATGACCAGGAAAATGGGAATGCCACTGATGTAGGTAGGACAGCAGGAGGGAGGGTAAGTCATGAAAAACATGAAATTCATTTTATTCAGCATTTACTATATGCCACCCTACTACCTGTTTAGAACCACTGCTTTCTTCAGTCCTCAACAAGAAGGAGATACCATTCTTAGTATTGATATTATCATCCCTGTATTACATATAGGAAAATTGAGACTAAAGAGGGTAAGAAATCTGCTGAAGGTGACACAGCCAGTCAAAGACAGAGCCGAGAGAGAAATCCACCTGTCGGACTCAAACCCATGCCCTTGGGGAGACTGGATGGCTCAGTGGCTAAGTGTCTGACTCTGATCTCGGTTCAGGTCTTCATCTCAAGAGTGTGAGATCCAGCTGTGTTGGGTTCCATGTCCAAAACAAACCCAAACAAAGCCATGCCCTTAACCCTTCTGCTGGCTGTGACCTCAGAGGAAGGACTTGAGCAGGAACCAGAGCGTGAAGCATGTGTTTCTCTTTCCTCAATACTCAAGTTACTCTTTTCCTATGTATTTTTCACTGTATATCAAGTGTTCATGTATATCAGAAGGATGTTTTATTTCCCCTTCTAGATTATAAACTCTTTGAAAGCAGACTCTGAAAATCTTGAATATCAGTGCCTAGCACTTAGGAGGTGCTCTCCTACCTAGTGAATGAATGAATGAACAAATGAAAAAATAAGAAGAGTCATAAGGACCATACAGAAGGATCTTGAAGCCATTGTACAGATGCAGTATTTTACATATTCATGAAAAGAAAGCTGATATAAGTTGGTATTAGAATAGCATGAGGAAAAACACATTCAGACTAAGGCATATCCCTGAGGTCTGTGAGCATCTCTTATTATTTTCCCAAGCTCCTTAATTTTTCACAATTGCCTGCCATTGAATCCTGTGAAGATCAAATTCATGGGAAATGTCCACCATTTGTCAAGATGCCATCTATTGCAATCGTTCATTTTCTTTTCTTTTTTATCTGCTTTGCCCTCCCATCCGGAAAATTAAAACAATGTGTTTTTTTTCCCTGTGATATTTGAACTTCTAAAGGACTATTGGCATCACCCTTCATCCATTTATTAAAGTCCTCTTCCTAATAACAGTGACAATTGATAAAGAAAATGTGAATCCATCTCTACTATAATCTAGATAACTTGTATACAAAGGAAAGACAATAGTACAGAATAGAACATTGGAGTTTTTAGTCATACAATAGTAATCAGTAGAATCTTCAGAGACATCTCAGCTCAAATATTCTCTTGTGTTTAACACCAAGAGGTGAGGAGTAAACTGAGGGAGAAGATTTTGTGCCAGGAACATGCCTCAGTGGGACTCTGACTCACAAGCCAACTTTCGTACTTGTCTAGGATAGGCCAGTGATCTTGGGTAGATCTGGACCAAGCTTCCACTCAAATCAAGGCAGAGGAACCTTGTCTTCCAGAGTAAAGGCTATGTCCAAGAGAATAAAAATGAATGTGATCTTTCACTGCACACAATTCATTTCCTGGCAAAACACACACTTACCTACAAAGAGCTGAGTGCTGCAGAAGGACCTGCCTTTCCAAACACCTTAGAAGCCTGACACAGGGCTGCTGTCCACCTCCATGGAGCTATCTGGAAATTTTAAGCTGGAGTCAGAACTTTGACCAGAGGATCAATGTTAGGCCTTTAATCTTAATGTTAATGACATAGGCTGCCTGGATAAGGTGGAAGTTTTTTTCTTCCATCCTTCTTCCTGGATTAAATAAAAAAATATTTTCTATCACTGGAACATGGGCTCATGAGAGTCAAGACCTTAACTATTGCATTCACTTTAAGTTTCCTGCATTTATCACAGTGCTTGTCAGAGAAGAGGTGCTCAAAGAATATCAGGGAATCAGTACTCAAAGACTATTGTGAAGCAAACAGACGAATGAATGAGATAATGCATTAGCATATAGGATATGCCATCTGGTCTATATGCCTTCTGTGCCTGGTGTTATTAATTTAAAGACAACATTCTCTGGGCACTGCTAACCTGTTTTTTTCTTCTGAAGATTCTAAAAGGTCAAGTCAGGTCCACTCATACCAGATACACACTTCTGAGCACAGGTGAAGGAATCTTAATTTGAGATTTATGAAAAGATAAAAGCCATTGATGAAGACTGAGGAGGATGGATCCCATGCCCCAAAGGAAAACAAGTTCCAGGGTCTTGAACACAGTCACACATGAGAAACTATAAAGGAGGGACAATGGGTTTTGTACTGGGTTTTAGTTCCTTTTCATGAAAGAGCTGGTTTCCAACTTAACCAGTGTGACTAAGGCTCTTTGTGAGTCCCATCTGTATCCTTTCTCGAGTGTTCTGTATTTTGTCTCCCAAGCTCCCCTTCTTGCTTGAGAGTCCTTAGTGTCATCACAGAGAATCTTCAGCCTACGTTAACCTGTGCTCTTTGCCCTCATATCTTGTCTGCATTTCATGACCCCACATGGTCTGATCAAAGGGAGGCTTTCCCAGGGTGCTGGATGATGGGAAAGTTTTGTTAGCCCTTTTTCAGGGAATGACTTTGTGTTCAGAGTCCAACAGAGATTGTGCTCCCCATTTGTTGACACCAACACATTTTTCAGGCATCACCATGAAACAGCTCTCAGATGCTGAAACAATACTATTATCTTCCACACCTGAAGCCCTTGCTTACACTTTCACATACAACTTCAATTAATCCTGATAGCTACCCTGGGGGCAATGATCATTATTCCATTTTTCAGAACTTGCTAAAGGCAGACTTGCCCTAAGTGCACACCATAAAACACTACTCACCTAGATGCTTCATTTTGGAAGGAAAAAAAAAAGCATTCATTGATCAAAGAAGTTTGAAGAAGGATACATAAATCCCCTTCCTGTATATTCCTACATTAATCCTGTAGCAAAGAAATTTATTTAACTTTGTTTAATCTAGAATATCCCACATTTGGATCTCTCTGTTCCTTTATAATACCTTTGGAAATGCTGTCTTAAATCACAGAACAAGTAAGGGAGCAGAGGATGGGAGAGACGTGAATCTACAGTCTTCATACAGCATACCACATGGTATACCTTCCCTTAATAGTTCATTAATGTATATGTTTATCTAATATTCATAAATTTATCACAATGTACATACTATACCACACCATCTTCTTCTTTTTACTAGTTCATTGACATGCAAAACTTTACCTGAATATCTAGGTACAGTATTGAAAGTAGAAAATATGAGCCTAAGGGAAATATATACAGGACCGTTTGGGGAAGAAGCAAGATTAAGGACAAGCACACAAGATAGAGAAATTTTCTCCAGACTAAGTGTCTCTGTAGTGACTTAGGAGAAATAGGAGAATGCTGTAGAAGTGGTCCAGCAGATTCCAGGCTTTGGTATTACCATTAACAATATCTTTCATATTTACTTGCTATCCTATTCTAAGACAGGAAGCACACTCTTGCCCCTGTGAGGAGTTACCCCTCCTTTAGTAGAGGCTGGTGGGACATTTGGGAATGTTAAGAATGAAATGAGTTTGGGCAAGAACTTTTACAGGTTGGGATTCCTTCCCCCAGAGCAGGCATAGGGGCATTGAAGAAATTGGAGAGGCTGGTAAGCCAAAACAGGGTTAGGGTTCCTGGGCCCAGAGTGGGAGGATTTGAGTAATTCTGAGCTAAGAGGAAAGAGGCAGCTTGGCAAGTGGTAAAATTAAAAGTCCACACGTAAAAGGGAAAGAATTCTTCAAAAGAATGAAAACCAAGTGTTCAGACATCCCAGAAGGAGAAACTTCAAGGGAGTCCTAATTAAATCGTGATGATTGAGTCATAAATTATTTCCACAGTAAAACACAATGTATTTCCTTCTCTCGTGTATCATTTTCTTAGAATTTCTTTTGTTTCCATTTTCCCAAAACACCAAGCATCGTGGCAAGATTAAAAAGTGGCTGGTCCCATTGACCATTACATGAAATGAAGCATAATCACCAAACTTTACTTCAAGGGAGAAAAGAGTAGTGATGCCTATCTTTCCAGGTTCCTGTCTTCTATGTGCCATCCAAGCTCCCAAACTACATCCCCCCCGCCCCCTCCCCGGCTCCAGAAAATGAAAGATTAGTTCCTAAAACCCTGGATTTTGAGGTAGAAATAAAACTGTTCCTTTATCAATCATAACCAGATTTCTTCCTTCACATCTGCAGAATGTTAAGGCAACAGCCTCCCCATCTTTTCTGGGACTCCTACTTCTCCTGGCTACTTGCTTCCAGAACTAGAAGCACCAGGAACTTCCTGAATTTCCTCCAGTAGCCTGTGACACAGGTCAGGATCCATATATGCATCCAAACATGCAGCATGTCTGCCTCATGCCTCCACCCTACATAAAATACTTCAGTGGTCTCCCCAATGCCTGCTGGATAAGGTCAGAATTTGTTAGCATAATATGTAACGTCTTCATGATGTGTCCTCAGTCTACATGTCTAGTCTTAACTGCCAAAGGTCCACTCCCCAGCTTGCACCCTACACCTCAGACTCACTGGGATTTTTGCCTTTACTCAACGAGGTCAACCATGTGCTCTCCCACTTTCAAGGTTTGGCTCAAGGTGTCACCCCAACTTGGAATGCTGTCCTCATAAGCTTCCACCCCTGTGTTCTTTGTTGGCCTATCACCTTATAATCAAGGGTTCAGTTTAAAGGTCATTTCTGGAAGTTTTTCCTTATCCTACCTACCCCACAACCCAAACCACATTAAATGAACACGGGTGTTTACACTGCCATCACACTGAATATTGTAATCATCTTCTGACTCGTCCCATCAGTCTACATATATCACACAATAGTTTTTTGAGTATTCACTAGATGTTGAGTAGTCAACAGTGAGCAAAACTAACATCCAGCTTATAGTCTAGTGGAGAAAATCAGCAATCAAAAGATCCCATATAAAAATAAAAGCATTGACTGTGTTGAGTGTAATTAAGGGAAAGGATTCCATTAATGCTTAAAATTATAGGCTGGAGGAGGATTTGGGGGGGGAGGTGATTACTGTGTCAAAATTTAAAATATGAATAAGGGTTAATTAAATGAAGAGAGGAGGAAGCATTCCAAAGAGGACAGAAAGTCCTGCTTTTATTTATCTGTGAGCCCTGATGAACGGAGGCATGAAGCCATTTGTTGGGAGATAGAAAGCATGAATGAGTGAGGAATTTAATAAATAAATGATAGCTGGGATGCTAGAGTTCTGAGAATGGCCTCAGGCCTCTATGTTAGCAGCCAAAGAATTTAATCTGAAAGTTGTTGGATCTGCCCTATGGTGTCAAACCCCCTCTTTCCACTGTTGTAGGATAAGGAAAACTGTTTCAGTTGTCAATCCCAAAGGACACCTGCCACCAAATGATGGTCAAGAGGAAGTCAGTAAGAAAACAGCCTTTTGGAAATTGAGACCGAAAGTCTGAGGCTAAATTATCTGAAAAATAAGGACAACATTAGGAAAGGGGAAAGGAAGGAAGTACAGATGAAAGAAAAGAGTGGGAACCATGCAAAGATGGTTCTGGCCATAGAAAAGGCAGCCGTTGAACCCTTTAGTCTGGGCAGAAGCCAGGCATAATTATTAAGTGCATAATCCTGTTCTAGAAGTGGTGAGAGGAAATCTGAACCTTGGGCTCTGTGTAAGTAAAAGTTTGTTTTCCCAGCCCAAAGCGTGTGTTTGCTTCCAAGCCTTAGGGCTATTTGTCGCTGTCAGACCCCTGGGGGAGAAGGCAGGAGTCTCCGTGGAGAACGGGGAAACTTAGGGACTGCTTGTTTATATTTTTGATATTATAAAGGGTGTCATTGTTATCCTGATCTCATTAAGTCATTTTCTCTTTCATTTTTCTAATTCACTATGCAGGGAGCCTAGGAATTTAATTTCATTTACTCTTAAACCTCTAAAGTCATGCCAGGAGCAGATATACAAGTGTTCCCTTTGGGAAGGAGCATTGCCTTCCAATCTGGAAAAGCATGAAGGAGCTGGTCTCTATTGATTTTTAGTCAAAGCCATTGTCACTGGCATAAACATAAGCATCTGCCCCATGTTGAAGGGAGCTATTTGTCCAAATATCTGCTCTTTCATGCTGTTGTGGACTCAAGCACTAATCTGAAATTTCTTCTTTGGTTTTCTAAAGGGACCCCATTGCTTTCCAGAAACAAGAGCACATTCCACTCCTTGGAGTATGCTATAAAGTATCTTTGACAAGAAACCTGCCACCTGAAATTTCAACTTTATAAGGAAGGTAGAAGGAAAGAGAGGAAGAAAGAAAGAAAGAAGGAAAGAAAGAAAGAAAGAGAGGGAGGGAGGGAGAAAGAGAAAGGGAGAGAGGGAGGGAGGGAAGGATGAAGGCAGGGAAGAAGGAAGGAAGAAAGAGGAGAAGTGAGAACCAGAAAATTAAGTCCCATCAGCAGTAAGGAGCCACAGTGTAAGTGTCATGAATGGAACTTTATAAAAATTACTTGAAAGAACACATTTCCAGGTCCTCACTGAAGCAAAATGACAGTAAGAAAAGAGTGCTAACTCTGAAACTAGACAGAACTCAGTCCAGCCCCATCCCTGCCACTGATAAACCATGTGAACTGGAACAAATTTCGGGGATAGGCCTCTCCTGGGTTTTCATTTCCTCCATCCATCAATGGGCAATAGGAAACTTAGCTTAAAAGATTCTGATGTGATTAGGAGTTAGAAAATAAGATCTCAAAGTTAATGGTTACTTATTTAGTCTTATTTCCAACACAAATATAGCACACTTCCTTCTCTGGATTTCTCAAGGCCACCACTGAGTAGGCCTGGAATTCGAAGCAGGAAGAGGTTCCCCCATGTGGTGATGAGAAAGGACCTGTGGTCAACTGATAGCAAAGAAGAGCTGACTCACCAGAACTCAAATAGGCATTCATCTGCAGTGTTTGACCCCAGAGCCAGAGACACTGGTCCTACCCTTCTCAGTAGGCCCTGAGAACAACTTAAAAACTCAGCAAAATGAGAGTGGTTCAATATAACACTCACCCCTACCCCCCAAAAAACCAAAAAAACAAAAACAGTTTATGTTCTTTCTAGAATATCATAGTTAAGGAGGCAGGCAATAAGGAAGATGTTGGGACCATTTTCACCTATGATTTTTTAAGTTTCCTTCATTCTACATTCACCCAGTTGAGCACCTGTCACATTCCAGGCTCCATACTTGAAATGTATCAGGAAACAAGACAAAAATCTCTGCCCTTGGGAAGTTTAAATTTTTTGCAGAGAGAAACAGACAATAACCAATGAATACAGCAAAGAAGTAAACAAATACATTATGGCCAAAGGGGCTAAATGTGATGAAAGAAATATAGGGCAGGGGTGATGAAAGTCAGGAAGAGAGAGACAGGTTACACTTAAAATAGAGTAATTGGAGACGACGCAAAAACAGTTCTGTACTTTTTGATATCTGCAAAACCTGAAAGGAGGCTGGTTCTGGAAAAGTCAAGAACCCACAACTCTTTTTCTGTTATTGAATTCCTAAACTGAAGTCTAAGTAAGTTTCTATCTCACTGCCCAGGTAGACGTAAATTCTTTAAGAATGAGCTCTGATGTGTTCCCACAGTGCCTATGGTTATTAGCAGACAGTTACACACTCAAGCTATTCTGACGTGTGAATGAATGAATACTCAATAAGTGGGACACTCTCCTCTGAGAAATCCTGGCTTATTTTGTTCCAATTGAGCATCTACTATCTTCCAAGGGGTTTAGCCACCTTGTCCCCCAGACCAAGCATACTTCCTCTTCCCTTTCTCTCTCCCTGGTCAATATCTCATTCACTGTCCCCTAGAGAGTAAATCTCTTGGGACCAGTGTGGCACCTTCACCACGGTAGTCGACTCAAGGCAGCATCCCAGCAAGCTACCTCATGGCTGGATTTCCTTATAGTTCTTTCCTGTTATGGCAAAGAACAGAGGTCCAGTCTATTGTGAGCAGGAGGACAGAGACCCTGCAGTAGGCATTGTGAAAATAAAGACTGAATCTCCCAAGACACATTCTTCAGAAGGAAGCTACAAGAACAGGCACACATAGTTTCAACAATAAATGAGAAGACAAGGAACATGAGACCTAGGTTATTAGAGAAGCTCCTGACTCGTGTGAATTTCTATGGTTTTAATATTGACTCATTTCAGTGCAAGCTGTAGTAATAACTTGAATAGGTTCAGGCAGCTGTACAAAAGCGGGCCCTTAGCCAGGAAACAACTAAAATAGTAAATTCTCAAATGTAGAATGTGTTTCATTGTCTACATTTACATAGAGCAGTGTTTCTCATACTTAGACTTAGCACTTCCTATGCCATACCACCCATCTGCAAAATCCCAAAACTCAAGAGTCAGTATCATAAATAAGCACTGGGAGCAAGGCCATACTTAAGGAAATGTGTCCAAACCAAAACCAAAACCCCAGGAACTGAATTTTATGGAAGGGTTCACTGAACCACAAGTTCGGGCCTGAATCAGTTCCCAAACCTCTGAACTATATCTACCTTTTGTTGCCTTTGCAGGAAGATCCTTCTGGGCCAAGCAGGCATCTGTTTCCTCTTTGTAGCCATCTCAGGGCCCTGGACAAGACCTTGGGCAGAGAAGCAGCGGGACAGAAATGTGCTGAGGTTGC
Source organism: Martes martes (assembly GCF_963455335.1). NCBI lineage: Eukaryota > Metazoa > Chordata > Mammalia > Carnivora > Mustelidae > Martes > Martes martes. The sequence goes on from NC_137890.1 coordinate 163,284,311, forward strand.
TCTAGTTACAAAGGGATGTGGTTAGGAGCATGGCTTGGTGTGAATCCATCTGGTTTCAAGAGGAGAGGAACACCAACTGCAGCCCTTTGGGTTTCATTTTTAAGGTGTGATGGCATATAGGATTATGCATCTGATAACAATCCTTTTCTTTGTTAGAAAGAACAACAAGGAGACATTTGCAGTGGGCTTAGATCTGACACGAACCAACAGCAACACTCTTCCCTGATGATGAGGTTTGCTTGGTTCTCCCCTGAGGGAATCTTTTCTCAAATGTCTGGGACTGTTTCAGACCATGCTCATCAGCAGTGAGAAAAATTTTGCCCGTGGGCAGGATACAGGTCACAGGTAGTTTCGCTGGATCTGCCCAGACTTTGGGGAAAAAAATTTAAGATTGTTTCCGGTATTCAAAAACTGGGAGGTTTCATATAGAAATCCTGATATCCAACTTCTCTTGACAAATCAGAAGATTTGACAGGTGATAGGAAAGGGGTACGTGTGGGACTGGTCACATACTTTCTGATTCTCTTACCTGATTTCACTCATGGGACTTACCTGTCTTGCCCTTAATTTAAATCAGTGACAAACTGCTCCAACCATTTTGACAACTTGTCCAAAGCAGAGAGTAATGGCCATCACTTATCAAGTGTTCATGATGAGCCAGACACTCTACTGAGGTTTCTTCATGAATGAACTCACTGAACCCTCAAGGGACTCCATGATGCACATCCTACAGATTATAAGAGGGGAAACTGAGGCAAGAAAAATTCAGTATTTGCTTGAGGTCACAGAGCTAGTAAGTGGCAGAAATCCAAGGAAAACTAAAGAGGGTTGACTCTGGAATCCCAATGCCCGACTTCTGAGCTACGCTGACATTCAGACTGGCCAAATGCACTCTCTTCTTAGAATGTTTCCAGTTCCATGACCTCTTTCCAGTTCGGTTCTAGCCTCACAAGTTTATCTCACCATAGGTGCATGCACATTGCACCTATAGACTGACAGGATATGTAATACATTTTATATTCATGATATATGTGCCGGGGCCAGTGTGTGTGTGTGTGTGTGTGTGTATACACCAATGATCAGATTCAATGTTTTTCCATCTATTCAAACTCTGAGGGTCCTAAAGGAGCAGAAGAACTGAGTAATAGTCACTGGAGCCACAACCTGCTCTCTGAGGAGGTGGTTGCCAGGGCGTGAAGAGTGGACCATGTGGCAGTGAAGGGACCTGAGAGCTTCCAACCCCGCTGGCTCTTTGGGCCCTACATGTGCCTGGGCCCAAACCACACACCGAGCAGAGCTTCTCAGATTCATCCCAGAACCTCCTTTGCTCAGGTCCCTGGCAACAACTTCAGGCCAGTCCCTCCCAGACCACCTTCCACAGCCTCCACATCAGCCAAACTTGGCTCTCCCCCAGAAGCGGCTCCCTGGGGTTCCTCACATCCTGCCTGCTTCCCCTGCAGGATATTCACTCTGTTCTGAAGGCTCCTTTATTAACAAGGTTTGAAGGCTGAAATCGGGTTTTTTTTGTTCTTTTGTAACAAAATAAACTTCTTCCATGTTGTTTGTTTTATTTCTGAAGACTCCCACTTTGGGGGTGATTTTTGTTGTTATTATGTTCTAAGGGTTGTTTAGGTTGTTTTGTTATTATTTGTTTAATGAAGCCCAGGCTGAAGACACTGTGACATCCCCAAGGCCCTGCCTCTAGGCTCTGGAATTTTCCTTTCTCCCAAGCCAGCCACGCCCTCCACTTCCTGCAGGCCCTGGCTGAGGGCTGCCTCCCAGGGCCTCTCCTGCTCCTCTGTGCTCAGGTCCTGCCTGGCCTCTCTGGGAGCCTGGAATACCCCAATTCCCATGCTCCTCCCTGGACATTCTCAGATCCCTAATCTCCGTGGAGAGCATTTCCTATCTTTATTGTCCAGCTCTTCATAATTTAAATAGATCGTGTTTCAGGGGAGGTGCAATTGATATCTTCCAAAAAAAGACCTTCTTGGGAAGTCTTTAAAATGAACACTCCTATAATGTGGTACCTGTCCTACCTCCCATAATTTTTAATTTTTCCTTTAAGCACGGGATACTGCTATCAACACTGATAATCCCTGAAAATTGGGGAATCCTTTGGATTTCCGCTTACTACAAAAGCAGGGCCCTTTGTTTCGTATACTGATACATCCCAAGTGTATTTAATAGGCAATCAGGAAAAGGTTTACAGAGGGAAAAAAAATCCTCTTTATCTAAAAACCATTATTATGAACTAGAAAACATATGAGACACCCACCGATATGGCTCGTTAAGTATGAACACTGAAGTGGTCTCATCTATACCAAGGTCCTTACTGAGACATAGTGTTCCTTTCAACCTGCAGTCACCCTGTGAATTTAGGTTAAGATTTATCCCACTCCTTATGCTCCTAGATGTCAAACAACCAAGATGCCCCGAAGAAGAAGAAGAAGAAGAAGAAGAAGAAGAAGAAGAAGACGACAACGACACAAGAATACAGAAGTTGAGGGTGTTCATTTTGAAACTAAACATCAAATTATCTTTTTTAGTACTCCTGCAGTCCAAAATTTACCTGAATTTTCAAGATAATGGTTTTTGTCAATGTTTAGAGCAAATATATATGTAATAAAATATATCATTTGCTTAATACCATTAATTCTAAGACTTTCCTAGAAAGCTTTCTAGCAATAAAATCCTCCCCTTTCTTCTAATAAACCCAATGTTTAAGCAAAAAGGCTATGTTTAATATCTTTATACTTACAGAACCTAGTACATACTAGAGACTCAATAAATATTTATCAAGGGAATGAATTCAATGATACTTTTCCATCAGGTTATTAGTACCATATTTTGAAAGCTAAGTCTGACCAAATGGCCAGTAACCTTGGTATACAAGCACCATGGAGCTACAGTCTATTCCCAGAAGATGTTATTGTCCTATATTTTGAAAGAAGAACTAAATGGTTCAACCTGGTTTATTTTGCAGAAAAAATAGGGTTGGTAGAAGTCTTCACTTACTTCATCAATCTCAGAGAGGGAAGATGTTGTGAGTGAAATACAGTAGACTAGAAAGTTCTGCAGATTTTTCTGAGAGCACCTGACGGGTGTGGAATTGAATAGAAATCACAACCTTGTGTAGTCTTAAGATAGACGTTGCTATCTGGGGCAGGGCCTGGGAGTTTGTATTTTTAAACAATCCCTACAGTGTATTTTTTTTTTCTTTAAGATTCTCAAACCCCTCTGCCCTTCCCCATATCCATGTCGTTTGCAATGTGGCATGGCAGCTTCTCTTGCGAAGATGTGACGTCTATGTCCCCACATTGGATCTGGGCTGGTCTTTGGACTTGCTCTAACCAATAGAGTGGTGCAGAAGTAACACTGGGCCAGTTCTGAGCCTAAGCCTCAAACGGCTTTGCTTATTTTCACTTATTCTTTTACTCACTTGCTCCCAGGTGAGCAGGGCCTGTCTAGTCTGCTGCATTATTAGAAACACATGACCTCTGTCACCCCAACACTCAATTGACAGCCAATCAGCCATCAGACATCTGAGACCATGCAAATCTGCCTGGGAGTTGAATGCAGACACACAGTGAACCTGGCCAAGATGAGCCAACCGAACTGACTAGCAGACACACAGTCAGCCCACAGACTTGACAGCAATAATAGACGGGCGTTTTAAGCCAGAGTTCTGGGGTAGATCACCAAGGCACTCTTAATGATCCGTGTAATCATGCAAGCTTAGGAAATGTTAGTCTAGAAGATACTTGCAACTTTCTTGGAATAAAGAAATGTCCACATTCCAGCTTCTATAAATCTCTTAATATATGGTTCTTCTGCCCCATTAATTGAACACAAATTAAAATATAATTAGAAAAAAAATGTATACTGACTTTTAATAGCTTTTTAAAAAGGCCACTGACAGCTGTAAAAAACAAAAAACAAAAAACAAGAATTATGACTTCTGGGGGTGGGTTTGGGGTTTAGGTTATGGAAATAACCACTAGTACTCAGGTATATGATCATTACAAACCAACACATATTTCAGTTTCCCCATCCCCAGAAATGATATATAAAGCAAATAATGGTGCTTAATTGTGTTAATCTTAGAGTAGCAGGTTATGTATAGCAATGATTTTCAGGCGCATAATTTGGAGGCCTGGAAATGGATACTGAATTCTTTATTTTTTAGCAATGGACACATTCCCCACTCCTAATCCCTTGCCTAATGACAACGCTGTATTTTAATATTAATGATGAATGCCTATTGCTGATACATGCAGATTAATGGTTGATGACTGGACAGGAAACGCTATGCGTGTCCACAGGCAAGTTGCCTTAGCTAGTTATTAATCACCAAAAAGTGAACTGCACGAAATCACAGCAGCAAGTGAGAGAGAATAAAAGCTGGTTGCATTGATCATTTTGAATTTGCCTTTAGGTCAGCTGGAATGCATAAGGCAAGACATTATAGGAAAGTTATGTCTAGGAAAAATACCAGGAGCCAAGGTGCTTGAGCGATTTCACATTCCTCCTCCTTCTTCAGAGGCTGATGAATTACAACACAATCCTAATGATCCGACAACAAGGAAAACAAACTACTTTTTCAATTAGCACATTGATTAAAGATTTCACAAGTACTTTTATTCTCCTTTTACCAGCTAATTGATTTTCTTACTGAAATTAAAAAAAAAAAAAAGGCAGCCTAACATGGTCTTACCTATTATGATATTTGGCTAAGACCTGTGACATTTTGAAATAACAGAAAGAAAATAGCACCATAAAGGTGATCCAAAAAGTAACCCCTTTTTGAAAAATTATGCTTGATAATTTAAAAGTTCTATGATGTTTTGTTTAGCATAAAATAGGTTTAGAAGAGAAAGAGTCTATATTTCGTGAGAAAGTTCCTTTATGAACCCGGTTATATAAGACGAAATAACCATCTCACACACGGGAGAAGACTGAGGGAATAAAATAAACCCTAGCTGTGTGCAGTTTTTGGGTTTCATAAAGCCCTTTACATGCATGTGATAATTTCCTTTGATCCCATCTAAGTAGACAGGCCCCATTTTTAAAATTTATTTAATTAATTTAATTATACAGATGAAGAAATTGAAGTTCAGTGATACCAACTTGCCGAATGCCCAGGTTGCATATCCTAGAATCAATAATCAAGTACACTTAAAACAAACAGTCAACTTTGGTTCAAGTGATGTATTAAACATATATCTGTCTCCCTCCTGCCTGAACCTCCACTAATCTGTTGCAAGGAGAACAATAATAATAATAATAATTTTTGAAGGTATAAACTTACAACAAAGAAGATAAAGGGGGTTCTCAGTAGGTTTTAGGTGTCAATACATTTCTTAAAAATAGAAAGCCAATGTAGGCATTGTGGACAATCCAAGTAGAAAACTTTGTGGTCAAAAATAGGCAGAGGTGGGTGAGTATCTGAGAAGGAAGACAGCCTGCCTTGATTTCAGGAACCACAGAAAACCTTGAATTTGGGGATTCTAAGTACAACAGAGGGTCAAGATGGACAACTGAAGTCTAAAGACTAATAGGTCAGTCCAACCTTCAGCCCAGGAGCAGATGCCCCAGTAGGCAGGAATTTACTTTTCCAGGAAGGAGAGTTCTCTTCTTAAAAATCCTAGAGAAGGGGCGCCTGGGTGGCTCAGTGGGTTAAAGCCTCTGCCTTTGGCTCAGGTCATGATCTCAGAGTCCTGGGATGGAGCCCCGCATCGGGCTCTCTGCTCGGCAGGGATCCTGCTTCCTTCTCTCTCTCTGTTTGCCTCTCTGCCTACTTGTGGTCTCTCTCTGTCAAATAAATAAACAAAATCTTAAAAAAAAAAAAAATCCTAGAGGAGAACATAGGCAATAACCTCTTTGACATCGGCCACAGCAACTTCTTTCAAGACACATCTCCAAAGGCAAGGGAAACAAAAGTGAAAATGAACTTTTAGGACTGCATCAAGATAAAAAGCTCCTGGACAGCAAAGGAAACAGTCAATAAAACAAAGACGCAACCCACGGAATGGGAGAAGATATTTGCAAATGCCACTACAGACAAAGGGCTGATATCCAAGATCTAAAAAGAACTCCTCAAACTCAACACACACAAAACAGATAATTACATCAAAAAATGGGCAGAAACGTGAACAGACACTTCTCAAAAGAAGACATACAAATGGCTAGCAGACACATTAAAAAATGTTCATCATCATTAGCCATCAGAGAAACTCAAATCAAAATCATATTGACATACCACCTTACACCAGTTAGAATGGCAAAAATTGACAAGGCAAGAATCAACAAAGGTTGGGGAGGCTGTGGAGAAAGGGGGACCCTCTTACACTATTGGTGGGAATGCAAGTTGGTGCACTCACTTTGGAAAACTGTGGAGGTTCCTCAAAAAATTAAATAGAGCTACGCTACAACCTAGCAATTGCATCACTGGGTGTTTACACCAAAGATAAAGATATAGTGAAAGGAAGGGCCATATGCACCCTTAATGTTCATAGCAGCAATGTCCACAAGAGCCAAAGTGTGGAAAGAGCAGAAATACCCTTCAACAGATGAATAGATAAAGAAGATGTGGTCCATATACACAATGGAATATTACGCAGCCATCAGAAAGGATGAATACCCAGATTTTGCATCAACATGGATGGGACTGGAGGAGATTATGCTAAGTGAAATAAGTCAAGCAGAGAAAGTCAATTATCACATGGTTTCACTTACTTGTGGAGCATAAGGAATAACATGGAGGACATTAGGAGAAGGAAGTGAAAAATGAAAGGGGGGAATGGGAAGGGGAGATGAACCATGAGAGACTATGGACTCTGAGAAACAAACTGAGGGTTTTAGAGGGAACGGGGGAGAGAGAGATCAGTCAGCTCGGTGATGGGTATTAAGGAGGGCACATATTGCATGGAACACTGGGTGTTTTAAGCAAACAATGTATCTTGGAACACTATATCAAAAATGATGTCCTGTATGGTGACTAACATAACATAATAAAAACATGGAAAATTCTAGAGAACTAAGGCCCTTGTGGGAGATGTTACCTTAAAGAGATGATCTGTACATTTTAAGATTAGGTTTTAAGAGCAACACCACTGGAATACTGCTCTTTCACCTAAATTAGACAACGAACAAGCTTCACCCCTTTCTATAGAGCTGCTGTCTTTACAAACCTTTCTGGCATATTTGACTTTTTAATTATATATTTTTTTCATTTTTTAAAGCTGTTTTCATATATTTGAAAATTAAAAACTAAAGCAACTTTCTTAGTAAATTCTCCATCATCTTAGAGTTCATTTCCCATTCATGTTTATAATTTGACATTAATTATGAATTATAACATTTACCATATCTTCAACCTTAAAAAACCCTACATACTTTAAAGTAACTTTTTAAGGATGTGAGTTGATTACCAGATTGATTTTCATAGCATCAAATATTATTACAAGGAAAATGTGGGGAAAAAGATAATATGGGAATGATAAGGTAAATCACTTACATAAAAGGATGGGCTATGAAGTTAGTCACATTTTTAGAATATGACTTCTTTTCATGAAGATACATCTATCATGTTATGGAATGAAAACATAAGTTACAAAATACAGTATAAGGTGTTATGATAGTTTTTATTTAAAAGTTATACTTAAATGTGTACATGCACATTGAGAAAAGTCTAACAAGATATTCAACAAAAAGGAAACAGTGCTTAGTCCTGGATGTTGAGATTATATAGAACTTGTATTTTCTTTCTTTTTAAAATGTGTTTTCTAAATTTTCAAAAAAACGTGTTTTATTAAGTGATTTTATAGGGTTTTTTTTCCACTTAACATCATAATATGAGTTAAAGAGTTTTATTACAGTCTGCTGTTAGTAAAAATGTTTTGTCTGATGCATTTAGACTCTTGTTTTTTGGAGACTGTGTATATAAAATTAAATTACTACAGCATAATTTATATAACCATTTCCCTGTTGGATATTTTTGGGAATCATAAATGATGCCAAAAGAAAAATCTTTCTTCAAAAATCTTTATCTCATATCTGAGTTTTCTAAGGATATTTTCCTAGAAGTGGGAATGTGAATTTTATTAAGGCTTATGGGATATGTCACTGTATTTTATACTTATAAATCTTTCTCCAACTCTACTTTTTTCATAATCTTATGTCTTGGATTTAACTTTCATATTTTTGTCATAGCTATAAGATTTTAAGTTTAATATTACCTCTAGATATTTTGTCAGTATTCCCAACAATGTTGTTGAAAATCATTCTTTTATATTAGACACAATATCTATATATGCACATACTCGGTTGATTATGGAACTACTTGCTTTTTCTGATGATTTTTTTTACATCACTTTTTGGTACAAAGAATGACACTGTTTTGATTATCAAAGTCTTAAAGTAAGTTTTAATATCTTACACACAAAGCCTTTTTAAATTCTTCTTTTTCAAAACATCCTAAGCAATTCTTACTGTATTAATTTTCTCTTGTTCTGCAATAGATTAAATCACCAGAAACTTAGTGGCTGAACACAACACCAATTTATCATCTCACTGTTTTTGTAGGTCAGAATTTCACAAGACTGAAAGGGTTTTAAAGGGTCAGTAGGGCTGTGATTCTCATCTGAGGTCTGGCGTCCTCTTCCAAGTTCACTGGCTCCTGTGAAGGAGCCAGTGGTTCAAGATTCAGTTCTGTGTGGCCCTGTGACTCCACTTCCAGTAGTGAAGACAGTCAGTGATCTACCAATAAAGATACTCAAAACATCACCTTTTGATACTCCTAATCAATGACTTACAGGAAGCAAGGATCTGGATGACTTTACATGGATGACATTATGCTGATTGGACCTAGCCAACTAAGAGTAGCAACCACTCTAGACTTCCCGGTAAGACATTTGTGTGTCAAAGGGTGGGACACAAATCCCACCAAAAATTGGGAGACTTCTACTCCAGGGAAATTTCCAGGGTCCAGTGGTGAGGAACATGTCCAAATATCCCTTCCAAGGTAGAGAATAAGTTGTTGCTTCTGGCTGTTCTTACAACAGAAAAAGCAGCACAGCACTTAGTGGGCCTCTCTGGACTTTAGAGGCAGCATATTCCTCGCTTGAGTGTATTACTCAGGCCCATTTACTGAGGGCCCTGAAAAGCTGCTAGTTTGGGGTGACGTCCAGAATAAGAGAAGCCTCTTCAATAGGTGCAGCCTGCACTGTTACTAGGGTCATAGAATCCAGCAGGTCCAATGGCTCTTAAAGCATCAGTGGCAGAGAGGGATGCTGTCATCATCTTAGACAGACCCCTATATGTGACTCACAGGAGGCCCTTTGAATTTTGGAACAAAGCCCTGCCATTCTCTGCAGATAATGACCCCTTTTTGAGAAAGAGCTTGTGCCCTGCTGCTGGGCCATCGCAGACTGAACACATAACCATGGGCCACCAAGTTACCACGTGACCTGGCCTACCCATCAGGAACTGGGTGTTGTGGGACCCACTAAGTCATAAAGTTGGGTGTGACCAGCCACACTCCATCATCAAATGGATGTGGTATATTCATGACAAGGTCTGAGTAGACCCTGCAGGCACAAATAAGTGACATGGAGAAGTGCAAAATTCCTATGGTCTCTCCTGCTACACTGACTTTTTTGTCCCATCCTGCACTTCACTGGAAGTTCCTTATGACAAGCTGGCAGAAGGAGAGAAGATTCAGATGTCTGACAGATTATTCTGCACAGTAGGTGGGTACCACCTAAAAGTTAGACAGCTTCAGCAGTCTGGAACATCCATGAAGGGCAGCAGTGAAGGGAAATCCTTCCAGAACTTTGAGCAACATACCTTGTTGTTCACTTTGCTTGGAAGAAGAAATGACCAGATGTGTGATTATATGTTAATTCATGGGCTACATGCATTGGTTTGGCAGGATGATCAGGGACTTGGAAGGGATGTGATTGGAAAATTGGTGACAAGGATATTTGGGGAAAAGTCTGTGGCAAAAAGCAAACTGTGTCCTATGTGAATGCTCACCAAAGGGTGAATTCAGCAGAGGAGGATCACAATCATCAAGTGACCCATTCTGTGGATATGAATCAGCCTTTTCTTTCCCCAGCTACTTCTGTGATCGCCTAATGAGCTTGTGAGCAAAGTGGGGATGGTGGCAAGGATGGAGGTTAGGCATGGGCTTAGGAACATGGCCTTCAACTCACTAAGGTCAAGCTGGATATGGCCACCACTGACTGCCCAGCTGCTAGCAGTAGAGAACAGCACTATGTCCCCAATATGGCACCATTCCCCAGGATGATCAGCCAGTTGACTTGTAACAGATTGATTACATCGGACCACTTCCATCATGGAGGGGACACTGTTTTCTTTTTAATGGAGTAGACTTTCAGTCTGGATACAGATTTGTCTTCCCTACAGGTAATGCTTCTCTCAGAACTACCATCTATAGGTTCACAGAATGCCTTTGTCACTGTCAGGGTATTACATCCTGCATTGCTTCTGCTCAAAGAACCCACTTTACAGTGTGGGTGTGGGCGCATGCTGATGCCATTCAGTGGTCTCACCATGTTCCCCCACCATCCTGAAGCAGCTGACTTGGTGGAACAGTAGTACGGTCTTTTGAGTATGTAGCACTAGCTAAGGCAAAGTTCTTTTGAGGGCTGTATATGCTCTGAAACAGTGTCCAATATACAGTGTGGCAACCCCCATTGCCAGGATTCCAAAGTCTCCTAATCAGGGGTGGAAATGGGAATGGCACCAGTCACAATTACCCCTAGTGACCCATTAGCAAAATCTTTGCTTCCTGTTCCAGAGACTATATGCTATGCTGGCCTAGAGGTCTTAGTTCCAGAGGGAGGAATGCTTCCACGAGAAGATACAACAATGATGCCATTGAACTGGAAATTAAGACTGCCACCCGGCCACGTTGGCCTCCTCAGGCTTCTGAATCATCAGGCAAAGAAGGGAGTTACTGTTGTCTGGGGAGACTGACTCGGCCTGCCAACGGGAAACTGGACCACAACTCCACAATGGAGGAAAAAGAATATATCTGGAATATAGGAGATCCCTTACAGTGTCTCTTAGTACTGCCATGCTCTGCCACTAAGGTCAATGGAAAACTATAACAACCCAATCTAGGTAGGACTATTAATGGCCCAGACCCTTCAGGAATGACAGTGTGGGTCATCCCACCAGGTAAACAACCACAACTAACTGAGGCATACGCTGAAGGCAAAAGTAATACAAAATGGGTAGTGGAGGGGCACCTGGGTGGCTCAATGGGTTAAGCCTCTGCCTTTGGCTAGGGTCGTGATCTCGGGGTCCTGGGATTAAGCCCCTCATCAGGCTCTTTGCTCGGCGGGTAACCTGCTTCCCCCCCTCTCACTTTGTCTGCCTCTCTGCCTACTTGTGATCTCTCTCTCTGTCAAATAACGAAATTTTTTTTTTAAATCTTATAAAAAATGGGTAGCGGAAGAAGGTGGCTATAAATACCAGCCTTGATGACATGACCAGTTACAGAGATGAGGACTGTAATTGTCATGAGTATTTTTTCATTTTCTGATGTATATGTGTGTCTCTTAACATATACACATCTAAACACATATACATGTATATATGCATGTATGACCAAATATAGCAGATATCTCTACATGTGTATTTGTATACCTATACACACACATATATGTGTGTATAAAACAGATATCTCTATTTTCTTTCCTCTATTAGTCCCTTATCATGTAGCATAATATTTATATTTATTATTTATATCATATTTAAATATTGTTAATTTTTATAATAGTATTTAAATTATATGACATCAAAGAGAAGAGTAAGGACTATACCTCTCCTACTAGTTAGTGTGTTTTTAATTGTACATAGGATGGTTGGATCGTGTTAAGTGGAATTATGACTTTGTTATTATTTTTATTTGGAGATCAAGTATGGTTCAAGGAGATGCATATGGGTGCCAAGCTGACAAGCATTGGACTGTGGTGGTTGATTTTTATGTGTCAATTTGACTGGGTCACAGAGTACCCAGGTATTTAGTCAAACATTACTCTGGGTGTGTCTGTGAGGGTATCTGTAAATTAGTAGGCTGAGTAAAGCAGATGGCACTCCATATGTGGGTTGGCCTCATCCAATCAGGTGAAGGCCTAAATAAAACCAAAAAAGCTAAGAGGGAACTGTTCTTACCTGACTGAGTTTGAGCTAGACATTTTGTTCATGCCTTGGGACTCAAATGGAAAGACCAGTTCTTGCTGAATCTCCAACCTGCCAGCTTTCATACTGCAACTATATCATTGGCTCTCCTGAGTCTCCAGCTTGCTGACTGCAGATCTTGGGACTTGTCAGCCTCCACAATCACATGAGTCAATTTCTTAGAATGAATCATATGAACATTTTCTTTTTGTTTCTCTGAGGAACGCTGATTAATAAATGCACTTACTGTTATAATTTTCCAAATAAACTTCAGAAGAGTTTGGTCAAGTTCTAAAATAAAATCCCGTGGAACCATTTCTTTACTTGCAGGTGATGTACACATTTCATGAGTATATATATTACATACCTACAGAAAAGTACACGTCATGAGTGTACACCTGAATTTTCACAAAAATAGTACTTTCTTACTTAGTTTCCAAATCAAGAGCCCCTCATGCCCTTTCCAGTCTTTACTCCTCCACAGTAGCTACCATTCTGACTTCTAACAGTACAGATAGCTTTTGCCTGTTTTTGAATTTTATATAAATGAAGTCATACAGTATGCATTATTTTGTGTCTGACTTCTTTTATAAACCCTATGTTTGCAAAATTTATTCATGCTGTAAAGTGTAGCTGTTCTTTCCCACTGCTGTATAGAATTCCATTTTGGGATTACGCAATTTTTTTATATATTCTGCTGGCTTATTTCCAGTTTTCAGCTACACTTGAATTGTGTTGCTACAATCATTCTTGAACACATGTTTTGGGCAACATATGTCTATGGGAATTTTAATTGGAATTTTTGTTAACTCTATATGTAACTGTGGAAATAATTGAATATCTATACCCTCTTTGATCCAGGAACATGATCTTCCATTTATGAAAAATTCATGTGTCTTTCAATAATACCTCTCCCATAGTCACCCAGTTTGATGTCCATTGTTCCCGGTCAAAGAGACCGAAAGAAGACAGAAGCGAGGAAATTTTGACCTTTCTTTTATCTGCTAATGTTGCACCATTTTGCAAAACATTGTTCTGAGCCATTTTTCTCATATTCTCTTCTGAGAATAGATATTATGCCTTTTGTTTTCTTGACTTTTCACAGTGTTAACTGAGCCTAGTCATTAGCTTTTACAACATACTCCTTTGTTTTTCATTCTTGGTTATCTCTTACTCACTCAATTTTTGTGTACATGACCTTTTCAAATGTACGTTCACTGGAGAGCTCTTTGGGAGACTGTTTAGACTGTTTTAGAGACTTCCTTTCCTGCCTTATGCACTCTCGCCGATGCCCTTCCCTCTTGAGTCATACTCTTGTTTAGAACCTTTTCTTCACATTTAAAAAATATCTGCCTCAGTAAAATCTTGGAGACACGTCTTCCTATGTCTGAAACTCCTCCCAAACAATGAAATGGTCATTAAGGCATGCCAGGAAGTGACCAGACGTCCTACTTTAGGCAAACAAAACTTGCAGCTGATGGCGTAGTGTTGACACCTCCTGTCACTATTCTATCTTACTTCTGAGCTGAGCTGGTTTGATAAATCTTCATTAGAAAAGCATCTGTAATATGGAATAGTCTACAAATAATGAGGTTCTGACATAGACAGTGGCTTGTATGTTGGGACACTGAGCCCCTTCCAACATTCCCCAGGGGACATTGCCTCCCTGCTACTTGGTCAGGACTACAACTCTGTGCCCTCCTCCTACCTCTGTGCTCCTTGACCTCGAGCCAGGAACTGGCTGTGGGAAATGCCCGTTTTTTCAGGTATGCCAGACCATAGTCCATATTCACTCCTTTGGCTCCATCTGCTCCATTAAGCATCCCACCTTCAGGTAATTCCAGGTGAAAAGGAATTAACAATCTTTGTGTTTATCAATGACCCCAGACTCCCCCAGAACTCATTAAACTCTTATAGTTACTACTTCACCACACTGTCCATTCTGTAGCTAGTCAATCATCTATCATCTATCCAGGGAGCAGATAACAACCTTCCTTCAATGAAATCCCCCAGCTCTAGGAACAAATCTCTTGTAGACTCTGGGGTCACTTGGTTGGGCTGGATGGTGGTGGGAGTAGAGGAAGTAACCTCCCAACATTCCACAAAGCCAGTAGACCCTGACGCCCCATATCTCTCCCCATCCCCAACCATTTCCAGAAACCTCTCCCCAATCTGTTGGGGGTAACAGGGACATATCTGCAGTTATTTAGTTAGATCCAAGGGAAGGACCTGGGCCTGATCTTTTATGGCAGTTTTTAGAATTCGAGGGTATATAACAGCTTACTTGTCCTCAGCTTTGAACCTAAGTCAGCTATTTAAAAATAACACAAAAGGTCTCAGTCAACAACAGGTTACAGAAGGAAACTCACAAGTTAATGCGTTCAGATAATTATAAATGCTATGCAGAAAATGAAACAGTGCTCTGTGATCAACAGCAACAGTGAACCATTTTAGCTATGAAGGTCAAGGACAGGTGATACCCAAGCACCCACTGGAGTGACAGAAATTGCCAAGAACTTTGGAGATCTGGGAGAAGAGCATTTTGAGCAAAGGAAGCAGCATATGCAAAGACTCTGAAATAGGAGTAAACTTGAGAAACAGAGAGAAAGTCAAAGCTTCTTACATGCATTTTGCCTGAGCAGGCAAGACTACACCCCCATCCTCAATCTCCCAGCCAAATGACACCATTCATTTACCAAGGAGACTACAATGAAGAACGTCTCTTCACAATCAAGAGAGGGGATAGGTGATGCTCAGTGAAGCCATTCTTTAAAAGAACAACCTAGAAGCAAGTTTGACATAATTAAACCCTGGGCCCTTAGATCTCAGTAATGTAAAAATCATTCTTGTCTACTTTTATGTGATCCATATACTACTGGAAAAACAACATGGGGAAATTATCTTCTGTTGTTGTCTGGACATTCTTTAAAATGAGGGAAATAATTGAAGCCTTCATAAAGGTCTCTGGTACCTGGGAGGCAGCAGTCTACAACTTTAAGTAATATAATCAGGAAGGCTTTAAACTGGGTGATCCAATGAAAATGTTTCATGCTATGCATGTTATGAGCAACAAAGCAAAATAAGCTTGTGAACATTTCATTGCAATTTCTAGAAAGAGAAATGATAAAACTGTTTCTAGGAACAAGGGATGATAAAATAGAAATTAATTTCATGATTCCCATTCTGAGCTAGGATTAGAAAATGCAACTGATACTTCTTTAAAAAGGAAATTTTTATTATTTTTTTTTTAATTCTAGAAAAGCCACTCAAACTTATCTTCTCAATGTGGAATAATCACCAAGATTGATTGTCCTAGACCTCACCATTCCCCCAGTGTTGTGAGGTCCTGGAGCTCTGACCAAATGGCTTCTTCTGGGTACTTTTACACTGAAGGTTAAAGCTAACATAGGTGTTGAGGGCTGTTGGGTATGAGGGAAGTTTGAGGTCTGCCACACTCTGTTACTAAAATTTGTGTTCCTGATTCCCTGAACTCAAGTCATTTTCTGCTTACCTGTGCTCTTTCCTCGTTCTCTATAGGGGCTCAGAGTCAGTTAGTTCATGGTGGTGATGAGGAATGTACAGGTTGTTTTCTTATTCTCTTCCCTCACTTGTGGACACCATTGACAAAAACAAGGCAAAACAAAAGTTCTCCTCTTTCTTTCTTTAGTCAAAAAAAAAAAAAAAAAAGAAGTCTCTATGCATATCAGCTCATGTACTCAAATAAAACTCAAACATAGTCCATATAGACTTTTGCTTCATTGTCTGACCGTCCTGCTACACAAAGAGGGAAGTCTTTTAAAATACTAATAACTGTCAAGTTTTGGCACTGTATACCACAATTATTAGATGGTCCCCTCCTCCAAGCCCAATATGTACTCTCTGCATAGTTCACGTGACTGTGAACTATAGTGGATTTTACTCCCATGATTAGGTGATGTTATATGACACAGCTGACCTTAAGATAGGGAGATAATCAAGGTAGGGCTGACCTAATCAAATGAGCCCCTTAAAAGCAGCAAGTTTCTCCAGCACATCATAGAAGAGAAAGTCAGAGGTTGGGAGCTGAAGAACAGGCCATACACCCTTGCTAATTAAAAGATGGAGAAGACCAGGTAGCAAAGAATATGGGTGGCTTGGAAGAACTGAGAACAGCTCCTCAATGAAGGCCAGTAGGGAAATGGAGACCTCAATCCTACAACTTCAAGAAACTGAATTCTGCCAATAATCTGAATGAACTTGAAGTGAATTCTTCTCTAGACCCTACAAAAAAGAATTCAGCTTGATTGATGTATTGAATTCAGCCCTTTGAGACTCAGCAGAAAACCCAGCATGTGCCTTCTGACTTATGACACTGAGAGTTAATAAATGGGTGTTGTCTTAAGCTATTCAATTTGTGGAAATTTGTTATGCATCAGTAGAAAACTAATCACTCTTTGGGGAACTAAAGTCAAGATTCTAAAATAGCAGTGATATCCTCAGTTCAGAGTCCTATTCCCTGCTCCAGGAAGGATGAGACTGAAGTACACTCCCAAGCCTTGGGAGAATTGCAAAAGTAGGTTCTGGGACAGCCAGCTTGATCTCAGACAGAGAACTGTTAGAAATACATTATTTCAATTTTTATATTTTTCTCAAATCTTTCTTCTACTATTCTCTGATATATAGGTATTGTGCACCATCTCTCTCCCTCTCTCTCTCTCCCCCTTTCAGTCTTATTAGCTATTTCCCTCCTTTCTAAAAAATATTTTTTTAGACATAAGAATTAGTTTTTATTTTTTCTACAAGGGCTCAGCATAGGAACACTGAATGAACAGATGATGGTATAAGACAGAAGAGGAAAAAAGGTAAGAGAAAAAAAGAGAGAAGAAAAAAGGAAAGGAAGGGAAAATAAATGGAAGGGGGAAGGGAGGGAGGCAGGAGGGAGAGGGAAAGGTAAGGGGAATGAGAAGTAGTGTTTCAATTACCTATTGCTGCATAATAAATCACTCTAAAACTTATGGCTTAAAACAACAGCTATTTTATTATCTCATGATTCTATGGGTTGGCTGGCTCAGGTCAGCATCTCTTCAGCTCAATATGATATAGGCTGGGGCTACAGGCATGAAGGGAACTGGCTAGGCTGGCAAGTTCAAGAGGGCAGCCGACCAGTGGTACTAACTGCTATCTGGGAGCTCCCCTGGGGTTGCTGACTGCAGCTTCATTGTTTTCCTCTACGTGGCATCTCTATATGCCTTGGGTTCCTCATAGCATGGCAGCTGAGTTTCAAGAGACAGAAGACAGAAACAGTTCATCTTCAGGTCTGGACTCAGCAATCCAATGATGTTACTTCCCTTGCATCCCTGTGGTCAGAGCCAATCATAAGAAAAACTCTGATTCAAGAAGAGAGGAAATAGGCTCTACTTCTTGTCATGAGGAAGGATGTACATGTGCAGATTGGGGAAGAACTGTGAGCCATTTTATTGAGACCAACTACTAGAAGGAAGAAAGAAGTACACACATCTTCACCATAGGCATCCTTCTAAAGCTTAGGTCAGACCATGTCGCTCCTCCACTCAGGGGTATTACCATGATCTACAAAGTGGTGTAGGATACACTCTAACACTTGAGTGTCTCCTGAGTCCAACCCTTACACTCTCTCATTGGCTCACTGCACGCCACACCCACTGGTCTCTTAGCTGTTTCTATTGTCAGTCTCTCTCCACACACATTCTTATTTAGGGAACTTTGCTCTTTTTTGTCTATCTGGAAAGCATTCTCTGGTTATCCTCAAGGTTTCTTCCCATACTTCTTTGGGTCTCAGATCAAATGTCAGGGGAGCTTATCCTGACTATCCTACATAAAATAGCAACTTTCATCATCTCAATGTGATAGACTGTGTTCCTCCAGTATTGATATGTTGAAGCCCTAACTTCCAATAGGACTATTCTTGGAGTTAGGTATCAACTAATGTTGAATAAAATCATAAGAATGGGGACTCAATCTGATTAGTGTCCTTATAAGTGCCCCCTCTCCACCATGTGAGGAAGTATCTGTCCATAAGCCAGGAAGAGAGTCTTCACCAGGAACTGAATCAGCCAGTACCCTGATGTTGGACTTCCTAGCCTCCAGACATGGGGGCATGAATTTCTATTATTTAAACCACTCAGTCTATGGTATTTTTTATGGCAGCCTGAGCTAATTAAGACCACTACCAACATTCTCTCCCCCACTCAATTTAGCTGGTTTTTCTTCATAGCCCTTTATTACCATCTGAACCACTGTACATTTATTTATTTGTACATTGCCAGTCTCTCCAAACCAGACTGCCTGCTCTATGAGAAAAAATTTGGTTTGTTGAAATTCCCTGCCCTCTCTCTAATACCTAAAAGAGAACTGCACAAAGAGACTACTGATAAATATTTGCTGGAAAACTAGAATGAATGAGTAAATTGGATTTTTTAAAAGTTTTTATTTTTTTAACATTGGTAAGGGTGGAAACAGCACATTTCTCCCCATTACTAGCAAAGACAGCTGATGTTTTCAAAAGATAGCAGGGATGAATCTGCAGAGATAACACCTTAGTTAAACCTTATGAGAATGGAGTAGAAGAGGAAATAAAATGGTCTGAAGGTGGTAAATGACTTTGGACAGTTCATAGTCCAGAAACTCTGGTATGGTGGACATACTTCATTTTCATACTTGCTCATGTCTGTGTGTGTACTTGAGTGCCTTGCACCCACAGGAGCCCATCAGTGAAGCATGATTTAGGTAGATCTCTCCACTGGGAAAAAGTACTTCAGTTCTTTGCAGACCCATGGTGTGTGTTTTGAATCTATGGCAACACTAAAGGTGTGTCTCAGTGCATCTTCTAAGAGCCCTGGGGGTTTGTTTCCATAGCAGGCTTGCTGCTGGTGCCCACTGAGACTTTGCATCCTGAGTCTGAATATTGTGATGCCAGAACGTTAACCCTTCGTGGGGTGTCATCACGAACTCTTTAACACCACAGGACAAATCTGCAACAATCTCTGGGACAGAAAAACTGGAAAGCAACTGTGATACTTGTCCCTCAGGCTTAGTATATCTCAAGCCTGGAACATTTCCTAAATACAGACTACTCGATCTTTCTGGCCAATGGTTGAATAAAGCAGCGGATGGTGCAGCCCTGTTTACCAACCAGGAAACTGATATTGATTAGATTGCTTAAGGTTAAGCCATGGAAGGCATTAAAGAAGAATCAAGATGAGGAGTTGGAAAATTCAAACTAATGATCTGGTTTTTAGTGCCAGTTTAGACTATTCCACAGTGAGAATATAAAAGCTACCACCTAAGAGGTCACTTTAAGGAATGCATCTTCTCTAGTTCCAAACTGGAATAGCTAGCTCAGTTTCCCTCTTATCAAATCATTTCTCTAAAGAAGCTCCATAAACCCCTAAGAAAAACCTGAGAGCGACAAGAAAGCAGGTCCACAGACACGCATGTGATGGGCACTCCGTATTGGTTTCCTAGGGCTGCCATAACAGATTACCATGAATTTGGTGGCTGAAACATACAAATTTATCTTCTCATAGTTCTAGAGGCCAGAAGTCTGAATCAAACATGAGAAAGACTAGTTGGCTCCTTCTGGAGGTTGAGGGAGAACCTCTCCTCTACACCTCTTTCCTAGCTTCTAGTGGCTCTGGAAATTCTTGGTATTCCCTGGCTTATGAACAAATTACGTCAACATCTGCCTCTGTCTTCACATGGCTTTCCCTCTGTGTCTGTGTCTTATTTTCCATCTTTTATAGGATGCTCGTCATATAGGAAAGTCATTAGGTTTAAGGACTCACCCTAGTGCTTCATGATCTCGTCTGGATATTCTTACCTTAATTATGTCCGCACAAAACCTAATTCCAATTAAGATCATATTCTAAGGTTCCATGGTTTAGAACTTGGACATACCTTTTTTTTCAGGAGAGGAGTGTTACTACTTGACCCTTGACCCACTGCACACTCTTAACCCAAGTTCTCAACAGGTTCCCAAGCTCATGACTATGAATAGTTGCATTACCTGGTTTCAAAGCACAGATAGGATGGGTGACATTGAGCTCTTTGTAATCTTAATCAGTAGCAACTTCTCGCCACTCTAAAGCTCTTTCAGTCTCTCCTCAAGTCTCAATGTGTACCTTCCTGAATACAGACCAATAATTTCTTAGATTGTAGCCTCTCCCCCATCCCAAAACCCACTTGTTTCTCAAACATCTATCTAGTTGCACAGTATATTGAAAAGCATACGAGCATTAGATCTGTCACTTTAGCTTTGTTACGGCAGCTTGGATGAAGTACACACCCTTTCTGAAGTCCAGTCTCCTTATCTATAAAATAGGGATTGCCAGAGATAAAAAGCACCCAGTTCAATGCCCTGCTCATACACAGCAAGGGCTCAGTCCGTGCTCCCCAGTATTACTGTTCCGCTAGGGAACCCATTTCAGTTGTATGTTGAGTGCCTACTCTGGGTAGGACATCGTAACAGGCGTTGTGGGAAGTTTTCTGAGGCCAAAGAAGAAACAGAAGGGCCCTTTGAAGACTCATAAATGGATTTTCCCATGCTCTGAAGTTCTTAGAAGGCATTTGGTAATATTCTTGATTAAGAATGCAACTTGCATGGATTATGGCTCTTTCTGTGTCTAGGAAGGCATGCACTTTCACAATTACTGATGATGGGCATTTATCCTAATTTAAAACCTCTCCCAAAAAGAAATTATCTTTCAATAATATCAAAAAATCTTTCAATAACAACCCTCTTTCTCCTGAAAACTTGCTTTCTGTAGCAGCTTTCTGGCAATTCCTACAAGTGAAATAAGCCCATTCCTTCTAGTTTTCTAGGTGATTATGGATTTTCACCCATTTGGTCACTTTTTAGCAATCTTCTCTTGTTTTAAGTTATGGTGTTTTGATTTGCCCAGAAAATTCCATTGGTCTAATCTCACCACAGCAAACCTATTAGCACTTGTACTATCAAGTGAAAAAATCCCTACAATATGAATATGACTCTTGGCCCATAGGATGCCCCAGAAGCATTGCCAGCCTCCTCCAGTGTCTTCTGAATCATTGGAAGAATTGATAATGATCACTCTAGTTTGGAGGCTAAATATATTTCTCTCTTTGCCAATTTCACGGGAACAGAAAATCTTCATATTGTTTGTAAGATAAAGCTGGATTATAACCACAAATTATAAATCATGATGTTGATAAGCCAATTATTCAGTTCTCTAACCTTACTAGCTAGGAATATGCCACTATTTTCTGGGATCATCCTAGCTGTTATTACTGAACTTTTGCTTTTCCTTTTAAGGTCAAGACAGGGATTACACACTGTCATAGCTTGTAATTAATTCATCCCCCAAATAAATTGTGTTTGGAAGACATAGTATAAAATTTTTTCTTTTACTTTTAGGGGTCAAGTCCTTTCCAATTCAATACAATGTCTACCCCTCTATATTACATTTTTACCCACTTATGCTCTTGCCTCAGGACTTTGAATTAGTGAGCCCTAGAAAGATTTAGCAATTTCATTGGAAGATGTTCAGTAAGATGTTGGCTAACAGGTCCATTCAGGGTTACTAATAACTCCTGGTCTGTAGGCACACCCATGCAAAGTCGGCTTGGTCATGCTGACTCATGGATTCATATTTCAAGTTTACTCAGACAGTTAATTGTCAGATTGTTTGATTCCAAGAACCACATGCTGAATTTCATTGAGTTATGGCACTTTGGTATTTCCTAAGCCATGCTGTGAAAGGACCAGAAACAATATGCTTGAAAACTTTTCCTCTGTAGAAAATTTAATTTTTTAATTTAGCATTTTAAATAAAATCTAAACTAACCCAATAAAGCCCCCCCAAAAAGTTAAAAATGTATCCAGGAGCTTGTGTTCATGTGGCAGAGCAAACACCAAACAGATACATCAGTCTCTCCTGCATGGAAAACTTGATCTACTCCAGTTAGTGGGTGTTACACAGAATAAGGGTTTCTTGGTCAAATATATTGGGCGAACTCTCTGATAAATATAGAGAACTTCTTTCTTTTCTTTTTTACTGTAAAACATCTTGGGTTGTTAGTATGTTCCAAGAAAAGCTGCAGTATGTTATTTCCCAAGTTCATTTTTTTAGCAAATTCTTTTTTCACGGAACAACTGTTCACCGGTATTCCAATGCACACATTTTAAGAAAGGCTGATGGAGTCATCTGGTGATAGAGCCACCCCTAAAAACTATCAGACCTTTATGACACCTTGGGCAAATGTCACAACTGCCATGAGTCACCCTTTTCTCATCTAGAAAGTGAAAAGTTTAAGTTCTCTCCCAGCTTGAATATTTTCTGATTTTCCCCAGAGCTTTATAATATTGTATTTGGTCATTTTCACTAAATGACTACAGAGGAAGAAGAAAAAAAAAAAAAAAAAACAATGAGTACTACTCTATAAAACAGAGTTCCATGACTTCCCGGACCCACTTGACTTTGCAGAAATACAATTAGGATTTCAAAGCCAAATGGTTATTATTTTCCTAAAGACTCAATGCATTTTCCTTAAATGGAATTTCAAGACTTGAGTATTAAAATCACTAAAAATTTCTACTCTTGGATGCTTCATTAATCCAAGATATTTTAGGGTTCACCAGAACCCTGAGATAGTCTTTCTTGAGTAAGGACACTTAGAGATGATAATGCATTTTCATTTCCTAACCTTGGTAGAAGTAGGTCTGAAGTTAGGCTCCCCCACCCCCACCCAGGTTTTCCAGTTTATCCATGTGTTGAGTTTTCTTTCTTCACTGTGGTGAATGAGGATGGAAATGGAGGTCATGGACCCATCTCCTCTCCTTCTGACTCTTTACTTTCTGGGGTTTAAATATAATGACTCATCTTCAGGATTGGCTTAAGTGGCCTGGCAACAACCCCACTATTTTCAACAGTAATTTGTCTTTTGATGGTTCAGGAAGTTGTGGAAGCAGTTTGTACAAGTCACAAATACAGACCACCAACCTCTTCAATTTATGACTCTTTTTTATAAATCCAGGAAATAGAAAAAAAAATATTTCTGCTTGTTTCTCAACCTAAGAAAGAGATAGTTTTCTGGTTACAGATGAAAACAGAGCTTTGTCTGAAAATAATACCTCCAATTACGTAATAGGGTTGTAATAAAGTACATTCAAAAGGAAAATTAATTCCGATTAAGCAACTCATTCTTGGCACTGTTTGCTCTTAACACAGATGCAAACATACCCTTTGTATGTACTTAAAGTCTGTACTTAAAGCATTGAAAGTCTTCTCTTACAAATTTGAGTGTGTCCAAGAAAACTACTCAGCTATCCTACATGAGAAATTGGCAATGTTTGGTGGTGAGAGAAAAGTTTACATGAATTTATATCTACTTTGTATAGCAAGATTTAGTGGAAATGAAATATACATACATACATACACATACACATATATACTCTTCTGAAGTAGATATATATTACTTTAAAAGTATGTACCTACTGATTGTAAGAGATACAAATCCAACTCAAACTAGCACTTTAACCCAAAAGGTAAAGCATTGTCTGGAAAGTCTGAGAAATGCATCTTGCTTCAGGTATGGGGAAATCAGGGGGCCCAAGTTGTGATGCCTACACTTTCTTCCTCCTTCTCTCCAACTCCCCACTCATGTCTGCAGAGTGTTAATGTCAGTCTCTTTCTCTACCTGGAAACAAGGTGTCTGCCCATCATCCTAAACCCATTTTGTCCTTAAAGCTTCTAATCCTAGAAGAAAAGACTCTCCTCCAGCTTTCACATATCAAATCTGGCAGAAGAGTTCTAGTGGCCCTTGTTTGAGTCATGTGTTCATGGCTAAACCAATCACCATGGCCAGAGTAATGGTCTACTCTGATTGGTCATCTTAGGTAATGAGTCCACCCTAGAGTCAAGGCAAACAGGGCCAACAACCTAGCAATATGATGGGAGGGGCAGTTTCTGGAAGGAATAGGGTTAGCAGACATACACAGAGATGGCTAGTACAAAAGACACTAACTTCTCGACCAGCACAGGTGCTGAAGAACTGAAGATAAGCTCAGAGCCCAGCTAGACTCCTCTTTCCTACACAAGATACTCCTGAGGACTCCTGATGGTTGGGGTAACCCATAGCACATTTGCAAACCACCTTCTCCCCAAGTAGTATTACTCCTGTCTGAGATGTTAGCTGAAAGGAGATTTGAAAACTGGCACTCAGAAATGTAGTAAGAACAAGAAGATAAATGAGGCACAATGCTTAGAATTCAAAGAAAACATTTTTTAATTTACTTAGTGAAAAATTGTTTCTTTCTTTCTTTCTTTCTTTCTTTCTTTCTTTTCTTTCTTTTAGGGGCATGGACAGGAGAGGTAGGAAAAGAGGGAGAGAGAGAATCTTAAGCAAGCTCCAAACATGGAGACTGATGGGGCCTCAATCTCACAACTCTGAGATCATAACCTGAACAGAAATCAAGAGTCCCAAACTGAACCAACTGAGCTACCCAGGTACCCCTGGAAAATTATATTTCATGTAGACCTCAGGAGCTTCCTTTTTTCCCCCTCCAGTTTGCAATTTCTTAAAATATGGTTAATAAAAATGTTTTTAGGGGCACCTGGGTGGCTCGGTGGGTTAAGGTCTCTGCCTTCGGCTCAGGTCACGATCCCAGGGTACTGGGATCGAGCCCCACATCGGGCTCTCTGCTCAGCGGGAAGCCTGCTTCCTCCTCTCTCTCTGCCTGCCTCTCTGCCTACTTGTGATCTCTCTCTGTCAAATAAATAAAATATTTAAAAATAAAAAATAAAAAATATATATATATTTTTTTACTTAAATTCAATTAACATATAATGTATTATTTGCTTCAGGGGTACAGGTCTGCGATTCATCAGTCTTATATAATACCCAGTGCTCATTACAACACATACCTTCCCCAATGTCCATTACCCAGTTACCCTATCCCTCCACTTCCTTCCCCTCCAGCAACCCTCAGTTTGTTTCCTATGATTAAGAGTCTCTTATGGATTGTCTCCTTCTTTGGTTTTGTTTCATTTTTTCCTCTCCTCCCCTATGATCATTGCCTTGTTTCTTAAATTCCACATATCAGTGAGATCATATGATAATTGTCTTTCTTTGACTGACTTATTTTGCTTAGCATAATACCCTCTAGTTCCATACAAACATTACAAATGGCAAGATTTCATTTTTGATGGCTGTGTAATAGTCCATATATTTATATACCATGTCTTCTTTATCCATTCATCTGTCAGTGGACATCTGGGCTCTTCCTATAGTTGGGAAAAATATTTTTTAAATGCTATCTTACTGTTCTACTCAAGTGTTCCTCAGCCCAACAACTAGTCAACTGGTATGAAAACTATAAATAACCTTAATGATGAACATCAATGCCTGAAGACATACACTGAAGACTCAAGTAGAACAAAGGATTCACAGTTAAACACTCTTCTAAAATTCTGACTTGCCCTCTGAGTCATAGTTTTCACACTTGCTATTCCCCTGCCTAGAGCACCCATCTTGCTGTCTGTGTGGCTGGGCCCTTCTCTCCTATATTTTCACCTCCACAGAGAAGCTCTCTTGCCCCATGTATATGAATAAGTCACTCAGTTATTCACTGTCGAAGAGCCCCATTAGATTCCTTCATAGATTTAACCCTAGTTGATTATAGGTTTATTTATTTGTCTGTTTCCTGTTGATTTTAGTTTATAAGCCCTGGGAAGGCAGAGGTGTGCTTTGTGCGCCAAAGCTCATCCAGCAATTAGCATAATGCCCGGCATGGTGTAGGGAACAAAACATGACTGAATAAAATATACTAAAAGAAAGAAGTATCCTAGGGTTTCTTGGTCATTGGCCAGGCTGAAAGAAGCAGAGGGAGGCTAACCTACAGAGCACGGATCATTGCTTTCTAGCAGAAACTGAGAAAGTGATGAGATGGAATAGGGGGAGGGGGTCAGAGGCTCTGCCTTACCCATCATCTGCAAGTCCTCCATCTTCTAGTTCCCATTTTTGTATGTCTCCTCCACAGTCTGCCTTAGCAAAACTTGCTCTCAGGAAGGAACAATTAAGCTTCTTCACTGTGTTGTATATAACTTAAAATAGCTTAAAATGATAAACTTTTAATAAAAACTGAAGTCTCAAACTCATGGATAAATTTCAGTCACAGGGGCTGAAAAGGATAGGAGATGTACCAGCATCCTTAGAGTGTGAAAAAAAAAAAAAAAGGCAAATATGCAAACTGTCCTCCACAACATCTTCAATTTATAAAGAAATAACATATTCTCTGTGTTTCTATACTTAATATACATCCTTTTTCTATACTTAATATACATTATTTACTTCATATATATACACACATCTTACATATTATGTTTATGAAGGGAAGGGAAGGGAATCTTTAAAACACATTTTTTAAAAAGTTCTGAGGCAGACAGAAATCGGAGTCTTCTTGACTAGAAATAAAGAACGGGCATAGAGTTTGACACTCTAGAGTAATTTTCAAAAAAGGCTGTGGGGTAAGGGAGGGAGTGAAGACAAGAGAGGACTCAAGGCAAAGGAGGAGGACGAGGAGGAGGACAAAAGACCTCTTAATGAGTTGTAAGAGAGTGGTTGGAAAGAAATACTTTTTTGCCTGGGGCAGATTAACCAGGGTTGAAAGCGTGTTTACTTACATGAAGGAACATTTTTTGTTATTGTTGTTGTTCTTACTGAGACTTGAAGCTGAGGCTTGAATAAATCCATCCTTAGCCAATGTCAATGGAAGTCAGATTTTAGAGAAGTCAGCTCCTTCTGGGACAAGTCCCATTGGTTTACAGGTTTCTAATCTCCCTTAAAACACAGAAATGCATTTAATTTCTCTCTGGGTGTAAATCCAAACCATAGGCCCTGTCACAGTGCACCATTAATAAAAGCACTAGTTCATCCATGGTCACACGGATAAAGTCTGGCCACTTTGTGTAGGGGCTCTCACTTCTAGACCAGCCATTCTCAGCTGAGGTGGTCTTTTGAGCCCTTACACCTGAGCTTGCTTTCAATCTGTTACCTATGAGTAGTATTTAGGTCTCCATGTCAATTAAATACTTGATTTCCAAGTTACTTAGGAAAATATAAATATTGCTACTAATGATTATAGATGCTGGAAATTGCTTTCCATTTTTTCCCTTCTGGAAGCCACCACTAGAGTTTTAAGTGATGAAATGAATAACTGGGTACCAGGAAGCATCTTAGTGCCAGAAAAGACTTGCTCATACCACAGACAGTAAAAAAATCAGATGTGACTTCCTTCTACTTGTGACACTGATGAAACTGGCATCAACCTGTATGGAGGGACCTGAGCCCAATGCCATTTGCTCAAGAGGCAACTCATGTCTGGGTCATGTGTTTCCATGAACACTTCTCTGTGGTCAAATAAAAGATGATGGTGATTTTATGCCTTTATCCTCACCAAAGAGCCTGTAAGGATATTTCTCAACTTTTCAATATCTCTGTTCTTAGCATGAAAGAACAAATTGATACTCCAGTAAATACTGTTATTTCTTCAAACATTTGAAATATTTTGAAAAGATCACAAAAGCTTTGAGTTTCCTGTATCATTTGTAATCATTTTGAATGAACCCTACTGCTTAATTTAATTTGTATTGGGGATTTCTAGACTGACTGACCATATTATCTCTGTAAAGTGGTTTTGGAAATCATGAATACTGGAATTTAATTACATGGACATATTTTTCCAATAAGGGCTTATTCAGTTTTGGCTTAGATATGCCTTGGGTCAAAACAAGCTGCTCCATAAAAAATGAGGTATATAAACCAGTTAGAAAGAGAAATTCTTGAGTAAGACAACTGTGTGAACACACAAAACTCCAGGATAATCCCAATCAGTTTCAGTTCTAGTCACATAACTCTGGAGATAGGATGAACCTCTCCTAGCTCTCCATCTTATAGATGACTCCCAGAGAGGCTGAAGGTCTTGTCCAAAGTCACAGAGCTGGTTAATGGCAGAGTTAAGACCAAGTTCAATACCTTGACTGTAAAATGAAGTATTGCCATAACCCTATGATCCTTTTCAGGCCAAATCTGTTCAGTAAAATTTATTCAATCAATGTAAATTTATTGATTAATCACAAGGTACCAGGCATTGGGATTTGACTGTGAAATAATACAGTTGGTCCCCGCCCTTATGGAGCTTACATTCAAGCGGCTGAAATAGGTGAACATGTAAAAAAAAAAAAAATTGCAAACTGGGATATATGCTACAAAAAAAAAAAAGTCAAGGGGTTGAGAGAGAGTTACAGGGAAGTATCTACTTTAGATACAGCTGTTATCTGCCAAATGATAGTTCCCAACTTTTGGCAGAAGGGGCACTGAAGCTCAGAGATCTGAAGGATGCAAAAGAGATAGCCATGAGAGGAGTTTGGAGGGGCATGAGAAGAAGATTCCAGACACACAGAAGTGTTTTCAATGTTGTTGAGCATGAGGCCAGTCTAGACTGTTCTTTGATGAAGGACATATTTCGGTGTCCAAGGATGAATCATGCCTGACCCCAGTACATACCTGGTCAACTCTTCATTCAACTGAAGACAATGCTTCTTATATTTATAAAAAGAGGGCTCCTCCTGTTACTTAGAATTAGACCCACGCTCTTACCCATCCTCTCCCCACCCACCTGCCATGAACAAGATAAGAAACTGGGTTCATTTCCTCCTAGCCTCCTAGCCCTGCTCAAGAAAGCCTTGACTTTTTTCTGATTAAATTGAGGACACATCTTTCTAGCAGGTGAAAAAATTATAAAACATATGACTTAGGAAGTGATTCAAATAGTTCATGAGTGGATGAGAAATCCACCTCTCTCATCGGTTATATTTACAACATAATGAGCTTGGTCCTCCATATTTTACACACAAAATAGAAAAAGGAGTCTCAGAAAGTGCAATTGCCTTGGGTTTGCTGATTTGATGACATGGAAAGTTGTGCTCACATCTGAATCCACTGGCCTTCAAATCTGTCCCATCAAGATATCCCAAGCTACTAATCATCATCATCCTTTTTTAAAAATTTTTTTATTTTTCGTTTTGGACATAAATAAGAATACTTTCTCAAAGTTTCAGCCAGCTGCCAGTAGACTCCCTAGTGTCAGACCTCACAAGCTATGATGTAACCGTTTTGTAGATAACATGATCATAAACCCACCCCATCTGTCTGACTTTGTAAATAACTTGACCTCTTGGATAATCTTGGATTTGACTGCTACAGCCGGCCTGAAGCCTGGTTGTTCTCCAGCCAGTTGATTCAGCTGGGATGATACTAATGAAGCTGGAGCTACGAATTCAGTTCCCCTGGGGACTAATTAGATTCACACAGAGAAAAAAAATCTTCCAATTTTCCCTTATCACCCCAACCATTATTTTGGAAGTGCACTCACTGGGGAAGAAAGGATATTTTAATTCATTCTGCCCAAATCTACAGAATCTTTCTTCTCAGCAAAGTTTCTTGCAAAAGAGGTTTAGACTCATTAGCTCACTTTCCTAATTTCAGAGTAACTTCTTAATTATCTGGATTCCTCTTTCCTCCCAACACTCCATTGAAATAATTCCTGCTGAAACCACCAACAAAATGCTAACTGCCTTGAGTAAGGACCATTCAGGGCCAATCCATTTCTCCAGGGAGGAAAAACAATGGCAAACATAGTCCCACTCATGGAAGATAAATGAACCCCCATTGATGCTGCGCTGCCAGATCCTTTCCCATCTGCCGGGCTAGTTTGGGGCTGAAGGCTCTCAGCTGAGTTGCTCTTTGGAAATCCACGTTCAGCTAAAGGAAGCTGCTTCTCCAAAAGTCTTGCACCTTCCAGGGGACAGACAGCATCCAATGACTGGTTGGCAGGGGAGTGAATATGAAGGTGCAACCCTCTTGCCTTAAATAAAGACAACCCTGATGGCCCATTCTTGTTCCCGGTCTCCCTGTGGAATTGGCTGAAGACCCTGTTGCAACTGCTGTGATATGACACCAACCTTGGTGAGGACTACATTAGACTCTTTTCACCATGGAAGGGATGGCAATTGATTCTGATAGACATATAAACACGTTGTAGAGGGTCTAGGTTTTGCCTTTCCTTCCCACAAGGCTTTAGCCAGCAACACGTTTCAAGGGCTTAAGGATCCACTGATCTGAGTCCAATATGGCATCATATTGAACCAAAGAACTCACTTTACAGCAAAGAGATATGGAAGTTGTCACATGACCATGGGATCTACTGGTTCCATTACTTACTGGATCACTCAGA